>NC_064923.1:289278797-289952860 GCF_023897955.1 Schistocerca gregaria
GCGTAACAGGTACGCTGCTTTTTACGATTTACATAAACGATCTGGTTGATGGTATTGACAGCGGCACTAGAATGTTTGCCGATGATGCTGTAGTCTACAGGAAAGTAGTATCACACGAAAGTTGTGAACAATTTGCAGAAAATAAATGCGTGGTGTAATGACTGGCAGTTATCTCTCAATATTAGTAAGTATAACCTGTATAACGTCCGCAGCTCGTGGTCTCGCAGTAGCGTTCTCGCTTCCCGAGCACGGGGTCCCGGGTTCGATTCCCGGCGGGGTCAGGTATTTTTCCTGCCTCGAGATGACTGGGTGTTATTGTGTCGTCTTCATCTTCATCATATATCCCCATTACGGTCGGAGGAAGGCAATGGCAAACCACCTACTCTAGAACCTTGCCTAGTAAGGCGGCGCGGGTCTCCCGCGTCGCTCCCCTACGCTCTGTAAAGGAGTATGGGACTCATCATCATCATCATCACCAACCTGTATAACAATGCGAAAATCCCCATTAATGTACGAGTGCAAAATAAATGCCCAGTCTATGGAAGCGGTAACATCCGTCAAGTATCTGGGTGTGGCTATCTCAAATGGAATGATCAGATTACACAAGTTACGGGTAAGGCGAACTCTAGATTGCGGGTTATTGGTAGAATCCTAATGCGACGCATTCCTTCAACAAAGGAAAAAGCTTACAATACGTTTGTTCATCCAGTCTTAGATTATTGTTCGTCTGTATGGGACCGTTACCAGTTGGGTCTGATTCAAGAGATTGAGAAGGTCCAAAGAAGAGCGGCAAGATTCGTCACTGGTGCATTTAGCCATCGCGAGAGCCTTACAGATCTCATAGAATGTTTGAACTGGGACACACTTGCAGACAGACGGCGCGCTAAGCGGAAGGGGCTGCTCACTAAATTCCGAAATCCGATCTTCACCGAGAATGTAGAGCATATATTATTACCACCAACTTTCAAATCGCGCAATGATCACCATTCAAAGATAAGGGAAATTGGAGCTCGTACTGAGATGTTCAGACAGTCGTTTTTCCCTCGCGCGATCCGCGAGGGGGGAAATATGACTTTGGCGCGGATTGTGCCCTCCGCAATACACCGCTTGGTGGCTAACGCAATATATATGCAGATGTAGGAACTGCTGCTGGTGAAAGTATCCGCCTGCCAAACACCTCAAAATAACCCACATTATTCGCACACCCTTACGGCGCCAGTACGTTAAACACTAGTCACTGTGCTAGCTCACTGGTATTAGGACTTTGAAACTCAGGTGTAATTTCTTGTGCTGATTTAATGCAATTTTCTACAACAACCCTCCACAATCCAACGGTCGATCCCTTTCCTTCAGTACGTCACGGTCGCCTGGCTTTCCAAGAGGACAGCGTTTACCCGTCGCCACAGATTTCGTACAAATTTATGGAATCGGTGGGGCATCGCTAGAGATGAAAGTGACCGCAATGGGAGCTGCAGGGTGCCGAGCGTGTAGATAAGAAATAGCATTCTCTGGTGCCGGTCGGGTGAGGCATGAGCCACTATTATGGTGTAGTTTCCTAGCAGCGGTTGGAGCAGCGAAGAGAAGAGTACAGGACGACAATCTGAGGGTCGTGAGGTCGAGTCTCTAAGTGGACACTTTTTTTTTACTCTCAGTTCTTACGTTACTTACTCTGCAAATAAATCGAAATATTATTGAGTATACAGAATTTGTTACCGTTTTCATAAAGGTATGAAAAACATTTTTGACTGAAGTGAACAAAGTTCTTGTGTTAACTGACTCGTGAGGAGGAAAAACAAATCTCCAATTACACGGTGAGGTTATTCACGGTGAACAAGGATCGCCATCTTGCAGTGTCAAAGTGATTCCTCCCAAATGCACTCCGCTAGTGTTATATTGCGAAGTGTGTTTTCATCGGCAACTAAAGAATTTCATTAAAAACCTAGAAAACTGCTTCCACTTCATCTATAGAGAAAAAGAAATCACATTCCGGGAAGACAGTACCAAAATAAATTCCACCGTACATCACCAGCTATCAAATGGTTCAAATGGCTCTCAGCACTATGGGACTTAACTGCTGTGCTCATCAGTCCCCTAGAACTTAGAACTACTTAAACCTAATTAACCTAAGGACATCACACACATCCATGTACGAGGCAGGATTCGAACCTGCGACCGTAGCGGTCACGCAGCTCCAGGCTGTAGCGCCTAGAACCGCACGGCCACTCCGGCCGGCCATCACCAACTATCCTCACCAATACTAGGCGAAACGACCCTTCCTGCCAAGCTCTGTGACGAGAGATAACCTTCTATGAATGTAAACCAAATCTCTATATCTAAGAAACTTTAAAACAACAATGTACCGTACCTGTAAAAGTGTGGCTTATAACACGTGCAAGATGCAGAGGAAGTTACTTCTTCCCCGTTTCTTTCGATGAACACCACCCCAGCAAGTGTAAATCATCAACTGTAAAGTAATAGCAATATCTAACTTAATATATGAAGTTTCCCTTTATACCTTACGATCCCTTTCTGGAAGTCTATTTGAAATCTCAAATTTTTCCTTTGCTTTTCCTTTTCAAGCCTGTTATGAAAATTTTAATATATAAAATATGATCAGCATTATTTCGGTTTGTTAACAGCATAACTCCTCCCGACCAGGCCATGAAGGCCCAACGGCACCGACCGGCCGCCTTGTCATCCTCAGCCCAAAGGCGTCACAGGATGTGGATACGGAGGGGCATGTGGGTAGCACACCGCTCTCCCGGCAGTATATCAGTTTCCGAGACAGGAGCCGCTACTTCTAAATCAAGTAGCTCCTTAGTTCGCCTCACAAGGGCTGAATGCACCCCACTTGCCAACTGCACTCGGCAGACCGGATGGTCACCCATCCAAGTGCTAGCCCAGGCCGACAGAGCTTAACTGAGGTGATCTGAAGGTAACCGGTGTTACCACTGCAGCACGGCTGTTTGCTTGTTAACGGCATAAGTAACGTAAAAATTGAAAGGAAAAAAGGAGTTCCTGTATTCACTTGACCCCCCCCCCCTCCTTCAACCACGATCCTTCTTCCGCTGTGCCAGTCTCCGTGGAAACTATGTCAACATCAAAGGTTCATGCCTGGCCCCACACGCGCAAAAAATGCTATTTTTCTCTCAACGCGTGACGATCTGGAGCTCCCACTCTTGTTACTTTCGTTTCTGTCCAAGACCTGAACATAGTTCGGACGAAATTGGTCGTAGTGAGTAGGCGCCCTCACATTTTTAGCTGACATGGTAGATAACGTTTCCATAAACATCCTACGAACGGAAATGCACCGTTTGACCTTAAAACAAATTTTATAGGACTACTTTTCAATTTCCCCGTCTCACGGTAACCAGACAGCGGAGACTACAACTTCTGACCTGCGTGCTAGGCGGGAGCCCATAGCACGAGCAATGTTTCAAGCACTCGTTGTCCGGTTCTCGTCAAAAGTCGAGGATGTGGTGCACCCGTGGAGCACCACTGTCAACTCAAGCAGTTTATGAAATGGTTCAAATGGCTCTGAGCACTATGGGACTTAACTTCTGAGGTCATCAGTCCCCTAGAACTTAGAACTACTTAAACCTAACTAACCTATGGACATCACACACATCCATGCCCGAGGCAGGATTCGAACCTGCGACTGTAGGGGTCGCGCAGTTCCAGACAGTACCGAGTAGAACCGCTCGGCCAACAAGGCCGGCAGCAGTTTATCGAAGCCGTTGTTGTAGTCGGACGAAAATGGTATCTCACGTCATAACTGCAAAACGGAATGACAACGGTGCCTTCTTTCCAGTTTGTGCGCGTACCGTGAAGCACGAGACTAGAAAGTAAATTCTTGTAGATGAATAGGAAAAAGAATCCCGTAATGTTTGAATACTCCATTAGTAGTGTAGAGCTTGACACAGTCACGTCGATTAAATACTTGGGCGTAACACTGGAGAGCGATATGAAGTGGGACAAGCATGTAATGGCAGTTGTGGGGAAGGCGGATAGTCGTCTTCGGTTCATTGATAGAATTTTGGGAAGATGTGGTTTATCTGTAAAGGAGACCGCTTATAAAGCACTAATAACCGGCCGGAGTGGCCGTGCGGTTGTAGGCGTTACAGTCTGGAACCGAGCGACCGCAACAATCGCAGTTACGAATCCTGCCTCGGGCATGGATGTGTGTGACGTCCTTAGGTTAGTTAGGTTTAATAAGTTCTAAGTTCTGGGCGACTGATGACCTCAGAAGTTAAGTCGCATAGTGCTCAGAGCCATTTGAGCCAAAACACTAATACGATCTATTCTTGAGTACTGCTCGAGCGTTTGGGATCCCTATCAGGTCGGATTGAGGGAGGACATAGAAGCAATTCAGAGGCGGGCTGCTATATTTGTTACTGGTAGGTTTGATCATCACGCGAGTGTTACGGAAATGCTTCAGGAACTCGGGTGGGAGTCTCTGGGGGAAAGGAGGCGTTCTTTTCGTGAATCGCTACTGAGGAAATTTAGAGAACCAGCATTTGAGGCTGACTGCAGTACAATTCTACTGCCGCCAACTTTTATTTCGCGGAAAGACCACGAAGATAGATAAGAAAGATTAGGGCTCGTACAGAGGCATATAGGCAGTCATTTTTTCCTCGTTCTGGTTTGGAGTGGAACAGGGAGAGAAGATGCTAGTTGTCGTACCCTCCACCACGCACCGTATAGTGAATTGCGGAGTATGTATGTAGATGTAGAACGTCATTATATCTCAATAGCTTGTTTATCCGTCTTTGGAACTAAGAGTGTCAGTGATTCTGCGTGTCAGGGATCCGACAGTTTGTTGGTAGGATTTTGGCATCATATGTCTGCACACACGTCATGTAATTCGCGAAAATAATGGGCCGCTGATTTGCGTACTCGGTGATGGTGCCTGACAGCGACCTAGATGGGTTCCACAAGATTTACATCAGGCGAATTTGGTAGCCGTGACATCAACGTTAGTTCACTACACTACTTCACAAACCACTCTAAACGGTTCTGACTCCGAGACACGTACAGTTACACTTCTGAAAGACGACATTAACGTCGAAGAAAACATCAATCACGAAGGGATGCAGGTGGTTCGCAGCTGTCAGCGTGTCTTCGATTACTACCACAGGTCCCGTGCAAGTGGAGAAGAATGCCTGCGATTGCGTAATACTGCTCCCACGAGAATGCGTCCGTGGCGCGCTACTGGTTTCCAACAGCCGTTCACCTCGATGACGGCCATCAACCTAGAGAAGCGAAAATGTGATTCACCGGAAGAGCCGACACGATTCTATTGATCAACGATCGAATCCCGAGGGTCCAGTGCCTATTGCAATCATATGGGTGGTCTGCTGCGTATCTGCGTATTCAACAACGCTCTTTCGGCAGAGAAGCCACAGATCAGCTATCTTGCTTTACACAACAGACAAGCCTCGGAACGCCGCGTTCTGTGAAAAGTCGTGGACGTGCAACCATTTAGCGCCTAGTGGTAGTTTCACTGTCCTACTTCTTTCTGTAGATGCTCACGACAGTAGTACGCGAACATTCAACCTTATTTGCCGTTTTCGAGGTCCTCGTTCACAGGCTATGCGTAATAATAATCTATACATGAAGATAGTAACTGTTCCCGAAAGAACTGATACCATTGATGACCATGCAGCTTCTCTAGAATAAGTGATAATTAATCGAAACCCTCAGCTGCCGACAGGTGTTGTTGATGTATCTCAATAGGGGGACAGCTGAAAATGTGTGCCCCAACCGGAACTCGAAACCGGGATCTCCTACTTACATGGCAGACGCTCTATCCATCTGAGCCACCGAGGACACAGATGAATAGCGCGACTGTAGGGACTTATCACTTGTACGCTTCCTGTGAGGTATATCAAGAACACCTGTCGGCGACTGAGGGTTTCGATTAATTATCATTTATTCTAGAGAAGTTGCACGGTCATCAATGGTACCTGTTCTTTCAGGAACAGTTACTATCTTCATATATAGTTAAACGCTACCCGGCCATTGACATTTGTATGTGCGAATGTGCACAAGTTGCCCGAAGTCTTACGGGAATCGTCATTTTAGTTGGCGCGAGTAATGAGTGGATGAGCAAATATCTATTAGAAACATTACGAACGTAGATTGTGGACAGTTGGGAAAGTGGGTCTCACGGGAAGCGCGCAAGGGATAAGTCCCTGCAGTCGCGCTATTCATGTGTGTCCTCGGTGGCTCAGATAGATTGGAATTACATCAGTGATTTAAATTTTTATTTTTGGATTACTCTTTTATGCCACCTTTGTTGTTGTAACACTTACTTGTAACACTTAGTTACTAGAATTATCATTTGTACACGTTCCCTAAATGTAATCATGAAAAAAAAGTGGCAAAGGATAGCCCTAACCTTGATTTCCCATATTTCCCCTGATATATATGCAGCTCTCTGGGGTGGGTTTAGTCAGGAGCCAACGCCTGAAGTGGATCAGATTTTTTTGTTATAGGGTGAAAAGTGGCGGTGGCACTTAGGTTTTTTTAGTTCCATAAAAAAATAAAAAAAGTAAAAAAGATAGATAGAGCGTCTGCCATGTAAGCAGGAGATCCCGGGTTCGAGTCCGGGTCTGGGCACACATTTTCAGATGTCCCCATTGAGGTATATGAACAACACCTGTCTGCAGCTGAGTGTTTCGATTCATTATCTTTTAATAATAATCCGCCCTTTGTCAACGTCTCTTATCTCACTGAATTTCCCCATTTTCAGCCTTTATCTTCGCCAGGGTGATCCACCGGCCGTGTCCGCTTCGCTTACATACTTCAGTTACCGCGTCAGTTGCTCCAAACGCCGTCAGGCGGCATCCAACGCCTTGGTGGGCAGTGTCGTAATGTTTTGGCTTGTCGGTGTATATACATTTCAGTATGTGGGTTCCTTATCAAAACTTTATCTAAGGGCTCCCTCCACAACCCCTAGATGCCTGTAACAGAAACTGTGAAACACCACATAAACAGAATGTAGATGGCGTTTATCCTACCAACCTCACGCGACTGTGCTGAAATGCTAATCATTTGCACATCCAGGTATGCAGTAAAGTTTAGTCCATTTCGGTGTTTGTTGTATGCCGCTTTCATGGTGATGCGATTTCAATTGACATCTGTGAAAATAGAGACCCACTAGATAATATGGGATACTATTAATGTCTGTACTACGTACATCTATATGATCATTCTGCAATTCACAATTAAATGCCTGGCAGAGGGTTCATCGAACCACCTTCAAACTATTTCTCCGCCGTTCCACTCTCGAGCAATGCGCGGGAAAAAGGAACACTTAAATCTTTCGGTGCGAGCTCTGATTTCTCTTATTCTGTCATGATGATCATTCCTCCCTATACAAAATATTTTCACATTCTGACAATAGAGCAGTTAACTGAAAATCGTGAGAAGATTCAGCCTCAGCGAAAAACACTTTTATTTTAATGATTTGCATCCAAATTCGTGTGTCATATCCGTGGCACTTTCGCCACTACTTCACGATAATGCAAAAAGAGCCTGTCTTTCTTTGCACTTTTTCGATGTCCTCCGTCAAACCCAAATGATGAGGATCCCACACCGCGCACCAATACTTCAGAAGGAGGCGGACAGGCTTAGTGTAAGCAGTCGCGTTAGTAAACCTGTTCCAAGTATTCTGCCAGTAAATCGAAGTCTTTGGTTTACATGCCACACAATATTATCTATGTAATCGTTCCAATTTAAGTTGTTCGTAGCTGTAAACTCTGATTATTTAGTTGTATTGACAGCCTTTAGAATTTTGTCATTTATCGTGTAACCGAAATTTACGAGATTCCTTTTAGTACTCACGTGGTTCGCTTCACACATTGCATTATGTAGAGTCAGTTGCCACTTCTCGCGTCGTACTAGTATTTGTCTAGACTCTTTTTGCGATTGGTTTTGAAGACGGTAAATGACATCATCACCCGAAAACAGTCTAAGTGGGCTGCTCATATTGTCTCCTAAATATTTTGTACATCAGGTAGAGCAGAGGGCCTATAAGACTTACGTGGGAAACGCCAGGTATTATTTCTGTTTCACTCTATGACTTTCCGTCAGTTACTAGGAACTGTATCGTTTCTGACCGGAAGGCAAGAATCCAGTTGCACAACTGAGGCAATAGTCCATTCGCACGCAATTTTATTAGAATTAGCTAAGGAGGAACGGTGTCAAAAGCCCTCTGGATATCTAAAACTATGGAATGAATTGGACATCCCTTAATAGCACTCATTACCTCATGAGAATAGGGAACTAGTTGCTTATTTTCTGAATACTTGTTGGCTGTTTGCTAATAAGTTGTTTCCTTTGAGGTAACTCATAATGTTCGAACAACGTATATGCTCCAAAATCCTACTGCAAATCGACTGTAGGGATATGGGCCTGCAATTCAACGGATTACTCGTATTTCCTTTCTTGGGTATTGGTTGGACGTTTGCAACTTTCCAGTCTTTAGGTACGGATCTTTCGACGAACGAGAGGTTGTTTATAATTGCTAAGTATGGTGCTAATGTATCATCATACTATGAAAGGAACCTGAGTGGCATACGACCTGTATCGGAGGCTTTGCCTTTATTAAGCGATTCAAACTGCTTTGCTACACCGAGAAAATCTATTTTTAAGTTACTCATTTTCGCAGTTGTTCTTGATGCGATTTCTGGAATATTTATTTTGTCCTCCTTGATGAAGGAATTTCGAAAAACTGTGTTTAGTAACTCTGCTTTAGACGCACTGTTGTCATCCAGTGAAGATATTGATTGAATCTTGCCGCTGGTGTGCTTTACATATGACCAGGATCTCTCTGGTTTTCCTGCCGGATTTGGAGACAAAGTTTCTTTGTATGAACTGTTAAAAACACATTGCATTCAAATCGCATTATATTTCGAGATTCTATAGATCTTAGCCACTCAGTCATAACATATCAGACTCATATTATTATGGTGTTATATGGTCGGAAGTGTAACAGAATGGTTTATTGTAGAGAAAACAGAAATAAAAATCTGTTTTCGGACGTTACTTACAGGCTGAGCGCCTACGTATTGCACGAAACTGAAGTCGTTGCAAGTATACTCCATTTACAGTCAATGACAGTTTTCCGGTGTTCCTTACGGTAAGATAGTGCAGTGGCTCTTAAAATATTTAATTTCTCATTCTCAGATGGCAATCGGGAATATTAACGTTCTATATAGATTTTCGTATTCTGGACAGTTCACGTGTCACGTTTTTGAGAAATGCTGTTCTCCAAAGGGTAGAATTTACAGGCAATGGCGTCCCGCACCCCAACCCACAGAATGAGAGATATTTAAGGAGAACTGCTTAATTTTCATGCAAAATTTAGTCACTAGTAAAAAACTTATAAAAAGATATATAATTAAATAGAACGAAGAAGTGCATTGCACTACGAACCAGCCTTATATATGAGAAGATATCAGCAATATTCAGCCAATGAGCAACGCCAGAGAGACCTGAAGCGTCACCAGCCTTCGGTTTCTCATGCATTACCTGAAACAAAAGAAAAAGAAAAACTCTTTTTAATGTGCTGATAGAATTGTTTATTGTTCAGCTTAAAATACAACAGTACTGCACAACGCACAAATCCAATTTATTGAAATGATTTCACGCACTTCCAAAAGCGTTCTTGACAATGAATACCGAAATCAGTAGCTTTTCTCGATCTACCGGGTGATCAAAAAGTCAGTATAAATTTGAAAACTGAATAAATCACTGAATAATGTAGATAGAGAGGTACAAATTGACACATATGCTTGGAATGACATGGGGTTTTTATTAAGACCGAAAAAATACAAAAGTTCAAAAAAGTCCGACAGATGCCGCTTTATCTGATCAGAATAGCAATAATTAGCATAACAAAGTAAGACAAAGCAAAGATGATGTTCTTTACAGTAAATGCTCAATATGTCCACCATCATTACTCAGCAATAGCTGTAATCAAGGAATAATGTTGTGAACAGCACTGTAAAGCATGTCCGGAGTTATGGTGAGACATTGGCGTCGCATGTTGTCTTTCAGCACCCCTAAAGATGTCGGTCGATCACGATACACTTGCGACTTCAGGTAATCCCAAAGCCAATCATCGCACGGTCTGAGGTCTGGGGACCTGGGAGGCCAAGCATGGCGAAAGTGGTGGCTGATCACACGATCATCACCAAACGACGCGCGCAAGAGGTCTTTCACGCGCCATTTTTCGGACATTTTGTGAACTTTTTTTTTTGTTCTAATAAAACCCCATGTCATTCCAAGCATGTGTGTCAATTTTTACTTCTCTATCTACCTTATTCCGTGGTTAATTAAGTTTTCAAATTTATACGGACATTTTGATCACCCTGTATCTCAGTGGCTCTCAACCTCTCTTAGACCATTACACCTTAGTATAACCAGATATTTATCAGTAATCCCACCCCTCCCACCATCAACATTAACAGTAGCGCCTAACCGAAGTTTAGAATGAAAAATACACTCTGTTTTGGAATATTCTGCATGCGCAACATTAACAGGCGTACACTGTCAGGTAAATAAAGTAAATCGATAGAGCGTTGGATAACTGCTATTCTGAGCACAGAGCCGTCACAAGATGATCTCGGAGTTGGGTTAAGCGCATGATTACATTTTGTGACTTACTAAGTATTTACTCCAAACAGCCACCATTAAAACATGTTAAAAAAAATTTCTCTACAAAGCAGACCACAAAGCGTCAATGATATTGTGATCTGATGGCTGTGGTGGCCAAGTAAAATTCGACAGTTCATCCTCTTGCTCATAAAATCAGTCCTGGGGGATGCGATCTGTGCGAACAGATGTCCTGTCGTCTTGGAATGCATCATCACTATTGGGGAAAAAAACACAGTACCAATGGATGGCCTGATCAGCTAAAATGATCACATAATCGTTGACAGTCATACGACCTTCCAGAGTAACCTCGAAATGGCTCCGGAAACCACCAAACCTCGCCATGTTTCACTCTTGAGACGTAAACTCGGTCAGAATTTGGAAACAGTGTGAAACAAGACTCATACGACCAAATGATTTCCTTCCATTTTTCCACAGTTCAGGTTTTATGTCTTCGCAACCAAGTTTCCCTGTTACGGTCATTTGGATCACTGATGTGAGATTTTGGAATTCCAGCTAGCAGTGCAATTCCCTGCTTATGGAGCTCCATTATAGCAATCGCGATTAGGACGATCAGCTCCGTTATGATCTTTCCAACTGTCTTCCCCTTATTTTTCGTCACAATCCTCTTCAGTAACGGTCTACCACGATAGCTCAACACGCTCGGCCGTCAGCGTTAGGCTTTAACTCTGTCCGAGCAGGCCTTGGAAGGCCCAACAGTACCGACCGGCCACCGTGTCAACCTCATCCCATAGGCGTCACCGTATGCGGATATGGATGCGCATCTGGTCAGCACACCGCTCTCATGGCCGTATGTCAGTTTACAGGACCGGAGCCGCTACTTCTCAATGAAGTAGCACCTTAGTTTGCCTCACAGAGGCTGAGTGCACCCCGCTTGTCAACAGCGCTCGACAGACCGTATGGTCACCCATCCAAGAGCTAGCCCAGCCCGACAGCACTTAACTTCGGTGATCTGCCAGGAACTTGTGTTACTACTGTACCAAAGCCGTTGGCTTGGGACTTAACAGATAATGTTTTTCCGCTTTCCCTGTAACCCTAAAAATCTTCGTTACGGTGCCTTTCGAAACATCAAGCACTTCGGCTACGTTCGTTATGGAAGCACCCATCACATCGGCACGAACAATTTGGCCACGTTCAAATTCACTTAGCTCCGATATAACGCTCTCGCAACGACACAGAACACAACATATTGAGGGCATTACTCATATGTCACTGATGGCCAATTACAACTAGCCAACCAGCAGGCTTGGCTAGCATTACATTTATGTCCAGGCATTCATTTCTCGCGTTGCTCCTATTTTTTATCCAACCCTTGTAACTTATCTACGTGAAACACTTTTGGTGGCACACATCTAAAATATATCGTTCATCACCTAGTACAGCTACATACACACATCAAAATAAGTTTTGCATCACCCCAATTCACAGAACTCCTGAAGATAAACGTTGACTGTCGGTATTGTATCACAGATACAGTCCCTTTGACGTTCAGAGATGTCACTAAACCCGCCCAAAGATATAAACAACTACGCATGAGCCGTGCCTGTTAGACGGAGGGGGCCCGACAGCCGATCAGTTTCAGTCATTCCACCAGGAAGGAGGTACACCGCTCGAGTTGTCTGTAGTTTCTCATTGCCGAGCGCGAAAATATTTTGTTGACGCCGACCTACTCATGGAGAAACGATCATCACAACAAAGTAAGGGAAATCAGACCGCACACGTAAAGGTATAGGCGTTCATTTTTTCCGCGGGCTGTTCGCTAGTGGAATAATAGAGAATTATTGTGAAGTTGCTTCGATGAACCTTCTGCCGGGTGCTTCAATGTGATTTACAATGTATCTATATAGATGCAGATGTACATGTAGATTATATTCTTGGTTTTTGCTTTCCAGGTTTCGTTGCGTACTGTTGACTGTCGCTACTTTAAATCTAACAAATAACAAGTAACAGGAGTGTATATTTCCCTGAGCTCGACTGCCTGAAGAGTAATGGAAACAATGTAAATAACAAATCTGAAGAACTATTCGCATGGTGTGATACGCGGAAACGTAAGGAGATAGACCACATCTTCCAGCTAACCAAATATTTATCGGTGCTTTTGGTTTCTAATTTAAGACTGTCTGATTTCCTTTATCGCTTTCCTTCCTTTGTCTAATGCGTGCCAGAATTTCTTTCTGACACTCTTTAAAAAAGCACTGAGCCTGTAACCAGGCATGATCTTCTGACACTACACTAAAGGTAGTGCGCCGAAGAAGGGCAGCGGCGGACTAGCTAGCTCTCTGCCATCACCTGGGCAGAAGGCTGCTGGCGCCACACAGTGCTGCCATCTGTTAACTGGACGGGAAACTCCCACGACCCGACAGAGAGGGCATTTAAGGCCGTATTCGACACCAATTAAAAAGTTACGGTTGACGGACGGCGCGATGCCATTGGCCTCTCCGTGGCGACCGCTGCTGCCCGCGCATCACTCGGAGACAAGACGTGCGACCGGCTACGCTCCGCGTAAGTGAAACTTTAAGGAGGCGAAAGTGTATTACACTAGCTTCCCTCACTGCGCGAACCAGGTTACGACACCGCACGTGGCTCTCGTTTCGCTTTATTGTGTAACATGCTGATAACTGAAATAGATCAATGATGTCACGGAAAAGCGTCAAAGTGTTTCCGACTTTCATACATCTCATACAGTTATTCGCGGACGCGTATGCTTTGCAAATCAAACTTCATAAGTCAGTCAGTCAAACGGCCCAGTTGTTCATTCACAGTGACACAGTGATACAACTAAGCGAATCGCTGTCTTCTTACGTCAGTCACGATTACTAATTTGGGGGGGGGGGGGGGGGAAGAGGGGGAGGTGAGGGGGGTGGGGCAGTGTCATCAGTCTTCTGACAGCTTTGATGCGGCCCTTCACGAATTCATCAACCCTGCCAACCTCTTCACCCCAGAATAGCACTTGCTCCCAGCGACTTCAATTATTTGTTTCATATACTCCAATTTCTGTCACCCATACGTTTTTTACCCTCCACACATCTCTCAAAAACCATGCGCGCTAATCCTGGAGGTCTTAACATATGTCTTATCATACTGTCCCTTCTCTTGTGGATGTTTTATGCATATTTATTTCCTCACCAATTCTGCAGAAAACATCCTCATATCTTACCACTCCTCAGTTTTCACTTCCATTCTCTTCTAATTGACCCAAAGTCCATGCTTCACTACCATATAATGTACATTCTCGTGAATTACTTCTTCAAATTAGGGCCTATGCTTGATACTAATGAACTTCGTTTGGCCAGGAATGCCCTCTTCCTCTGTGCTGCTATTCAAATTTTTATACCCTCCTTTCTTCGTCTGTCCTATGTTATTTTGGTTCCTTCACCTCGTCTATACTGTGGTCTCCAGTACTGATGATTAGCTCATCGCTGATCTCATTTTTGTTTCTTCTAACTGCTTTCGACTTTCATTGGGTTACTCTCTCAACACATGGTGTCTGCTTATTAGACTGTTAATTCCATTCAACTGAACTTGCAAGTTTTCTTCACTTGCGCTGAGGGTAGCAATGTCTTAAATCGATATTCTTTTAACCCGAATTTTAATCTTACTCATCCATCTTTCTAATATTTCCATCATTGCTCCTTTGATGTATGCATAGAACAGTAAAGATAAAAGACTGCAACCCTGCCTTGTACTCATTCTAATACGAGCCTTAGTTCTTGGCTTCCCATTCTTATTTTTCTGTGTTAGTTCTTGTATATTTTATGCATTAACCGCAATCCTCTATAGTTTACACCTATTTTTGTGAGAATTCCGAACATCTTGCACCGCTTTGCATTGTGGAATGGTTTCTTTCTAGGTAGACAAATTCTACGCATGTGTCTTGGTTTTTTTTCCCTTCAGGTACAGCATCAGAAATCCTTCTAGTGCCTTCACCTCTTCGAAAGTCGACCTAATCGTCATGTAACATATCCTCAACTTTATTTTCCATTCTTATGTATACTCTTGTAAGCATCTTGAATGCATGATCTGTTAAGCTGATTGTGCGATAGTTTGCCCACTTGTTTGCTCTATACATCTTCGAGACTGTTCGGATACTTTTCCGAAAGTCTGATTTCATTCTACGTGTCCAGACACAGAACATACAAACAAAGCAATATCCTCCATTGACTGTTAATTGATCATTTATTTTACACAATCACGATTTCGGCTTTGACAAGTCAGACATATTTTAGCGTTTCAACATGTTCTTGAGAATGGCTATAACGCCTAAATCATGATTGTGTAACATAAATGTTACAATTATTAGTGCAAATGGCGAAAATTTCTTTCAAAAAATTCTGCGTGACTGTAGCCTCTCACGAAGAAAAGATAATTAACTTCAATAGTCGTTTGAATGCATTTCTTCCAGTGATTTTGAAAATTCCAAGGTATATTTGATATATCTTCTGTCTTATATTATCGCTTGCCTTCTACAGCTCTGTTAAATTCTGGATCCTCTATGTATTCCATATCGCTCCAGTTTCTTCGTCTGTCACGTCCTGAGACACTTTCTCCTCCTCTAAGAGTCCTTCAATGTACACCTCCCAGCTACACGCACTCACCTGGAATTCTCTTGCTCGCTTAATGTTGATTCCTTAGTTCTTAACCAGTAAATCCCTCACTCAAGGTAGTTTAAGGATTCGAACTCTCGTGTATAAAACTACTTGAAAAATGTGATTAATTTACATACGAGTTGCTGTTGCAAATATCTGATGTTAAGTATACAAGCGTAAAATGTTTACAATAGGTTTGAAATTATGTTAAATGTTTTTTGGGAGTCAAAAATGGTTCAAATGGCTCTGAACTCTATGGGACTTATCTTCTGAGGTCATCAGTCCCCTAGAACTTAGAACTACTTAAGCTTAACTAACCTAAGGACATCAACACATCCATGCCCGAGGAAGGATTCGAACCTGCGACTGTAGCGGTCGCGCGGTTCCAGACTGTAGCGCCTAGAACCGCTCGTCCGGCTGCTGGGAGTCGCTAAGTGCTCGTTTCATGAAACACTAGACGAGTGTAGTCTGGGTATTTTCCACTCCGTTTTTAGTAAAAGCTAGTTTCTCACGCATCTTAGTATTTACGACACCATATCCCCTGAACTGTGTGTGTGACACAATGATATAATTTTGCACGAACACTCAATGGCATACGTGAATACCGTGTGCAAAATGTGTTTTGAATAGAATTAGTACCATAGAAGTAATAAATTAAAACTTTTCATGCGTGATGTTAAAGTTTTACTACATGAACAGCAAAAATGTGGTGACAAACTTTTTCCTATCAATAAATTGTAGTTGCTTGCTGTGATTGGCTTAAGACATTTAAGAGGACGCGCTGAAAAGTAATGTCTTCGAATTTATCAGGCGAAAACTCTTCAGGATTTTGAAATAAAACAAACTTTATTAACATTCTAAATCTTTATTCTTCATGTTTACAAATTTATTCCTCAACATAGTCACCCTGGCAACGTACACATTTCTCCCAACGAAAGACCATTGTTGACACCATCACAGTAGAATGTTCGACTTTGTTGACGGAGCCACAACCTCAACTACCTCTATTTAACGTGGGTAACCAGAACAGAACGTTACTCTCAAAATGTGTGACTGCTTTTGTTAACACTCCTTTCTGTGCGTTACAAGCTGAGTAAATCAAACGATTGACTAATGAAAGAACACCAATGGTCGTTAGGATTGATTATCTTAATAAAAATGAGTCACATTTGTTGATAAGATCACTCACTACTTGCCTGCATGAAGTTATCTAACTGAAAACAGAAATGAGCTAAGAATTTGAAATTATCCTTACACAAAGTATATTAGAATTATGTAATCTTTCCACAAAATTCAAAACAATTTGGCAGAAGTCTTTTCGAATCCTTCTCGACTTTACAAGCAGGCAAAAATGAGATTTATGCAAAGAAATTGTTTTTAAATACTGTGTTTTGAACGAGCAAATCTTAGAAGGGCAATGCAATTTCTAAAATTTGTTCTATAAATTTGGCCGTTGGCACAAGTTATCTGTGTTTTTCTACAAATGATCAACAGATGGCAGCCTGTTACTGCAGCTCTGTCACTGCAAACATGGCCGCCCCATCGCTGAGTTCACCGCGTTGGAGATGCAATCTGTGATACTTTCTTTTTAATATTAAAGTTGTTGGATCTATGTAAATGTACCACAGGATGAAAGCACGGTACGGTGATTTGCGTGTGTCCGTGCTCAAAATGTAGGAGTGGTCAGAAACTTTAAAAGATGTGTCACTTCTGAGAAAGGCAGTCTGTACCCGGAATAGACACTCCACTAGTGACGAACGGTAACACTGCTGCAGAGGAAGGGCTTGTGAAGTTAAAGGAGCATATTACCGTAAACGAAACAACCACTGTTTTGGAAATTAATGTTAGTTGAGCACACAATAGTGTGAACGATGTGCTGCGATTCAGTTATCTGCTAAATTTAGAGATAGTCGCACCTTTGCCTGTGCTGAACTTTTGCGTAGGTCCCAGATGGAAGATAATGTATTTCTAGAGAGATCTATTAAATGAGATGAAATCTAGGTGCACTGTTGCCAACCTAAAACGAAAAGATTGAGTAAGAACTTGCACTATAGCTCTTCGCGAAAATAAAAGAAAAAAAAAAAAACGCCCTCAACCGTGGGCAGAAAAAGTCATGCACGCTACCTTTTGGGATGCAACAGGTGTAATTTTGCAGCATCACGTGGAAAGCCGATTAACAACGACCAGTAATTCATACTCAAATCTGCTACTAAATTACCTTCGCCCTGCAATCAGTAGTAAACGACAAAGACTTCTGATTGCAGGTGTTTTGTTGCAACACGACAACACTTGTCCCCAAGCTGTCTGTTGAACGATAGCAACAGAACAGGATACGAAATTTGAGCGTCTCGAACCACAACCTTAGTCATCAGATCTCGCCCGCAATAACGTACTCAAGATTAAAGTGGATCTACACAACAA
The DNA here is from genome assembly GCF_023897955.1 of Schistocerca gregaria. NCBI lineage: Eukaryota > Metazoa > Arthropoda > Insecta > Orthoptera > Acrididae > Schistocerca > Schistocerca gregaria. The sequence goes on from NC_064923.1 coordinate 289,296,488, forward strand.
AAAAATGAAAACACATTCCGTATTGAGTGACGTGCGATGTACTAAAATCTAACTCCTATGCGTAGAATAACATTAGGAATGCTGTACGAAACTTACTACTAAAGATGCTTTAAAACAAATAGAAATGCCTGTAGTCTTACTAAGACTTTTATTGCAATCGCAGAAGATTATATATAATCTATATTACTAGTATAACTGTACTTGCGGAAACGAAACCTAACAACATAAAAAGAAAACATTTGCAGTACAGTTACATTTGTAATGTTTCACTTCCATTCCGGACAAAAAAATGGTTCAAATGGCACTGAGCACTATGGGACTTAACATTTCAGGTCTTCAGTCCCCTAGAACTTACAACCACTTAAACTTATATAACCTAAGGACATCACACACATCCATGCCCGAGGCAGGATTCGAACCTGTCACCGTAGTGGTTGCGCGGTTCCAGTCTGAAGCGCTTAGATCCGCTCGGCCACCCCGGCCGGCTCATTCCGGACACTATACATTGTTGCATAATAGGAGTTGACTTCTATGGAAGCTGAGGGCAATCACATTATAATTTTTCAAAACGATAAGTCTGCCGTGGCTCAAAACTGGTAATCATCAAATGGTGGGTAATCATGGAAACTGTGTTTTGTAGGCTTCATACAGTTAGTAGTTAATGTAGTTAATAATGGTTATTTTTTCTTGCTGGCACGTTGTAGTACGTAGTTATATATGCACTGACAGTACATGCATTTTATACGAGCATAGAAAAACAGCTCTTGATGGGCGAAGTTCACTCGGTGTGAAAACATTCAAACAAAGCAGTAAGATTTGAGTTTGGAAAGTGTCATATCCGCACATCTCCATATTCTTAGTGCTTTAACTGATTAGGTTAGGTTAGTGTTGTTTAACGTCCCGTCGACAACGAGGTCATTAGAGACGGAGCACAAGCTCGGGTTAGGGAAGGATGGGGAAGGAAATCGGCCGTGCCCTTTCAAAGGAACCACCCCGGCATTTGCCTGAAACGATTTAGGGAAATCACGGAAAACCTAAATCAGGATGGCTGGAGACGGGATTGAACCGTCGTCCTCCCGAATGCGAGTGCAGTGTGCTAACCACTGCGCCACCTCGCTCGGTCTTTAATTGATTATGTCTGCACTGTAATCGCACTGTCAACGTATCCCATGTCACGCTATCTTGTGATACTAACCTGTGAAAAGTAGCTCCTCCTCTGCTACGTATTCAGATTTGCATCCGTGTCAGTAACATTTCATCACTGCTGATATTAATAAATATACGTTTGGTCATACACTGAAGAGCCAAAGAAAATGGTACGCCTGCTTAATATCATGTAGACCTCACGCAAGCAAGTGCCGCAGTACTAAGTGGCATGGATTCGACTAACGTCTGAAGTAGTGCTGGAGGGAACTGACACCATGAATCCTGCTGGGCCGTCCATAAATCCTTGAGAGTACGAGGGCGTGGAGATCTCTTCTGAACAGCACGTTGCAACCCATCCTAGATATTCTCAATAATGTTAATGTCTGGGGAGTTCGGTGGACAGCGGAAGGTTTTAAATTCAGACGACTGTTCCTGGAGCCACTCCGTAGCAATTGTGAACGTGTGGGGTGTCGCATTGTCCTGCTGGTATTGCCCAAGTCCATACACGAATGGATGCAGTTGATTAACAGGATGTTTACGTACATCTCACCTGTGAGAGTCGAATCTAGGCTTATCACGTGTCCCATATCACTCGAACTGCACCTGCTCCACACCATTACAGAGCCTCCACCAGCTGGAACAGTCCCCTGCTGGCATGAGGGTCCCGTACACGTTCATCCGCACGATACAATTTGAAACGAGACTCGCCCGACCGGGTAACGTGTTTCCAGTCGTCAACAGTCCAATGTCGGTGTTGACGGGCCCCGGCGAGGCGTAAAGCTTTGTGTCGTGCAGTGATCAAGGGTACGCGAGTGGGCCTTCGGCTCCGAAAGCCCATGTCGATGATGATTCGTTGATTGGTTCGAACGCTGACACTTGTTGATGGCCTAGCACTGAAATCTGTAGAAATTTGCGCTAGGGTTACACTTCTGACACTTTGAACGATTCTCTTCAGTCGCCATTGGTCCAGTTCTTGCAGGATCTTTTTCCTACCACAGCGATGTCTCAGATTTAATGTTTCACCCTATTCCTGGTATTCATTGTACACTCGTGAAAAGGTCGTTCGGGAAAATCCCCTCGGCATCACTACCTCGAAGATGTGTCCCATCGCTCGTGAGCCGACTATAGCACCACGTTCAAACTCACTGTCATTGTAGCAGCAGTAACCGATCTAACAACTTCATCAGACACGTTTTGTCTCATACAGGCATTGCCGACCGCAGCGCCGTTTTCTGCCTCTTTACACATCTCTGCATTTGAATACGCCTGCCTACACCGGTTTCTTTGGCGCTTCAGTGTATTTAACCTAGAGCATCACCGAGCATACTAAATCTGACTACAGTCATTATCAGTTAACGCTCACATATAGTTTTTATTGGCTAGACCTTTTTCAGCACTTAAGTCATTCTTAATAGCCTCTCGAAACAAGAAACAATACGAAAACACACTTGTCAACATTATATTAACAACTTAAGTAAATACTTTACAACACTTCGTAAATTAAAAGTGATACGTTATTACGTCTTAGCCGCTGGCTGCGTCAGTTTGTCGAATCAGCGTGAATCACATGGCCTGTTTACGACATCAAAAGATATCGCTGATACTTCCGTCGCTTAGGAACTCTATGCCCCACAGCCTGAATAGATATGGCGCCTGTTGCGAACAATCATTCTTTAACCCTGCAGGAGGCGGAGACCCAATTCTATATCAACACTGATCTGGTCATGGTGCTGGTACAGGGTGGACAGTTTCAAAAGCATTTGCTGAATCATCGCTTACTTCTTTTGCAACCTGACCATTTTTTAAACTACGTCACCTGACTACACGCCACTGCCTGTTAACTATCATCCATGCGGCGACACTACTTCATTAGTTAATACTAAAATAGTTTTTTTATCATTATTGAAAGATCTCTAAGAGCGTAAAGCACTCTTTTGTAATTTTTATGTCAACTTTATTTTAATCAAGCATACGCATTAAACTGTATTAGGTTATACAGACACGTTTGCCTATATAAGGTCTTTCGCTAGCTAGCCTCACCACTCTCAAACACCACTTGAACCTCCTGGTGATGGCGTAGTGTGTTAGTGTGCAGAAACCTCAACTAAATCCCCAGCGAAAGCGACCTACTGTATTTGGTCGCACCACTCGCCGTTTACCTCCAGATTTCCATCACACAATCCACAAACAAATAATCCCTCTGGTTAACACACTAAAGTGTTTAGAATTAACAATCAACAGGAAACTAGAGTAGAATGCACACTTCCTTAACTAGTAACAGGTTCCATTTGAGGTGTACATCTTTTTACAAATATACTCATCTACAAATCCCCCATCTGTACCGTTCTCACTTATGCCAACGTTGTCTATATCTCTGACTCCTCATATTCTACAAGGCCCTTGAAATCCTCTACTGACAACCAATAGTTAGTTCTGTATTACATAGCGCTCTGCACATACGTTTCGTCTGGTAGTGTGTATCAGGGTTTCCTCCCATAAATGAGACACACTTATGTAATGTTCTAACTAAAACTGAGTCTTGGGATGATAGAAATTTCTTTTTTCGGAAAACTGAACTAATAAAACAAATAATTTGAATTCAGCACACCCAGTTTAGCTCAGTAATTTTACCCTTTTTTAACTTCTTTATTTTTTAGAAAATAATTTAACAGATACACAAATAACCTCTGAAATCCACACCAAGCTACTGTCATAATTGTAGTAACGTCTCAAGGTGGAAAAATATTTTGTATACATCCGCTCTTACACAAATTTATGGTTTTTTTAAATATGCCTTGGTGTTTAAAGTGTCAGCAGACCACGGTTACGTCTAAAAATTGTGTTGCACCATATGACTTCCAAGTGCCTCTAGTCTGAACAACTGCTTATAGTGCCAATAAGTAATTTCGTGGAGCAGTCAGTTTATTCATATTTTTGTATCGTCTAGTTAACCTCTAGGTCCTTAACAGGGTAAATGAGAGCTACTACATATAGTTAATAAGGAAAGTCTGATATTAAGCAACTGAAAATGAGCAGTTTGTAACCTAACTTCATCGAGCCCCTTAAACAAAACCAAATCTGTGAATAACAGCGAGCTTTTTCGTTCAGCATTTTGCGGAAGCTATACTTACGTATAGCATCATCAACAAGGGATAAAAACATTTTAAGTTCCATTGCCCCACAGCACAGTATACGTCATTATAAGACATAATGAAAATGAAAGCTCCAAAACTACCTGCAGTAAGGTAATATATTTAATATTTTACACGACAAGCCTGTTTCGACTCAACTGCCGTTATCAAGTGATCTGTGAAAGTAACATCGGTAAGATTATTTATATGTAAATCGTAGCTCTACTATGTTTACATTTGCATTGCTAGTTACCTCTAGTTGAAAGTAACGACCGTATTGAATCTATAGTAAATCATTTTGTGAAGTAATGGTGTAACATTGTTTGTAGTTACAAAAGGTAAAAAAATACGTTTTTGACAAATATTTTGACAGTTCAATATTTTTACAATTCCTTACAATACGTAATGGCATGTATCCTATTGGAGAAACCTCAACAAAACACAGAACAACCTATATGCGTACAATTTATGTAGAACGAATACCAATTGAGATAAATGAACTATTAAAATCTACACACATGCAACTGGTTTTCTGCACAAGTAACAAACTTATACCGAAATTACGTTCAAGCACAACCAAAATCTCAGAATATTCCACTTCGGGAACGTATAAAATCATCTGTGACGATTACAACATCTATATTGGCTGAACCGGCCGAAATTTTAACACAAGATTCAAAGAACGAACTAGAAACAGTCATAGTAATCAGTCAAGCTACAATTTACATCTGAATACTGAACAACAGAAAGCCGAGAAAACTGAAACTGCGTTAAATATATAACACAGAATACTGAAAGAATTTCCTGTGAACACTCTGAAAGAACTGGAAATATATATTCATACAAGAAAATATCCACACGAAATTCGAAATGAACACACAGATTTTAAACCTAAATACCATCTCGAAAACTTTGTTAACATAATACGAAAACTTAAAGACACATGGAAAACATACAGAGACCATAGACACAATTCAATGGAAAACAAAGATCACGAAATGGTAACGGTATATACTTTCTAAACCTATGGCATCGTAGTAACGAACTGCCAAAATATTTGTCAAAAATTTGCATTTTACGTTACGTAACTACAAAAAATATACTTACCACAGCTTGACAGAAAAATGTACTATAAATGTAATATGGTCGTCAATTCCAACTAGACTTAAGTACTAATGCAAATGTAAATATAAAACACCCATGATTTACGTATAGTTAATATTACCAATGTTCTTTTAGCGGCAATTACACCGAAACAGGCGTGTCGTGCAAAATATCTTACTGCAGCTGGTTTTCAAGTTTTAGTTTTCTTTATGACTTATAAACACAAAAATATCTCGAGTTATTTGCTTATAGAGTATCTTCCTCTGCCAGCTGCTGTTGTGAATGTTCTGTATTACTAGGGCAGTACGGAAATTACATGTAGAAGTATATAAGAGGAACAGAGGCAAATGTGGAGTGGTTCTAGGGACAAAACGGAGCCAATGACATAAGCGGCTTTGACGAAGGACAGATTGCTGTAGCACGGTACTTGGTTACGAATATCTTGGAAACAGCGAAGCTGGTCAGCTGTTAGCGTGCTACTGTAGAGGGCATCCATAGAAAGTGGTTGATTGGTTACTTGATTGGGTTAGGAGAACAAACAGCGAGGTCGTCGGTCCCATGATCGAAACTGGCGGAAACCAAGGGGGGCCCTACACAAACAGCACAGTCCTGTAAAGGGAAAGGGAAAATGAGCAAACACAGAGATAAAATTAAGCAGGATGACTAAAGGATAGGAGTGGGGCAGGGGAGAAACTGCGAGAGCAGGGGCGCCCTAGAGAAGCTACACACGTAGGAACACCAAACTGCGAGAGCAGGGGCGCCCTAGAGAAGCTACACACGTAGGAACACCAGCAGCGGCGCTGACGCTTCCCAATCCCCTCACCATACATGATTACAACACAAGTGAGACAACACCAGGAGAAGACGACACAGGAACATGGGAAACAGAACGGCAAAAAACATCACACAAATCTGAAGGAGAAGGGTGAGGAGAGGACCTGGTCAGTGTGGAGGCAAGGCCAGGGCCTCCACAACCAACGCTAATGCTAAGCGAGAGACTCCATTTCCTGAGGGAAATTCAGCTATTTAAATCAGGGAGAACACATCACTTTCGCGAAGAAAACCCAGGACAGACATAAAAATGTGACGGCTGTCTGCTAACACTCAGGAAAAGAAACACGGCAGGGCGCATTTAGTACAAAGAGCCAAAAGGAGGGGGCAGTCCAGCAAAACATGGAACACAGTGAGGGGGTCCCATAACGGCATTGCGGAGTAAAAAGCCATGGGTCAACGTAGTATAGCCGATACGAAGATGGCAGAGGATTGTAGATTCTCGCTGGGAGAGGCAGAGGGGAGAACGACAGGTGGTGGGATTCGCCTTCATTTCATAATGTTTATTAGATGTGAGAGGTGTATCCCCCCCAAGAGTCAGCCCAAGATTAAGCAAAAATGGAATTTATATTTAGCCACAAATCTGCCCCCAGAGGAGTCACAGAAAACGGGACGTAGGTGGTCCACCCACGATACCATGTGGACAGGAACCCAAAGGAAATCAACAGAACAAGTAGCAGTGTCAAGATCGGCGAGGAGGTCGTGGATGGTAGAGACCTAGTGGTGATGGGAGAACACCAAGTGACAGCCTGACGGCCACTCCTGAAGTTCACGCATACAAAAACTCGAGTGAGGAAGAAATATTTAGTAAAGCAGAGGGTCTGATAGAAGGCCATCAGTTCCACAGCAAACTCCACATTTGGCAAGCAAGAGATGGTGTTCCATGCCAACAGAAGACCTAAAGGCGTATCCCACGTCATCGACGGATTTACAGCCATTAGTGGAAAAAAAATTGCATCCTGAAACTCCCGTAAGAACTTTCAGAACGAACTGGCAAACCCAACTGAGGGTGAGCAGCGAGAGGGCAATGTCCCAAAGCCACAAAAAAGAATACAGTAGGTGGGCTGAGCAGGGAAAGAGTGTGGATAGTGATCGCATATGTAACCAGGAGCAGGGCCCACCATACTGAAGTGGGACAGATCCCAGTATCAACAGTGCTAGTTTAAAAGGCACCACTGGCTAAATGGATACCACGATAATGAACAGGGACCAAGAAGATCAGTGTGCAAGAAGCCGCTGATCCATGAACTTGACGACCACAGTCCAGATAAGACAGAACTAATACCTGATAAAAGTGGAGAAGATTCGAACAATCCTTGCCCCAAAAGATGTGAGCAAGGAAACGAAGGACATTGAGTTTATGACACCAGCCAATCTTGAGCAACCATGTAAGCTTGTTGTCAAAAAGAAGTCCCAAGAAACAAAACTGGGTGAGCAAGCGTCGAGGTAGAGTTCCAGATCAGGATGGACCATAGTGTGGTGACAAAAATGCACCATTCTCGACTTACAAGGAGAGAATTGAAAACTGTGCAAGAGTATCCACACAGAAGCCTGCAGGATGGCACATTGGAGCTGTCACTCTGCAAAGGCCACCAAGTGGGAGCTAGTCCAAATACAGAAATCGTCCATGTACAGAGCATGGCTGACCAACAATCTGAAGGAGCCATAAGTCCATTAATACTGATGAGAAAAGAATGAGTTAATATGCAGTTTTGTGGAACGCCATTCTCTTGGGTCTGCAGAGTGTTGAGAATGTTGCCAATCTGAAATCTGAACGACTGGCAAGACAGAAACTGGCAAATAAAAATTGGAAGAAGAACCAAAAGACGCCACTCACGGCGTGTAATTAGGATGTGATGGCACCAAACTGTATCATGAGCTTTACTAAGGTGAAAGAAAACTGTGACAAGATGTTGGCACTGAGAAAAGGCGTGCCAAACCTCGGTTTCCAATCGAAGCAAATGATCGATCAGAGACGACCCGTCCCAAAAGCTGCAGTGCTAATGAGATACACGTTTCTTAGGTTCAAGGACCCAACTGAGGCCACAAACCATCATCTGTTGCAATAACTTGCAGGATACATTGGTGAGACTGAGCGGTGAGTAACTATCAAGGGACAATATATCCTTCCGAGACTTAAGGACAAGAACCACAATACTGTTTCTCCATTGAGAGTGGAAAACGCCTTGGAGCCAAATACAATTATACACCTAGAGGAGATATTGTTATTGTGAAGGGTTGAGGGGTTTAATCAATTGCTTATGGATGGAACAAGGGCCAGAGAGAATGAGAGGGCCAGAAGATATTTCCATCAAGTAAAAGATTCACTGTAGGATTCCACCTAATAAAGTGGTAATATATAAGTGGGAAGCTTCAGCACACTGTTTATGGAGAAGGGAGGTGGTTGCGTTGGAGGCTGAAACTGATGCAATCGCAAAATGTGTCACTGATGGATCTGTACAAAGGCCATCAGGAAAGCAAGGCCCAGAATTGGAGACTGCTGTTGACAGCCTTGGAGTGTGCCCACACCCGTGACGAAGGGAGAGAAGAATCTAGGGAAGGAAAAAGCATTTCCAACATACCCTTTTGTTCTGCTTGATGAAGTAACAGGCTTTAGCATGGATATGTTTAAAGGCAATTAGGTCAGTGGAAGACGGGTGCCGCTGAAGATGTTCCAAGGCATGATGACGATCACAGATGGCGGTGGTAATGGCCACATGCTCCACCACAGAATTGTTTAGGCGGCGAATGGGGCCAATCAAGTGGGGAACAGCAATGCTGGCATAATGGATTACCTTATCAGATAGGTCACGAAGGACTTCATCAATACGACCTGACAACGAAGGTATCAACATGAAGTGGGAGGTATATAGAGGTCAATCAGCATGATGGATAGCCCATTAAGGTAACGTGGCTATTGGGAGGTGGGAAGGGAATGATAGAATCAATGGGAAGTGGTCACTGTTGCAAAGGTCATCGTGTAGCGACCAATATAAGGAAGAAAGAAGGGGAAGTGAGTGAAGACCACTGGCAGGGGAAGAGCCATATGCAACTCTAAAATGAGTAAGGAAATCATCATTAAGAAGGCAAAGGTTGTAGTCTACAAGAAACTGGTCATTGAGAAGCCTCCGACTAGATGAAAAAAGCATTGCTCCAAAAACGATGATGGATATTAAAATCCCCAAGGACAAGGAAGGCAGGGGGAGTTGCTGAAGGGGCCAGTCAGGGGGAGGAGGTGTAGGTGGCCTGTCAGGAGAGAGATAGAGATTGCAAACCATGACTGCAGAGCCCAAGTGGACATGGACAACAACTGCTTCCAGTGTGGTACAAAAGGCGATCCATATACTAACTACAACCATAAGGGCAATGTGCAAACGCCGCTGGAAACCCTCAAAGGGCCGACTCGGCTTCAACAGAGTGCATGACACCCACAAAGGGTCGGTGAGCGAGTGTCAGTAAAATGAGATTACTGCCAAGCAAAAGGAAATAAGGGTCTTAACTCTGGTAAGTGATGGTAGTATCTATCACTGAATAAGCACACCAAATAGAGGTGAACGAGCTGTAGCCAATCACAATGCTGAGTCACCATCCATCGCCAATGAGGATGGGGCGGCATCCATAAATAAGAAGTCAAACTCAGGTTGTAGCTGAGAAGACAGTAGGAGGGCAGGGTACAAAGAGAAAGAGAAAGAGAAAGAGAAAGAGAAAGAGAGAGAGAGAGAGAGAGAGAGAGAGAGAGAGAGCAGGCGAGCAGGCTTCTGCAGGACCCAGAACAGAGAGAGCAGGTGGCCTTCGGACAATGGGCTGTGGGTCCTGCAGTCAAGTTGTGGCAGTAGGTCACCAGCTTGAGAAACGCTAGGGGGAGGGAGCCCTGTCACTGGCAGGCACTGATGAAGTGGGACACTTCTCTGGCCAGAAAAGAGGAGCAGTACCTGGAGGTGAGGGCATGGGAACTGCAGAGGAGGGGGAGAGACGAGTGGGGGCAGCACTGGGTAATAGGAGGGGAAAGGATGTAGCAGAAGCAAAGTTAGATGTCAAAACACAGGGTGACGACAGTCATATTTCTGACGAGCCTCAGTGTAGGATCAACAATCAAGAGTCTTACATTCCTGTATCTTCTTTTCTTTCTTACAAACTGGGCAGTATGGCGAGCATGGAGATTCATGGTCATAACGAATAACACACAAAGGTAGCAGAACATAGGGGCTCGCTCATGGATCGAATATCCACATTCACTATGTAGGGGATCTTCCATACAGGGGGGAGACATCCTCAAAACACAGACACCAAAAACACCTCATAGGTGGTGAGTCATATGGCTTGATGTCACACTGATGACACATAACTCTGACTCTCTCTGGGAGATTGTCTCTCTCAAATGCCAGAATGAAGGCGCTGGTATCAATGTGACTGTCCTTATGACCTTTCTGAACAAGCCAAACAAAATGAATACCTCGTAATTCTAGAGTGGGCCAGAGTTCCTCATCAGTTCGAAGGATGCAGTCAGTACGAAAAATGACTCCCTGAACCACTTTGAAAGACTGGTGGGCAGTAAAGGACACCAGGATGTTACCAAGGTGGTAACAAGCATTAAGGGCTGCAAATTGGGTGGCAAAAGTAGTTTTAATCACCAGCAAACCTGACCACATCTTACTAAGAGACTCCACTTTTCCAAACTCCTCTTTGATATTTTCCTCAAAAATAACGGTTTGGTGGCAGTCAAATAGTCCCTGTTAATCCTAGTGCAGACCAGGTAGCAGAAAAAGTGTTTTGCCCCAAGATTGCGGGTCTGGACCACCTTCTACAGTGAAGCCAGGGAAGGGTAGGTTGCAGGGTCATAGGAAGCAGCATTAAATGACCAATTTCCAACCAAAGATACAGCCACTTTTTCCGAGCTTATTGCGTTTTATACACGAAGCATGTGCCCTGATACAACCCACTCTGATCAATTGCTCTCTGTGTGGATGCCATCCAGCCAGAGCTAGGGCAGTCTTGCGTGAGAGCCATTGTCGGGAGTTCTGATGCTCCAGATTGATAAGCAACGCTCTTAGGGATGCAAAGGGAGGCAGCGGTTCAGGTATCATAAATCTGATCCCTGTGTTATCAGGGGGCTCAGCCAGATAGGTATATACCAGCCCCACCACACCGACTGGCTACAAGTGCTGTTGAAATAGTGGGGTGCGGGAGGCTATAGTGGGAATGGAAGAGGGCAAGGGTGGGAGTAGCGGAATCCACATTGTAACTGTCAGGGAGGGGGTTGAGAGCTCTTCTCCAGATGGAACACCCTATGGAGAAGAATTTTAAAAGTGTTGGTCAAGCTGCAAAGAAGGAATAAAAACGCCAAAAAGGAGTGGTGAAAAAGAAAAGACAAGTGGAACAAAACCCTGAAGGAATGCAAGAAACTAGGTGAGTAGCCAGGTCGACATAAGAAAGAACACCAAGAGAGGGGAAGGAGAGGGCAGAGGCGAAGGAACAATGGAAGGAGAGAAGGGTACAGAGAATGAAATGCAGTCCAGGAAGAAATAATGGGCCACAATGGTTTGGGGGTCCCATGTGTGCCACATACAAACTCATGAAAGAGCTGTGAGACCACTGGAGGGAGGGGGGGGGGGAGGACTGGTTGAAGCCTGGAGTAGTTAACAAGGTGCTGGAGAAGAGTGCTTCATTTCATTTCATGACATGGAGGTCGAGAATCTGTCCACTCTGTACTAGAGAGTGCAATGCTGGTGCAGGCACAGGTGTTCTGGAGCACACCATTCAATGCATGCCATTGGACAGGGGACTCCACAGCAGAAGTCGACTTACTACCCACCAATTTGACTCAACAATTTCTCAATTACTACTGCAGTGAGTATCTTCGAAATTTGATCAATGAAAACTTGTCACCTCCACCACATCGATGGTCATGTCCAGATAAGCCATCATCCAGGTGACTGCCTGCTGGAAATATGGACCATGCAACAGACGCTGACCGATTGGGGCAGTATTGCGCTAAGGGGGACCTTTACCCAGGCTTCCGTGGAACATTGTGGTAGTAATTGAAGGCACTGTGATGGATGTTGACTACACGATCATTACTGTGAATACCTGCATTTCTTCATTCTTGATGTCTTCTCAACAGCGATGCCATCATTCAACAGGATATCTGCTCCTCTCACAAGGCCATAATCTTGTTACAGTGGTTGGTGAAGCCTGATAGTGAACTCGAGTTGCTGTCATGGGCACTAAATTAATCCGATGTGAACCAATGGGTCGGCAGTAGACGCCAGCTACTTGCCCACAAACCACCAATGCTTTCGAGCACAGATGTGGCCTGTGCATCGACATGTAGACATCTGCATACCTATCAAGAGCTTGTAAATCCATGTCACGCAGAATCATTCCAAACGTACAGCACACTATTAAGTAGGCGGTCAGAACGTATTAGTGTAGCCCATTCTAATAACAATAATAATAATAATAATAATAAATTACGCCGCAAGAGAATTATCCGAATGGGACGGAAATTTTGTGGATGGGGTGAAGTCATTTGATTTTTTTGTCTGTACATGTACAAGTTCAGAAAAACCGGTCAATTTATTAAAGACAGAGAGAGTCAGAAATTGAGCAAGTCAATAACGCGTTGGTCCATCTCTGATCCTTATTCAAGCCGTTTTTCGGCTTGACATTGATTGACGGAGTTTTGGTGGATGTCTTTTTGAGGGAAATCATGCCAAATTCTGTCGAATTGGAGAGTTGGATCGTCCAAATTCCGAGCTGCTTGGAAGGGATCTCGGGAGTTTGACGATGCAACGCGGCTGTTGGACAGAACTTGGCACGATATCCCTCAAGAGGACATCCAACAACTCAATCAATCTTAAGCCAAATAACTTCTTGCATGAGGTCTAGCGGTGTAGCAACGCGTTATTGACTTTGCTCAATTTGTGAATGTAGCATTTTACACACTGGATTTGGTGTTTCGTGTTATCACGAAGGTGCCTTCGTATCTCAATGGTGGTACCATATTTCAGAAGTACGCAGATGCCGGTATAGTCTGAACACGTGCAGTCATAAGTTCTCTGTAGCTAAGCGGTGGCAGGTTCAGCCCCAGTACGACTTGTGTCCATGTTTCGCGCCGACAAGTCTATATATTACATCTACCCGCAATTAGAAGAGAAGCTCTGTGTTCGTAAAAATTCTGTTATCGCGAAATCTCTCCGCGCACAACAGATGGTGTGCAGACGAATCGTTATTAATGGCGCACTTACACCTGGGCGAAGCACGGCCACAATAATTCAAGAAAGCGCGTGCGTTTAATTGAACGGAATACAGTATGCCGTCCAGAGACCAACAACACACCAAAAAATATTAAGTCAGGACTTTTGCAGGACGCCAATAAATTTCAAAATACTGTGACAATCAGCTGACGTGCAGCACAGAAGAACAGACACAGTACAGGTGCTTCTGGATTGATTTATTTTTCTTCTTCTTCCTTCTTCTTCTTCTTCTTACGACTCATTCTGTAGCTGTACTGGACCAACTGTTGTCCCATATCTTGGATGGTCGTCCGGGCAATCGTTTCTCTTTCGATCGACCATGGTTACAAATTTAAACCAGTCTTGTGGGGTTAATCCTTTCCACATGACCCTTACAGTTTCTTTTCCATTTATTTATACTTTGTGTATCACACTGATCCTTTATACATTCTTTTTCTTGTCCCACATGCTTACTCATTGGATCTGTCTTAGTACCTTCATTTCCCCTGCCGTTATCCATTTCGTTTCCGGTCTGTATTTGTCATAACACACCGTACATTATATATATATATATATATATATATACCCTTAGGTGTCATAAATTTGTTTCTCCATACAGTATTTTGCAGCCATACTTTTACTGCCTTTGTCACTTTGTTATTCCTCTTCCATGGTTAAGTTTTTATAGCCAGTGATAACAGTCCCTAGATAATTAAAGCTGATAACTTGTTCAGCTGATACACCACGTATATCTAATTTACGTCGTACAGCTGCTTTTGATATTGCCATACTCTTTGGATTTGGAAGGTTTTTCTTTTCTTTATTGAATTTAGATTCCCCCATATTGGGGGGGGGGGGGGGCGGGGAGGCGGGCTGGCAGCAGCGTAATAAGCCGCTCTGCAGCCTACAGAAGAGTTAAAAACATAATGAGTGAATAACAAACAGTGAAAAACAGGCTATAAAACGGTGACTTTTTAAAACTGTAACACAGAGAAAAGTTGCGGAAGTGAAAATATAACAACAAAGGGTTAGTGATGCAATTAAAACACAGAATAATTAGAAAGACACAATTAAAAACACGGAGGCAGTCTGGTTTCTGTTCACACGAGCTAGAAAAACACACCCAGCGACAGTATGGTGTCTGTTCTAACACTTAAAAAAAAGGGGGACACACAACACTGAACACTCACGTAAACACTGAACTTTACAGTAGACACGAAGGCAGATGGGAGGGGGGGGGGGGGGAGGGAGGACCTAGACATATGAGGGGAATAACTATAAATGGGAGAGGAGAGGGAAAGCAAAAGGGAGAGCCGATGGAGGGAGAGGACACATAAAAGGGGGTTGGGCAGAACGGACGTCAGAATGAGTGGGGAAGGCAATGAGGGGTAAAGCAAAAGAACTTGGGGGAGAGAATGGAGTCAAAGGAGGGTAGGCAGGGTAAAACAGGATGGAAGAGGGGGGAGAACCTGGGAAAAGGACAGAGGGAGGGAGGGGGATGAGAAGATCAGAGTTGATAGGAGGGATAAATGGAGGGAGAGAGGGCATCATCTGGGAGGGGGAGTTGACAGAGGCCACCTAGGGAAAAGACCCAGACATGTTCAAGGAAAAGGAGCAGATAGGGGAAAGGAATCAGGTCATAGAGGTTCCGGATGGGTGATGCCAGATGTATATAGAAGGCCAGGCAGAGTGCATGGCATCCAAGGATCTGGAGGGACTTATAAAATTTGGGGGGGGGGGGGGGCGGATATCCACGTGGGACTGGCATAATACAGGACGGTGTGGATCAAGGATTTGTAGGTGAGGAAGTTGGTAGAGGGGTCCAACCCCCATATCCGGCCAGAGAGGAGTTTAAGGAGATGGTAACATGGGAGGGGTGGTGGGAGATGAAGGAGGCAATCAGACAGACATAGTTGATAGAAAGGGCGTAGGTCTGGAGTTTAAACAGGAGACCGGGATGCCATGCGTGGTCGTAGGCATTTTCGAGGTCTAGAGAGAGAAAAATGGCGGAGCGACGGAAGTTAAGCTGGAGGGAGAGGAGATTGTTAAGGTGTAGGAGTCGGTCATCTGCAGAGAAGGAAGGTCGAAAGCCACATTGGGTGTTGGACAGTGTTGGACAGGAGGTTGTGTCGGAGGAGGTGGTGGTGATGGTTGCCCCGGGTAAGGATGGATTCAAAAAGCTTGCTGAACACGAATTTTAAGTGAGATATCCAGGTTGTATTGCTTACCTGGTGAAGTAGTCTTCGCAAATTATCCTCAGTATTTGCTATCAGTACAGTATCGTCATAACAATATATAATACAGGATGATGATAATTAAAGTTAAACTTTCAAAACGCTGTGGAAGTGACACCACGGGTCAGAATGACGTCAAATTGCAACGGACTACTATCGGAGTGCGGAAACGGAGCAAGTCATCTGACGCCCAAAAGGGCATGATCATTGACATTCGGGTCAAGGTCAGAAGCATTTCCTAAACTGTTAGTTTACGAACTGTTCACGTTTGTAAACTGTTAATGGCTGTCGTCGTCAATTGTTATGATGACAGGTGGCCAATGCTAAATAGAAACATATATTGCAAGTTTGGCAGTGAAGTCGGTAAAGAGCTGGTTGCATAGTCTGTATCTTCAACGACTGAAATAATTAGTAGTCGTTGGTAAAAAATAATATATATTGTACTTAACTTGTGTTACAGGCTTCTTCGTATGCTGCATTAATATAATTACAACCGTACCTAGAGAGGCATTGCTTATGCCATACTTGACTAAGCGCCTTGTTAGAGGTTGCTTGCTATAAGCTGAAGGCTATGCTACATTCCTAGTTGACGTCCCGAGCAGAGTGGACGAGAGCTCGCTAGATACTTGTCACAAGCCGCGGAGAGGCGCTAGTCGCGCCTCGCGGGTCTAGCGATATCTATTACGGACCGCGGTCAACGTCTGCAACCCCTGACAAGTGTGGTATCGAAAACTAATACCACAGGTTGCAGTGTATCGTGCATGTCAAAATGGCGCTATCGATAATCGCTATGGAGGCAACCGTGGTGCACTACAGGGCATAGATGACAGGAGTGAACGACGGCTCTGGAGATGTGTACGGGCGAATAGACGTGCAATTGGTGAGTAACTGACAGCCCAGATGAGCCAACTGTGTCTCCTCAACGTCCGTCCGGCTAACATTACTGCGTATGGGGCCTCCGCAGCAGGCGCCTCGTCCACTCACCCATGCCGACTGCTGTTCATAGGCGACAAAGGCTCGAATTTGCAAGCCAATTGAGTGGCGACAGGTGGTCTTTTCAGATGAATCACATATTATGGTATGTCGGATAGATGGGCGTTGGCGTGTATGGCGTGAAACGTGTGGAAACAGACCTAATCCAATAATCTTCGAAAGGGTTCAGGCTGGAAGAGGGAGTGTTATGGTCTGGGGAATGTCTTCGTGTCTTTCTACATCTACATCCACATCCATACTCCGCAAGCCACCTGACGGTGTGTATCGGATGGTACCTTGAGTACCTCTATCGATTCTCCCTACTATTCCAGTCTCGTATTGTCGTAGAAAGAAGGATTGTCGGTATACCTCTGTGTGGGCTCTAATCTCTTTAATTTTATCCTCATGGTCTCTTCGCGAGATATACGTAGGAGGGAGCAATATACTGCTTGACTCCTTGGTGAAGGTATGTTCCCGAAACTTCAGCAAAAGCACGTACCGAGCTACTGAGCGTCTCTCCTGCAGAGTCTTCCACTGGAGTTTATCTATCATCTCCGTAACGCTTTCGCAATTACTAAATGATCCTGTAACGAAGCGCGCTGCTCTCCGTTGGATCTTCTCTATCTCTTCTATCAACCCTACCTGGTGCGGATCCCACACTGCTGAACAGTATTTAAGCAGTGGGCGAACAAGCGTACTGTAACCTACTTCCTTTGTCTTCGGATTGCATTTCCTTAGGACTCTTCCAATGAATCTCAGTCTGGCATCTGCTTTACCGACGATCAACTTTATATGATCATTCCATTTTAAACCACTCCTAATGCCTACTCCCAGATAATTTTTGGAATTAACTGCTTCCAGTTGCTGACCTGCTATATTGTAGCTAAATGATAAGGGATCATTCTTTCTATGTATTCGCAGCACATTACACTTGGGTGATCTCACGTTTCTGGAAGGCTTAATGTATTAACACAACGTGCATCTATGCTGGGGCACCATATCCACACCTACAGGCAATTTGTTTCTCCTTGGTACGATGGCATCTAGCACCAGGACATTGCAACGTGTCACACTGCTCGTAGTGTACAAGCATGGTTCATGGAGCACCAGGATGAGTTTCTCATACTCCCCTGGCCACCTGAGTACGCGGATTAAAACCCAATCTGGAATCTGTGGGACCACTTCGATCACTCTCTTCGGGCCATGGATGCTCAAGCGAGCAACCTGAGGCAGTTGGCCACAGTCGTGGAGTCGGCATGGCACCATATCCCTGTCGATACCTTCCAGAACCTCACTGACTCTATTACGGCAAATCTCGCAGTGCTCCGCTTTGCAAAAGGTGGTTCTTCAGGGCTCTGACAGGTGATCACATCAACACTGCAGTAAGTAACAGCTCTTTAGAGAGTGGGTATTCAGAAACGAATATTAAATTCTGTAATACGAAATGACCTAAGAGCCAAAAAATGGTAGTTGTATGACGAAGTAACAGATAAAATTTTACAAAGAGTAGATATTTGAAATAGAGTAACGCAACGTAGTACAAAGGGAATCCAAGGAAGACATAACAGAGCTCCGTTTTGTTTAGAATATAATAAATAAACCAATGCGCAGCATTGTTAGCTCTCTTGAGTCGAAGTTAGGGATTATAAGCTTAACTTAATACCATTCTGATAACTGGATTAGACATTGGAGTGGTGGATTATAGATTATTTTGAGATATTGGGACACAAAGTAGTTGGACCTTATCATACTAATATCTTTGCCGATCGTTGTCACGGCGATTTTGCTAATAAACGAGACTTGAGATACAGTGCCTCTGAAAAGACTAAATTTGTGCTGAACAGACATTGAAAGAACTCGAACTTATAATTAATATCGTGTAGTGGTAATTAAGAAGCTTAGACACTGTAAAGCCAGAGACTTATTTATGATTTATCAGATATTAATGGTAAGGGGCAGTTTCATGGAAAATCATATGTTTGGTGATAGGGACGCCACTGTTATGACACAGAAACGATGCACACTAGGATCAACTCCTTCATTGATTCCCCATTGCCATCTCTCATTAATTTAAGAAGTGAATTGTGTCACCAAAACACAATATATAAGACACTTTCTCCGTGTTTTCTAAATCCCAAAATCAGCTAGCACATAGGCAATTACACCTGTGAATATTCAAGGGTTACTGAGAAAAGCTGATTAACCAATTACAAACAGATATTAGGATTTAACGAAGGCATATTGACTACGAAGGTAGCTAAATCAAATTATTTGGGAAACAAAAATTAGAAAATATAGACTGGAACCCGATTGCTATGTTATTCCCGAGTAATAAATAAGATCACTGTCTTTGGATCCGTCATGTTTGAAAGTGTATGAAATATCTCTGGAAATAGAAAACTATATCGATTTTCAACTGATAGTTCACCAAATTAGATTCAGAACGTGATTCAGGCATGTTTTATGCCCTACCAAGACGGCATGGAATGGTTCTTAACTAGCCGGAACAATATATACACTAAGTTTTGAGATCAGCTCCCCTGCAGGGTGGCGGTGGCGAGGGGTGGAGGGGGGGGGGGGGGCGGCGAAGCAATATCCGTGCACTTGCGATGACGGTGGGTGTCCGGGCATAAGTAGCAAACATAGGCACTTCACTTCAGAAGGAAATTTGTAAGAATGTGCTTCTGGAGCACAGCATGGACTAAGGGAATAGTAGTTCGCAAAATATTTATACCGCTTCGACAACGTCCGTTAATGAGAACATTTAAAAAAAAAATACATTTTTTATAAATTTCCACAAAGCGTAAGAACATTTTTCGCTGTGTTGTGTGTCACGTCTACCATTTGGGTCTACTGCCCGGTGAAGTCCGCGGAGAAGGCGTTGCATGAATGTGCGCAGCAATTCTGCAATCACCTAGTCATTGACTTCGGCCGACTGCGTTGTCAATTGTAGGTATTCTTTCGGGCTTTTAAAAATGTTTTTTGTGTTGACAGGAACCATTTACAGAACGCATTGGAGGTATTCCCCGCCAATGCCTACGTACTTTTGCTACCGTTCTGACAGCTTTCATATCCACGTAACAAACCGTTCTTTGGGGATATCCCAGCGCCACTGGTAGACAACTGCATGAAGTTCGTCGTCATTGATGGTGAACTTCTAACCGCGCATGATCTCTTTCACTGTGCCGGTAGTCCATAGCCGCTAGGAATCAGATCCGGCCAACGTGGAGGATGTGGCAGCACATTAAACCCTAGTTCACGCATGGTAGCAACTGTCCCGCGGCTGGCATGTGGCCGCCTATTGTCGTGTGGAGCAGAACGCCAAAAACCCCTTTTCCTTGACAGCATTGTTGAATGAAGTGATTAATAGTCACAAAAAATTTGGAAATTTGTGGTAAGGTCTTATGGGACGAAACTGCTGAGGTCATCGGTCCCTTAGCTTACACACTAGCTAATCTAACTTAAACTAAATTTCGCTAAGGACGACACAGACACCCATGCCCGAGGGAGGACTCGAACCTCCGACTGAGGTAGCAGCGCGGACCGTGACAAGACGTCCTAGACATCGCGGCTACCCCGTGCGGCGATTAATAGTCGTATGTGGGAAAAAGCACCAAGTCGCAGATCTTTCTTTTGTTAGCTATCAGAGTTCGGGGACAGCACAGACTGCTGAAAAACGCAAAAACACTAGACGTCCAGCAACTGCATGCAAACCACTGTCAGTGACTTGATAATGGGGCACTGAATAATCACGTTTGATGAACTGGAGACGGTAACAGGTCTATCACAGTGAACCCTCCACACCGTCATTCATGCGAATTTGAAGATGAAGTTTGTGCACAGTGCTCATTCCCTCACTACTGCGTAGAAACAGAAGCGTGTGGAGGTATGCCGACAGCTGGCGCTACAGTACAGTGCAGAACAAACGGAGGTCTTTGAGCTTCTGATTATCGTCGGCGAATCATAATGCTCCCACGAGACATCAGAAAAGCAACTACAGTCTATGTAGTCAAAGCATACTGGCAGCCCTCGTCCCAACAAGTCACGGCCGAGACTGTTTGTGCAGAAATAAATGGCTGCTGTGTTCTGGGAGGAGTAAGGGATGCTGCTGGTGGATTGGCTCCATCCCAACAAGACCTTCAACAGTGATCGGTATTGCAGAGTTATCTGTAAGCGGTGCAAATGTTCGTTTGCACGTTTTTGACATGTCTTTTTCCATTTTCGGAAATACCGTTTTTGACTATGTTATGACGATTTGGAAATGGGTCCCCGCGCGAAACTGTTCATCGAGTGAATAAAAAAAAGTGAAATTTGCAGCTGTGGCTGGTTTTTAGTTGTACTGATTGACAGAAGTTGCTGACCCACAGCTACTCCAGCATGCTGGAAGTTTGTTCGTAACGTAAACAAAAATTATATTTGTTTGGGGACGGAGTGTTATAGTACTGTCAATTTTTTAATTATATTTTTTAATCAGCATACAGAAAGAAGTCAACAGAAATAATACAAAACTGTCTGACATAGTTTAACCAGCAATAAACGCAAAATACTAATCTGAAATAATAATGGATGTTGTTCTCTATACTGATGTACTTCGAATCTAAAAACTATCAAATTACTTTGGAAATATGATCCATTAAGAGGAAACTGTTATTAAAAGAATAATCAGCGGATGTCGACTTGTGAGTAATAATGTCCTTGGAAGAAGAAAACCGCCGCTTGAGTTCTGTGGAAAAAGCAGCTGTAATACCTTAAATACGAAGCTTATGTTTTCCCGTTGATACTACAACTAACTGAGCAAATCATAGTATTTAATGAATTCAGCAAGGATATGTTGCCTAAAGTATTAAAATCGATGAACAAGGATGCAACATAGAGACAGCATATTTCTTGTTATACAACTCCACACATTTCTTGTGATAAAACTCCAAATATCATGAATCTGAGCCAGAAGCAATGCTTCAACGGATTGCCAAAATTAATATATGACATCAAGACTATTCCGAGAACGAGCTTGAAACAGTACCTCATGATAAACAGAAACGAGAGACCCGTATTTCATACCATGGTTTGATAATGCCTGACCATGCAGGGCTTACCTGCAACATGAGAACGTCACCTGTCTACACCTCGTAAGGAATTCCAAATTAAAATGCGAGTGAGCTCTATGCCAAAGACAGCAGTTCTAACACCGTCACCACGGTCTATTGTTCGTCTTCAAAGAGGGCTTATGTAGGATTGAAGGACGTTACAGCAATAATTACCGGATGAACAGATCAGCAATATGAGGAGCCAATGTGCGTTCTGTAGTTCTGAGGGCATGAACGCCTCGAATTGTCTCGGTGACACACACACACACACACACAAACATTCCAGCCCGTATCTGATTTTCCGGTGTACATTGTACCTGTGTCATTGTATTACATATCCTAATGCTGTCACTTTACCCTTTAATACAAACATTCTCGACCTGCCTCGTATCATTTGTACTAATTTTGCCATTTTACTCTTTAGTACAGTAGAACCCCTCTAATCCGTCACCTTCGGGACCGGGACTATGGTTGGAACGAAAAAAGGTAGGATTATCCGAAAAATCTAATATTTATTGCAAAAAATATAAAAAGACATTTAGTTCAAAAAATTTAACGATTTAAGATCTAAAAGTCGTCTACAGTAATACAGAAAGATGTTTTTAAGCAGTGTTCAACAATATATTAACTAAAAAACGTCTACACATACTATAATATGTATTGGTTTTAAAAGGAAAAACGACAAACAAATTATGGTACTATACTGTACTTAATAACGTATAAACGATATATACTGTAAACTAAAAATGTTTATAGCACTGTTTATAAAAGAAGTTTTTTACAAAGAAATAAACTACTGTATGTATAAACTAAGAAATGATTATACTGTTTGCATTGTTTTTACAGTAAAAACGAAAACAAATTACTTGGAAAAAATGTCAGTGATACATTTTTGTTTAGCAGATGTTATTCTAGATTTAGCTGTAGTGACCCTCCATTTTGTTTTTATCCAAAAAACGTCCATTGGAGTTGAAGTTGGATTCTGCTCGATATATTGAAGGGCGATGTTAAAAAAAAAATCCGGGTGGGGGGGGGGGGGGTTCGTCTTCGCCGTTCGAGTCCTCATTGACAGTTTCCCGGCTAACAGCGGCAACAATCTGGTCGTCATTGAGCTCTTCACATTCGTTGATCCACTCTTCAACTTCACTGGCAGGGACGTTCGGCTCCGGAGTTTGTAGATCTTTAGCGATTTCCAGTGCGTCGTTGTTTTGCTCATCTTCGGTATGCTCATTTTCAGTCATAACTTGTGGCCTAAGGTTACGTCACGATTTCCGCAGTGTGTCAGGTTTCAGTTCATCCCATGCTGCAGCGTTTGCGTAAATAGCATCTTTCATGTTCAGGGATTTCATTGCCACAAATAAGTTATGACCTCCTTCAGATTTTTCCGAGATTGAGTTGATATACTTTCTGCGATAACGCGTTTTTAACCATTCGATTACGCCCTGATCAATTGGTTGGATAAGTGAGGTCACATTAGGAGGCAGAAAGAGAGTTTTTATGTCCCCTTTCACCAAATCTTCCTCAGATGGATGTGATGGTGCGTTATCCAACAGCAGGAGAGCACGAACAGGCAGATTTTTTTGCTTTGAGTCTTTTTCGACCGATGGCACAAACCTGTCGAAAAACCAGGATTTAAAAAGGTTGCAGTCCATCTAAGCAGATTTTTTATTGGGGTAATAAACCGTCAAGAAAGATAAGTTTATATTTTTAGATGCCCGTGGCTTCTTAGATTTGCCAGTGACGGACAAGGGGAGCTTGTGGGTGTCATCTGCGTTGCTACAAGGAATTACTGTTATTCTATCTTTTATAAGTTTCGTTCCTACCACGGATTCATTTAAAGCTGCGAGCATTTTTATTGGCAACATTTTAAAGTTCAGCCCTGTCTTGTCGGTGTTATACACTTGGCAGGCTAACAGTTCATTTTCTTTTACAGTTTCCTGAAACTTAATAGAAAACTTCTTAGCAGCTGCGGCGTCGGTAGATAGTTTTTCACCGTAAATACAAACAAATCGGACACCATGACTAGTTTTCCAACGATCAATCCAGTCTTCACTGGCAGCAAATTTACTTTCGGCTTCCAGTTTTTTGTGCAAAACTATCGCTTTCTCTTTGTGTATTGGCCCGAATATTGGATTTCCTCTCCTTCTTTCTTGACAAAACCTCGTCCACAATGCGTTATAAAGCAGTTCAAGTTTAGACTTTTTTAATGTTTTGCGATTCTTCAGCGTGTTTTCACCATCAATCGTAACTGTATAGGATTAAATGTCTTTCCGATTCTTCCTCCAATCCATAACTGTCGTAACACCTACATTCAGTTCCTTCGCAATTTTCTGGAGCGCTTTTCCTTCGCCCAGTCTTTGTAACACTGCTAATTTTTCATTTAGTGAAAGAGTTACGTGTTTACGTTTGAATCCAGACATGTTGAAACACAGCCAACTGTACACACAATGACTCTACAGTAATAAGTACTGTAGAGAACACGCAATAAAGCAAACAACGACGTTTTTTAATGTTAACAAAGGATAAACCTGCGCAATAACGCATAACAATATGCACAGCGATAGACACCGCAACAATGGCCCGACAGGCGTCCAGTCAGTGACAAGTCGGCACAGGCTCGCTAGCCTGAGCATGGTCTGACTAACCGGAGTGACGGACCACCCAAGGTCGGATTAGAGGGGTTCGACTTTACACATTACGTCCAACATCAAATACTGATAAATCAGTTTCTGTTTAATGGAATTCGTTAACTCTTTAACGCAGAGCGTGACGAGTGGTTCTTCTCGGTAGGTACTTGAGAATCGATAACAAGATTGTGTGATCCGGTGCAATCTGTTGGATGTCCATCTGCAGTTAATCTGAAGCTGATCCAAGGTTGGTCCTTGATATCCCAGTTACTGGCACTGGGATGGAATTGAAGTCCAAGCTGGTCCCACACATGATCCATCGGGGACCAGAGGGTGGAAGGGATGAAGAGCTTGGAGGATGACATGAGAGCTGAGCGAATCCGAGCATATTATACACGGTACCCGCTGATGTCGAGAGATGTATTGGACAGCCTGGAGAACAGCGTAAAGCTCCGCAGTAAAAAGCGAACACTGGTCGGAAAGCCGAAATCTGTTAGGGATCTCATCAATGACGTAGGCACTCCCGACACCAATAGTGGTCTTGGAGCCGTCAGTGTAAATAAACGTGGCATCCTCCATTTGTACGCATAGAGCAGCAAATGCCCGACGATAAACTATAAGGGGGGGGGGGGGGGGGCGGTTACTATCCTTGGGAAGCTGACTAAAGGTGTACAAAGACTGAAGTAAGTGGCGGCTTCCCCATGTTAGTCTTTCATGAACTTTTCTACTATCGTCTGCGTTAGCACGCCGCTGAGAGGATTCGTTCCGGTGCATCGGCCCCAGATCGTATGCATCTGGCGGATTAAGAAGAAGATCCGGCGTGTCGGCCAGCCTGGTATCCAAGTCCCGCCTCAGTTACACAATTAGCAAACATTTCGAAAACCTTCTCACAATTTCGCAGGGGATAACGAGAGACACAAACAGATGGGATGCGCAAATTTTGTTCTAAGGAGGTGAGGAAGGAGGGGGGGGGGGGGGGGGGGAGGGAGGGGTGGCGGCACGAATGACATCTTTCCACCCGCGCCACTAACTGTGCCAAAAATAGATTAACATGCTGACACCTTGAAGATACGGCATCAGCGGCAAGAAAAGGATTGCTTAGTACATCGCTTTAACAACACTTCCAAGACATTCTAATTGTGAGAAATGCTTTTACATAGTTTTAAAAGCATTCGTCCAAAAAACTGAAATCAACACACAGCAAGCAGTTAAATTAAGAGCAATAATAGCAACAAACACCCCGACTTTGAGAAATTCATAATTTATACGAAATAAAACTACCCATTTCAATATATCACTTACCGACTATGACCGTGAGCAAAGGACTGTAGATTAAGTCAATGTGAGCATGCAAGTATTGAGAAATGCTATTTCTTCAAGTCGGGAATGTCAAGTCTTTATTACTTTCTTCTTAGTGGAAGATCTTTTTTCTATCTTGTTTCATTCAACGTTTCGTGGTTTGGCCATTCTGCTTGTGGACTCAGATTTTGACAGATTTGTTGTTGGCAGCAGCTGTGGCAAGCCTGTGATTGGGCACATTTTCCTGGCTGACATGTTCCGTGCAGCCACTCAGGGTGAAAGTTCATGAACGTGGCCATGACGTCAGATAAGCTACGAAAGTATCCTCTATTAAACATAGATTGTAATTTCCTGCAGTCGTTACCATTTTCGAGGCTCTCGCTTTTCGTTATACTCTTTTCTCCGAAAGTTGTCTGAAAAATTTGGAAACTAATACGCGTAAAAATATAAAAGTTATTAGTAAAATTTTCTTTTGGGAGGGGGGCGGAGTCACGATCGCGACGCCACTCTGCTCTCCATCCTCATGTCGGCTCCTGCAGCGAATTAACAAAAACGTGACAAACGTTTTGTAGAGTCCACCGCATGACACTAGTTCTACTTCAGTTAGTGTAATTTTAAGTGTCTTTTCCAGAGCCTGTCGCAGTGTCTTGTTGTTACTACACATCACGCAAACGGTCTCTATGCCCCATATTCTTTACCAGTTCTCAATATATGTGAAATGCTTTAATGATCACAATATACTTCTATCACAGGTACGAAAGAAAAATCTTTTTGCCTGAGGAGCAGTCCTTTAGTGACACCCGTTTTTATGGAAACATTGACGTCGTACGAAGTGCAGCAGCTTCTGTACTTAATGATCCTGCCCATCACAGGTGTACTGTTTTAAGTACCAACCTGCAATTAGCGTAAGACTAGTTAGAACGCCAATAAACTGTTTAATTTCTTCAGGTGAAAAAATGGTTTATGGTAACAGATGGAATTTTTTTTTCTTGCCTGGAAGAAGTACGATACCTCTCTCATCTTACTCTTTTTTCATGGTTGCTCTTGCGACAAATTAGGCACTTCTCAATTAGTCGTTACTTCACTACATCACTATAAGCAAGAAAATATAGTTTTCTCGGCCAAGAAATATAAGCACCTTTCCCACAGATATTTTAATCCATTTTCAGTTACCGCAATAAAAGCTGTGCCCATGTGCTACGCTATTGCAGTACTAATGTAAGAGCCTGCCGGTGTGGCCGCGCGGTTCTAGGTGCTTCAGTCTGGAACCGCGCGACCGCTATAGTCGCAGGTTCGAATCCTGCCTCAGGTATGGATGTGTGTGATGTCCTTAGGTTAGTTAGGTTTAAGTAGTTCTAAGTTCTAGGGGACTGATGACCTCAGAAGTTAAGTCCCATAGTGCTGAGAGCCATTTGAACCATTTGAAGTGCCTGCAGCGTTATAGGTGTGCCAGCATGTTACAAACCATGTTGTTCGCCTTGCCCACCAAGTTAGCGCCGGTGGGCATGTCCCTACCAATGGGCTGGCCAAAGACGTTGGAATTGCTACAGTGCTATCCTAATAAGTTTTCCTATCTTATCCTACAACTAACCTATTTCTTATATATACTGTCATTATCGGTGCGTGTCACGATCGGTAAGAAATGTACACCCTCATCCCTAATCCGAGACATGGTGGATCCCAACCATGAAGCTGCTAGCCAAGTCCACGCCCCAGCGGAACAGGATAGGTGCACGTAGTTTAATTCTGGTACTGATCATTATCGATTGTTCCTTAAAAATTCTTTAAGAACTTTACTGGATATTTCATCTGAGAGTTTGTTCAAGATGTGAAAAGTGTCCTCTTGTCTGAGCAGATGGTGCGTGTCATGGTTGGGAAGTTGTTGCCTGAGTTGACCTGCAACATCGTCGAAGAGGGGGCACTCATACACCACAAGGTCTGGTGTGCCCTGCGCAGCACCGCAGTCACACGTTGGCTCAAATGGCTCCGAGCACTGTGGGACTTAACATCTGAGGTCATCAGTCGCCTAGAACTTAGAACTACTTAAACCTAACTAACCTAAGGACATCACACACATCCGTGCCCGAGGCAGGATTCGAACCTGCGAACCTAGCGGTCGCGCGGTTCCACATTGAAGCGCCTAGAACCGCTCGGCCACCACAACCATTTGGACCAATGTAAGATGTTTCAAACAAGACTCGTGGAACAGGCCCATCGCAATAGCGTTCTGCGATTCTGCAACGTCGGCTCTATAACGATAACGGCTGATCGTAGTGTGCTCCTCAGTTTTTGTTGTTGTGGATTAAGACGTATCTGAGGAAAGGTCAGCAGAATCCTTCACAGACAACGCCTTTCCCGGCCATCCATGACACACGATCATTTTATTCCACTAATCACATGTCCCGAGGACATGATTAAATGATGATGGCGTCCTCTTGGGTAAAATATTTCGGAGGTAAATTAGTCCCCCATTCGGATCTCCGGTCGGGGACTACTCAGGAGAACGTCGTTATTAGGAGAAAGAAAACTGGCGTTCTACGGATCGGAGCGTGGAATGTCAGATCCCTTAATCGGGCAGGTAGGTTAGAAAATTTAAAAAAGGGAAATGGATAGGTTAAAGTTAGATATAGTGGGAATTAGTGAAGTTCGGTGGCAGGAGGAACAAGACTTTTGATCAGGTGAATATAGGGTTATAAATACAAAATCAAATAGGGGTAATGCAGGAGTAGGTTTAATAATGAATAAAAAAATATGAGTGCGGGTAAGCTACTACAAACAGCATAGTGAACGCATTATTGTGGCCAAGATAGACACGAAGCCCACACTTACTGCAGTAGTACAAGTTTATATGCCAACTAGCTCTGCAGGTGATGAAGAAATTGATGAAATGTATGATGAGATAAAAGAAATTATTCAGGTAGTGAAGGGAGACGAAAATTTAATAGTCATGGGTGACTGGAATTCGTCAGTAGGAAAAGGGAGAGAAGGAAACATAGTGGGTGAATATGGATTGGGGCTAATAAATGAAAGAGGAAGCCGTCTGGTAGAATTTTGCACAGAGCATAACTTAATCATAGCTAACACTTGGTTCAAGAATCATAAAAGAAGGTTGTATACATGGAAGAATCCTGGAGATACTAAAAGGTATCAGATAGATTATATAATGGTAAGACAGAGATTTAGGAGTCAGGTGTTAAATTGTAGGACATTTCCAGGGGCAGATGTGGACTCTGACCACAATCTATTGGTTATGACCTGTAGATTAAAACTGAAGAAACTGCAAAAAGGTGAGAATTTAAGGACATGGGATCTGGACAAGCTGAAGGAACCAGAGGTTGTAGAGAGTTTCAGGGAGAGCATAAGGGAACAATTGACAGGAATGGGGGAAAGAAACGCAGTAGAAGAAAAACGGGTAGCTCTGAGGGATGAGGTAGTGAAGTTAGCAGAGGGTAAAGTAGGTAAAAAGATGAGGGCTGCTGGAAATCCTTGGGTAACAGAAAAAAATATTGATTTTAATTGATGAAAGGAGAAAATATAAAAATGCAGTAAATGAAGCAGGCAAAAAGGAATAGAAACGTCTCAAACATGAGATCGACAGGAAGCGCAAAATGGCTAAGCAGGGATGGCTAGAGGACAAATGTAAGGATATAGAAGCTTGTCTCACTAGGGGTAAGATAGATACTGCCTACAGGAAAATTAAAGAGACCTTTGGAGAGAAGAGAACCACTTGTATGAATATCAAGAGCTCAGATGGCAACCCAGTTCTAAGCAAAGAAGGGAAGGCAGAAAGGTGGAAGGAGTATATAGAGGATTTATACAAGGGCGATGTACTTGAGGACAATATTATTGAAAGGGAAGAGGCTGTAGATGAAGACGAAATGGGAGATAAGATACTGCGTGAAGAGTTTGACAGAGCACTGAAAGACCTGAGTCGAAACAAGGCCCCGGGAGTAGACAACATTCCGTTAGAACTACTGACGGCCTTGGGAGAGCCAGTCATGACAAAACTCTACCAGCTGGTGAGCAAGATGTATGTGACAGGCGAAATACCCTCAGACTTCAAGAAGAATATAATAATTCCAATCCCAAAGAAAGCAGGTGCTGACAGATGTGAAAATCACCGAACTATCAGTTTAATAAGTCACAGCTGCAAAATACTAACGCGAATTCTTTACAGACGAATGGAAAAACTGGTAGATGCGGACCTCGGGGAGGATCAGTTTGGATTCCGTAGAAATGTTGGAACACGTGAGGCAATACTGACCTTACGACTTATCTTAGAAGAAAGATTAAGAAAAGGGAAACCTACGTTTCTAGCATTTGTAGACTTGGAGAAAGCTTTTGACAATGTTGACTGGAATGCTCTCTTTCAAATTATGAAGGTGGCAGGGGTAAAATATAGGGAGCTAAATGCTATTTACAATTTGAAAAGAAACGAGATGGCAGTCATAAGAGTCGAGGGGCTTGAAAGGGAAGCAGTGATTGGGAAAGGAGTGAGGCAGGGTTGTAGCCTCTCCCCGATGTTATTCAATCTGTATATTGAGCAAGCAGTAAAGGAAACAAAAGAACAATTTGGAGTAGGTATTAAAATTCATGGAGAAGTAAAAACTTTGAGGTTCGCCGATGACATTGTAATTCTGTCAGAGACAGCAAAGGACCTGGAAGTACAGTTGAACGGAATGGATAGTGACTTGAAAGGAGGATATAAGATGAACATCAACAAAAACAGAACGAGGATAATTGAATGTAGTCGAATTAAGTCTGGTGATGCTGAGGGAATTAGATTAGGAAATGAGACACTTAAAGTAGTAAAGGAGTTTTGCTATTTAGGAAGTAAAATAACTGATGATGGTCGAAGTAGAGAGGATATCAAATGTAGACTGGCAATGGCAAGGAAAGCGTGTCTGAAGAAGAGAAATTTGTTAACCTCGAGTATAGATTTATGTATCAGGAAGTCGTTTCTTAAAGTATTTGTATGGAGTGTAGCCATGTATGGAAGTGAAACATGGACGATAACTAGTTTGGACAAGAAGAGAATAGAAGCTTTCGAAATGTGGTGTTACAGAGGAATGCTGAAGATAAGGTGGATAGATCACGTAACTAATGAGGAGGTATTGAATAGGATTGGGGAGAAGAGAAGTTTGTGGCACAACTTGACTAGAAGAAGGGATCGATTGGTAGGACATGTTTTGAGGCATCAAGGGATCACAAACTTAGCATTGGAGGGCAGCGTGGAGGGTAAAAATCGTATTGGGAGACCAAGTGATGAATACACTAAGCAGATTCAGAAGGATGTAGGTTGCAGTAGGTACTGGGAGATGAAGAAGCTTGCACAGGACAGAGTAGCATGGAGAGCTGCATCAAACCAGTCTCAGGACTGAAGACCACAACAATCACACTTTGCTACATAGTCCCTCTGCTGATCTGTTTTCACTTCAGTAATGCTCTTTACAAAGTGCTTGTATTGAATTAGATATCCTGATGATTTACTTTTTTACTCTGCATGTCCTCCTGCATTTTTCCCTCTAATACATGATTACTGGATTTTTTAATAATGCATGATGATTTAATGATACTTCTTCGTATCCACTGCCGCTGTTGCTTCCAATTTAGTTCCTTCCCTGTGTACCGCGAATTCATCTTTCACAATCACAGATTACGTCACTCCTCTTAACATCTTCATAAATTTCTTTCATGTTTCCTTTGCTAGTAAATTGTTTTTATTTCTGATATTTTGTTTGGTCATTGCGAGTCTCTTTTTCTTATTTATCAGTTTGCCGACACCAGTCGTTCTTGTGCAAAAGTCGCACAATAAGCTAAGTGGCTTTAAAGCCGCATTATCTACCTTAATATTACCTCTTAATTGTCTCTCTCTCTTTTATTTGTTATCATTGTTCAAATGGCTCTGAGCACTATGGGACTTGACGTCTATGGTCATCAGTCCCCTAGAACGTAGAACTACTTAAACCTAACTAACCTAAGGACATCACACACATCCATGCCCGAGGCACGATTCGAACCTGCGACCGTGTTATCATTGTTTCAGATTTGTATGCATCTATTGCTTCCTTATAGTTGACTAAATGATCACCAGAAAACCTAATGCAATGTATTTTCCCACTGTTAATTTTATATATTTTGTGTGATTTTTCTCCGTGATTTATTTTGCGCTTTTCACAGATAAATTAAACAAATAGGAGAGACAGGATTTGGTTGACGGCTTTATTATTCTGGTCGTCTTCTTAATCCTATTAATGTCTGTTTCTGAATTATTATAATAAAAACAGAGATTATCTTTTAGCTCCCTAGTACATTTCAGTTTTCTGCAGTACTCCAAACATTATCTTCCACTCTGTCCAAAGCCTGTTTCGACTGTTCTAGTCTTTATCTTCGTCCTTATTTCTCGAAACCATACTTTAACGGTTATTGCTGTTCCTTTTCCTTTCCTGATTCTAAATTTATATTCTCTTAACCTTTAGTTAATTTGAGTCTCTGATTTTTCTTGAAGTATATGTAGTGAAGTTTAACTCATTAGGTAGTAAAACCAAGGTGTCATAATATATTCTCTCATTAACATTTTCTTGCAGCGGTATAGTAATTAACTTACGTCTTGCAAATTTTACCAAAAGTGTTCCATACTCATTCACCGTAGCAGGTACATTCTTGAATAATACAGAATGGAAATTATACTTTCTAGTCTACGAATTTTTTCACCAAGATGTTTAAACTATTGTTGTATTCTGATCGACTAATGAGCGGTTTAAAGAATTGATTTTCCATTCCTCTCATGTACTTGCGTGATATGAAACATGTGTGATAGCTTCTCCAGCATAGCGACTTTAACGCTATTATTTCCGAGTACATGGACGGAAAGGGGAACGAAAGAGATGCAGTACAAGATAGCACTGCCTCATGAAGATCTCCAAGAATGATTCACGCAAACAAACCATCATAAACCGTGTACAACGTATTCATTTCATAGGACACTGGAGAGAGGTTTATAATTTAAGACACAGAATCGCACAATCTAGTGATAATGATCTATTTGGCATCTTCTCCCGTCCCTCCTTGACCATCCGAATGTGATGGAAGAAGCTTGAATTTATGGTATTCGAGCAGCGACTTCAAGTACTACAGTAATTTTAAATTTTCAGAGATGGCTATAGATAAGCTGTCATCACTAAGTTCTCAAAAAAAAAAGTGTGTTTATTCACTCTGATGAACCATTTGAAGCAGCTAAGATTAGGAGTTCCTATTGGTGGACCATAATGTAGATGCTCTTAGGTTTGTATCAGCCTGATAAAATTTTTATTTGTTTCCTTTAGGGTATAATGTACCCCTGGAGCAACGAAGACCGTACTTTATTTAGTTGTTTCTAATAAACGTATATGCAGAGCGGACAAAATAAAACTAGCCCGGAAAATATTTACTGTACTTTACATAGGCAGCCCAGTTTGCATCGTCCACAGGTGATCTGAATGGAATAAGTTGAGTTGCCTATCTTCAGGTGCATGGGTAAACTGCAGAAAAGAATTGAAGGGTTACTTTGTTGAAACGCCGTCATGTTCCCCCCATTGTGTAATGGTGCAAAAGCATGACGGCCTACGACGTCTCCTTTCAGTTTGGTGACATTTCAAGGTGTCAAAACATGCGAAAAAAGGAGAGGGCTCAGAAGTTAATGTGAGATGAAGGTGGGTTTATGTCACACTGGCACCAAATTTCAGCAAAATTTTGCCAAACGCCACCGTGGACGTGCCAAATGTTAGGAAGAACGCCCCCACGCCCCACCCCTCCCGGTCCCTTACCCACATTTCAGCCCTCCTCTTGACGCCTCTGCAGTAGTAGCCAGAAACATGAAGGCCAGGGCTCCAATCACGCGGCATCGTTATGGGTGGCCGAGGAAAATATTTCAGACACACCGCTATTCAGAATCGACACGAAAAGGCCTGAGGATGTAGCATAAAGGAGTTGATGAAACCACTCATTTCCTTGGAGCGTTCGTTTATACACATCCGTGGGCGAAAACGACAGATTGCAGTGTGATGTGCAATAGAACGATGTTCTTCAGAGCCTTTGACACTGATGAATCGCCCCCCCCCCCCCCCCACACACACACACACATACACACACGCACAAGATGATTCAATCATTCTCTAAGGCCTCGAGGTGTTGTAGCACCACATAAAGTGATCGCATCCCTTTGAACAGTAGCGTGACCACAACGTTTGCTCCTGGTATATAGGGTGGAACCACAACGAACCGTTAAGAACAATTCGGCGAAATTTGAATATGATCGGAAGCAGCAAATAGTGTTTACGCCGTTCTGTGGCGTGATCATGGGGCAAGAGGGAAAGAGGGAAAGAGGGTGCTAGAATGACATATGTATGAATAAAACGGCGAAAGATTCCTCAGACCCCCTCACCTAGAGCCCCTCTTCCCTCCACTTTAGCAACACCTTCAGTACCACCAGCGTACCGTAGCTGACCACTTTGAAAATGTACCTGTACAGAGACAACCCTTCACCGAATCTTAGGCGTCTGCTAACAACAAACCTCTTGACAACTTTGAGCTGAGTGACGCAACGCTGTTGAGATCAAAAGTATCCGGACACCTGGCTAAAAATGACTTTCAAGTTCGTGGCACCCTCGATCGGTAATGCTGGAATTCAGTATGGTGTTGTCCCACCCTTAGCCTTGATGGCAACTTCCACTCTTGCAGGCATACGTTCAGTCAGGTGATGGAAGGTTTCTTAGGGAATGGCAACCCATTCTTCACGGAGTGCTGCACTGAGGAGAGGTATCGATGACGGTCGGTGAGTATTGGCATTTCGAAACCTCCCAAAGGTGTTCTATAGGATTCAGGTCAGGACTCTGTGCAGGCCAGTCCATTACAGGGATGTTATTGTCGTGTAAACACCCCGCCCCAGCCCGTGCATTATGAACAGCTGCTCGATCGTGTTGAAAGATGCAGTCGCCATCCCTGAATTGCTCTTCAACAGTGGAAAGCAAGAAGGTGATTAAAACATTAATAAACATCAATAATCAGTAGGCCTATGCTGTGATAGTGTGACACAACACAACAAGGGGTGCAATCCCCGTCTATGAACAACACGACCACACCATAAAATCACCGCCTCCGAATTTTAGTGTTGGTACTATACACGCTGGTAGATGACATTCACCGGACATTCGCCATATCCACAGTCTGCCATCGGATCACCACATTGTGTACCATGATTCGTCATTCCACACAACGTTTTTCGACTATTCAATCGTCCAATGTCTACGCTCCTTACATCAAGCGAAGCGTCGTTTGGCATTTACCCGCGTGATGTGTGGCTTACGAGCAGACGCTCAACCGTAAAATCCAAGTTTTCTCATCTCCTGCCTAACTGTCATAGTACTTGCTGCGGATCCTGATGCAGTCTGGAATTCCTGTGTGATGGTCTGGATAGATATCTGCCTATTTATACATTACGATCCTCTTCAACTGTTGGTGGCCTCTGTCAGTCAACAGACGAGGTCGTCTTGTACGATTTTGTTCTGTACGTGTCCCTGCACGTTTCCACTTCACTATCAAACCGGAAACAATGGATCGAGGGATGTTTAGAAGTGTCGAAATCTCGCGTAGAGACGTATGACACAAGTGACATCCAATCACCTGACCACGTTCGGAGTCCGTGAGTTCCGCGGAGCGCCCCATTCTGCTCTCTCATGATGTGTAATGACTACTGATGTCGCTGATATGGAGTACCTGGCAACAGGTGGCAGCACACTGCACCTAGTATGATAAAGTTATGTTTTTGGGCGTCTCCGGATACTTTTGATCACATAGTGTAGCAACAGTTTGTTGGCATACGACAGCGAAATGCCAAGAGGTTCTAGGCGCTTCAGTCTGGAACCGTGCTACTGCTACGGTTGCAGGTTCCAATCCTGCCTCGGGCATCGATGTGTGTGATGTCCTTAGGTTAGTTAGGTTTAAGTAGTTCTAAGTTCTAGGGGACTGATGACCTCAGATTTTAAGTCCCATAGAGCTCAGATCCATTTGAACCATTTTTTTGACAGCGAAATGTTTGTAAATGAACACCCCAATGAAAGGGGTGGTTTCATTGATTCCATTTTATGCCCTCTGCTGAGGCCTTTCCATGTCGATTCAGAGCGGCCGTGTGTCTGAAATGTTTCCTCGGCCACCCATACGGAAACCGCGTGATTTCAATATTGAGTGTCGCGGTTCTAACCTTCGATGCAAAGGCGTCAAGAGCAGGGTATAGATGTGGGTAAGGGGGAGCGGTGACAACGTTCTCATCTTGCGTCACGTCCGCAGCGGCGTTGGGTTGAATTGTGATGAACGTTTGTGTCTGTGTGACATCGCTGACACACGCTACACCTCACATGGACTTCTGAGCTGTGGCCTTCTTTTTTCGAATGTGTGTCGACACTTTGCTATTTGTAGCGTCTCCGAGCCTGACGGTATTGCACCATTACAGAGGAGGGCTGCAAGCACCTTTGAGCCAAGTTACAGACTGCTGCGTCGTAATGGGGGAAAATGACGGCTTTTCAAAATTTTTTTTGCGGCGGGTGGCGGTTTTATTTTGCTCGTCCTGTAAGTGGAGCACTTGAGCTGTTAGTTCCAAACCATCATCTATACTGGCATTAGCTGAAGTTATAAATCGAAGTGCTACAATTTAGCGGCTTGCGTAACATACATCATCACTTCTTTCACTTTCATATTCTTCTACACAATCAAATTGACATTTCACAGTGCTGCTACTGGTTTCTATTACCAGCGGTCACCTTTAGACCTTAGTGAATAAAAAGAGGATACAAAGACTCATCATATATCTGTGAAATCTAACAATTATCTATGAAATGATAAAGAAGAGTTCAATCATATCTTAGAAACATGCTGCAAGCGGTTTCCGTTCGTTATCAAAAAAACTAGTCAACAGTTGATAGAGAGCAAAGTTTAGTAGAAGTCTTTCCTTTCTCTTTATTCGCGGGAGGAATACTTACGTGAGCAGATTTTTTAGTTACATTCATTAGAGTAAGTGGTAGGACCTTTCAATAGGTCTTTAAAAATTAAATACCTTTACAGTACCGTAAATGTCAACACAATGAAGCACTAAAGGAAAAAAAAATAGTTTTTTCATGTTCCTCACTGAAAATGAGTATCAGTTACACACTGACGCCTTCATTTTCTAGCAGCATGCCGGAAGGTATAGGACGAAACAGGGTGCTAGGTAAGCATGTAACCGGTTGTTAGGAAGGCGGCACATCGAACGTCAGCTAAGAACCAGATATGTTGATATGGACATAGGCGGACGACTCGTTCTGCTCGTTCAGCAGTTTACCAGGTTCGTTCCTTCCTGAAACATTGATTGTAATGTTTCTTAAATGTTTAAGTATTCACCTTTTTCGCTTACAACAAAATTCCTGCAAAATTCGACAGACGTTGACGCTCATAGGTGCGAAGGACTCAAGCATCTAATGAGGCTTGGAGCCCGACAGTCGGAATATCTGTCGGAAGCTTATTGGAACATACTTTTTATAAATTTGTGTACAGTTGTA
Organism: Schistocerca gregaria; assembly: GCF_023897955.1. Classification (NCBI taxonomy): domain Eukaryota; kingdom Metazoa; phylum Arthropoda; class Insecta; order Orthoptera; family Acrididae; genus Schistocerca; species Schistocerca gregaria. Next base: position 289,333,721 of record NC_064923.1, read on the forward strand.
TTAATTCTCAGAGATTTATGGATATGGCTTGCTCATTACCGATAAACGACAAGTTAAAAGGAATGTATTTCTTAAGAAAAAATGATATTCCCTTGTGCCCAGTTGTTCCGTAAGTGTGTAGGCTAAGTCTGAAACACGTTTTAAGTGTGATGCTGTTCAATACACAATCGATCAATGCATGTTAATATATTTGTTATTAATTTCATTCGCTAGATTCCATGCGACAGCAAGTCTCTGATAAGGAAAATTGGAAACCAAGTAAAAAGGCCATAAAAATAAAATTATACCAAAAAATGGACGTGAAATGAGCTAATAGGTGGGAGGCCCCATCTGTGAAAGTTCGGTCGCTAAGTGCAAGTCTTATTTCAGTCGGCGCCACATTGGGCGACTAGCGCGCCGGTGGTGAGGATGAAACGATGACGAGGACAACACAACAGCCAGTCCCCGAGCGGAGAAAATTTCCAACGCGGCCGGGAATCTAACCCGGGCCCGCTTACATGGGAGGCGTGCACGTCACCACCCAGCTAAGCAGGCGGACATACTAAAAAAGATTTACAACAGTGTGTACAATAATTAATCGCTACTGTTCAAGTCTCTGAAGGACCTTCTGTAAAGAATACGAGAGGGTGTCACAACGAATCCTTTCAACTTAGTCTTAAAACATAGGGTTTACCACAAACCTTTTGTAGTTCTACTAGAAGATTTTTGAAAACGAAACCTACAGGAAAGTGAATAACTGAAACTTCCTGACAGATTAAAACTGTGTGCCAGACCAACTCGAACCGGTAACCTCGCAAGGTTAGGTTCTGTGTTCACGCGTCGATGAGGTACACAGCATTAATTTCCAGAAATAGCGCACACTCGTCTGCAGGGTGAACGGTTAAGTGTAGTGGATCTATTTTCGACAACTGTTATGGAAGATTTTTTTTCGACTGGACTTGCTCGTATGTAGTGAAACTCAGCCCGTTAGTTTGCGAGACAGCAAGATCAGCCAACCCCGGATCGAATCTGCAGAGCGAATTAAAGGACCATTTTCTCCTCAGTCAGCCTCTACAATAATCGATTTTTACGATTTTTTTTTCGGAAAAATTAATGAAGAAATCAATGTAAATCTTTTCGCATATTAATTATTGGTTCTTGGACAACATTTTGTGATTGAAATTTATTCATCATGAAGCCCCCATCCGAAGAGGATCCAAAAACGGACAACGAAACCACATCTTGTTTCAAACAAACTCCATTTTATTATTTTACAGATTTCTAAAATCTGTGCAGACTATAATTAAATGCAGAGTGTAATTAAATACATAAACAATCAAATAAACATATATCAAAAGAAAAGATGCAAAAGGTATGCCTTCAAAACTACTACGCACCCTCCGAATAAACGTTGCATTATTAAAAGTTTTGGCTGGTTTCTTTGTCTAGGGGCTAGGATACGTAGTTGCCGCATTACAGTCCAAACACTGCTGAGTTTACAGTATACGGTAAGAATACACACATGAATCGAATGGTCGAAGTCCCTATCAATCGACAATTGCGAATTTTGAACGTAACATAGACGTTTACAAATGAAAGATTGCAATTAAATAAAATTTGCAGGTACTATCTTAACGACTTAAATGATGAGTACGATAGTAGAAGTACTTTTGAGGATGCATTATATTTCTGCAAAACACTTATTGGTGCCGGTGGTCCAGCAATTAAATAAAATATAAGTTGAATAACAGGGAAACAATAGATTCCTACTGCGTGTAATTAGTCATGAACAAATCAAATGGTTCAAATGGCTCTGAGCACTATGGGACTTTACATCTGAGGTCATCAGTCCACTAGAACTTAGAACTACTTAAACCTAACTAACCTAAGGACATCCATGCCCGAGGCAGGATTCGAACCTGCGACCGTAGCGGTCGCGCGGTTCCAGATTGTAGCGCCTAGAGCCGCTCGGCCATAGTCATGAACAACAACATAGCTCGCGAGATATTCACTTCTAAACGCACACTATGGTCTTCACTGTAGAAGCCACGGAAATCTCACAAGTGCAAAAGTCGGCACTACGAAATATTTCTATCCGCCGCGACCATGCGCAAACTGCTCCACTCTTCAAGTCTTTCCGCCGACAGCGCGTCCGTCGCGCCATACCGCCGCGGGCGCTGCGTGCCCTGTGCCGTCCTCTCCAGAACTCCCTGTCCTCTCCCGAAACGATGCTCCTCCCCACATCCACACAGTCTCTCCATTCACGAGCGCTGTGATTGGCTAGAGCGCTCACGCCCTGTCTTCAAGCCAACGTACTCTCAAAAACATAATGAAACATATTCGAAATACTGGATTTACATTTAAATACTTGAAATTAAAGAAATATTCCTAAGGCTGGACCATAAACACGCTCCAACACACATAATTAAATACCTAAACAATCAAATAAACATATATCAAAAGAAGAGAAGCAAAAGGTAGGCCAAGAGCCTCATGTCTCTGTGGTTTCTAAAACACAGTAAATAATTGACCAGTTTCTTCATGAATAGCATATATCGGATATTAACAAAGAAATGGGTGAATCAATATATTAATAAGCATGCTGCTACCGTTTTTACGTGTAACTGTGGAGTACTTACGGCCTGACGCGATCGACAGTAATCGGCCACTTTGACCTCCAATAACTATTCAAGTTACAGGCCTATAATTTATAGCAATTTAGGTTTACACTAACAGCTTTCTAAAGACACGGCGATCGGCAAAACCGGATGAAGCGGTTATATTTTGGAAATTCGTTGGTGGGTGTTACTTGCATAATTTACCGCCAGATACTAAACTTTAAACTAATAAAGATATTGAAAAACTGATTACACCATCAGACTCGTCGTGCAAATAATAGTAATGTATATTTTTTCTTTTTCAGCTATCTTGATTCATCTGGCTACTGTTAATTTCTGTACGAACTGTGACATGTCTGCCATTAAGGCTTCAGAAAGTCCGCCATCTTTGGCACTCCCGGCGTGTCTCCTTCATCGACACAAAGCACCGTCCTCGTCACAGCGGAATTCCCAGCCACGCGGCTGGACCATGCGCTGGAGCTACCCCTCTCGTCCGGCTAACGTTTGCCACCACGTGTTTGCTCCCGGGCCCCGGTTTTGATGAGCGTGCTGTACGGCCTCCGCAATTCCCAACATATAATATTTCCAGGGCTCCGCAACTCTCCCGTTATCTTACAAGGACTTCCGTCAAGTGTACACCTCATTTTGGACAGAGCAACTAACTCCGCAGATGTGGGCTTAATAACAACTGGACCTCTTCAAAAAATCACAAAATATTGCCCGAGAATCAAAAAGATTTACTTTGATTTGTTCATTAGTTTTTTCCAAAAATCGCTATTTTACAGGCTGACTGACGCGAATGGACCCATAACGACTGTGAATGCTAGGCTCATCCCCAATTTAAGCCTCAGAAAATACGATACACCATCAGTTAAAATATGACTACACGTAGAACAGTGTTTACACAATTTACACAGAAGTGTCGCACACGACTTCTCTCCCTCTAACAACTGACGGCTGCTGCGACAGGAAGGGCATTCGGCCGCAGAGATAAATAAAAATAAATTTGTCAAAACTTGAGGAAAGCTGAGCTCGTAATCGGACGGGATTCACGCTAAGAAAAACCTTTTTCCGCCTGGAGGGAATGTTCCCTTTTCTGGGCTAAGAATAAACATCCTTCGAGAATGCACAGACTTACCCCAAAAATCATACCATATGATGTAACAGCCAATGTATCCAAAGTAAACAAGTTTTCGAGTTTCAGTTTCGGGGACAATGTACATTATATTACAGGAAGTCGCATTTTGCTTCGGCACGATATCATGAAAGTCATAAGAGCGCTCTTTATCCATCTTGAGTCCTAAGAATTTAAAATGTTCGATAACTATTCATCACCTAAAGACACAAGTCTCTTCTACAAGAATTCCATACAGAATAAAAACAAAAATAGCCAAAAAATGGCAGTCTGTTGGAAAGTTTACGTCTTTGCACATGCGAGAAATCAAAATTTCCTGCTAGGTAACATACCGAGTTATTCCATCTAATCTGCTTGGATCATCCTTGATACGCTGTTTAGAATGTGGTGGAGACGTTACTCAAGGCAGACCCACTCTTCGACAATGGCGCACTTGTATCCCAGTGTGCGAGGAGGGTTCCTGCGACGACGAACTGCAAGTTTCAATGTGACCATCCACTGACAACTAGATTCGTGTCAGAATATAACGCAGGCTTTTCCATTCCTCGTAGAGAAGCGTGTTCACGATGTGGGCGCCAGGTGTTTGCGCATTATGGTGTTAAATGGCGAACCCATCGCCGTAATTTTGCCTGTAGGACTGGACAGTGGGGTGGTCAAATGATCTCGCAATAGTGAGAGAGACGTCAGAAATCGGTAGATCATACTAGTCCAAAGCATGGTTCTCCGTGTCAAACCAATGCGACTGCATGCCTGACACATTCATTGGTTCCTGGTCGCCTAGAAAGTCTTCTAGGACAATTGTCGGGCGTCAGAGAAATGTTGCAGTATGACTGAGCAGTGAACACCTAGAGGGCAAATTGATCGTGTGGAGGCAGTTTCCTAGTCACTGGTTCGAAGCAAGGCATCCACTTGTCTCCGGATAGACAGCTATCAGATTTTTTTAAAATTTTTCATGGTGCTATCTACGAGATGCAGTTTGTAGGTAGTGATATTCAGCTACATTACTGGCCATTAAAATTGCTACACCACGAAGATGACGTGCTACAGACGCGAAATTTAACCGACAGGAAGAAGATGCTGTGATATGCAAATGATTAGTTTTCATAGAATTCACACAAGGTTGGCGCCAGTGGCGACACCTACAACGTGCTGACATGAGAAAAGATTCCAACCGATTTCTTATACACAAACAGCAGCTGAACGGTGTTGCCTGGTGAAACGTTGCTGTGATGCCTCGTCTAAGAAGGAGAAAAGCGTACCATCACGTTTCCGACTTTGATAAACGTCGGATTGTAGCCTATCGCGATTGCGGTTTATCGTATCGCGACATTGCTATTCGCGTTGGGCGAGATCCAATGACTGTTAGCAGAATATGGAATCGGTGGGTTCGGGAGGTAATACGGAACGCCAACGGCCTCGTATCACTAGCAGCCGAGACGACAGGCATCTTATCCGCATGGCAGTAACGTATCGTGCAACCACGTCTCGATCTCTGAGTCAACAGATGGGGACGTTTGCAAGACAACAACCAACTGTACGAACAGTACGACGACGTTTGCAAAAGCATGGACTATCAACTACGGTTACCCTTGACGCTGCATCACAGACAGGAGCGCCTGCGTTGGTGTACTCAACGACGAACCTGGGTGCACGATTGGCAAAACGTCATTTTTTCGGATGAATCCAAGTTCTGTTTACAGCACCATGATGCTCGCATCCGTGTTTGGCTACATCACGGTGAACGTACAATGGAAGCGTGTATTCGTCATCGTCATACTGGCGTATCACCCGGCGTGATGGTACGGGGTGCCATTGGTTACACGTCTCGGGCACCTCTTGTTCGCATTGACGGCACTTTGAACAGTGAACGTTTCATTTCAAATGTATTACGACCCGTGGCTCTATCCTTCATTCGATCCCTGCGACCGCATGTTGCAGATCCTGTACAGGCCTTTCTGGATAGAGTAAATGTTCAACTGTTGCCCTGGCCAGCGCATTCTCCAGATCTCTCACCAATAGAAAACGTCTGGTCAATGGTTGCGGAGCAACTGGCTCGTTACAATACGCCAGTCACTACTCTTGACGAACTATGGTATCGTGTTGAAGCTACATGGGCAGCTGTACCCGTACATGCCATCCAAGCTCTGTTTGACTCAATGCCAAGGCATATCAAGGCCGCTATTACGGCCAGAGGTGGTTGTTCTGGGTACTGATTTCTCAGGATCTATGCACCCAAATTGCGTGAAAATGTAATAACATGTAAGTTCTAGTATAATATATTTCTCCAATGAATAACCATTTACCATCTGCATTTCTTCTTGGTGTAGCAATTTTAATGGCCAGTAGTGTAGTTTGGTTGACCACGGCGAATAATACCAGTCGGATCTTCAATATTCTGTGTTCCACACTATCCATTAAGCTTTCAGAAGAAGTCGCAGTGGCGTATGCAATCCGGAGGATAACTTACCGCGCTGACAACCCTTCTTGTCAGAAAGTAGGAACACGTGTACATTCTAATACTACACAAGCCGCTTTATCTCTTCACATCTGGAAACGCAACTCCCTCTACTAAAATGCACTAAGAGTGCAGATTTATTTCAACATCTATCGCACAGGTGGCTCTACGTATTGATTTACTAGGGCCAAAAAGAATATTGAGGAAGTTAATCTGAAAAAATTACAATAAGTATTTCGGAATGTCAAAATTTCATTGGGCCCTTTATATTAAGAGAAGCAGCCACTTTCATCTAGATGCAAATTGCTATTCGAAGATTTAGAAAAGAAAGAAAGAAGCCAACAAACTCAGATGTTTATAAAGAAAGAAGAATCTTGCGAAAAGTATTCGGTCTAATCACGAAGAAAAGTGCCCACTGGATTAGGAGACCAAATAAGCGCTGCGGAAACTATCGCAGTACAGACTCCACAACCCGTTGCGAGGCATGCAGGCAAGCTACCTGTGAAATCCTGCTACCAGATGCCAAAATACTGCTAGCGTAGCACCCTGAAACACAGCAAACAGAAGAGTGTGTGTGTGTGTGTGTGTGTGTGTGTGTGTGTGTGTGTGTGTGTGTGTGTGAGGGTGGGGGGGGGGGGGATGAGAAGGAGAACTGGATTTCCGCATGCCATGGCCCAATGCAGCACTTCCGTGGTGATCTATGTAGGCCGGAGACGGCCTCCTGTACTTCCCTAAATCGCTCCAGGCAAATTCCGCGATGGTTCCTATGAAAGAGCACGGCCGACTTCCTTCCCCGTCCTTCCCTAATCCGTTGAGACCGATGGCCTCGCTGTTTGGTCTCTTCCTCCAAACGACCCAACCCCAACGGCCTCCTGTCGCAACATTCATGTGTGGAACGACAATCAACACTCGCCTCTCCGATCTTCGCAGGACTTTATTCGTACTACGATTGGTCCAAGGACTTTTGACTACAGCTGGCCCCATAACAGTCTCCACACCAGCCGTTGGTCCAATGTGGGGCCAAGCACCTCCAATTTCATCTAGCAGCGTCGTCAGGTAGCCGCTGGTCTATAACCTGCCGCTAGACCAGATGGTTCCAAGCCTCGAGCTGCTACGAACAAGGAAAGACTTCATGCAGGGTGTCTCCATCTGGCCCCCTGGCGAGTACGAAGGTCCTAGGCAAGGTACAGGACTTCTGTGAACCTGACTCGCTATTTGCAACCATTACATCAACACAGCCACCCCTCCGGCCACGGCTTTCTGCTGAAGAGGCACCACCATCTTGCGTACACACGCACTGCTGCGTGACGAACACGCCACTTGTAGTTACGCTAAAGTAGCAACCGCTCCTCAGATGACCACTCACGCCTCCGACACGCCGTCATCACCCTCTGTATGGATCTATTGTAAAGTAAATAACGTTTAAATTGTCTCACGCTAAAAAATTACGAGGAGCGATGTGTTTTACAACGAACATTATTATTAATATCATTATTACTATAGTAATAATATTAATAGTAACAAAAATAATTACAGTTATTGTTATTATTATTATTACGGAAACTTCCTGACAGTTTACAACTGTGTGCCGGGCCAGACTCGAACTCGAGGCTTTTGTCTTTCGTGAGCAAGTACTCTACGCTCTGAGCTACACAAGCACCACTCATGACGCCTCCTCACAGCTTTACTTCCGATAGCACCTCATCTCCCTCTGTCAGGAAATTTAATATCAGCGCACGCTCCAATGAAGAGCGAAAAATTCAGCCTGTCTCCGCAGTTTCCTTCCAGAAATTTCGCAAAACGACTTCTGTGAAGTCTGGAGCATGAGAGACAAGATAATGGCGCAAGACAAGTTATGAGCACGGGTTACGAGATGTGCTTGGGTAGCTCAGTCGGTAGAGCACTTGTCTGTGAAAAGCAAAGATCCCGAAATCGAGTCTCGGTCCGGCACACAGTTTCAATCTGTTTGGAAGTTTCGTATCAGTGCACAATCCGCTGCGGAAAGAAAAAGTCGTTGTAGGAATGTATTTATTACACTCCTGGAAATGGAAAAAAGAACACATTGACACCGGTGTGTCAGACCCACCATACTTGCTCCGGACACTGCGAGAGGGCTGTACAAGCAATGATCACACGCACGGCACAGCGGACACACCAGGAACCGCGGTGTTGGTCGACGAATGGCGCTAGCTGCGCAGCATTTGTGCACCGCCGCCGTCAGTGTCAGCCAGTTTGCCGTGGCATACGGAGCTCCATCGCAGTCTTTAACACTGGTAGCATGCCGCGACAGCGTGGACGTGAACCGAATGTGCAGTTGACGGACTTTGAGCGAGGGCGTATAGTGGGCATGCGGGAGGCCGGGTGGACGTACCGCCGAATTGCTCAACACGTGGGGCGTGAGGTCTCCACAGTACATCGATGTTGTCGCCAGTGGTCGGCGGAAGGTGCACGTGCCCGTCGACCTGGGACCGGACCGCAGCGACGCACGGATGCACGCCAAGACCGTAGGATCCTACGCAGTGCCGCAGGGGACCGCACCGCCACTTCCCAGCAAATTAGGGACACTGTTGCTCCTGAGGTATCGGCGAGGACCATTCGCAACCGTCTCCATGAAGCTGGGCTACGGTCCCGCACACCGTTAGGCCGTCTTCCGCTCACGCCCCAACATCGTGCAGCCCGCCTCCAGTGGTGTCGCGACAGGCGTGAATGGAGGGACGAATGGAGACGTGTTGTCTTCGGCGATGAGAGTCGCTTCTGCCTTGGTGCCAATGATGGTCGTATGCGTGTTTGGCGCCGTGCAGGTGAGCGCCACAATCAGGACTGCATACGAGTGAGGCACACAGGGCCAACACCCGGCATCATGGTGTGGGGAGCAATCTCCTACACTGGCCGTACACCTATGGTGATCGTCGAGGGGACACTGAATAGTGCACGGTACATCCAAACCGTCATCGAACCCATCGTTCTACCGTTCCTAGACCGGCAAGGGAACTTGCTGTTCCAACAGGACAATGCACGTCCGCATGTATCCCGTGCCACCCAATGTGCTCTAGAAGGTGTAAGTCAACTACCCTGGCCAGCAAGATCTCCGGATCTGTCCCCCATTGAGCATGTTTGGGACTGGATGAAGCGTCGTCTCACGCGGTCTGCATGTCCAGCACGAACGCTGGTCCAACTGAGGCGCCAGGTGGAAATGGCATGGCAAGCCGTTCCACAGGACTAAATCCAGCATCTCTACGATCGTCTCCGTGGGAGAATAGCAGCCTGCATTGCTGCGAAAGGTGGATATACACTGTACTAGTGCCGACATTGTGTATGCTCTGTTGCCTGTGTCACCCCTCGCAAGAGGTACGTTCCATTGACAAATGTTCTGACACGTATGGTATGTTCTAGTAGTGTTTAATCCCATTCCACTGGCAATCCAACAGGATTTACAGGGGTTCGATAAAAATAAGGGAGCAACAAAAACAGAACATATTACCACGGTTTCTACGGTGTTGACAACCCGTCGGCATTCAAAACATCTCCGAGTTGTCTCCAAATGCCAAATGAACGAATACAGGTTCTGTACGGTTTTAGAGAGAATCTTATACCATTCCTGCAAAATAGTGGAAAATCCAGATAACAATGATGGAGGTGGAAATCGTTCACGCACCCTTATCTCTGAAGTAGATCACAAAGCTGTATGAGAAGGAGTCATGTAGTCTTGGAACACAGTATCATCACTTGGGAACAAACAATGAATCATGGGGTGGACCTCATCAGCCACAATGATAAAAGATTTGTTGGCAGTGAAACGTCCCCTTAGAAAATTTAATGAGTTACTGTGCTGATAAACCCCTTACGTTATTTGATTTTCAAACAGCTGAGCAGAACTGAATGTACTCAGACATTTCGCTCTTTACCTATTCTGATCAACACTGAACTGACATCCAATATTTTTAGCGCAACACAATCTCACTTTCAAAAATCCCTACAAAAGAATGGCCCTGACTAACAATAACCTGTACCTTTCATGAATCACTTACTTAACAAATATCTTCCTTACTCAAACTACTGCAATACAGCGAGCGCCACTACTGCCAGCCAAATAAAAGATTCTAACTACTGAAGGCACTAACTACTGATAGGCATAGTTAGTAAATGAAAGATTTTAATAGAGAACAAACAATGTATTTACCTTAATAGTGTTCAAAAGCCAGTTGATGACATCTAGTCTTACAAATTTACTGTCTCTCATGGACACACGTCCAGATCATCCGCTCTCAAAACTCCGCCATTTCTCTCCTCACATCCACCACTGCTGGCGGCTCCCCTCCAACTGCGCAACGCTACGCGCTGTTCACATCCAGCTGCCCAACACTACAATGGCAGACAACAATGCAAACCAGCCACAAACTGCACACAGCACAGCCAGTGATTTTCATACAGAGCGCTACGTGGCGTTACCAATAAGAAAACCTAAACAGCCTACTTACAGCAGCAATGCGACCTTGCAGAGTAGCATAAGGCCTGTGGAATACTACGATACGGCTGCCCAGACCATCACCGGCGTAAACTCAACCGGAAGACGGAAACAGTGTGGAACAAGGTTTATCAAAATTCATGGGACCATAGTACTTTCTCCCATTGTTCCACACGGCGTCGGGACCATGGCTCCAAGCACTATGAGACTTAACATCTGGGGTCATCTGTCCCGTAGACTTAGAACTATTTAAACCGAACTAACCTAAAGACATCAAACACATCCATGCCCGAGGCACTATTCGAACCTGCGACCGTTGCAGCCGCGTGGTTCTGGACTGAAGCACCTATAACTGCTCGGCCACAGCGACCGGCTTCGCGACAGTGTTTTGGAATTCAAACTCTTCCTGAAGCTCCCTGCTTACGGACCTCCCTTCGTGTTATTTTTGCGTTCACAGGGTACGTGAGTGTGACACTCAGCTCTGCAGTGACTTCGCAGTTGTTGTTCTCTTATTTTTCGTCGCAGTCCTCTTCAGTGACTGACTGCCACGATAACTCAACAAAGACTGTCGTCAGGGTTGTGATTTAACAATGTTTTTCTGCGACGTATCACGGAGCGAGGCGGCGCAGTTGTTAGCACACTGGACTCGCATTCGGGAGGACGACGGTTCAATCCCGTCTCCGGCCATCCTGATTTAGGTTTTCCGTGATTTCCCTAAATCACTTCAGGCAAATGCCGGGATGGTTCCCTTGAAAGGGCACGGCCGATATAATGACCCCGTTGTCGACGGGACGTTAGTCACTAATATCCTCCTCCTCCTTTCTGCGACGTAACTAGCGAACGATGTTGTTCTGATTTCCCTGCATGGGGTATAAATCTTCGATAGTGCTACTTTAAACAGCAAATACTTCGGCTATCGGCGGGCGAGGCTGCGAGTCTCAATCGGGAGGACAACAGTTCAAATCCGCGTCGGGCCATCCTGATTTAGGTCTCCGGTGATTTCCCTACATCGCTTCACGTAAATGCCGGTATAGTTCCTTTTAAAGGGCACGGTCGACTTCCCTCCCCATCCTTCCCTATTCCAGTGGAACCGATGACCTCGCTGTTTGGTCCCCTCCCCCGAATCAACCAACTTCGGCTATCTTGGGTACAGAAGCGCCCACCAAACGAGCACGAACCATTTGCCCACGTTCGAATTCGTTTTGCTCCGACATAATGCGCCAACAACAACACAGAACACTATTCTCACCACGATTGACACTTGCAACATACTGAGAACATAGCAGAGGTACCTCTTGTAGTCAAATACAACAGCACAAACTGCAGGCGTGGCTGTCATCTGCATTTATGTTCAAGCAGGCATTCCTCGTGGTGTTTGTCCAGCCCCTGTAGCTGTTGTCCTGGTAATACCTAAGGTTGGTACTGTGCCTCCCAAAACCAGAAGCGAAGTTAATAAATGTTTCACGGCTCTTAAGTGGAAAGATTCTTTGAGGAGCTTTCCACGTAGCGGAGAATCTATTCAGATGTGCGTCTTAGGACAGAATACAAAGTTGCTGCAGAGAAGGCGCGACTTGTGGGACGAGTGGAAACGCCGCCGAGGAGAGGCCTTGGCGGGGACAGCCGTGTACGTGTCCGGCCGACAGGCCGCGCGTGAAGGAGTGAAGACGTGTGGAGGCGCGGCGTGCACCACCAGGCCGCCGCCCACCGCCGCCCATCGCCGCCCACCCACGGCCCGTCCCAGCGCTCGCCTCGCCTCGCTGCCACACGCGCTACTCGGGGATTCTTCTTCCGCGGCGTTTCAACGATGACTCAGCACGCTGTCGCCGGGGTGGTTCCCGCGTTGCTGTTCCGTAAATTACGAGGAGAGGAACTATTCCGACTCTTCTCCCTGAACGGTGTCTATAAATCGCTATAACGAGGTTGCGCTCCACCCGGACGTCGTGACAGCAATTGCAGTGTCCGACAATTGCCAACGAACGACGAGATTTCCAGATTCATCGCCTCAGTGCGGGAATGTATCTGCGTTACTTGCAGAGGGCACTGAGAAGCATTCTCTCCTTGTGGCAGAAGCAGAATTGTAAAGCTATCGTAGGCTACCGTAGACTATCCTAAGTAAGCGTTATCAGTATCCTATCGGGCGTTACCTCCGTATGCGATCAGTGTCTTACTAGACTCCCCTAGAAACGGGAAGCAGTGAACTGACTAGAATCTGAGAGGGGATATATACGGTCACATGGTCACATAACCTGCAGAACATTTTCTTGTACATAGTTATCCATGTGAGTTTTACTTAAGAACAAACAGTGTTTATAACAAAGTTGGTATTGTCAATGTTTAAACATTCAAATGGCTGAGCACTATGGGACTTAACTTCTGAGATCATCAGTCTCCTAGATCTTAGAACTACTTGAACTTAACTAAGCTAAGGACATCACACACATCCATGCCCGAGGCAGGATTCGAGCCTGCGACCGTAGCGCCTAGGACCGCTCGGCAAGCCCGGCCGGCCTCTCAATATTTAACTTACGTTTTATTAGAAAAGTGATTTGTATCTTGAACAGAGAAATACCGTAGTAAAAATACAGAAAACAATACATATTAATCATACACAATTTCCTAAACAAAAAGACAAAATAAAAGAGAAAATTTGGGAAACAAAAAGACATTACACGTCAATTCAACATGTCGTCGACATTGTACAAAACATATCACTGTTTCCAGAATGAGATTTTCACTCTGCAGCGGAGTGTGCGCTGATATGAAACTTCCTGGCAGATTAAAACTGTGTGTCCGACCGAGACTCGAACTCGGGACCTTTGCCTTTCGCGGGCAAGTGCTCTACCATCTGAGCTACCGAAGCAATATCCTTTCTTTCAGGAGTGCTAGTGCTGCAACGTTCGCAGGAGAGCTTCTGTAAAGTTTGGAAGGTAGGAGACGAGGTACTGGCAGAAGTAAAGCTGTGAGTACCGGGTGTGAGTCGTGCTTCGGTAGCTCAGATGGTAGAGCACTTGCCGCGAAAGGCAAAGGTCCCGAGTTCGAGTCTCGGTCAAGCACACAGTTTTAATCTTCCAGGAAGTTTCATATCAGCGCACACTCCGCTGCAGAGTGAAAATCTCATTCTGGAAACATCCCCCAGGCTGTGGCTAAGCCATGTCTCCGCAATATCCTTTCTTTCAGGAGTGCTAGTTCTGCAAGGTTCGCTGGAGAGCTTCTGTAAAGTTTGGAAGGTAGGAGACGGATACTGGCAGCAGTAAAGCTGTGAGTACCTAGCTTGACTCGTGCTTCGGTAGCTCAGATGGTAGAGCACTTGCCCGCGAAAGGCAAAGGTCCCGAGTTCGAGTCTCGGTCGGGCACACAGTTTTAATCTACCAGAAAGTTTCATATCACTGTTATTTGTAAACAACTTTCGCATTTATCAATAATAACAGGAAAGTCTTGCCTTTGATCACGGTAAAGAATGTTCTATTGAAAATAAAATCACAACAGTATGTTTACAATTTTTTTATGTTTCTGCACGCAAACCGTACTTGCATCAAAACTAGTTATTGATTTCGTTACATAAAAGCGCAGAAGTTACACCATCAATTAATTTTTGTTACTTATAAAATGAAATTTGCATTTTACAAGGATATAAATTACACAAAGGATTAACACAAAATAACGCGAAGCTCTGATTATGTGCAAACCAAAAAATCAAATAAAAAAGAAAGAGAAGTCGTCAGCTCACAATTTGACACTTACACATTCGTTTATGTTTCTTTCCCTACCAATACTACTGTAATTCTACCATTCAGAGCGTCATTTATGTGCTGTACCAGAACTAACGAAATGTAGTATTGATAGAGAGCAAACGTCGGAAAAAATAAAGAAATACTTTGGAACTCTATGATCATCATCATCATCATCATCATCATCATCATCATCATCATCATCATCACCATCACCACCACCACCACCACCACCACCACCACCACCACCTTTCTCATTACCACCGCCATCAATTGCAGCACCAACGACGGCAGCCGTCGCACATCCATTGTTGTACGAAGGATCCTCCAGATACACACTAGTATCTTCAGCTCCACTCAAGCGCACTGCACTCGCACGTTTCGAAGGACATCCTTCATCTTCTGTACGGTAGTTCTCTCATGATCTGCAGCAACAGATGCCAGGATTAATGTGAGAGTACCGAAAGGTGAAACCAAAAGCGCAAACTGATACCGATGAATGAACAGTATTGGTGCAAAATGCTTTTTCGGTGGGTCTCACCCAATACAGTTCCATCTCGGGAATTCCCTGGCTGGGTCGCCGAGTCGGATCTACTGAAGATAGCTGTTAACTTCAAACGCTGGGACATTGAAGGTCACGTCAAATTTTCCAGTGACACAGTTGTACAGGATTAATACACGGTCAGGTCACAGTAGTGTGGATATCGCCTAAGTTCCACACCAACGTTCAATAACCACACACAGATGGCAGGTGGCAGAACTAGAGCGTATCGGAATGTCGGAGGGAGAGGGGACGCGGAAAACGGTGCATTTGTTGTCATAATAAAACGGAGCTACTTATCTGACTCCTAAATGGGGAGAATCATCGGCTTTCGAGGGTGGAAGCATTTCCCAAACGGCTAAGTTTGTAAACTAATCATGTGCAACTGTGATTGAAGTACACCGTTGATGACAAAATGGCGCTATCCCAAATGGGCCTCGAGGCAACTGTGGTTCACCAATGGCCGTTGATGACAGGGGTGGACGACGGCTGCAGAGATGTGTACGGGAGAATAGACGTGTATCTGTTGGCCAAGTGATCGCCCAGGTGAAACAAGGGGCTACCAACAGTCTCCTCAACGACCGTTTAGTGAACGTTGCTGCGTGTGGCCCTCTGCAGCAGGCGCCTAGTTAGTGTATCAAATGTGTGTGAATTCCTAAGGGACCAAACTGCTGAGGTCATCGGTCCCTAGACTTACCCACTACTTAAACTAACTTATGCTAAGAACAACACACACCCATGCCCGAAGGAGGACTCGAACCTCCGATGGGAGGGGTCGCGCAATCAGCGACATGGCCCCTCTAACTGCGCGGCCACCCTGGACGGAAGTTCATGTATCCATGCTGACTCCTGTTCATCGGCACGAAAGCAACTGGACGTCCACTGGGTGGCAGCAGGTGGCCTCTTCAAATGACTCACGTTTTATGATACATCGAACAGACGACATTTGGCATGTATGGCGTTAAACGTCTGAAAACAGACACCCTACGACAATTGTTGGACAGGCCCAGGCCGGAGGAGGGAGCGTTATGGTTTGAGGAATATTTTCGTGGCATTCTCTGTCTGCTGCCATTCTCGAAGGCACATTGGATCAACCCAGGTATTCATCTATCCTTGGGGAGCATGTCCACTCCTACACGCACATTGTTTTTCCTCGGCACGGTGACATCTAACAGTAGGACATTGGAAAGTGTCACACAGCTCGAAGTGTACGTGCACGGTTCGAAGAGCACGAGGATGAGTTTACTGTACTGCCCTGGCTATCCATCTCCCCGGTCTCAAACATCGATCGGGCTGTTCGCGCCATGATTCCTCCTATATAAATATATGAGAATGGTATCTGTGCTTTCGCACATGTCCGAAAGAAAAAATGGTTCAAATGGCTCTGAGCACTATGGGCCTTAACAGCTGTGGTCATCAGTCCCCTAGAACTTAGAACTACTTAAACCTAACTAACCTAAGGACATCACACACATCCATGCCCGAGGCAGGATTCGAACCTGCGACCGTAGCGGTCGCGCGGTTCCGGACTGAAGCGCCTAGAACCGCTCGGCCACACCGGACGGCTGTCCGAAAAAACAGATACCAGCTTCATGTAGTTAAGGCTAACCGGCCATTGACCTCCTCCTCCTGTGGTGCATGCACACACATTTCCCGAACTCTTACTGAATTCGGTAAAAGGTGTCTGCCACAAGTAATGAGTGTAGTGGGCAGGGGCACTACGAATGTAGTGTGTGGACATTAAGCTGGGAGTGTGGGTCTCACAGGGAGCGTGCAAGGGATAAGTCCCTGCAGTCGCACTATCCTCTGTGCCCTTGGTGGCTCAGGTGGATAGAGCGTCTGCCATGTAAGCAGGAGATCCGGGGTCTGAGTCCCGGTCAGGGCACACATTTTCAACTGTCCTCATTGATGAAACTCCCTGGCAGATTAAAACTGTGAGCTGGACCGAGACTCGAACTTGGCACCTTTGCCTTTCGCAGGCAAGCGCTCTACCAACTGAGCTACCCAAGCACGACTCACGCCCCGTCCTCACAGCTTTACTTCCGCCAGTACCGCGTCTACTACCTTCCAAACTATGCAGGACTAGCACTCCTGAAAGAAAGGATATTGCGGATACATGGCTTAGCCACAGCCTGGGGGATGTTTCCAGAATGAGAAAAGTTTGGAAGGTAGGACACAAGGTACTGGTAGAAGTAAAGCTGTGAGGACGGGGCGTGAGTCGTTCCTGGGTAACTCAGTTGGTAGAGCACTTATCCGCGAAAGGCAAAGGTCCCGAGTTCGAGTCTCGGTCCGGCACACAGTTTTAATCTGCCAGGAAGTTTCATATCAGTGCACACTCAGCTGCAGAGTGAAAATCTCATTCTGGTCCTCATTGATGTACATCAGTGCCTGTCGACAGCTTAAGATCTTGATTTAATTATCATTTCATGATTTCTCCTAGTGCGGCGCGCCACAGCACTGGAGTCTGCACGGCTCCACATCCCTGTCAGTGCTTTCCAGATCCTCACTGACACTCTTCCTGCACGATTCGCAGTGGTCCGCGCTGCAAAAGGTGGTTATTCATGCTTCTGGCAGGCAGTCACATTACTGTGTCCGGACAGTGCAGGAAAGCCCATCGTTTATACTGAATAAACCCAGAATTGATGTGGTGGACTATCTCTACAATAGAGAACGCTGCAAAGGTAAACTTGGTTTGGCGGAGAGCGAAATACCAGAAGAACGTAGTGGAGTAAAACTATTTCCCTGTTTATGAGCCATCATAATACGTCACTGGTCCCTAGCATTTTAAAAATCACGCCGACAAGATTTCGGCCGAGACCACGCGACTGTCTGCTAGCGCTCCATGATACGACCGCCGACGTGCGACATCAGCTGAACAGAAAACGGGGAGCGGAGTACAGGACCGAAGGAGCAACATCACAAAGAACCTGGAGGCACCACCGAACGAGTGAGTTGGATGAATCTGACCGCTGGCCTGGGCGACCGTGCTCGTGTCAGGAGCCATTAGGAAGAGTGTGCTGACCGAACTGCCGCAGCGCAAGACGCCCGGTGCTGTTTGTCATAGAGCTGCACGCTCGTGGAAGGCAAGATTTGGGGCAGCATACTAAGCGCTCTCTCTCTCTCTCTCTCTCTCTCTCTCTCTCTCTCTCCCTCCTCCTCCCCCTGTGTGTGTGTGTGTGTGTGTGTGTGTGTGTTGCCGTACAGTGGTTTCCTAGATTTCTGCCGCCTGTACTTGAAAATTATTTGGCTCCAATAGTTCAAATGGCTCTAAGCGCTATGGGACTCAACATCTGAGGTCATCAGTCCCCTAGACTTAGAACTATTTAAACCCAATTAACCTAAGGACATCACACACATCCATGCACGAGGCAGGATTCGAACCTGTGACCATAGCAGCAGCGCGGTTCCGGACACAAGCGCCTAGAACCTCTCGGCCACAGCGGCCGGCTCAAATTTAGTGTGCTCTTTGATGTTGTATGCCAGCAATATAGCAAATGTGAAAAATGACCAAAAGTAATCCTAGAAAAAGTTTAGTATTTGTGACAAGTTTTAGCATTAATAGTTGCTGTTCTATGTACGTGTCCATTGTAGTAATGCGACCTATTAATGTTTGTAATAGTCGTGATGGTGGTTGTTTAAGTGCATGCAGTTGTAGTGACTGTAGTTCTAATACCGCTAATAGCAGCAGATCACAAACGTTTTGTGACAGGAATGGAACCCTGAAAGAGTGGAAAAAGATGCTACAAAACAACTGCTTGTAGAGTAGCGTAGAGGTAGCCATCGATAAGTTAGATAGTAATAGTACCAAAAACAGACAGACATAAGGAAATAGCAGACTAATTGAATTTTCAGTCGGTGCTTGACATGACAATAATATCAAAGAGGAAATACTTCCCTGGTATTCCGTCAAATGTTAATTATTTGATCACGAACCGGCTTTCGAGTAAAGGTCGGAACTACAGATAAAAATGTCATGCAAATTACACAGTTATTATTGATACAGATACAGAAAATACCTACAATGACAAGATACATAATGCTTCCAAAATAATAATTTTTATGTGGTTTGACGAACGTAAATAACTTTATTTCAGTGCAATAAATACTTTCTTTCGTAAACACTCTTTATCTAATCGTCTTATATATCTTCTATATCTACATCACCGACGTCTGAGTGAATCGCACATCGCGTTCTCGCTTTCACGCCCGGGTTCCCGGGTTCGATTCCCGGTGGGGTCAGGGGTTTTCTCTGCCTCGTGATGGCTGGGTGTTGTGTGATGTCCTTAGGTTAGTTAGGTTTAAGTAGTTCTACGTTCTAGGGGACTGATGACCATAGATGTTAAGTCCCATAGTGCTCAGAGCCATTTGAGCCATTTGAATCGCAGATCTTTAATGTGTAGTTGCGACATACAGGTATCACCTGATAACCCTGATGCTGTCATGATCAGATAAATACGCTGGCTTTTGTCGGAATATGTTCCGTAATAGATATAAGAAGTTACGCAAATTAGTCACAAATTGATATTCATATGGGTATCGACGGAAAATGCAAAACAGTTAACTTTGGCGGACGATGGATGGACGTGTGACACTCCAGCTCAATTTCACAGGACAGCTGGAAAGAGTAGTAAACAGGGGACATGTCAACACCACAAATTTTCAAATTTGGAATTATTTCAGTGCCCATATTCGGCTGACGTCACAACCTCCCAAGAAATATTGTACCAAGTGGTTTTTTTTCTTCAAATAAAGGGAACGGCAGTACCAGTCCAATACACGGGAGTCGGTATGTTGGCTCCAAAAACAGGAGCAACTAAAGACAGAGTCGTACAGCTGTGAAGCGAAATTACGTCCTACAAGGGATAGATCTAACCGACATCTATACTCCTCAAGCGACATTATGGTGTGTGGCAGAAGGTGTTCGTTGTCACTGTGATTTTTTCTCTTTCCCTATTCCATTCGCAAAGAGTTTGCGGGAAGAAAAGTTTTTGGCAAGCTTCGTTTTCGTTATATCATCCTGCTCGTTTCGCGGCCTCTATGTGAAAGGAAGTACCATGTGGCCCTTCACTTCTTGAGACGTAACATCAAATGTCCCTGTGATACGCAACGCTCGTGTTCTAGTGCCTACCTCTGAAGTTTTATAACAATGTCCTGTTTTTGTACGACCTGTCTTCTAACTGATTTGATGCAGCCCGCTATGAATTATTCTCTTGCGCCAACCTCTCCATCTCAGAGCAAGCATTCGCATCCAACGACATCAATTACTCGCTGCATGTAATCCTATTTCTACCTTCCCCTAGAGCTTTACGCTCTACAGCTCCCTCAAATACCACTGAGGCAATTCCTTGGTCTCCTAACACATGTCCTGGCATCCAGTGTCTTCT
The DNA here is from genome assembly GCF_023897955.1 of Schistocerca gregaria. Lineage (NCBI taxonomy): Eukaryota > Metazoa > Arthropoda > Insecta > Orthoptera > Acrididae > Schistocerca > Schistocerca gregaria. The sequence continues at coordinate 289,354,026 of NC_064923.1, forward strand.
TGTTGTCAATGCTTCTCTCCTCTCCTCTTCTGTGGGAAACATCCATCTAATTTTTAACAGCCTTCTATAGCACAACATCTCAAACTCTTCGACTCTCTTCTTTTCTGTTTTTCCCATAGTCCATTAGTCACTTTCACAAAATGTTTCGCTCCAAACGGGCATTCTCACAAATTTCTTCCTCAAATTAAGGTCTATGTTTAGTAGCAATAGATTTCCTTTGGCTACGAGTGCCTTCTTTGCCTGTGCTAGTCTGCTATTCATATCTTCTTTGCTTCGTCCATTACGTCTTATTTTGCGTCCAAGATACTAGAAGTCCTCCTTCATCTACATTGTAGTCTCAGATTTTGATATTAGTTTTATCCCTGATCTCATTGCCGCCACTCCAAATCATTTTTGCCTTACTTCAGTGTCCATATTCTGTGCTCACTTGAGTTCATTTTAATACGTCCTGCTGTTCTTTCTCGCTGCCACTCAGGATAGCAACATCAGTGTATCTCATCTTCGGTATTCTTTCACCGTTAGTTGTAATGCCATCCTTAAACAATATTTTGTTTCTGTCATTGTTTCTACGATGTACAGGTCGAACAGTTTGGTAGGAAGGCCGCATCCTTGCCTTATGCTCTTTGAATCCGAGAATTTCGTCCTTCATCTCCCATTCTACGATGGATGTTCAATAAGTAAGTCGACCCACCTCTTCTCGGCCGGTTTTGGTTGAAAAACAGCGCAATTTGTTATGTGACATCGTGGAATATTCCCCCCTCAGGCACTAAAGTTTCATGAAGTTCTGAAAGATGGCGGCGCTATACGTAGCCTTCAAAATGGCGTCTGTAATCGTGGTGCGTTCCGATCACAGAGCTGGAATTGAGTTTATTTTGAGGAAAAATCAGAGCATATTCGTAGATGCTAGCGGAATGCCTACAGAGATATGGCAGTGAACAACATCACGGTGCGTAAGTGGATGAGGCGTCTGTGGCGACCATAACAAGGTGTCGCAAAGTTGTCAGATCTCCCGTGTGCCGGCCAGACACACCAAACTGCGTCTCCTGCATTGTTGGAACGTGAGGACAGTGTCATTCGGGGCGATCGACGGACCACCGTCAAACACCTCGCTGCACAGTTTGACTTCTCTGTTGGTCGTGCTGATACACCTATCCACTAGATGGGGTACTCAACTGCCTGTGCCCCCTTAGAACATTTGAAAATGATTTCAACGTGTTCATCGCCGTAAAAATGCAAACGAACTTCTCCTTCTCCATGACTATGTAAGGCTTCACACAAGTCTGCGCAACCGAGAGGAACTAAAAAACTTCACCGGACTGTTCTTCCTCATCCACTCTTCAGCCCCGAACTCCCGCCTTTCTACTTCCATTAGTTTGGCCCAGGCTGCGACGGATTAGCCGAGCGGTCTCAGGCGCTGCAGTCATGGACTGTGCAGCTGGTCCCGGCGGAGGTTCGAGTCTTTCCTTGGGCATGGGTGTGTGTGTTTGCCCTTAGGATAATTTAGGTTAAGTAGTGTGTAAGCTTAGGGACTGATAACCTTAGCAGTTAAGTCCCATAAGATTTCACACACATTTGAACATTTTAGTTTGGCCCAATGAAGGAAGCTCTCCACCGGAAACAGTAGGTGGATGATGGCGATGTTATCGATGCACCAGGAGATGGGCTCCGAGGTCGACCAGTAGAATTGTGCCATGCTGTTATACAGCCCCTCTTAGTAAGATGGCGTAAGACCGTCCCACTAAACACAGATTGTGTTGGAAAGTAGTGTTCTGTAGCCATAAGAGTAGTGAATAATATGGTGTATTGGAATCCTGAATAAAACCAACCTGTCTTCAGAGAAAAATGTGTTGCATTACTTATTGACCTACCCTCGTATTCGTTCCTTCGTCGTAGTTACACGTATTGCATATCACTCGTCTTTTACCATAGCTTACGTGCACTTTCATGAGAATTTCAGACATCTTGCACTCTTTTATAATGTCGAACGTTTTTTCTAGGTCGACAAATCCTAAGAACATGTCTTACAAAAAAAAAAGTTATGCTTCCATTTTATCAAACGCAACGTCAAACTGCCTCTCTGTAACAGATATTTAATTTTCTTTTTCATTCCACTAGCGCTAGGACCGAAATTAATATCACGTTAACGTATCTCTTCAATGACACTGTCATTTCGGAGTGTTCGCTATCTTTGACTTTCTGGCACTGTTGTACCGTTTCTTTTACATACGCATACGTACTGTAATATCCATGACACTATGTTCTAGCCACAAGAAGTTAAAATGAACTAACTGTACAAACTTCAACAAATATTGTCGATATTACGCATAAAAAAGACTGTATCGTGTAAAAATGACGATAATTATATCATTATTTCTGTAATAATTTAATTTCTTTATGAATTAAAACTATTATCTGAGAATTACATTCAGGGACAACGACAAATATTTGTGGTTCAGTTGTTATTCCTGTGCTAACCGATGGACTATACAGACGTGAGACGTGTGAGGTCTGTAAGCAGAAAACCTGAAACGATATTGTTAATTATTATTTGAAAAATAGAGTCGCTGTTGTCTAAATGTGGATTTGTATTTATTTCAATTGTAATCCAACCCAATTAATGTTTTTAAGTGTTAATTTTCAGCTCCGCAATTAGGAGCGCAACTATTAGCGCTAGTAACTTACAGCGGAGTTTACTGGTAGCTGGTATAGAAAATATGACGTACTTGCCATTGAAAATAATTTTAAATGCTAAAGAAGAGAGAGAAAAGTCTTAAAGAGTTTTATCTAAAGATATTAACTTGATATACAAGGAATCGGGAATAACAATAGACAAATTGACTATCGTCTGTCTGCCGCCATATTAGCAAAAATATCTTCGCGGCAGTTTTGAATCGAGAATTTTAACAAACATAAATGCTGTTAGATATAAATGAATGGAAATAAATGTGCACCGATGGTCCCGAATCTACTTTAAAAGACAATTCAACTCAGATTGAATGTTTAAAAACAGTGCTCACAGCACGTTACGTAACATCAATTTCTTATTTGCTGATGTATGAAGCCTAATTATTGCGGACTATTTACATGAAATATATTAATAGGAGACATGCGTCAGTGTTGTTGCGGGTAGTATTTTGTGATTAAATTTTCCCTTTGCTAGAGAAAAGTGCTTCCATCATAAGCAACAGTTGTGTTAAATCTGATAAATGATATGCAATTTAGTACCACTCACACGACTTTACAGAAAACATTTCTACATAACGTCAAGTGGAGATTTCTTTAGCTGAGTGAAAAATATTAGCCGGGATAATCATTTCTGAGATTAAACTAATTGTTACGCTGACAATAGGTAACTCGTTTTATATATTTTTTGATTTATAAGTAATTAAAGTCACGAAAAACTATAAACCGGTTCCGCCACAATACGTACATGCATATTTCGTAATCTGCCACATAATATATGGTGGAGAGCAACATACATCACTACTAGTCATTTCCTTTCCTATTTCACTTGCAAATGGAGCAAGGGAAAAATGGCTATCTACATACCTCCGTACGAATCCTAATTTCTCTTGTATTTGCGGGCCTAACGCGAAATGTGCATTGGCGGCAAGAGAATCGTTCTATAATGAACTGCAAACGCCCGTTCTCTAAGTTTTCCCAGTAGAGTTTCTCGAAAAGGACTTCTTCATCTCTCTGGGATTCCCGTTTGAATTCGCCAACCATTTCCGTAACACACGAGTAACTTACCGGTTACAAATCTGGAAGTTGCTTCAATGTCTTCTTCTTATACGACCTGGAGAGGATCCCAACCACTGGAGGAGTACTCATTTCTCGCCATATGAAGGCACATAATTCACACAGGATTATTGTTGAACATGATGGTTTTGGTGGTCCAGGTGTTATGGTGTTGAGAAGTATGATGTTGCGCAGGCGTATTGACCTCCAAATCTTTTAACACGGTGCACTCACCGGACAATGTTCTTATGACACGGTAATCCTCCCCCTAATGCGTCTTGTCATGGTTGCATTCGGCCCTGACTTCGTTTTTATGGACGTCAACGGGCGATCTCACCGAACAGCACAGGTGGAGGAGTGCTTGGAATGAGAGCATTTTCCACAAATGCACTGGCCTGCCTGTTCCTCCGACTTAAGATCCCACCGAGTACCTATTGGTGCACATGCACCAACAACCACCTACCAGTCGTCAATCGCACTAGTGGAGGAATGGAACTCCCTACCCACAAGAAATCCTAACCAGCATTGTGGCCAGCTTAGGAGATCATTGTAGAACATGCAATGCTGTCCGTGGTGATCGCACACCCTGTTAAGAACCCATGCCCCGCGTTTTGTAGTTCCAGGAGACCAAAATAAACTGCCGTGAGTCCGCTGCCCGTGGTCGTGCGGTAGCGTTCTCGCTTCCCACGCCCGGGTTCCCGGGTTCGATTCCCGCCGGGGTCAGGGATTTTCTCTGCCTCGTGATGACTGGGTGTTGTGTGATGTCCTTAGGTTAGTTAGGTTTAAGTAGTTCTAAATTCTAGGGGACTGATGACCATAGATGTTAAGTCCCATAGTGCTCAGAGCCAGCCAAACTGCGGTGACTAAGTGTACTCATTGTCTTTGGTTGAAAGTGTCATTTCTGTTCTGCGTATTTCATTCAGTTACCTTCAGTACTATAATATAGCAGTTCGTTCTATGTAGGGCTCATATTTTATTGGCAATATTTCTTGGCAGTGCCACGTCAGGGGACAGTCACTTTCACCCTTACGTACGCACACCAGTGTGTTTCACGCTAGCACAACTTGGCCTTGCAGTGGCACTCCCGTTAGGAAAATAGAAAACAGGAAAACACTGAACATTACAGCAGCTAAGGTGAATCACAACCAGACCTTACGCACCTGTACAAGCAAAGTGACCTTCGATCATCGAAGGCAAAACACTGTTATTGTACGCGGTCGTTCAATAGCACCCGCCACGGATGGTATTCATCAGTGTACAGCCAGCACGATATACACTGGAGTCACGACGCCAGACACCATCGGCCCACTCTGAGCAGGAACCAATCTCTGCTTGTTGACAACGAGCTGCCGCTAGCTCTAGCCCACACTCCACACCAGGCTGCTGCACTTCTAGTCGTGACAACTTGCAGCTCCGTCAGTACTGGCCACACCATCGTCTCTGTTGCTACCTTGTCGAGTCCTTCCTACTCGGCACCCTAAGGAATGACTTACTGCCTTATCCTCCTTCTACGTCTACATCTACGTGATTACTCTGCTATTCACAATAAAGAGCCTGGCAGAGGGTTCAATGAACCGCCTTCAAGCTGTCTCTCTACCGTTCCACTCTCGATCGAGCGAGGTGGTGCAGTGGTTAGCACACTGGACTCGCATTTGGGAGGACGACGGTTCAATCCCGCGTCCGCCCATCCTGATTTAGGTTTTCCGTGATTTCCCTAAATCTGTCCAGGCAAATTCCGGGATGGTTCCTTTGAAAGGGCATGGCCGACTTCCTTTCCCGTCCTTCCCTAATCCGATGAGACCGATGACCTCGCAGTTTGGTCTCTTCCCCTAAACAACTCAGCCGTTCCACTCTCGAACGGCACCCGGGAAAAACGAGCACTTAAATTTTTCTGTGCGATCCCTGATTTCTCTTATTTTATCGTGATGATAATTTCTCCCTATGTTTCCGCAATCGAAGAAGAAAACTGGTGATTGAAATTTCATGAGAAGGTCCCGTCGCAACGAAAAACGCATTTGTTTTAATGATTGCCACTCCAATTCACGTATCATATCTGTGACATTATCTCCCCTATTTCGTGATAATACAAAACGAGCTACCCTTCTTTGTACTTTTTCGATGTCATCCGTGAGTCCCACCTGATGCGGATCCCACACCACACAGCAATACTCTAGAATAGGGCGGACAAGCGTAGTGTAAGCAGTCTCTTTGGTAGACCTGTTGCACCTTCTAAGTGTTCTGCCAATGAATCGTAGTCTTTGGTTTGCTCTACCCACAATATTATCTATGTGATCGTTACAATTCCACTTGCTTCTAATTGTAATCCCAAAGTATTAAGTTGAATTTACAGCCCTCAGATTTGTGTGACTTATCGCGTAATCGAAATTTAGCTGATTTCTTGTAGTACTCATGTGACTAACTTCACACTTCTCTTTTTTCAGGGTCAATTGCCACTTTTCGCACCATACAGATATCTTATCTAAATCATTTTTCAAGTCTTTTGATCATCTGATGTCTTTACAAGACGGTAAATGACAGCATCATCAGCAAACAATCTAAGACGGCTACTCAGATTGTCTCCTATGTCGTTAATATAAATCAAGAACAATAGAAGGCCTATAACATGTCTTTGGGGAACGCCAGATATTACTTCTGTTTTACTCGATGATTTTCCGTCTATTTCTAAGAACTGTGACCTTTCTGACTGGAAATCACGAATCCAGTCCACAACTGAGACGATACTCTGTAGGCACGCAGTTTGGTTAGAAGACGCTTGTGTGCCGCGCGGGATTAGCCGAGCAGTCTAAGGCGCTGTAGTCATATGGACTGTGCGGCTGGTCCCAGAGGAGGTTCGAGTCCTCTCCCTCGGGCATGGATGTGTGTGTTTGTCCTTAGGATAATTTAGGATAAGGGACTGATGACCTTAGCAGTAAAGTCCCATAAAATTTCACATACGTTTGAACATTTTTGAAGACGCTTGTGAGGAACGGTGTCGAAAGCCTTCTGGAAATCTAAAAATATGAAATCAATTTGACATCCCCTGTAGATAGCGCTTATTACTTCATGAGCTTCCCTTGCCTTTCTACAGAATAACTACTCTGGCTGACGCGTTACCAAGACACAAGCAAAACCTGGATACGTTCCTGGTCGCGGACGGGTGTTTAACGTTCTGTAATTCAAGGTCCGTGAGAAAACATTCAGTGAAAGATGTGAAAGAGTACAGCAGAAAACGGCAAAATATGAGCCAGAGACTCTGCAAAACATTCCAACTTCCCACATATTTGTTTACGGTAGAGTCGGTATTTTCACAAAGTTTAAAAAAAATTGTTCAAATGGATCTGAGCACTATGAGACTCAACTTCTGAGGTCATTAGTCCCCTGGAACTTAGAACTAGTTAAACCTAACTAACCTAAGGACATCACACACATCCATGTCCGAGGCAGGATTCGAACCTGCGACCGCAGCGGTCTCGCGGTTCCAAACTGCAGCGCCTAGAACCGCACGGCCACTTCGGCCGGCAAAGTTTTAAAACGCTGGCCATACTCATCTCGTCATTTGCAAAGATAAAGGGCAGATCCCCACTTACATATACTGCCGCCCTCTCGTCTGAATACAAAACACGTTAAAATACGATATGATTAATAAAATTCTTTTCCGGGCTATTATGTCGTGGTCTGATGGATTTCGCATTGTAATCCGACGTTTCGTCCCCATCTGCGGAGGACATCTTCAAGGGGGTTCGTGGCTTCTGTTAACTTCCGAAACACACACTGTCTCACTACTTCGGAAGTTAACAGAAGCCACGAACCCCCTTGAAGATGTCCTCCGCAGATGGGGACGAAACGTCGGATTACAATGCGAAATCCATCAGACCACGGCATAATATCCCGGAAAAGAATTTTATTAATCATGACAGTTCCGGCCGTGAAAGTTTACATTTTACAAAATACGATATACACCCAACAGCGGTTACACACATTTTTTGTACTTTCTTGATTTTATGAAGCATGATTAGTTATATAATTGATTCTAGTGCGTTCGTGTATACTATCAGGGTGATTAAGGACAATAAGAGCCTCAAAATGAATGAAAATAATGTTTGTGACACGTCTTAAACAAAAAGCCTTCAGTGTAAAGTTTTCCCATCTAGGTGGTAACTTGATAAAGACGTATACTAAGCAAGATTTTCGACATTACTCCGTCATAAGAGGGAACTCTACACACGTCTAGAAATCTTAAATGGAAAGAAAACAGAAATCTGATGTGGTGTGAAACTTTTAATAGCTTTATTGACTTTTCGGAACAAATTACAAGAATAAATGGAATGTGGCATCTCATTTAAATTTTAAGAGTTTATGAAGTAAACCGAAAACGATGTTTCGCTGTGTCCTGAACACGACTTTCTCGCTATTTACTGTCATAGCACATATAACATAGTCACAACTAACCCTAATTTTACTTCAATAAAGAGTCATTGCTTACGTAAGTGACTGCAGGTATTCTTTGAATTTCAGAAACACTCTTTGTAATGATGTAGATTCATCAAGTAGATCCACAGTGTCCTGACAACTGATTTCGATGTCTTTAATACCAGGCCGTACAAATATTGCATCTTTACGAACTCAAACGTCCCATATCACAAGGTATCACTTTGTATATTCTTCCCATAAATTTCTTGGTTCTCTTCATTCCTTCTTTACTGGTTTTCTTTGCATTTAATTGCATATGTAAAGTTGTTCCACACAAGTGTCAGTCTTTTATCTTCGGCTGTTTTCGGATTGCTAGTAAAATGCCACAAAAAAAACAAAAAAACGCTTTCGCCTACGGTTCCCATCTCTTGCGGCCTTCATGCAAACGAGAGTAATAGCTAACACTTAGCAGTGCAAACGGGACCTTCAAATCCGGTTTTCTTGAATTCATAGAAAACGGTGGCCTCCAGCGAAAACTTATTGTTGTTATTGTTGTCTTCAGTCCTGACACTGGTTTGATGCAGCTCTCCATGCTACTCTATCCTGTGCAATCTTCTTCATCTCCCAGTACCTACTGCAACCTACATCCTTCTGAATTTGCTTAGTGTATTCATCTCTTGGTCTCCCTCTACGATTTTTACCCTCCACGCTGACCTCCAATGCTAAATTTGTGATCCCTTGATGCCTCAAAACATGTCCTACCAACCCTTCTTCTAGTCAAGTTGTGCCACAAACTTCTCTTCTCCCCAATCCTATTCAATACCTCCTCATTAGTTACGTGATCTACCCATCTAATCTTCAGCATTCTTCTGTAGCACCACATTTCGAAAGCTTCTATTCTCTTCTTGTCCAAACTAGTTATCGTCCATGTTTCACTTCCGTACATGGCTACACTCCAAACAAATACTTTCAGAAACGACTTCCCGATACATAAATCTATATTCGATGTTAACAAATTTCTCTTCTTCAGAAACACTTTCCTTGCCATTGCCAGTCTACATTTTATATCCTCTCTACTTCGACCATCATCAGTTATTTTACTTCCTAACTACATTAAATATCCTACAAAATGGTCCTGTCCAGGTTCTAATAGTTTGCATGTAGCAACCAAGACAATATGAAAATCTTGCAATCGCTTTGCTGTAGGCGTTATGGGTTGGATAAAACCCGTAGGCTGGGATAGCTTTATATCCTTGTTGTCAGACACGTAGCAGAATACCATAACCTCCCCATACTACTGCGTAAAGAGCAGAGTATCTTTTATTCTGGATATATTTGGGGTGACTGTCTTAGATGCTTTGCAGGTATCCTAAACCGCCTGTTATGAACCTTGATCTGTTTTGTTACTCGCTTTCGCTAGGAACAGGGTTCAAGTTCCGTTTAGCCACCCAGATACATGCTTTCTATTGTTTCCTAAACAGCCGCATTTATTCCTTCTACAGGTGAATGCCCAGTTCGTCTCCCCATCTTTATCAAATACGAGCTTGTACTACATCACTAACTGACCTCGTCGTCGACAAGTCATAAAATTACAAGCTTTGTTTCTTTCTGTCTGTACCATCCAGTGGACGGATTTCTGCCAATAAAGTACTATTCACTATAGAAGAAGTCTTCTCCATCACTTCTCATGCTCCTACTAGAGTCCAGGCTGGAGGAGGAAAATGTCTACTACTTCAAAAATTAGAACCGGTTATCTCCTGGTCGGATGCCACCACGATTATCTAGCCATTCCTATTACGTAGGTGCATCTAAATGTTAGAACAACAGAGCGACTGAAACGCTTGCCTGCGCCGAGTTCTCTGAACAATAGTATGTCGCAATTAAAGAGAGAGGCGTTGTGAAGTCAGACAAGTAGTGTACCTTAGTCGGCGCAGCACATTTCATACAATGCAAGTCCCTGTGTCGTCCAGTCGGCGCCATGTAAGGCGAACTACAAAGTTGTAAAGGGACGACTGACCTCCCAGCCCGCAGACCTTTACACCGCGACCGACGCCGATTCTCGGACGATTCAGAATGTTGCGTAAGTTATACGCTTCGACTCCTATTTGAAGACAGCACAGCGCTACAAACATTCCATTCATATGGCGGAGATAGAAGAGAGCAGCTTCGACTGTCGCCACGACGGTAAAATATGGTTTCTGATACGACATCATCTATGTCTTCACGACGTATTACGAGCAGATGATTGCATACAGGCATGATCATTGATACCTGAGTCCACAACGAACGCATCAGCAGTGTGATCCACATGACAACTGTTAATAAAAATGGCGGAGATGTTGGATACAAAGGCTAAGAGGAAGAAGGGAATATAGGACTGCACTGATAATGTCAGGATGTCTGGGTCAGCTTATCTATTGCCTGAAGGGTTCTCGAGTGTCCAGCCGGATACGATCGTCAAATGTCCACGAAATTTCGGTGCATAACTGTTCCGCCATCATCAGGTGGTGCATACTGAGCCAGGTGGCTCAGTGGTTAGTACACTGGACTTGCATTCGGGAGGACGACGGTTCAATCCCGCGTCCGGCCATCGTGATTTAGCTTTTCCTTGATTTCCCTACATCGCTCCAGGCAAATGCCGGGATGGTTCCTTTGAAAGGGCACAGAAGACTTCCTTCCCCGTCTTTCCATAAACCGATGAGACCAATGACCTCGCTGTCCGGTCTCCTCCCCCAAATACAACAATCATGTGGTGCTGATGATGGACACACGAGCACCCTTCAAACAACATATATGCTGGGAAATCTTCAGATCACAGCTTATCTGTTCCTCTAGAATGTGAGTGAAAGGTCGAAAGCTAGTACATTTCACCGATGGAGGATGCATTATACCACCTGACGAGATGTGGACGGTATGTCATGTATTCCCTCAAAATTTTTTCCGTGAATGCGCAAAATTGTCACCCCATATCACATCGTCTGAGAGTCACAAACCATTGGGTAGTAAAATGGGCTGCGGTATAATTAGCAGTAAACATTTATGGCAAAAACTGGACGAGCTAACAGAAAAAATTGAGCTCCCAACTACAGACATAAATAACGTAGAGAGAAAAATTGGAAAAACCAAGATACAACACTAATACTTCCAGAAGCAACGGGACGTTACGTCCAGGGAGAGATCACAAAGCACAGCCATCCCCTTCAAGTTTGTACAATCTCGTAAGCGCAAAGCTGAATAAAGGTATTATGGAAGGTAAAATTACTGTGATTCCTTAGCCGTGTACCGCACTGAGTCAAGGGCTAAAAATCCTGCATCAAAAAATGTTCAAATGTGTGTGAAATCTTATGGGACTTAACTGCAAGGTTATCAGTCCCTAAGCTTACACACTACTTAACCTAAATTATCCTAAGGACAAACACACACACCCATGCCCGAGGGAGGACTCGAACCTCCACCGGCACCCGCCGCAGAGTCCATGACTACAGCGCCTAAGACCGCTCGGCTAATCCCACGCGGCCGCATCAATGATAACAATATTGTAGAGTCCTCACGGTTTCTAGTGTGGTGTCCAGCCACGACTTCTACTCCTGTCCCAAACTTTGCGTCTCATAGTAGCGCTTGGATCCAATATGTTCAATTAATCGTTGACTGTATTCTAACATCCGTCTTTTACTACTCATTTTGCACTCTCCAGATCCCTCAAGTATCATGGAAGGTATTCCCTAATGTCTCAAAGGATGCCCAATCATTCTGTCCCTTCTTCTTGACAATATTTTCCGATCCCGTGGAAAAACCCCTGATCAGTCCACCTAATTTTCAACATTTTTTTAGCATCACATTTCAAATGCTTGGAGACTCTTTTTGGTCTGTCGAAAAACTAAGTCCTCCAACGTGACATGCATGTCCGGTGGGTTGTGGCAGCGCGGGTCTACATGCGACACTTCTTCGGGAAACACAAACATTCCAGCATGACAACAGTAACACCAGGTTGTTTTCGCAGGCAACCCCAGCGGCTGCCATTAAGACAAACAAACCCAATTTGACTTTAGCTGGGCCCGTATTGCCACCGGAAGGCGCAGTGAACATGGCAATATTTGCTTTCACCGCGTCAGGTGCCAGCAATTGCGTCATACCACATCCTTCCGCCTGTGCAATATTTAGGCAGCTGTTCTGCCAAGGAGAGCTCTGTTCCGGCCGCCATACCTATCTGGACATAATGCCATTGCAGCCACAATGAGCCGCCAGGCATCAGCCTCTCCGACCAGGATTTAAATATCCGCCAGGGTTTGTTGACTTCATTGATTGTGGTTAAGGACAGCTGTCCTCATAGTGGTCTGTCTGGAATTAAAGTTGGACTATTTACACTCAGCAAGGATTATGATCCGCCCCGGACGTACTTATTTCAAAATTTTGTCTGTCTTTCACGAGCTCTCAAAGACAATTCTTCCATACCCAGTAACGGTTTACAAGATCAGTTGTTCTCTGAGTTCAGTTATCTTTCATCTGGCTACATTGTGAAGATCAGTTGGGAAATAATACCATATTGTTCCTTAAAATAAAGGTCTCTGATTTTATATCCATCGTGTAATCTTGTCTTGCATTGTGAGCCCTATTGAACTCAGTAGACTTTTCTCTTGTTTTCCCACATTACATGTGTCACTCCCATGCGGTGCTATACTCCAGCGCATTCTGCCTGATCGGAATTACCGGACACCTATTACTGGACATCAATATAAGGTGGGTCCCGCTTCGCCTTTATATCAGCTTGTACTCTGCTGGGGACACTTTCAATGAGCGTTCTGAATGTCTGTGAAGGAACGGCAGCCCGTTCTTCCTCAAGAGCAGAAGTTAGAGAAGGTAGTGTTGCTGGTAGCGGGTACTGTTGTTGGTAGCTGGGGTGCAGAGGAAAGTCTACATTCTAACTGAGCCTATACGTATGCAACTGAAATCAGATAGGGACTATGGGCAGGTCACTCCATTTCACGGCCGCACGGTCTCGGGCGCCTTGCCACGGTTCGCGCGGATGCATCCGTCGGAGGTTCGAGTCCACCCTCGGGTATGAGTGTGTGTGTTGTCCTTAGTGTATGTTAGTTTAAGTTAGATTAGGTAGTGTGTAAGAGACCGATGACCTCAGCAGTTTGGGTCCATAGGAGCTTACCACCACCAGTTCAGCAACGAAAAAATCGCACCTATCGGTCTAGCACAACACGCGAAACTGCTGGAGTGAAGTTATTTTCCTAACACACCTGGTAGTGCTATGTGTGTAGTAAAGGAATAAAGGCAACGAAAACAATCAGAGGACAAATATTGTTTTTTACTTTCGGCGTGAATGACTCACAATGCGCGGGGACAATGCAGAAGTGCCGCTCATTCCGTAATTAATAGACTGAATTATAATACAGTGCTCCAGTCCAGTTTTCTGAAGTGTGCAATCATTAGTTCTGCGGGAAGAAACTTTTTACTTAGCAGTAATCACGTTACAATTGGAGCTTATCAACGCCATAACTCATGCATTTGTCACACGGTACAATTGGAGCTTATCAGCATTTGTCGACAGACTGTCATGTAACTGTTATTGTCGCAAGGACTTTTTAAAAGACTGCGGGGTTGCTGGCCAAGCCGGTGGCAGCACGTCTGCCTGTGTGACGCAGCCCGGTGGTAGAAAGTGCTCGGTCTCACGGTTTGCACGATGCCCTCTCTGGACAGAGGTCGATTCAAACTGAACGCGATCTAATTGATCGTCAAAACAGCCAGAAATGCATTTTAAATCGCGACATTCAAATACAAAGATAAGAAATTATGGAGAAGGGATCTCAATTAGTTGAAAGAACCGGAGGTTGTTGAGAGAGTCAGAGTGAGCATTAGGCAACGATTGACTGGAAAAGAACGGGTAGCTTTGAGAGGTGAAATATTGAAGGCAGCGCAGGATCAAATACTGTAGGTAAAAAGACAAGGTCTAATAGCAATCAATAGATAACACAGGAGATACTGAATTTAATTAATTAAAGGAGAAAACATAAAAATTCAGACAGCAGATGAAAGGGAACACAAACGCTTAAAACATGATATTTCAAAAACGTGCGAGATGGCTAAGCAGGAATGGCTAGAGGACAAATATAAGTATCTAGGAGCTTATTTCACAAGGGGAAATTAAAGAGGCCTTGGGAGAAAACGGCTTGTATAATTATCATGAACTTGTACGGAAAACAAGTCCTAAGCAAAGAAAGGAAAACTAAAATTTGGAAGGAGTATACAGAGTGTCTGTATAAAGGAGAAGAACTTTAAGGCAACATTACAGAACTGGAAGAGGACATGGATGAGGATGACATGGGAGATACGATACTGAGAGAAGAATGTGGTAGAGCAGCTAAGCTGAAACAAGGCCCCGGGAGTAGACGACATTCCGTCACAACTACTGATAGTGTTAGGAGAGAAAGCGATTAGAAAGCTATATCTGGTGTACAAGATGTATGAGACAAGCAAATACTTTCAGACTTCAAGAAAACTGTAGTAATTCGAAAGAAAACAGTTGCTGATAGATGCTCAAATGGTTCAAATGGCTCTGAGCACTATGGGACTCAACATCAGTGGTCATAAGTCCCCTAGAACTTAGAACTACTTAAACCTAACTAACCTAAGGACATCACACACATCCATGCCGGAGGCAGGATTCGAACCTGCGACCGTAGCGGTCGCGCGGTTCCGGACTGAGCGCCTAGAACCGCTAGACCACCGCGGCCGGCCCTGATAGACGCAAAAACTACTAAACTGTAAGTTAATAAGTCATGGTTGCACAATACTAACATGAATTATTTACAGAAGAATGGAAAAACTGGTAGAAGCCGACCTCTGGCAAGATCTGTTTGGATTCCGGAGAAATGTAGGAATACGAGAGACACTACCGACCCTATGCCTTATCTCAGAAGGTAGGTCAGAAAAGTCCAATGTTCGCTTATGCTATTTGTGGACTTAGAGCAAGCTTATGACAGTGCTGATTGGAATCCTCTCTTTGAAATTCTAAAGGTATCAGGGGTAAAATTCAGAGAGCGAAAGGTTACGTACAACTTGTACAGAAACAAAACGGCGATTGTATGAGTCGAGAGGCATGAAAGGTAAGGAGTGGATGATAAGCGAGTGAGACATGTTTGTAACGTATCACCGATGTTATTCGATCCGTACATTGAGCAAACAGTAAAGAAAACCAAAGAATAATTTGGAGCAGAAATTAAAAACTTTGCAGTTTGCCGATGACTTTGAAATTCTCTCAGAGTCAGCGAAGCACTTGGAAGAGCATTTGAACGCAATGGACAGTCTCTTGAAAGCAGAATATAAGTTGAACTTTAACAAAAACAAAACAAGGATACTGGAATACAGTCAAATTAAATTAAGTGATTCTGAGGGGATTAGATTAGGAAACTAGACACTTAAATCGGTAGATGAGATTTGTTATTTGTGCAGCAAAATAACTGATGATTGCCGAAGCAGAGTGGACCAAAAATGCAGACTGTCAATGGCAAGAAAAACTTTTATAAAGAATAGAAATGTGTTAAAATCGAATATGGACTTCACTGTTATGATTTATTTTCTGAAAGTATTTGTATGGAGTGAGGCCATATATGAAAGTGAAATATAGACGATAAACATTTTAGACAAGAATGAGATTTTCACTCTGCAGCGGAGTGTACGCTGATATGAAACTTCCTGGCAGATTAAAACTGTGTGCCCGACCGAGACTCGAACTCGGGACCTTTGCCTTTCGCGGGCAAGTGCTCTACCATCTGAGCTACCGAAGCACGACTCACGCCCGGTACTCACAGCTTTACTTCTGCCAGTATCCGTCTCCTACCTTCCAAACTTTACAGAAGCTCTCCTGCGAAACTTGCAGAACTAGCACTCCTGAAAGAAAGGATATTGCGGAGACATGGCTTAGCCACAGCCTGGGGGATGTTTCCAGAATGAGAGAAGTTTGGAAGGTACGAGACAAGATACTGGTGGAAGTACAGCTGTGAAGACGGGGCCTGAGTCGTTCTTGGGTAGCTCAATTGGTAGAGCACTTGCCCGCGAAAGGCAAAGGTCCCGAGTTCGAGTCTCGGTCCGGCACACAGTTTTAATTTGCCAGGAAGTTTCATATCAGCGCACACTCCGCTGCAGAGTGAAAATCTCATTCTGGAAACATCCCCCAGGCTGTGGCTAAGCCATGTCTCCGCAATATCCTTTCTTTCAGGAGTGCTAGTTCTGCGTGGTTCGCAGGAGAGCTTCTGTAAAGTTTGGAAGGTAGGAGACGGATACTGCCAGAAGTAAAGCTGTGAGTACCGGGCATGAGTCGTGCTTCGGTGGCTCAGATGGTAGAGCACTTGCCCGCGAAAGGCAAAGGTCCCGAGTTCGAGTCTCGGTCGGGCACACAGTTTTAATCTGCCAGGAAGTTTCATTTTAGACAAGAATACAGACTGAGATTTTCACTCTGCAGCGGAGTGTACGCTGATATGAAACTTCCTGGGAGATGAAAACTGCGAGCCGGACCGAAACTCGAACTCGGGACCTTTGGCTTCCGCGGGCAAGTGGTCTACCATCATCTGAGCTACCCAAGCACGACTCACGCCCCGTCCTCACAGCGGCTTTACTTGTGCCAGTATGTCGTCTCCTACCTTCCAAACTTCACAGAAGCTTTTCTGCGAAACTTGCAGAACTAGCACTCCTTGAAGAAAGGATATTGTGGAAATGTGGATTAGCCTAGCCTGGGGGATGTTTCCAGAATGAAATTTTCACTCTGCAGCGGAGTGTGTGCTGATATGAAACTTCCTGGCAGATCAAAACTGTGTGCCGGACCGAGACTCGAATTCGGGTCCTTTGCCTTTGGCGAGCAAGTTCTCTAACATCTGAGCTACCCAAGCACGTCTCACGCTCCGTCCTCACAGCTTTACTTCTGCCAGTATCTCGTCTCCTACCTTCCAAACTTCACAGAAGCTCTTTTGCGAACCTTGCAGAACTAGCACTCCTGGAAGAAAGGATATTGTAGAGACATGGCTTAGCCACACGGTAGAGCACTTGCCCGCGGAAGGCAAAGGTCCTGAGTTCGAGTCTTGGTCCGACACACACACACAGTTTTAATCTGCCAGGAAGCTTCAAGAAATCAGACTTTTGAAATATGGTGCTACAAAAGAATGCTGAAGATTAGATGGTAGGTCGGGTATATAATGAAGAGGTATTGAACAAATTTGTGGTTACAGACATTTGTATCACAACTTGACTAAAAGAGGGATTGGCTTTTGGACACAGTCTAAGACATCAAGAGGTCACCAGTTTATTACTGGAGGGTGAATGTGGGTTCAAAATCGTAAAGGGAGATCAAGAGATGAATGCAGTAAGCAGATTCAGAAGGATGTAGGTTGCACTAACTACTCGGGGAGTAAACTAACGTGGTGACTTTAATCAAAATCTTCGGGCTGAGGACCACAACAACATGAACTGGTATTACCACCTTACTTAATATGTAAGAATCATGAACATTATGGCCTCTCACTTTGTTCCGCGCCTGTATTTGACCGTGGCATGTCCGAAAGAACAGGCATCACGAATTCTCATAATTGATTTGTCTCGATGAGCAACGAATCCACAGTCTCTAGTTCGGATGCACAATTACGTCTGACCTCCTGGCGGGCATCTCACAGTAACTAGCCTTGGGAACATGGACCGCGGGCAGCCCGGCCAGGATGACCGAGCGGTTCTAGGCGCTACAGTCTGGAATCGCGCGACCACTACGGTCGCAGATTCAAAGCCTGCCTCGGGTATGGATGTGTGTGATGTCCTTAGGTTGTTTAGGTTTAACTAGTTCTAAGTTCTAGGGGACTGATGACCTCAGAAGTTGAGTCCCATAGTGCTCGGAGCCATATTTTTATTTTTTTTTTAATTGCGGATACGTGGCTCTAGGTGTGAGTGGGATCGCAGCGAGGCGTGCCGAGATAGATCCATAGTTGCGATAACACTGTGTACAGGTGGTGCATTGGTTAACACATTTGCCTAACAAGCAGGAGACCCCGGTTCGGAACACTTTTTCTCTCGTTGCCACTGATTTTGTGTAAATTACCGCTGCAGTTGACATCAATAGTCCCATGCCTTCCCTTTCCTTTCCTTTCCTTTCTCCTCCCGTCCACTTTGAATTTACTTACAGTGTGACTCGGCTTTAACACTGGTGTACCCAAGCAATAGACGGAGCTATGCAGGGCCTGAGGGTCACCTGCACTGCACCGAACGCCGCTGTGCGAGGCTCTGTGCAGATGTAATGTATGAGCTGCGCTGGCGAGCGAGTGGAGTATGAAGTGTCTCCCCGCGGCGGTGTTCGTAGCCACGTTCAACTGCTGCCATCGGGCAGTCTGCAGAGTGCCGTGTGCAGACGGAAGGACTGCGTGCGGGGAGAGGAGAGGAGAGGAGAGACGTGTTGGCAGAGGCAGAACATCCTCTGCTGTTTAGTGCTGTGGTCGAGAACGACTGGAACAGTTTACGTCAAAGCTCCAAAAATCTCGGGCTTGGTCCCATCTTTCAGTCACCCGCGATTTACCAGCTAGTATTGGTACTGTCTCGAATAAGTAGGATGCGGTAATATGTAAAAAAAGAAATGAGTATACGACGGTTGGAAATTAAACAGTGGCAACTTGTTATTCACAACCGACACAATGTTAGGACCTGTTACTCTCATTCAAAGTGGTCACCAGCGTTGTGTAGAACCCGTTGCCAGCGATGTGGAAGGCGTAGCATACCGTTAGAAGGGCCTGTTCTGTTGATGGTGCGAATGGAGCGGTCTACTGCCTCTCGAATCTCTGGAACAGTTCTGAAGCGAATGCCAAGAATCCAAAACTTAAACGCCAATCCAAGAAATGGCGTCAACATGGATCGCCGCTGAAGTCGAAAGTGCGACAGAGCTCCAGAATGGTGAAAGCTATGGTGATTCTCGTGTACAACTGTGATGGTGTTATCCTAACGCATTACGTTCCTCCACGGCAGAACCGTCAGTGCACAGTGCTACTGTTCGTGTTTGGAGCATCATCTGCGACCAGCTTTGCGAAAGAAGAAATGACACTTTCTGCGCAACCCACCCATCATTTTGCAAGACAATGAGCGGGCGCATATATTGCAAGCTGGTGGCTGCTCTCTTCGGTCGATGGGACTGGGAAGTACTTACCATCCACCACACTCGCCGGACTTAAGTCCTTGTGACTTTCATTTGATTCCGAAGATGAAAGAACCACTTTGCGACATTTGCTTCAGAACTGTCCCAGAGATTCGACAGGCAGTAGATTTCTCCATTCGCACCAACAACAGAACAGGCTCTGCTAACGGTATGCTACGCCTTCCACGTCGCTGGCAACGGGCTCTACACAACGCTGGTGACTACTTTGAAGGACAGTAACAGGTGCAAACATGTAACTCTTTTGTATCGGTTGTGAATAAATAGTTGCCACTACGTAATTTTCAACACTCGTATAAATAAAAGATCGCAATCATATTTCAGTACAATTCTCGAACTATCGTTCCTCGCGCTGTCTAGTGACGTTTGCTGGTACTGTACTCTCCCCATGATGGGTCTCGGTTCTATAATTTATTGTCCCGATCGCAATAACAGTCAGTTTAATATGATCTCTTTCGTTGACCTAGAGATCCTAATTAATTTTCTCCCTTGTTTAATCTGAATGTTGCCGGCAGCGGTGGTCTCGCGGTTCTAGGCGCTCAGTCCGGAACCGTGCGACTGCTACGGTCGCAGGTTCGAATCCTGCCTCGGGCATGGATGTGTGTGACGTCCTTAGGTTAGTTAGGTTTAAGTAGTTCTAAGTTCTAGGGGACTGATGACCACAGCAGTTGAGTCCCATAGTGCTCAGAGCCATTTGAACCATTTTTTAATCTAAATGTTACCAGATTGTTTACAAGCTGATTAAAAGTTGGCAACCTTTTAATTTGTGAACTGGCACCAAAACGCTTACGTGCAATCCAGTTGATAAGTCATTATACTCTCTTATAACCACACGATGTATTATAAACTAGTAACTTTTTTTAAAAAAACATCATTGTCGCATTTGACTGTTAGCTATAAAATCATTATGAACCTGTATATGCGTGATCAGAACTCTTACTGCAAATTGGTTCAAATGCAACAGAGTTTTGAAAGTGTTTGTTTTTATTGTAATTTTATTTCGTATTTTCACGAACTTGTCAAACTAGTTCAGGTTGTTTGTTGACTTCTGACGTATCAGTTGCACTCGTGGCCCACGAGTGAAACGTCTGGTGATTTTTCGAGAGAACCATTGTATCGAGCTCTGCGGCGTTTGGGAAAATCTCAAGCCTGTTCAAATGCGAGATCCGTTGGCTTATCCCTATTGCAGTGACACCTCATGGTGCCGGTCTCCAAGAGAGAACTGCAGTCTGCCGGGCGTTGTGGCCGAGCGGTTCTAGGCGCTTCAGTCTGGAAACGAGCGACTGCTACGGTAGCAAGTTCGAATCCTGCTTTGGGCAAGGGTGTGTGCGATGTCCTTAGGTTAGTTAGGTTTAAGTAGTTCTAAGTTCTAGGGAACTGATGACCTCATATGTTAAGACCCACAGAGCTCAGAGACATTTTTAGAACTGCAGTTTTCTCTGTAACTGTTCTTGTAAACCGTTGCGTTTCTCGTTTCTAGACAGCTAAACTTGTACACATGCGACTTACTAACTGTAAGACACAACCAACACAAGATACGTTAGTCTTCGTCTTCTGATACACAATCAAAAGGCCGTTTGCTAATAAATCTCGACGAATTTCGATTTTCAGATACTGTTTTTAGTTCGGCGAGTGTTTTCCATTCCTAAACCTTAGCTACCTGGCTACTAACATTCGAAGGTTGCTAAAGGTGGCTTTTGCAGTGGTCTCCCGGTAGATGATAGCCTATTAGAGTCCTGGGAGGTAAAAGACGTTCGAAGTACCAGTATTCGGCCAAGGAGACGAAGTGAAGGGATTCTGGTACCTTGGAAGCAAATTAAAAAGCATGGAGGTTAAGCCGGAATCTTCCTTCAGATTCACACACGACGGGGAAGCGAGGAGGATATAAGAAGCAGACAGCGAGATGAAGAAAAGGCTACTTCTCACACAGACAATTTTTGAGAATTCATAGAGCTGTATGGAAGTAAAACACCGTCTGTGGAAACTTCAGAAAATAAACCAATGAGTTTGAGATTCCAAACAATTCTGCGCTCCACGAGTATATGCTCTGAAATTTCTTCCTCAAATAAAGGCTGACCTTTGTTACCTGTAGCCTTCTTTACGCGAGCAGTCCCCCTTTTCTTGCGCTACTCTGCTTCTTATTAAGGGTTATTTTCCTCCAAAGGTAGCAGAATTTCTCCACTTGGTGTATAAAATGTCGCCAATTTGGTAAATATGTCGACAATCTCATTTCTGCTACTTCTCATCAGTCTCGTCTTTCTTAGGTTAACTTTAAGTTCATATTCTATGGTCATCCAATCGACAAGTCCTGTAATTCTGTCTCAAAATTGGTCTCCCTTTACCGAAATACAAATTCACCATACCTATCCCACCCTTTCATTTATACACGTAATAGACCGTTGTGTAATCTATTATCATTAAGGACCTCATCCTGTAAGTGACATAGTTCAACCTCTTTTAATCCTTTACCCCTGTGAGAAACTGTCACTTTCTTGAGACTGAGACGCTTAAGTCTACGAATCAGCATCGTTTTAGACAGCATCGCTCGTGCGAAACTCAGCTTACCGATTTCTCACGCGATATACTGCGAACAATGGATGAAGGGCAACAAGCAGAATTCATATTTCTAGATTTCCGGAAACCATTTGACACGGTGCCTCATTGCATATGTAATACATTCTCAGATATGTGAGTGGCTCGAAGATTTATTAAACAATGGAACCCAATATGTTGTCCTCGACAGCGCGTGTTCGTCACAGGCAAGGGTATCATCAGGAGTGCCCCAGGGATGTGTGACAGGGCCGCTGTTGTTCTGTATGTACATAAATGATTTGGCGGTTATTTGCTGATCATGAGGCGTCGCAGTTAAGTGTAGGTAGATACAAGACGACTTAGACAAAATTTCTAGTTGGTGTGACCAACGGGAGCTAACTAGCGTGGAAAAATGTAAGTTAATGCAGATGAGTAGGAAGAACAAACCTTTAATGTTCTGATACAGTTATAGTATTATCCTGCGTGACTCACTGAAGTCGATTAAAAATCTGGGCGTAACGTTGCAAAGCGATAGGAAATGGAAGGAGCGTGTGAGAACTCCGGTAAGGAAGGCGAATAGTCGATTCAGTTTATTGGGAGAACTCTAGACCATTTATTGCGAGAATTCTAGGAAAGAGTGGTTCACCTTTATAGGAGACTGCTTATAGGACGCTAGGGCGATGTGTTCTTGTGAACTGCTCGCGTGTATAGGATCCGTCCAGGTCGGACTGAAGGAAGACATCGAAGCAATTCAGAGGCGATCTGCTATATTTGTTACTGGTAGGTTCGAAGAACACGTAACTGTTACGAAGATCCTATGGGAACCCAAATGGGAGGGAAGGCGACGTTCTTTTCGAGAAACACTATTGAGAAAATTTAGAGAACCGGCGTTACAAGCTGACTGCCGAACGATTCTACTGTCGCCAACATACAATGCACGTAAGGACCACGAAGATAAGAAACGACATATCAGGGCTCGCTCTATTTGCTACAGGAACGGGAAAGGAAATATCTAGTAAAGGGCCATAATACACTATGCAAAGCACCGTATGGTGGCTTGCAGAGTACCGATGTAGAAGTAATATTTCACCATTACTTATTATGTACTCTACCTCACCATAGGACGATTTTTCAACCCGTTCATAGATATCGTCGCTATTCAACTTTAGGTCGCTGAGCCAATTTTGCCAATTCATCGTACACTAATGTCCACAATTTTGGCGTGCGCTCGACCCGG
The DNA here is from genome assembly GCF_023897955.1 of Schistocerca gregaria. Lineage (NCBI taxonomy): Eukaryota > Metazoa > Arthropoda > Insecta > Orthoptera > Acrididae > Schistocerca > Schistocerca gregaria. The sequence goes on from NC_064923.1 coordinate 289,377,125, forward strand.
AATACAGTCGTAAAGTCTTGTGTCCACAGTGAAGTTCAGTTTCAATCACTGACCACTGTCTCACTACTAGCTACCGGATGCCTCATTCAGAACTGAATTCAACGATCCCCGGTTTTACCGTAGTTTCCGTGATGACCTCTCGCGACATCAGAATCTACAGCACCGATCCAAACGCACAGATTACGTTTCCGAAAATGGACCCGTTAGAAATAGCTGCCGACAGGACATGAAAACCTTGAACACCGTGGAGGCATAATGGGTCTTAAAGCGATTGAAAAGGCAATTTTAAAAACACTCTACTCCGTTTCAGATTTTATTGACAGTACTTTTGAAGAAGTAAACCATATTTCGAACATCTAACAGGAGTTACAGATAAATGCTTTTATTGACAGTACTTTTGAAGAGGTAAACCATATTTCGAACATCTAACAGGGGTTACAGATAAATGCTAAACAAGGTATCGAAAGCACAGTCTCGAAATGTAAATGCGCTATCAATACCGCTACTCGTCACTATGATAAGGACGCCATCAAAGTTTATTTTTCGAATTTGTTACCATTCATAACTACTATTTTTGCCATGTTAAAGTATTAATTTATGCATGAGCAGTGAAAATGCTCGGAGATATTGGTAGAGATAAAACCTCCGGGACAGATTTACAATCCCATGAATAGAAGTATGGAAGCACGACGTGCCAATTCACAACATTTTATTACATGTAGCAAATCGTTTCAAAAACTACGCAATTCTAATACATTTTAGGTACTATTGTTCAGAGTATGCAAGACGCAATCCAAAATTATATATACAAAAGCACCGCCGTTCTGGCCACATACGGACGAATGGGGCGTGACCCACCGTAGTGTCAGCCATCATCGAATGACGTCATGTGGATGCGGCAAGAAGGGGTAGCTGTCACCACACCACTTTCCTGGGCGTTGTCGGGTTAGCAGACCGGGTGTCGCTGCTAAACGGTCAAGTAGCTACTCATCTGAATGGGTGAATTTAAAATTGTCGGGCGTTAAACAGAGTAGTCACGTAGATCGTGTTAGTGGTGAGTGAGTAGTACTCTTGTAGAAACGGAAAGTAAATGCTATATAATGATAGCCACAGTAATACAAAATGTCACATACAATTTCCAATACATTTCGTCATACCGTTGTTCTGTGCGAAAAGAAGCAAGCAAACAATACACCCTACGTCCAATTAATTTTGACCAGGAGTCCTGTCGCAATACAAAATGTCATATTTCGTGTTACTGTTTCGTCATCGCCTAAAATGGAGGTTAAGTCCCTTGGGAGACGAAAGGCGGCTCTCCTGTCAGCAAACAAAATACAATACGTTAAATCTTGTTGTACTGTGAGTGTGACGCTGCAAATACTGCACTCCGCAAGAGATAAGCACGTGTCATTCGCCAGTATTCGATACGAATACGAGTAGGACCCCTTCCATCCTTCTGGGAATTTGAAAGGAAGTGCATTATTGTCGAATAGTCGGTGTGACCGACCGCATCTTGTTGTTAGCCAGTTCCAGCCATTGCCTTTCACACTCAGCCAACACTCGCTTTGTGACACCGGACAAGACAAGAGGGGACGTGTGGTATTTTACGGGCAGGCTGCTTTCGCTGCTCTGTCAGCTGTCTCATTCTACTCGGTTCCCACGTGTCCAGGGACCCAGCAGAAGGCCAGCTCTTTCTTCTGCCTGTGCCGGTGTGTATAGTGTCCTGGACCATCTGAACAGCCCTGTCTGCTGGCAGCATTTGCTGAACTGCCTACAGAGCGCTAAGAGAGTCAGCGCAGACAATACAGTTTCCTTCACGAAGACGTTTCATGTGCTCCAGTGGATTCTCGATCGTCAACAGCTCTGCATATTTACATTGACATGTGGCTTGGTACACGGAGTTTAATGATAAAAGGTAGGAAGGTAAGAGAACTCTCAACATTGTCCCCTCGCTTCGATCCATCGTTAAAAACCACCATGTGCCCAAGGTATTTTAATTTTAAAACTAAAGATGGACTGGTAAGCTTGTTGTACTCCGTCTTCTCCAAGTTTAGAGTGGGCCTGACAGTCATCCAGGGAGGGAATTAGCTCCGCCTCTCTTTAAGAATTGATGTGTCCTTTACACCAAGTTGCACAATATTTGCCTTAGCAAGACAGGAAAAGGCTTAGTAGCATGGTGACCCGTACAACTGCCTGTTATCGGTTTGTCAGCTCCAACACGGCCTACATGATAGTCCCAGATGGACTGCACTTTGTACACATGCTGCCCCACGAGGAGTTCTCACCAGATGGTAAGAGGCGGCTCACTAGTATCTGCACAGAGGCTGGGAATAGGACTGGTTCAGTAGGCCCCTGTGGCCAGCCTAATGCCTGCGTGGTGGACAGCATCCAATATCTTTAAATAAGAAGGCTTAGCTGAGCCACACACTATGCTGCCGCAGTCAGACCGCGCGCAGAGGAAAGTTCTATAGGATGTGAGCGAACTGAACCGTTCTTCTACCAGAGTCTTACTGCTAAGGCATTTTGAGATGTTTAGCACCTTTAAACATTTACATCTCAGATTATGGAGGCGTGGCCGCCATGTTTACTTGTGATCAAAGATGATGCCCCTGAACCTCACTGAGGTGTTAAAAGTTTGAGATGGTCTCTTCAGTCGGATTTCCGGGTAGGAAAAGGATTCACACGAAAAATTAAAATACACAAATCAGCTTTTTTGTGTGCAGAATTTAAGACTACTGGTGTGCAGTAGTTGTGTAACTGGAGGAAGAGCGCAATACCGCAAAGTTATCCACAAATAAGGAATAACTGACTGGATTCCTTATTGTCGTAGAGATACGAGACGTATTTTTTTTTAAGTAAGTACCGTTTTGAAATTAAAAAAAGACGTGCTAAGATATATCTCAATGATCTTATTTTTACACGAAAGCCTTTACCTTAATTTACTTTTTTACATAATTTCCGCCAATATTGAGGCACTTGTCATAATGTTGTACCAATTTTTGAATATCCTCCTCATAGAAGTCTGCCGCCTGACTTGTTAACCATTGCACCACCACTATTTGATTTCGTCATCGTCTTGAAGACGCTGACCGCCCAGGTGTTTCTTCAAGTGCAGGAACAGATGATAGTCACTGGGCGCAAGATCGGGGCTGTACGGAGGATGATCTGAGAGGTTTCCATCGAAAAGATGTGGTGAGATCTTTGGTCTGATTCGCCACATCCGGACGGACATTGTCTTGCAGCAAAACGATGCCCTTGCTTTGATTATGCTGTGACGTAGGCCACTCATGTTTCATCGCCCGTAACAATTTGGCATAAGAAATCATCACCGTCGTTGTAGTACCGCTCAAGGAAAGTCAATGCACTGTCTAAACGTTTGGTTTTGTGCACATCCATCAACATTTTCGGTACCCAACGTGAGCAAAATTTTCGGTAATTCAAGTGTTCGGTCAGAATGCCACACAAAACAGTACGAGAAAATTAGGAAAGTCATCCCGTAAGGAGAAAATTGTAAAGTGTCTGTTTTCTCTCACCTTATTGTCCATTTCCTAGACCAAACTTTCTTCAACAACCGAAGGACGCCCACTCCGTTGTTCATCATGCACATTTGTGCGGCCATCTTTAAATGCTTTCACCCACTTTCTCACCATTCCATCACTCATAATGTTTTCCCCGTAAACTGCACAGATCTGCCGATGAATATCGATCGCTTTTAGGTCTTTAACACTAATAAATCTTATAACAGCCCGTACTTCACAGTCGGCGGGACTCATGATTACGGGAGGCATCATAAATACCCAGTACATAACGTAAACAAGGAAGAATCAGACTGCAATAGCGTCAGTGCGTAGATCAAGGTAGGGGCTTTCATGTAAAAATAAAATCATTGAGATATCTCAGCACGTCTTTTTTAATTTCAAAACGGTACTTACTTAAAAAACACGCCTCGTACATTTAATACTGTAATAAAAAATGTGACGCTCAGAAAGCTAACCTGAGCAGTACCATTCCGTTGATACAACAAAAATCAGTCAATTTTTTTCATGGTGTTGTCATGGGAAATTCCAAATAAGATAACCCCTTTCCTCAATTTTGTCATGTCCCAAAGTCCATCCGTCCTGCGGCGCAGATTCAATACTATCAGCTGGAATATACACACATCACTTCACAATTTTTTTCCAATGGGCTTAGTAAATACGTCACGTCGGTTTCAGGAAGCTGTATTCTAGTATGGCGTCTGTTCCGTTCGGCTTGTGACATAGAAAACGTTCCTGCATCGCAGTAGCTCGAGATGAGAAAATACGAGAGCGTACTAGAGGTAATACATCCGAAAGCACTGAGTGCTTTTCAAATAAAACCAACATTAACATTCTACACCTTTATTCTCCATGTCTACTTATGTATTTTTCAACAGAGTCACCTTCGCGACTAACACATTTCTTCCACCGAGAAAACGTTTTGATGGTACCGTCACTGTATAATGTTTGACTTCGTTGATGGGCCTACAACCTCACCTCTGCTTGCACCGATTCATCACTATCGAAGTGAAATCCTCGAAGGCGTTCTTTAAGCTTTGGAAAAAGATGAAAATCGGATGGGGCCAAGTCGGAATTGTATGGAGGATGATTGATGACAGTGAATCCAAGGCGTTGGATCATTGTAGACGTCAAAGCGTTCGCGTAAGGTCTGACGTTGTCGTCCTGAAGGAGAGGGAGCTTCGAATTTGAAACGTGGGTACGGCGCACCGTTTCTCACCCACCGACATAAATAAGTTACACACCGCCATGTTACACGTTACAATTCGGAGCCCTCTAGCGGCAGAGGGCTGAAAATATGTCGACACGTAAAGTAAACCTGCGTAACCTTAATAACGTTCCCTTCATTATAAAAGCCTTACGAATTTTCAGTGGAAAAAATTGATGCTTTACTCTTCAGCACGTCCTCGTAGATCGGTTTCTTTCTCTGGTACCGTTCGTAAAGATCTCGCAACTTTAAATTAGTTACAAATCTCATGCATGTCCACGTTCGCGCTCTGTCTAAGAATGGCTATAGCAAAGAGAGCGGACTCGTACACGAGCCACTGCAAAAAGTCGAAGTTCCCGATAAATAATTATGGTATTTGGCACTAACATATTCCACTGCGAGAGCGCAAAAAGGGCACAGGTTGGGAACGGAGTTTACAGGTCTTCGAGGTTAAAAATTAGGAGGAGGAAATTTGCTACAACTGATAAGTTCACGAAGCACTGACAGGTATGAGGTGACAAGTAGGAATCTGGTTGCAGCAACGAGAGAAAACTGACGCAGATGACGGGAAAGAAGCTGCGGTAACGAGGCAACATGAACAGGTTTCTTAAAGCTTGGTTGTCGTTGGGAGGGAGAACTAGGAGTGTTTGAGACGGATTGTACAAGAGGATCTACCTGAGAGTAGATTGTATTTGGAAAATCGAGTCCTAAGGATCCTGTGTTAGGCTGGAACATCGTGGACACCAAAATAAATGCGTTACTGGAAGGACGGTAATGTACATTCGTGGGATAAAACTGTTGCGCAGTAGCAGGTGGAAACAGGAACGGAAACGAGCGAAGTTGTCACTGAGTACACTGACAATGTTGGCTATTTTTGTCAATGCTGTTTAATTTGTTCGTTTTATCGAAAAAGTGTAGCATCTATTTTTACACAGACGATACAGTTTACTCACGTACTCGTATGATGTTCATAAAAAGACGGTGTGGTACATAACGTATATTTCTAAGCACATGTACTTCTATTCACCACTTTATTACCACTGCCAGGCGGCTATAGGTAAGCCTTTTTCTTATTCTCTGTTCTACTACACACTAGGTATGGTAAACCAGAACTCCAACGACAACCTTTCAAAGGTTGTTCAGAGAGATATTTTCCAGGGTATTTCAGTATAAAGGACCCATGGCGGTTCGTTACAGAGTTATTTCATTTCGTTTAGGCAACAATAAACTGGCCGTGGTGTTCCTGTTACAAAGGAAGATCGGTCCCCAAACATGATACAAATGGACTTCCTCTTATGTGAGCATGTGAGGAGCCTAGCTTCCGAGCCTCCGTTTGATACGCACGTGACCTGGTTGTCAGGACTGCGCAATTTCAGGAATAGTAAGATTGACTCCAGGGATTCTTGGGCATGTACACTGAAACCCGAAAGAAACTGGTATAGACTTGTGTATTCAAACACAGATATATGTTAAAAAGTAGAATACGGCACTGCGGTCGGCAACTCCTTTATCAGACAACAAGTATCTTGCGTAGTTGCTAGATCGGTTACTGCTGCTGCAATGGCAGGTTATCAAGATTTAAGTGAGTTTTAACGTGGTGTCATAGTCGCCACAAGAGCGATGGGACATAGTGAGGTAGCGATGAAGTGGGGATTTTCCTCTTACGATCATTTCACGAGCGTACCACGAATATCAGGAATCCAGTAAAGCATCAAATCTCCGATATCGCTGCAGCCGGAAAAAGACCCTGCAAGGAACAATGACAACTGGTTCAAATGGCTCTGAGCACTATGGGACTCAACTGCTGTGGTCATTAGTCTCCTAGAACTTAGAACTACTTAAACCTAACTAACCTAAGGACATCACACACATCCATGCCAAAGGCAGGATTCGAACCTGCGACCGTAGCAGTCGCACGGTTCCGGACTGCGCGCCTAGAACCGCGAGACCACCGCCGCCGGCACAATGACAACGGATGAGAATGGTTCAACATGATGGAAGTGCAAGCCTTCCTCAGATTGCTGCAGATTTAAATGATGGGCCATCAACTAGTGTCAGTGTGTGAACCATTCAACGAATCATCATCGATACGGGCTTTCGAAGCCGAAGACCCACTCGTGTACCCTTGATGACTGCACCAAACAAAGCTTTACGCCTCGCCTGGGCCCATCAACACAGACGTTGGACTGTTGATGACTGGACAGATGTGCCTGAACGGACGAGTCTCGAGCAGATAGACGCTATGAGTATGGAGACAACCTCTTGAATCCATGGACCCTGCATGTCATCAGGGGACTGTTCAAACTGGTGGAGAATCTGTAACGATGTGGGGCGTGTGCAGTTGGAGTGATGTGGGACCCCTGATATGCCTAGATACGACTCTGACAGGTGACACGTACGTAAGCATCCTATCTGATCACCTGCACCCATTCATGTCCATTGTGCATTATAACGCACTTGGGCGACCCCCAGACGTCCATAATTGCTACAGAGTGATTCAAGGAATGCTCTTCTCAGTTTAAACACTTCCGCTGCCCACCAAACTCCCCAGACATAAACATTATTGAGCATATGTGGGATGCCTTGTAACGTGCTGTGCAGAAGAAATCTCCAACCTCCTTCCCCCCCCCCCCCCCCTCCAGTACTCTTACGGAAGCTTGTAAGTGGGGTTCAATATACTCACCGTCTTGAGGTAGGGATTAATATCTCTGCTTGGAGACGCGCGGATTACCATGTACGTTCTCGTGTCCTGAAATTATTTGTCATTGAAACATTTATGATTTCTTGAACGTTTTGGGAGCTATTTATTTACGTAAAATTGAAATTTGTTGAAACATTCTTTTTGTCACCAGTCTCTGGATTAGTGTAATGTGGCGCTAAAGGAATTCCTCTCTCGTACCGATGTAATCATCTCGGGGTAGGAGTTTCACCCAGCGTCGTCATGTATCTGTTGGATACATCCCAGTCTCTGTCTTCCCCTACAGTATTTACCCACTGCAGCGCTCACAGATTCTATGGAAGTTATTCCTTGATATCTTAACACACGAAATGAGACAGGACTGTATTACACTAGTCTTATATGTAGTAAAGACAACACCATGAGCTGTATTCACTAGTTTTATTTATATGCAATCGGTTTCGGTGTGACAATACACCCTTTTGAGGCCCCTCTGTGACTCTGGCTGATCACGCTAATAACGGGAATCATCCACCATATCCTTTGTTAAAAGCACCAAAAAGCATCGGAGTCCGAAAGAATTTCTGTGATACGTACGTTGGCAATAAGACAACTCAGATTTTGACGTGCTGCTCCACTCGCAGTGTTCAGATGCCACCTTCTGAGGGGTTTGGAACAAGATTTAACAGTTGTAATAAGAGGGCGGGAATTATATGAAACGAAGAATTACAGGAAGTGACAGGATAGGAGAAGGGAGCATGTGTAAAATATAAAAGAAACGCCAGAATTAAGAGCAGAATATAAGCGAGAAAGAACAACTTCTAAACGAAAATGTGAAAAAGCACATGGATCATGTTGGGACAGATACATAAGAAATCTAGAAAATGTCAATCATTGACAAAAATCAATGGGCTATAGCGCAATCGAATTTTTAAAGACGAGAAAAAGATACATTAAACATTACCACAATCAATGAAAAAAAAATGATAAGGACTATTTATAAAATTGTGGTATGACCAAACCTTAAAGGAACAAACAGAAATGTATGAAGGTGGGTAGTGTTCTCTTATTATCAGAATTAGAAGAAGCTTTAAAAACAATGAAAAATAGAAAGGCAGCTGGTATAGATGGCATTAACACAGAGTTACTAAAATATTGCTGAATTCTCCTTATTTTTAAGTGTTTTACATTTCCTAAAAATACACTGCGGAAACCGAAAATTCTGGTAATCTTGTCAATAGCTATTGTGTGCTTAATACTTAAGAAAAGTTATCAAAAGACACTTTAATAATTAGATGGGAATAAAGAACATGTAAAAATTTTTACTCCAACGCTAAGATCCAATAGACGAAACAATTTTAACTGAAGACTATAATGGATACAGATTTGGACGAACAGCAATGGATAATAAATTCACTTTTGAAATGTTTGTAAATAAAAGAAACGAATTTAATGATGAGAAACATGAGGCTTTTTTCGGCTTTGTCCAGAGGTTTGACAGAGTAAACGCGGAAAAACGCTGGTCAGTATTACAAGTTCACGGAATCTTGCAAATTTGATATAGACCGTAAGAAGCTTATACAAAGAAATTAAAATTGGAACAAAGCAGGGAACAAAATAAGTAAGGATGGCATTATAAGTAACCAAGGAGTTAAACGAGGTTAAAGTCTTTCCCCAATTTTATTCAATTTGGATTAAAAAGTGCAATGAGGAAAAAAAACCATATGGGAATGAAACTCGATTAAGGCTATTATATAATAGAACTGATGCACGTTGACGAGACTATAACAGCGACTTGAGAGGAAGAATTCAAAGAAATATTTTTAAATTAAAAAAAGTGGTCAAAATTATAATTTCAAAATATTTTCAACAAAGTCAAAAGCAGTGGCAATCGGAGGAAAACAACAAATGCGATAAAAAATAATGTTGAAAAACAGCCGGCCCTGGTGGCCGAGCGGTTCTAGGCGCTACAGTCTGGAACTGTGCTGCTGCTACTGTCGCAGGTTCGAATCCTGCCTCGGGCATGGGTGTGTGTAATGTCCTTAGTTAGGTTTAAGTAGTTCTAAGTTTTAGGGGACTGATGACCTAAGTTGTTAAGTCCCATAGTGCTCAGAGCTATTTGAACCATTAACAAATAAAACAGTCGAGGAAGTAAGACATTTTAAGAAAGATAATGGTTCAAATGGCTCTGAGCACTATGGAACTTAACATCTGTGGTCATCAGTCCCCTAGAACGTAGAACTACTTAAACCTAACCAACCTAAGGACATCACACACGTCCATGACCGAGGCAGGATTCGAACCTGCACCGAAGCAGTTCCGCGGTTCCGGACTGAGCGCCTGAACCGCTAGACCACCGCGGCCGGCTTAAGACATTTTAACCACGTGGACTTCAACGGTTAATTTGACTATGATAAAGATACAGAGAATAACGCAGCAAAATTTCGGGTTGTCTGTGGAACAATAGAAAGACATTTAAACAAATAAAAACTAAAACAACGCAACTGACGCTTTACAAAATACTGGCTGTTCCACGCTACAATGTTTGAAGACATCAGACTCAGCATTCAACGCTTTTGTGAGACTACTCGTCCCCCACGTGCGTCTTTTCAGGGGTGTATTCGGCCGCTGCTTCATTTTTATGTATGACAGCGTTGGCGAGGGAGCTCCTGGAACGATAGGATGTTCCACTAATGGACTGGCTTGCCCGTTTCCCCAACTTAAATCGCTTGGAGCACGTGTGGGATGCGTTGGTGAGACGTTTTTCAGCACATCCACAGAATGAGATTTTCAGTCTGCAGCGGACTGTGCGCTGATATTAAACTTCCTGGCAGATTAAAACTGTGTGCCGGACCGAGACTCGACGTCGGCAACTTTGGCTTTCGCGGGCAAGTGCTCTACCATCTGAGCTACCCAAGCACGACTCACGCCCCGACCTCACAACTTTACTTCTTCCAGTACCTCGTCTCCTACCTTCCAAGCTTTACACAACCCCTCCTGCGAACCTTGCAGAACTAGCACTCCTGAAAGAAAGGATATTGCGGAAACATGGCTTAGCCACAGCCTGGGGGATGTTTCCTTTCTTTCAGGAGTGCTGGTTCTGAAAGGGTCGCAGGAGAGCTTCTGTTAAGTTTGGAAGGTAGGAGACGAGGTACTGGAAGAAGTAAAGCTGTGAGGACGGGCGTGGGTCGTGCTTGGGTAGCTCAGATGGGAGAGCAGTTGCCCGCGAAACGCAAAGGTCCCGAGTTCGAGTCTCGGCCCGGCACACAGTTTTAATCTGCCAGGAAGTTTCAACCATCCAACAGTCGTGAAACGCGGTGGTGAAGGAACGAAACGCCCTCCCATAATAAATCCTAACCGTCTTTGTGGCCAGCGTGGGAGCACGTTGCAAAGCTCGCACTGCCGTCCGTCATGATCACGCACCCTATTAAGAACCATATTTTGCCTTTTTTCAACGCCCAACAGAACATGATATATCACGGTGACCTGAATGTAGTTTATCGTCTTTGAATAAGAGTGTCATTTCTGTTCACCTCATTGCGTATTATTTCAGTGATATCGTGTACTGTACTGTACTGTAGTGCTGTATTGTACTGTACTGTAGCGGTTATTCTTATGAATGATCCACGTTTCATCGAGCTATGTTATTTGGCAGCGAGACATCATGCGAAACCTACTTTAGGTCTTAACGTTTGCAACACAAGTGTAAGATGATCTCCGTTACTTTTCAAGGAGAATCTTACTGGCGGGTCCGTAGCTTATAGTTCATTTCGGAATAAACTTTCCACACTACATTGTTTTAGAGAATTTATTTGTCTTTCTTCGTGCTAGTTTCGGGGTCGTAGTCACATTTTCAAACAAGCAACCCTGCCATCAGACAGACAGACAGACAGACACGACTGATTGGTTGAAATAAGGCTGAGGTACCGAAACTGGAAGGAAAAATGATTATACACTACTGGCCATTTAAATTGCTACGCCACGAAGATGACGTGCTACAGACGCGAAATTTAACCAAAAGGAAGAATATGCTGTGGTATGCAAATGATTAGCTTCTGAGAGCATCCACACAAGGTTGGCGCCGGTGGCGACACCTACAACGTGCTGACATGAGGAAACTTTCCAACCCATTTCTCATACGCAAAAAGCAGTTGACCGGTGTTGCCTCGTGAAACGTTGTTGTGATGCCTCGTGTAAGGAGGAGAAATGCGTAGCATCACGTTTCCGACTTTGATAAACGTCGTATTGTAGCCTATCGCGATTGCGGTTTATCGTATCGCGACATTGCTGCTCGCGTTGGTCGAGATCCAATGACTGTTAGCAGAATATGGAATCGGTGGGTTCAGGAGGGTAATATGGAGCGCCGTGTATCTTATCCACATGGCTGTAACGCATCGTGCAGCCACGTCTCGATCCCTGAGTCAACAGATGGGGACGTTTGCAAGACAACAACTACCTGCACGAACAGTTCGAAGACGTTTGCAGCAGCATGTACTATCAGCTCGGAGACCTTGGCTGCGATTACCCTTGACGCTGCATCACAGACAGGAGCGCCTGCGATGGTGTGCTCAACGACGAATCTGCGTGCACGAATGGCAAAAAGTCATTTTTTCGGATGAATCCAGGTTCTGTTTACAGCATCATGATGGCCGTATCCGTGTTTGGCGACATCGCGGTAAACGCACATTCGGTGCGCCATACTGGCGAATCACCCGGCGTGATGCTATGGGGTGGCAATGGTTACACGTTTCGGTCACCTCTTGTTCGCATTGACGGCGCTTTGAACAGTGGACGTCACATTTCAGATGTGATCGACCCGTGGCTCTAACCTTCATTCGATTCATGGGAAACACTGCATTTCAGCAGGATAATGCACGACCGCGTGTTGCAGGTCCTGTACGGGCCTTTCTGGATACAGAAAATGTTCGACTACTGCCCTGGCCAGCGCATTCTTCAGATATCTCACCAATTGAAAACGTCTGGTCAATGGTGGCCGAGCAACTGGCTTGTCACAATACACCAGTCACTACTCTTGATGAACTGTGGTATCGTGTTGCAGCTGCATAGGCAGCTGTAGCTGTACACCCCATCCAAGCTCTGTTTGACTGAATGCCCAGGCGTATCAAGACCGTTATTACGGCCAGAGGTGGTTGTTCTGGGTACTGAGTTCTCAGAATCTATGCACCCAAACTGCGTGAAAATGTAATCACATGTCAGTTCTAGTATAATACATTTGTCCAATGAATACCCGTTTATCATCTGCATTTCTTCTTATTGTAGCAATTTTAATTGCCAGTAAAACCAGCGTAACTGTGGAAAGTTTATTCCCAAAACAGCCACAACATGACAGTTCAGTGACGGTACATGGCCTTCCGTGACTAACTGTGCTAATTCGGGACTCTAATACGGAAATAATGTTGCAAAATATTTTCCAGCTTAACGGAACAATACACCTCCCTAGCGCATCAAAAGTGGAAAGCAAAATGAACGCCAAGACGGCTGGGAAGGTGAGGCAGCAGGTGCGTGACGCCATGGCCAGGTGTCGCTGCAGACAGACGGCGCGGCGTGCAGCTGCCGTCGCCTTCACAGGTCGCAAATTAGGCGCACGTTATATCCCTACCTCATGTCTCAGCGGGACCCCTCACATTAATTTAATAAACTGACGTTGGATGTTACCCCAACTGGAATCAGAGGTTCCAAGTCCGTCTCGGATCATTTAACCGAGATTTCTGTTCGTGCGAACTCAGTACGTAAATCTTTCTTTCTTCCTTTCATGCTAGGACGACTGCTCTAATTTAGACTCAGACGCAATTTTAAACAATTCACTGGTGGAGTGCACCTTATTACACGCATATCCCCAATATTTAGCACACCGCCTGACACAAAAGTGAAGCACCCAGAAGACATGGTCGGACGTCAGTTCAACTTCGTACACGCACACACCATCGGTGGGTATGCAACTGACAGGAGTTTCAGTTCTCTGTGACGATGGAACGGCCACTAGAGTGGATCAGTGTTGATCCCGTTTAGTGTAATTAAACCAGTGGAGAGTCACTGCGGGTTCTGGGTAGGCTAAACATCAGGCGACGGATCACTTTCAACTGATGTCAGCATCAGCATTCTCAGAATCTGACAATCATCGAATCTGAATATGGGCATGATACCATCGCTCCAGCCTCAAAGTGCAGACAGCAAATGACAACACTCTCACAAATGGATTAAAACTGCTCAAAAGGTGGGGAGCTAAACTTCCACACCGTCGGCAGACAGTACGATGATGTCAATGAGTAGGGGGCGAGGGGTGTGGGGTCGTGAGTGGCGTTGGGCATGACCTTGAATGGGCAGTTACACGACGATGTCAGAAATCCAGGAGCGTTGCTGTCACGGCCTTGAGGATGTGACGATGTCAGAATTCCTGGAGCGATGATGCCATGGCTTTTGGGCTGGTGTCTGGACGCCATGACGCCAGACTTCTGGAAATGACGATGATGACATAAGCGAAAGTTGGCTGTTACCCAATGTTGAGTCTGACCAGAACCCACAGGGATTCTCTACAGTTACCTGTCTGGGTAGAGTATATTATAAGGGACAGGAAGAGAGTCAGATGTTGAATGGTGAAGGACATGGAGATACTACATACTAGTGTGATACAGAATTATCAGCACCTGATATAGTCTTCAAGGTGCCTCGTTCTAGACCGCTATTTGTTTGGCTGGTCGAATAGTGCAATATGCAGATTTACGGGGCATTTGGTTGTGCGTAGTGGCTCCACGAAGGATTGGTGCGAACGTGAAGGCAGGCACACTCGTAGCCAAGGTCCCAGTTGATCATATCTGACCACCACATGGGAAGGTCACCATATTGTGCACCAAACACATCGTAAACCCTTTATAACTCCGCCTGCCATTCTGTAATCCTGCACCAATGGTAGGAGGCTAAGATCAGCCGGGCTATTGGAATTGTCCTCCCATTTGTAGGCTGCCATTAACACCTCAACACCAACTGCTGCATTTGAAGTAGGACCTCAATCAAGAAGCATGAAATGCTTATCAATGGCATCACATTGTGTTCCGCGACGAAATGTGGTTCTGTACTCCCCCTGCTCACCACCGTCGGTGAGTTATATGGTGACTTGGGTAGAGGACTTATAATTCCGATGTTTTGCAGAGGCATAGACTTGACGACGAACCTCGATTTGCAGATTCTGGGTTCCAGTACCAGTGCAGTGCACAGTTTTAACCTGACAGAAAGTCTCAGGTCTAAACTTCTCCCTATTATTGAGGTCTGCGTTAAGTAAATTCTATTTTCCGCACACTAGAAGTTAAATTGGAGACTGAATAACATTTCACGACTCTGCATGTCATCGGATGAACTAAAACTTCGTTTCATTTCCACCCCTGTACAGTTTAGGCAGTGAAGCCATTTTTAAACTTACGCTTAAGTTCAGTCCACTAGTATGATCGTTGTTTACTTGGAATCTAAGAAATCACCAATTCACAAATGTAATAATGTCAACGGCATCGAATTTTTCAAATTAGTACGGCATGGTGACATCATTATATAAACGGTCAAAATCTAACTTCTTTTGTGAATTTGTGTCAAGTTTTAGAGTGGAGAGCCAATAAACTTTCCTTTGTATTCTTTGTATTTCACATCTAGACTCTCAGTAGGGGAAATGTCTTTAAAATAACAAGTCTCATTCTAAATCTATTTTTCTCTTGATCGCAAGATAAAGAAACAGACAACTGGTTTCAGTCGTACAACCATCTTCTTCAGATCACAGCCTACAATGCCACTGATATAACACACACCGTGTGACGTATCTGATAAGGGTATAATGCAAAACAAGAAATTCTCAATTCCTGATCAGCGCATTACCACCATGATAAGACAGCCACCACAATTCTTGTAGTGAACTACTGGAGATTGCGTTTCTCCTCAATTATGACAGGTATTACGGCTGACGTGTCTGACAAGTTTTCCAAACAGACTCCAACGGTTTCATTAAGCCTAACTTCTGTTTGCAGTGTCAAGTATCTAAATTTTTCAACTGGAGAATATTATATCGCAGATATTCAGCTCAAATATATTATTTTCTGATTGTACTCATATATGCCTAAAGTGTAACTTTTAAATAACAGTCGATCAAGTTGGTACTCTGAAAAAGATGCTGGTTTCGCATTCGATAGGTGCGATGCCCAAAATCTCAACCGTGCATCGCGAACTTTTCCGTGCTGTTCTTAAATATTTTGAAGCGAACGCCGCACTTGTTCCTTTTAAATAAAGAGGACGGTGCACAATTCTTGGCCCGTTAACTAATCGTTCTCTTTAGGTGCTCCGAGGAGTTGATTTAGGTAAGGCACAGCTTCAGAAATCATATACGTGTGGACCATTTTAATCCATAATGGGGAATAACTTGGGATACAGTAAAGATACAGCAAAATGTTTTAGATAAAAGTTGCAGGTGGCAAACACGGTCACGCATTGTTACTAATGGCTGTGACCTGGAATTTGACTTTCAAGGTGATTTGTAGGATAAAGTGATTTTTTACAAATGGTATCCCTAATATTTGATTGAATACTTAGAAAGAGCGGCATATTTTACGTATAAGATGATGCATTACTCAATAATGAAGGTCAAATAAATGAACACGATTTCAGTTCTGGTTAACCTGTACTAGTACTATGGGTTAACTCGACGCACAGGAAGAACAGAACAAAAACCAATGTCAGATACGAAGTGGAAGGGGTAACGAGAGGAATGAAGGGCGAGGAGAATCAATTATCTACGTTTTATGTATGTTTGTTCTGTCTTGCGAATGTCAAAATAACATTTATGAGTAGTGATGCATTTAGTTTCGCCAACAAACACGTTAATTAAAACTTTTAGCTCAAATCTGTCTTTTCCACATCGGACATCATAAATAGGGGTTTCCATGAAACAAAATTCAATCTTCGAATGACCTTCGATAATTACCGTTACGATCATAGTTAATGGCAATGATGTGTGTCACATTAGGTTCCTTCCAATTTGTATCGAACTTTTATTTTGCTGCATCCTTGCTCTAGTTCGAGTTAATCTCTACTAGGAACATACACTGAAGAGCCAAAGAAACTGGTGCACCAAACATCGTGTAGGGCCCCCGCGAGCACGCAGAAGCTCCGCAACACGATGTGTCTGAAGTAGTGCTGGAGGGAACTGACACCATGAATCCTGCAGGGCTGTCCTCAAATCCGTAAGAGCACGGAGGGGTGGAGGTCTCTTCTGAACAACTAGTTGCAAGGCATTCCAGATATGCTCAACAATATTCCAGTCTGTGGAGTTTGGTGGCCAGCGGGAGTGTTTAAACTCAGAAGATTGTTCCTGGAGCCACTCTGTAGCAATCCTGGACGTGTGGGGTGTCGCATTGTCCTGCTGGAACTGCCCAAATCCGTCGGAATGCACAATGGCCATGAATGGATGCAGGTGATCAGACATTATGCTTACGTGCGTGTCACCTGTCCTAGTCGCATCTAGACGTATCATGGGTTCTATATCACTCGAATTGCACACGCCCCACACCATTAGAAAGCCTCCACCAGCATGAATATTCCCCTGCTGACATGCAGCGTCCATAGATTTATGAGGTTGTCTCCATAAACGTACACGTCCATCCGCATGATACAATTTTAAACGAAATTCGTCCCACCAGGCAACATGTTTCCAGTCATCAAGAGTCCAATGTCGGTGTTGGACGTGTGTGGTGTCGCATTGTCCTGCTGGAATTGTCCAAGTGCGTCGGAATGCACAATGGACGTGAATGGATGCAGGTGGATGCTTACGTACGTGTCACCTGTCAGAGTCGTACATAGACGTATCACAGGTACTATATCACTCGAATTGCACACGCCCCACACCATTACAAAGGCTTCACCAGATTGAACAGTCCCCTGCTGACATGCAGGGTCCATAGATTTTTGAGGTTGTCTCCACACCCGTTCACGTTCATCCGCACGATGCAATGTGAAACGAGACTCGTCCCACCAGGCAACATGTTTCCAGTCATCAACAGTCCAATGTCCGTGCTGACCGGCCCAGGACAGCTGTAAAGGTTTGTGTCGTGCAGTCATCAAGGGTACACGAGTGGGCCTTCGGCACTGAAAGCCCATATCGATGGTGTTTCCTTGAATGGTTCGCACGCTAACACTTGTTGATGGCCTAGAATTTAAATTTGCAGCAGTTTGCGGAAGGTGGTGGTTGTGGTGGTTGTTAGTGTTTAACGTCCCGTCGACAGCGAGGTCATTAGAGACGGAGGGCAAGCTCGGGTTAGGGAAGGATTGGGAAGGAAATCGGCCGTGCCCTTTCAAAGGAACCATCCCGGCATCTGCCTGAAACGATTTAGGGAAATCACGGAAAACCTAAATCAGGAAGGCCGGAGACGGGATTGAACCGTCGTCCTTCCGAATGCGAGTCCAGTGTGCTAACCACTGCGCCACCTCGCTCGGTTTTGCGGAAGGGTTGCACTTCTGTCACGTTGAACGATTCTCTTCAGTCGTCGTTGATCCTCCTGTTGCAAGATCTTTTTCCGGCCGTGGCACGAACATTTGATGTTTTACCGGATTCCTGGTATTCGCGGTACTCTAGTGAAATGGTCATACCGTCATACTGGAAAATCCCCACTTCACTGCTACCTCGGAGATGCTGTGTCCCATCGCTCGTGCGCCGACTATAGCACCACGTTCAAACTCGCTTAAATTTTGATAACCTGCCATTATAGCAGCAGTAACCGAACCAACAACTGTGCCAGAGACTTGTTATCTTATAGAGGGGTTGCTGATCGCAGCGCTGCATTCTGCCTGTTTACATATCTCTGTATTTGAATACGCAAGCCCTTCTCGGTTTCTTTGGCGCTTCTGTGTATTTGCTTATTTGCTTATCCCACCACCACAGCACAACCTGCGGAGACGGATGAAGTCACGGAAGAAGAGGTAGCCACTGCCTTTATTCCGTACATGGCGCAGTATCGGGGAAAATCGGCCGTATTTTAAAGAAACACCGAGTTAAAACCATCTTCTGCCCGCCCAATAAAACACAGGCATTACTGGGAAGTGTGAAAGATGACCTCGGTTTGAGGAAGGCCGGCATATACCAAATTCCCTGTGGGTGTGGGAAGACTTATATCGGACAAACAGTACGCACCACCGAAGATCGTTGCCGAGAACATCAAAGGCACACTCCACTGAAACATCCGAATAAGTCGGCGGTAGCAGAGCACTGTTTGTCCGAGAAACACGAGATGGATTATCAGTGTACCAAGATCCTGGCTTAGACCTCTAAATATTGGGACAGCGTTATAAGGGAGGCTATGGAAATTCGCACCAGGGAAGATCTTATCAACCGAGATTGTGGTACAATTTCAGCAAGGCTTGGGACCCGGCATTGAATGAAATTAAAAAGACTCTCAGCAAGAAGTACGAACCGGCGAACAGGGCGGACGTAGCAAGCACATCGACGCTACGACACATTCCGACGACCACGTCTTCGCGACCGCCGGGGCGCGGGCGCGGACGGCGAAGAGAGCGGCCCGCGCGGCAGGGGTTTAAATCGGCCGCCCGCCCTCAGGAGCTCAGTTACACGCACGACAGTCGCTGAGATGTGCAGCCGCGAGAAGGACGTATCTGCGCTTGCTAGCGACGCGAAGGGTGTAGCAGATCGCCGTCCGGCCGTGCTTGCGCCGTCGGCGGCCGCATCTGGCCCCCCACTTATGACGACCAGTGCTATGGCTATGGATTTGATGGACACAGCTCCAGAAACTTTGAAGACAGCGCTGTCTGCTCCACTCCCCGATTATGAAGATGAGAGCTCTACCGCCCCTCAGCCACTCGGACGAAGCGGGAAGCAGAAGAGGAGGGCAACAGCCGCGACGTCCGCTGTTCGCAGCTCGCCGATCGAGAAGAGGGTTAAGCAAGATTTCGCCCCTGACGCTGATGGATTTGTCCCGGCCCGGCGCACTGCAAGACGCATGCAGTCATCGACGACGCTTCCACCTGAGGTCGCCAACTCATTCGACACGCTCGCAGACGCGCTGGACCAGCTGCCGCGCGATCCTGCGCCGAAGAAAGACTCCCATCTTCCGCCGGTGGTCCTCCAGTTTCGGCCGCCCTATGGGGAACTGCAGAAGTTGTTGCGCAGCTGGACAACGGCCGTGTACACCGTGAAGCCTGCCGGGCGTGGCCTGTACAGGGTCACACTCTGCACTGCTGACGATTATCGCCGGGTCACTCAGGAGGCGTCTGAGCGTGGTATCCCATTCTATACCCACGCTTCCGCACCTGACAAGGTCTTGAAGATTGTAATCCGAGCCTCCCGTTCAACATGGAAGCCGCTCACCTGCATCGTAAACTCGCTGACCTGGGCTTCTACATCCGGGCAGTCGTGAAGATGAAGTCGCCTAAATCACGCGATGATATGCCGCTCTTCCTGGTCGTCTGCTCCGACACCGTGGAGAACCGCAAACTATACCAATTGACGCGGGTCGCCGACGTTCCGGTTCAGACCGAAGATCTTCGCTCCAGTAGAGGCCCTGTGCAGTGTTTTCGCTGCCAGGGGATCAATCACGTCGCGCGCCACTGCTCTATGCCGGACAGATGTGTTAAATGCGCCGGCGCCCACGCAGGAAGTGCGTGCCCCCGTCCGCCCACCGAGAAGCCGACATGTGCACTCTGTGGCGGGGCTCACGTGGCCAGCTATCGTGGGTGTGAAGTGTGGAAGCGTGCCATCGCTCGCCAACGTGGCCAAACACCAGCGCCGCATCCGAAGAAGCCAGCGCCGAGACGGCCCGGCGTCTCTTACGCGGCGGCAACGTCAGGGGCGCCCTCCGCCGTCCCGGCTGCGTCGGCTGCTCCTGCTCCTGCCGCGTCCGAGGCCCTGCCGACGCCTGAGGCTCCTGCGCCTCCACCACACCTGCTAGTGGCGGACCTGGGTACTGTCTCTCCCGGCACGTCGGCCGGACCGCGCCCTGCCAATCGCCGGCGCGGTTGTCAGCGCCCCGTGGGTACCCAGCGCTCAGCACTGTCAGTCGGGCAGCCCCACAGCGAGTCAGCCACGCCTCCCCCTTCCAGCGACGGGGGCCGCGCCGGCTGCCTCCACCGCTGACCTGGCCAACCTCGTCGCGCAGCTCACTGTCTTGGTGACCAGTGCTACGAAGCTGATTGAAGTCCTGTCGCAGCAGCTCACCGCTGCAGTGCCGATGGCCTCCCTGGCCCCAACCGCTGTCAACACTCACCAGCTGCACCATGGGCAGCGTTAGAGGGCTCACAGTCGTCGCGTGAAATGCCAACGGCGTCCGCACTCAAGCTGGCGAACTTCGCCAATTTCTTCGAGATGAAGCCGTCGACGTCTGCCTTATCAAGGAAACCCACCTGAAGCCAGGGGTCGACGTCAGGGCGGCCAACTACTCCAGCTATCGCACCGATCGACTGACGGCGGGTGGTGGGAGAGCCGTTTACGTCCGCAATGGCATTCGTCATCACGTGATACAACTTCCACCACTGGCAACCCTGGAGGCCACTGGTGTCGTCGTTCACATCTCGGCGGGCGCCATCACGTTCGTCGCTGCCTATCGACCGCCGTCTCGTCCACTGGATCTTGCTGACATCGATGCTCTGCTCTCCTTGAGGGGGCAGCTGTTCGTCGCCGGGGACTTCAATAGTAAACATGTCTCCTGGAACTCCAGGATCACCAATGCCGCCGGCCGCTGCCTGCTCCGGGTAGCGGAACGCCACCATGCGCTTGTGGTGGGGCCGTACGACCCGACAATCTTCCCTGCCCGTGGCCTCCCGGATATAATCGACATCGCGGTCGTCAAGGGCATCCCTCATCAGATCACTGCCACGACGAGGATGGCACTGTCTTCTGATCATGTCCCAGTGGTTTTTGATGTCGACTTAGACGCCCTCCAACAGCCCAGGCGATGCATCTCACTTGCTGGCATCTCTCGCGGTTCTAGGCGCGCAGTCCGGAACCGTGCGACTGCTACGGTCGCAGGTTCGAATCCTGCCTCGGGCATGGATGTGTGTGATATCCTTAGATTAGTTAGGTTTAAGTAGTTCTAAGTTCTAGGGGACTGATGACCACAGCAGTTGAGTCCCATAGTGCTCAGAGCCATTTGAACCATTTGAACTTGCTGGCATCGACTGGGGCAGGTTTCAAGCAGCTGTGACGGACTCACTCCCCGCCGCGCCGCCCCCTGCGTAAGCTGGAGCGGACGCAGCACTTCTGCACTTTGCGGCAACCACGATCGACGCTGCCACTATAGCAACGCCGCCCCGACCTCGCACTCCGCCTGACTACTCCCGCCAGCTGCCGCCGGACATCCTTGTGGCCATCACTGAGAAGAACCGGGTCTACCGGGAGTGGCAGCGGACAAGAAATGCCGACACCAAGCACCTCCTCAACAGGATGCGTCGGGACATCCGGGTCGCCATTGACAACCATCGCAATCGCGACTGGAATAACAAGGTCGCCACCCTCTGTCTTGACGACGGCACGGCCTGGCAGACGACGAAGCGTTTCCTACGCCGCACGCAACGTATCCCTCCGCTTCTGGTCAATGGTCAGGCTGTCTGCGAACCAGCTGCGAAGGCTGATGCCCTCGCAGACGTCTCTGAGGCCGCGTTTACGCCGATCGAAGACCCGACCGACGCTGTCCACGACGACCTGTTTGCTGACCGGCTCCCACGCTACTCGGAGGCACGCAACGACGATGACGTCATTGAAGAGACGACGACGGTGGAGGTGTCGTCCATCCTGCGTGCCCTGATCCCAGGAAAGCTGCGGGCCCAGACAATGTTTCCAATGCCCTACTCCAGAAGTTGCCGCCGGTGGCTGTCACTCATCTCGCCGACGTCTTTAATGCAATCCTCCGGTCCTGCAGTTTTCCTCAGTCCTGGAAGCATGCAGAAATCGTGATCTGCATCAGCCCGCGAACTACAGACCTATTAGTTTACTGCCACCCGTCTCCAAGGTCTTTGAAAGGGTGTACATCAGGCGGCTGCAGCGCCACGTTGACGAAGAAGGCCTCCTGCCCGAAGAGCAGTTCGGCTTTCGCAGGGGCCACTCGGCAGTTCACCAACTCCTACGGCTAGTGGAAGATGCGTTCGTCGCCCTCGAGCAGCTCGACTTCTTCGGTGCGGTGTTCCTGGACGTGTCGCGTGCTTTCGACAGTGTGTGGCACCGTGGCCTCTTGTTCAAACTTTTTGAACTTGCGGTCCCGACGTCGCACGTCCGTCTCATCCATTCCTATCTTGCCGATAGGACCTTCCATGTGCGGGCCGCGCATGGCTTGTCCTCCGTCCGCCGCATCAACGCCGGTGTGCCACATGGCTCGGTCTCGGGACCACTCCCATATTCGCTGTACACTTCTGATGCGCCGAAGATCGACCGTGTGCGGCTCGCCCTGTACGAGGATGACATGGCTCTATATACGAGGGGCCTCAATGACGCCGTCATGCGCCGCCGTCTACAGTTCGCCGTTGACACCCTGGCAGCCTGGGCCATCAAGTGGCGTCTACAATTCAATGGGGCCAAGACGCAGTTCCTGATCGTCACCATGGGACTCGTTCCTGCAGGTCTGCAACCCTGTCCCGTGTCGTCCCACGGCGCATTACCTCGGCGTCACCATCGATCGCCGACTCACGTGGGTTCCGCACATCCGCGAAGTGAAGGCCAAAGTGCGGAACCGGCTCCGCATCCTGTACCCGGTGCTGAACCCCGGCTCCCGTCTACCACCGCGGCTGGGCATCACTCTCTACAAGGCGCTGCTCCACGCTGTATTCCAATACGCCGCCGTCGTCTGGGTGAACGCCGCCGACACGAACCTGAAGAAGCTGGAGACACTGCAGAATCGCATCCTTCGGCTGGCCTTGCACCTGCCTTACGATTTCCCCACCGCTCATCTTCGCGACATCGCGGAAGTACCTCTGCTCCGTGACCTCTTCCAGGCGACCGCCCGCACCTTTTACGAACGTGCTGGCCGGTCACACAACTCCCAAATCCGGACGCTGGGCCGCAAACTGCCGCGCAGCGTCACCACCCGCTGGCCTCACCTGCTCGCTGCATAGCTAGCACTGCAGAACTGTGCTGAGGAGACACCCAAGAAGACATTCCACATGAGAAGACGCATTACATCGGCATGCATGGGAGGCAAAGCACTAACTGCTGCGAACTCCATCACACATCGGAGCACAAGTTATCTCCGTGCAGATCCACGCGAGGAGCTCAGTTCGTCAGCGCACCTGACGATGGCGACATGTCTGATCGCCGAAATATTGTACCCGTTGGACACACTGAACCGGCAGTATACCCGTGGACTGTTCCAGCTATTAATATATCATAGCCATTTATCATCTACTAAATGAATGAGGTATTTTCCACATAGGCTGCACTTATTATGTCTTCTTCGTTCCACAGCTAAGTGTGGGAAATGCCGCCTTCAATAAATAAATTTAAGGCTGTGGCGCCCATTGTGAAGAAGACGTATAGAGCGTTTGACATCCACTGCGTTTGAAACCCAGCGTCTGTATATAGAAGAACGCATTGAAATAATGTAGGAACGTTGGTCCAAATAATACCTTACACAGCCGTAAAAGGCTGTGTAACCTCCATGCGTTTCTTGAAAGTTCATTCTTCCGTTTATATCTTTTGTGGAACCATTCAGTCGTTGACTTCGTCCTAAAACATGTACGAAAACTTAAGTGATTCAGTGACTTCATTGCCCAGTCGTACATTGATTTGCTTTTCTATGTGTTTATTAAGCATTATTTTTGTAGTATTGATTTCCAGGTTAACATCTGAAACGTTTAGAAAAATTATAAATGACTGAGCTTAAACTGACACACAATATTTTTAGCGCAAAGCAATCTGACTTTCAACAATCCGTACAAAAGAATGGCCCTGACTAACAATAACCCGTACCTTTCATGAATGGCTTACCTCACAAAAATCTTCGTTACTCAAACTACTGCAATACTGCCAGCTGAATAGAAGATTCTAACTACTGAAGGCACTAGCTACTGATAGGTATAGTTTGCAAATGAAAGATTTTGATAGAGAACAATGTACTTACCTTAATAGTGTTCAAAAGTCATAATATATATATATATATATATATATATATATATATATATATATATATATATATATATATATATATATCAGTTCATGATATCCAGTATTACAAATTTACTCTTTCTGGCGGACACACGTCCAGATCCCCCGCCCTTAAAATTCTGCCATCTCTCTCCCCATATCCACCACTGTCGGCGGCTCACCTCCAACTGCGCAACGCTACGCGCTGTTCACATCCAACTACCCAACACTACAATAACGAATGTTCCAACAATGCAAACCAGCCACAGACTTCACACAGCCCAGTCAGTGATTTTCATATAGAGCGCTACGTGGCGTTACCAACATAAAAACCTTAACAGCCTACTTACACATCCAAATTTATTACTTCTACGTTCCTGCGTTATTTTTTTAAAAAAAGCGACGTAGCTCAAGCGAAGACCTGAGACCTGTTAGGTAAATTTAGAGAAATGGTTTTTGATTATAACCGTGCGAAAATTCTGCCGGCAGCGTAATATATCTCGTTTAGGGATCGTCAGAATGATACGCGAATGAGGCCAGGCAGAAAGTCACTATTATTGGTAACACCCTCCCCAGCTCCACATAGTTTTCAGTGAATATATAAGCTCGCCCTACAAAATGTTAGTCACTAATATGTATCGTTCCTATCTAAGTTCTAGCGAAAAACTAAAAAAAGTTTCCAGTTAGCCATGAGAAGTATTGCATTAGTCGTCACGAACTGTAGCCCATCCGTGTTGTGACAGTATAAACAGACATGCGGAACGCGTAGCAAAGGTAACCAACGCAGCAGAAAACAGCATAGCGCAGCAATAGGCACCACAATGAGTGAGGCAATGTGACCACACCAGGGATGGTGTCTGCTCTGAACCGAGTGACTAGTCACGAGTTTTAGGGAAACGACATGCTGTATTTTAACGCAGGAAGATCATTAACACGGGCCGGTCGGTGTGGCCGAGCGGTTCTAGGCGCTTCAGTCTGGAACCGCGCGATGGCTACGGTCGCAGGATCGAATCCTGCCTCGGGCATGGATGTGTGTGATGTCGTTAGGTTATTTAGGTTTAAGTAGTTCTAAGTTCTAGGGGACTGATGACCTCGGATGCCATTTGAACCATCATTAACACGTCAGCCAGTGGCCTTCTCCTTACCGCCGCCGAATTCTGCTGCACCACAAGGACCCCGGCACCACAACGAGTCACGGGACGATGGAGCAACGCCTGCAGCAGCTACTTCAGGTCCGGGGTACACCGGGCGCTCCTGGAGTGACTTAGGACCCCAGTGGCTCAAACCTGTCGCCGTCACCGACTGCAGCCAGCACTGAGATCCAACGGGCGTTCGCTGACACAGCACAAGCCACCCTCGCTCTCTTGCTCAGGTCAGCGTTTCGAATCCTGAGCAGAGCAATCCCCACGCTCTGCTGCAGTGAAGTGACATGGGTCAATGGGGACCGCCCAGAGGGGCTGTCGCCATCGCTGACAGAATAAGTGCGCCTCTGACATCACGACCAAGACATAGTAGGCGAACGGCTGTCTACGGTCCTGCGGTCAGCACTGTCGGGCGCTGGAACAGCATTCTGGGTGGATGCCTCCGCCCGTACATCACCGAAGACCAGGGGCAACGAAGAGAGGCGTCTTTGTCTCACTAACTCATAAGTCAGTATACATCAAACCAATAAAAACGTTGTTTGTTGTCAGCTCTGTTTTTACTTGGCCACTTCGACCCCACCACTCATTACCCAGCACCTGTCACCCTTAAAAGAGCACACTGTTCGCTCTGGAGCGCATAATCTTGATCATAATCCTGTAGAAAATATCTTGGGTTATCTGGAACAATGGGTGGGATGCAGCAATCAAAATCCCAGCAGTTTGGTAGTTGTACGAGATCCAATCGTCATTGAGTGTCTTCAGATAGATATGGTATATCTGCATCACTAACGCTACGTTTCCTAGTACATCATTCATTATGTGGTGCTTATCCCATGCCCCATATGGTGCTTAGTCAATCTATTCACACAGAATAAGGTTCAAAATGGTTCAAATGACTCTGAGCACTATGGGACTTAACATCTAGGGTCATCAGTCCCCTAGAACTTAGAACTACTTAAACCTAACTAACCTAAGGACATCACGCAACACCCAGTCATCACGAGGCAGAGAATATCCCTGACCCCGCCGGGAATCGAACCCCGGAAACCGGGAGTGGGAAGCGAGAACGCTACCGCACGACCACGAGCTCCGGACACAGAATAAGGAAACAATCATCATCTCAATGCAACCGCTGAGAATAAGGGATGCCTGAACATGTGTGTTCCATTGTACAAAGGGGCACCGAACCGGGTGACTTAAACTTAGATAGAATTACGCAAGGTTCCAGAGGATGGAAGTTAGTTGACTCCACTGTCAATAGAATATCAAGAGCATTGCATTATGAATTCTACAATAGGGAACAAAGAGATATTGATGACGAAGTACAGCTAATATACCTGGTAACCACTTCCACTTCCAGATGGAGTTCAGCAAAGGAACAGTGAGGAATATAGTACATCGGAAGCAGATAGTATGAGTCGGCATGAGCTAACAAGTAATAAAGGATCATTTTGTAGCAGTTGAGTATTGATGTAAACATAGATGTACGAAACTGCACAGTTACGATCCTTGCTTGGGCGGAGGTTCGTGTCCTCCCTCGGGCATGGATCTATGTGTGTTTGCCCTTAGGATAATTTAGGTTAAGTAGTGTGTAAGCTTAGGGACTGATGACCTTAGCAGTTAAGTCCCATAAGATTTCACACACATTTGAAACCTTGAACAATTCCCACTGTAGCAGAATACGAACAGAGGCTCCTATGGTTGTGGGCCTGTCTTTGTTTTATTTTACTCTTCTTGCCTTCTTTTACTTCTACATTTATCTGTTAATAAGGCTCCATAATTTTGCTGTATATATTTAATATTATTCCTTTTTTTAGACAAAAGAAGTACAGCGCCCACAAGACATGGCTGGAAGTCAGTGCAACTTCGTGCATGTACACACCATTGGCGGGTTTGTAAATGATCAGAGGGGCAATTGTCTGTAACAGGTAGAACAGCCACCACTGTCCAATAACGCTCTTCATGTTTAGTCAGCGGGTCTGACAGTTTCCAAGGGTCTTCATTGTGGCTCTCGATCTGGCCGACTGATGGAATCGTGAGATATGTAGGTTTGTGGTGAATTCAGACGTGACAGTGGCCCGATGCTGGACTGCATCGGAACTTGAGGGCAGGAATACTCATCTTCGTCTTACAGTCGCCTACGTTTGACCACAACGAGGGAGCATCGCTGTATTGTTGCCCAAGCACATCGTAACCGCTTCAATTATGGTCCTCCATCCGATAATTGGTAAAGGACTCTCTGGAACCTTCTGTGTCATCCCCCATCACTGGTCAGGGACTAGCAGAAAGTGTACTAGAGATTTATCGTCTCACGCTCGGGGTGCCTTTAAAACCAAGACACCAACAACCTTATTAGAGTGGTGCTATGACTGGGAAGCATGGACAGCTATTTATGGCGTAGCACTGTGTTCAGGCGTGAATCGCGGTTCTGCGCTATCCCAGAAGACCATCGTCGATGAGTACGGTGGCGACTTTGGGAAAGGTACCATTCTTCAATGTTTTGGAGAGGCACAATGGTGTTACTGCTGGCTTCATGGTTTAAGGAGCCATCACGTATGGATTTAGGTCATTCCTGGTAGTGACTGAGGGAACTCTGGCAGCATGGCGTTAGATAAGGACATTGTGCATCCTCACACGCCGCCTCATCTGACAGTATCCTGGAGCCACTTTTCAACACGACTCTGCCCTTCCACACATGGAACGTGTCTCTATGTACTGTATAGAAAATTAACAGTCGCTTTAAACTCACAAGAAAGAAGAGCCAGATATAACAGATACCTGACGATACCCGTGGTCTCTCTCCCTCTCCGTCCATTATCAGGGCTACAAGGGGTGCTGCACGGTACTAGTGTGGTGTCTGCTGTGGAGCAGGCTGGTAGGCATACATGTTGGACTTATTCGGCCGGGAAGGACGGAGATGACCAGATCGGCAGGCGTCGCTGGCCGGCACGTGTCCACGCACTGCGTCGTGGCGTGTGTCTGTCAGGCTGGTTGGCCCCCGCCTGCGTACGCGACGCGGCGCGGCGCTCAGCTTCGCCGTACCTGTATCGCTCTGGCCTGTGGCGATGTTTTATTCAGGGGCCGCCGCTGGCAGCGCCGCCCGCATTGTCTCTTCCTCACGTACAGACCAAAACGGCCACCCGTCGCGAGCACGTTTCGACACCTATACACCTTGTTTCCAAGTCTAAGCCCATCTTGATTCGCCTTATTCTGGCAACATCGGCACTGCTTTATCTGGCTCCTTCATTTCGGCTGTCGCCATGGCAAGGTACCAAATCTTCCGATGACGACCACCTCCAGTACCGTACTATACCAATATGTTCCAAAACTCCGCCCATGAAAGTGAGATTTTCGGGGTTCATACCTCGGGTTCTATTGGTACAGTCAAGTGTTTCGGATAGCCCTTTGACTACGAACCATTTGTATACCCAACAGGAGGATCGTCTTGCTACAACTACCGTACAGTACAGGGGAAAAGTCTGAATATTACATATTTTCTCCAGCTTATGCCAACAGAGCAAATCGGTTGGTTCTTTTTTGCGTTAGATGTGGTATACGGCGCGCCTTAAAGGACTTAATCCTTCGTCGGTTCCCGTCAAAATCAGATAAAAGCGTGTTTCACCACTTCTTGCCGACAGCAGCGGATATCTAACTAACCGCAACAAAAAAATGGTTCAAATGGCTCTGAGCACTATGGGACTTAAACATCTATAGTCATCAGTCCCCTAGAACTTAGAACTACTTAAACCTAACTAACCTAAGGACATCACACAACACCCAGCCATCACGAGGCAGAGAAAATCCCTAACCCCGCCGGGAATCGAACCCGGGAATACCGCACGACCACGAGCTGCAGGCTAACCGCAACAACTTGATCAAATTGTGACGGTATATTCTCTAGGCATTTATCTACAAGTGCCATCTTCCTGTTTTCAAAATTCTTTATCCATCATCGAGAAACGCCCCAAAAGATGCTTTTTGGGTACAAAAATGGAGTCGCAAATTCCAAAATGCCTATGCACAAATGGTTCAAAGGGCTCTGAGCACTATGCGACTTAACTTCTGAGGTCATCAGTCGCCTAGAACTTAGAACTAATTAAACCTAACTATCCTAGGGACATCACACACATCCATGCCCGAGGCAGGGTTCGAACCTGCGACCGCAGCGGCCTCTAGGCTCCAGACTGTAGCGCCTAGAACAGCACCGCCACTCCGGCCGGCGGCCATGCACAGCCATTGCCTGTAACTGATCTCTCAAATTCCTAATATCCCGATCTCAAACGGCCTAGAAATTTTTGTGAGATGTTTATCCGTTTCCGAGACACAGAAGTTCGAAATTACCCTACGTACACACGTAAACTACGCGCTTAGAATTCAGTGTGAGGCAAAAACGTACTACATGAAGTGACGTAGCACGGAGAAATGCTGTAAAATGTCTCCGTTATCATCAGAAGCGTTCTGGAAACGCTATGTTGTAGTACTGAAGCACACGCAAAAATTGTGTGCCCATACATTTCGATTTGAAGTGTAAAATTAGTTTTGCGCTATTTCAGTTTCACAGAAGTAACCTAACAAAATTTTACTGGCCCAAAAAGTATTTTTTTCCATATGCTTTTCATGTCGTCCTATAGCAGGGAAAAGACGGTAATTCCGCTCGTACAACCATCCTTAACCTTAATAAGTGAGTTGGCGTTCCGCCAATCTACTGGCTCGGGAATAGAGTGTTTCAGATCCCAGTCCAGGCATTTATTGCCTTATTTCTTTATTGCTGTTACGGACTGGCTATAACACTAACAAAAATAATTAAGTAAATAGTGTACATATTAGGACTGCAAACGAAGGGGAGTTTTAAAAATCAACGGCAATCAATCCGATAAAAAATTTTGATGAATAAACGGTCATTTGACACGCCTTTTAGTAATTGTCGAAATCAGGCACACGAAATGAGAATTTAAAGTTCCGTGGTTAACTTAGAACATTAGAATTTTTAAAGTTACTAGAAAATATTGAGCAAAATTTCACTTCGTGATCTCCTTACGTCACCAAGGTATGTGCAGCTCAGCTGCTGTACGCAATTTCTTGTATTCGAAGGCGCGTCAACTGCTTCTTTAATCTGTTTTATTTCTTTCTTTTGGACAAATCTTTTTATAACAATTTGGTCGTTCTTTTTTCAAATTTTATTTTTATATCCTAGCTCAGTTTGGAGTGTATTATATTTGCATACCAATCGGCATCCTATTGTTGTTAAGAGCATACACTGAGGTAACGAAAGTCATGGGATACCTCCTACTATCGTGTCGGACCTCATTTTGGCCAAGAAAGTGCAGCATCTCATGTGGCATGGACTCAACAAGTCGTTGGATGTCCCCTACAGAAATACTGAGCCATCCTGTCTTTATGGCCGTCCATAATTGCTAAATTGTTGGCGGTGCAGGATTTTGTGCACGAACTGCCCTCTCGATTATGTCCCATAAATGTTCTATGGGATTCATGGCGCGCCATCTGTGTGGCCAAATAGATCGCTCGGATAGTCCAGAATGTTCTTCAGACCAATTGTCAACATTTATGGCCTGGTGACATGCCACGTTGTCATCCATAGAAATGAAGTCCATGAGTGACTGAAAATGGGCCGGCCGTTGTGGCTGAGCGGTTCTAGGCGCTTCAGTCCGGAACCGCGCTGCTGCTAAGGTCGCAGGCTCGAATCCTGCCTCGGGCATGGATGTGTGTGCTGTCGTTAGGTTAGGTAAGTTCAAGTAGTTGTAATTCTAGGGGACTGATGACCTCAGATGTTAAGCCCCACAGCGCTCAGAGCCATTTGAACCATTTGACTGCAAATGGTCTCCAAGTAGCCGAACATAACCTTTTTCAGTCAATGATAGGTTCAGTTGGACCAGAGGACCCCAGCGCTCTCCATTACGGTGTCACCAACAGTTTGAACAGTACCTTGTTGACAACTTGTGTCCACAGCTTCGTGGGGTCTGCGCCACGCTCGAACCCTACCATCAGCTGAAAACGGGACTCATCTGCCCAGGCCACAGTTTTCTTCCCACCCGGACAGCGTCGTGTGGTAGAGGAGGATGTGTGAACTCGGGAGAAATTCTGGCTCGAGTTCTTGACTGTCCCTGATTCCACCACCTGTTAATGCTAACTCGCGTGTGCAGAAACTGTTTAATACGTACGTGCATTGGCTCTCAAAGGATAAACAATTGTATGGATATTTTCACAACACACACTGTATTGACAACTTTGTCACCCACACATGAAATGTTTGGTCAGGAGAGAACAGTTTATTAGTGTAAGTGCAATCTCTCGTTCGCCTTTATTGCACGGTTTCTCTCCATGTTATTTTTAATCCTCTCACATTGGAAAAGCTACGGGATACTCATTAACAAGGGTGAATTCTGCATCGATCTTGTCGGTCCAGTTTTATTTCGTTCACTTTCTATAACTTGTAGCCACAAACCAGATAGCGAATTACTTAATTTAAAAATTTATTTGGGAAATTATTGTCTTTGAATTTAATACGGGTAAAATGAGCTCGGTCGATACATAATTTTTCTTACCTTTAATCTGCCTAAAAAACATGCTTGCTTGTGATTAGAACGTCTTGTTTCGAAAACAAACACTTATTTCCCTGCATGTCAATTCTTTTTCATTTTTTAATCTTATCAATTCATTTAAACACGCTCTGCCCCGATAGCTGAGTGGTCAGTGTCACGGATTGCCGTCCCATGGGCCCGGGTTCGATTCCCAGGTGGGTCGGGGATTTTCGCCCCTCAGGGACTGGGTATTGTGCTGCCTTCATCATCATTTCATCCCCATCCAGCGTGAAGGTCACCCAATGTGGCGTCGAATGTAGTAAGACCTGCACCAAGGCGGCCAGACCTGCCCCGTAAGGGGCCTCCCGGCCAATGACGCCAAACGGTCATTTCCATTTCCATTCAAACACAAATCGTATAGGCAAACTTTATACAACTACAGAAGAAACCTTAAATGCAGAATTATATGCTTCTAATTCGAGAAGTGCTGTAAGATGATGTTTTTGCATGTTAGTTATCAGAAAATTTCTCACAGTAGTGCCCTCAAATCACGGTCAGCCTAGGAACCTATGTATCCTAAGTACGGTCCTGATTATACAAGTACCATCCGTCCAAAATGTTCCGAAACTGGCTTTGTAAATGACATAAGCGCATAATTGCGTTGGCAGCTTGAAGTATCGACTGTATACATCATACGTGTATTCGAACATTCAATTTTCGCGGATTATGCTGCAGTATACAGAAACGTTGCAGCATTAGAAAATTGCAGCGAAATGCAGGAAGATCTGCAGCGGATAGGCACTTGGTGTAGGGAGTGGCAACTAACCGTTAACTTAGACAAATGTAATGTATTGCGAATACATGGAAAGAAGGATCCTTTATTGTATGATTATGTGATAGCGGAACAAACACTGGTAGCAGTTACTTCTGTAAAATATCTGGGAGTATGCGTGCGGAACGATTTGAAGTGGAATGATCATATAAAATTAATTGTTGGTAAGGCGGGTGCAAGGTTGAGATTCATTGGGAGAGTCCTTAGAAAATGTAGTCCACCAACAAAGGAGGTGGCTTACAAAACACTCGTTCGACCTATACTTGAATTTTGCTCATCAGTGTGGGATCCGTACCAGGTCAGATTGATAGAGAAGGTAGAGAAGATCCAAAGAAGAGCGGGACATTTCGTCACTGGGTTATCTGGTAAGCGTGATAGCGTTACGGAGATGTTTAGCAAACTCAAGTGGCAGACTCTGCAAGAGAGGCGCTCTGCTTCGCGGTGTAGCTTGCTTCCATGTTTCGAGAGCGTGCGTTTCTGGATGAGGTATCGAATATATTGCTTCCCCCTACTTATACCTCCCGAGGAGATCACGAATGTAAAATTAGAGACATTCGATCGAGCACGGTAGCTTTCCAGCAGTCGCTCTTCCCGCGAACCATACGCGACTGGAACAGGAAAGGGAGATAATGACAAAGGCACGTAAAGCGCCCTCCACCACGCACCGTTGGGTGGCTTGCGGAGTATAAATGTAGATGTAGAAGCAGTGGACGTGTGGTCTTAGAATGTCCACGTTCTTGTGTCACAAATCACAATGGAGCAATGAACTGAACTTCTCTAAATGGAGCTTTGAAGACATTCTTCAGAAAGCGACGCGCAACTTGAACGGCCATGGAAGTGTGTGATGTCCTTAGTTTAGTTAGGTTTAAGTAGTTCTAAGTTCTAGGGGACTGATGACTTCAGACGGGAAGTCCCATAGTGCTCAGAGCCATTTGAACCAAAAACACAACATGAAAAGAAGAGCACAGTACTATGCAATAGTACAGTGTAGGAAAACCGTTAGCATTCAAAACAGCTTCTAGTCGTTTCGGAATGGATAAGTACAAATCCTGTAGGGTTATCAAGGGAATCTTGTACTATTCTTCCTGCGAAATAGTGGAAACTGCAGGTAATGATGGTGGAGGTGTTTAGCGATCATTCATCTTCCTCTACAAGGTCGACCACAAAGCATCAGTAATACAGGGTGTTTCAAAAAGAATATACGTATTTCGAACGCATATATTTATTAAACTTTAAGACATACGAATTTGAGCGTTTACACACATATTTATAAACCTCTGAAGTTCAGATCACAGATGTTCAAGAAGTCCTCCATCAGCTACAAGAAAAATATCACATCGATACTCAAATTCCTCCCATACTCGACAAACATGTCCTTCGTCACTGATGTTACGGCTGCACGGATCCGGTTCTTCAACTCTTCCAGGTTCTGTGGGAGTGGTGGTACATAAACGTTTTCTTTAGCGAAACCCCACAGGAAGAAGGTCAGAGGGCGTCAAATCTGGTGACCGTGAAGCCCAGCTGAGACATGCGAAGTCGCCAGCTCTCTGACGACCAATCCAACGGTTCGTTAGAGTTTCATTCAGATATTCACGCAAATGGCGACTCCAGTGAGGGGGTGCCTCGACTTGAAAAATGAAGTTGTTTTTGTGCAGCCTCGAAATCAATCAGTTTTGTAACACAGCGAGATACTGCTGACCGTTAACCGTGCTTCCATCAAAGAATGGGCCGTAAACAGATGATCGGG
This sequence comes from Schistocerca gregaria, assembly GCF_023897955.1. Classification (NCBI taxonomy): domain Eukaryota; kingdom Metazoa; phylum Arthropoda; class Insecta; order Orthoptera; family Acrididae; genus Schistocerca; species Schistocerca gregaria. Next base: position 289,411,933 of record NC_064923.1, read on the forward strand.
ATAGCGCACTAAACACATTGACTCTGGGCGAATCTCGTGCATCTTCAGTGGATGTATGTGGGTTCTGCAGGCCCCAAATTCAAACATTGTTTTGTTTACCTAACCACTATCATGGAAAGTCTCTTCATCACTGAACACGATGCGTTGTGCGAAAGTATTATCATTGTCAATAGCATCAAAAATCTCGTTGCAAAATGCCACACGTTTGCGTTTGTCATCAGGACGCAGAGCTTGTAACAGCTGTAACTTTTACGGCTTTATAACCAACCCACGTCTCAAAACACGTCAAATTATTGTTGTAGGCAGTTGTAACTCTCGACTTGCACGACGAGTTGATTTTGAAGAACTACGTTGGAAAGTAGTTTGCATTCCTGCAACATTTTCTTCAGGAACACGAGGGTGGCCAGGACTCTTTCCTTTACATACACATCCTGTATCTGGAAACTGTCGAAACCATCTACGAATGTTCTACCCATTTGGAGGATCAATTTGGTACCTCAACCTGAAACGTCTTTGCACTGCAATCACGGAACTACACTTAGCAAACTCGAGAACACAGAATGATTTCTGCTGCGGAGTAGCCATTTTAAATACATGACGGTTACCAAGCAAAACAGAAGACGACTGACATCTAGCGGCTATTAATATAAACTAGCCTATGTATTCGTTTCTCCAATAGCCGAGTCGAGGCGCACCGATCGATAGTTTGGACAAAATGATACTTTGTATTACGTACATTCTTTTTGAAACATACTGTACTGAGATCTGGTAATTGTGGTGGCCAGGGGATATGCGATATTTCATCCTCGTCCTCACAAAGCTAGGCTTGGACGATGCGAGCTGTGTGAACAGCAGCCCCGTTGCCTTCGAATACAAGATCACTATTGGGGAACAAACAATGAACCATGGGATGGACCTGATCAGCCTAAATGATCACATACTGACTTTCAATAATGCGACCTTGCAGATTAACCATGTGTCCCGTGAAATAACAGTATATGGCTGCCAAAATCACCATCGAAAACCAACAACGTCTCACACTTGGGACGTAAACTCGGTCACAAATTGGAAACAGTGTGAAACGAGACTCATCTGACCAGATTACTTCCTTCATTGCTCCATATATCTTCGGCAACACGTTTTCCTAATTGGGCATTTGCATCACTGATGTGTGGTTTGAATTCCTGTTTATGGACCACTATTGAGGGTATTTTGGTGTTGAAAGGGTTCGCCAATGCGACATTCAGGTCTAGAGTGGCTTTTGCAGCTGTCGTCGTCTTATTTTTCGTCACAATGCTCTTCAATGACAGCCCATGACGATCACTCGGCACGCACTTTACTCAGTTTTTTAACTTAGCGAACGACTTTTTTTCCGTTTTCCCTGAACACGGTACAAATCTTCGATTCGGTGCCTGTTAAAACACCGTAAACTTTGGCTGTCTTGACTACGGAAGTATCCACCAAACGAGAAACAACAATTTCCCACGTTCCAATTCACTTAGCTTCGACATAATCCACTCTTAACTACACAGGACACCTTTAGAAACACAACTGGCACTTTAAGGAATTGAGGACATGCACGGGTGCCGATCGTGGTCAAACACTACAGCACAACGTGCAGGCTTGGCTAGCATCTGCATACAAGTTTAAGCATGATTACTCGCGGTATTTCTTTATTTTTGCCCGTCCTCTGTGTGCGGAACACCTTAAGTATTAAATGTACTAGCTTCTGTGTCGGCGATTGCTGCGCAAACACCGTTTCCACGTACGCGTACACCATAATTATTCTACCACGCAAACATTTGGCGTTACCGGAGATGGGGGAGGGGGGGGGGAGGGGGGTTGTGTTGTCCACTGGGGGCCGAACCGCACAATAACCTTTGGTTCGGCGTGAGGCATCGGTAGGGTGGGTGGACTGCTGTGGCCTGTTGCAGAGTTGTGAACCACTGAGGACGACGGCGGCGGAACGAAGCCTCTCCGTCTTTTTTAGGTCCCCGGTTTAATACTTAAATACATACATACTAGCTTAAAGGTATTCTGATTTTTAGTAATCCAGCTTCAAAACTTTTTAGACTGGTGGGGATTACACACCGGTTATGGATCATGTCTTGTCAAAGGCAGTGTTAAGGCAAGTCGACTACGACGTGTTTACTTTATTATTTTCAGTCCCACACACTTAACAGCGAAGCTTACTATTTCTGCTAAATTGATGTCGCAGCAGATTTCAAACGCTGGTAGTAGTAAGAGGTATTCGTTAGTAAACACTATTACAGTCTGCTGCATAATGTTTGTAACTGTCTGATTAATTTCCGTAATATGTTGTAAGAAACTGCATTTGTTGACATGAATGATAACTATATATTTGCACATCTAACTTTTTCGGAGAAAGATATCGTCCAGCTACAACATAGACTATCTTGCCAGCTTGTCCCAGTCCTGTTGATGCCGTGTTGTTTACTGAGCGAGATGTCGAAGTGTATAAGAAAACCAACTCGAATTCGGGAAAAGTGCTGTTTAGGTCCCTTTACAGCCATCTGGATTTAGTGTTTCAACAACTTCACGAGACTACAATAGTAAAATAAGGAATTGTTTTGAAAAAAGCAAAAAAAAAGCATAGTATGGGATGATCATAATTAAACTTTCAAAACGCTATATAAATAACACCATTGGTCAGAATGACGTCAAATTGCAACGGAATATTATCAGAGAAAGTGGAAAACGTATGTCAGAAGAAGAAAAAACAGCGTGATCAATAGATGGCGCTGTATGTGTCACAATACGTAACAGAAAACACCTATCATGCGCAAGATCCATTGAAGTTGGTATAAACACACCGGGTACACGGCTTTTCCTCCTTTCGCTTCTGCGACATTCGCCATGAGTGTGTCAATGCAGGATCGCGCTCTGCTTGTAAATCTGTACTGCAGGAATGAAGACTGTGCACACGTCGCTCTGCAGAAGTTCCGGACACTGGGGTGTTTGAAAAAAGGCGTTGGTCCGATGATTGCCGTGGATGTGGAGAAAATGATTTTGGTGTGCAACCTGGTAGAGGGAGGAAACGAATTGATTCGACGACAGTGGAAGCAGTGGCCACAGCAATGCGGGAGGAGACAAGTGGTAGAGTGCAAAGGTGTAGTGCACGGAGAATTGCCCGAACGCTGGCCATACCCGCGAGTAGGGTGCGTAAAATCCTACGAAACAGCCTTCATTGCTATCCATTCAAAATTACCCATGTGCACGACTTGCTTCCTGTTGACCTACCTGCAAGGGAGACCTTTGCTTTAGAATTTCTTGCTCGCTTGGAAGTGGACAATTATTGGTCGTGGAAGATTTCTGGACACACGAAGCCCACTTCCATCTGACAGGATATGTCAATACACAGAATTGTCGAATATGGGCAACGAAAAATCCACATGCAAATCAACCAGTACCACTTCATTCTGGAAAGGTCACTGTGTGGTGCGAGTTTACGGCATCATTTATCATAGGACCATAATTTTTTTTTTTTTTTTTTTTTTTTTTTTTTTTTTTTTTTTTTTTTTTTTTTTTGGGAAGAGACAGGTGCTTCCGGTCCTGTTACCTGTACTGTCACTGGTAAGCGTTACGAGTGTCTCTTTAGTATGTCATTCCAGCTCTTCAACTGCGTGGATGTGTAGATGAGATGATTTTTATGCAAGATGGCGCCCCTCCGCACATTGCAAATCCAGTTAAGCAGCTGCTGAAGCGCCATTTCGGAAATTCTAGAATTATCAGCTGCCATTTCACTACAGTCTGGCCGCCCCGATCACCTGATCTTAATCCGTGTGACGTCTGGCTGTGGGGCTACCTGAAAGATGTGTTCAGTGTTTCGACTGCAAACTTCGCTCCTCTGAAGGCACGCATTGCGCAACCCATGATGAACGTTGCTCCGGAAACGCTTCGATTAGTTGTAAAACATGCTCTTTCTCGATTTCGTCTTGTTGCAGAAAACGTAATTTGTAGTCGACCACTATTAAATTACTATGCTTACAGCGCCATCTATTGCTACGTTTTGTAACTATTTATTTTTCTTCTGCCATACGTTTTCCCCCTTCTCTGATAATATTCCGTTGCAATTTGTCATCATTCTGACGAATGGTGTTTGAAACTAACTTTAATTACAACCACCCTGTGCATTTCCTTACCCATTTTTGTCCTCTTCGAGCAAATAAGTGGCTGCAGTGACCTCGTCGTCGACAGGAATCTAGATTTTAAGCTTCTTTTCCTTCCATCCCTACCATCCGTGTGGCCTCACTTGCAAAATCTATAGGGTGGTTATAAATAAGGTGCAGCTACTTACAGACGACCAGTGTGGGCTGTAATTATCGTATGTCAGCGAAACTTTGTAGATACGTTACTGCGCAACTCATTTACGCCTAAAAAAATAAAAAAAGAGAAAAGTAGTTCCAATTTTGGCCACCAGGTACAAATCTGGCGCTGTCCACTGTTTGTATGCCGGTATGACATGCGCGCTGTCATTTGACAAGCCATAACCGAAGCGCACAGAATGGCTCGACTGACCATATGGTTTCCATTTTATCATATGAACTAGCTATTCTGTTTGCGTGCCATATACTCTTTACCTTCCCAATAAAACTTGAAGCACCTTGCATTACCGTTGGTAGTGGGCTCCTGCAGTTACCTGTTACTAGTTTTAATATTTTGATATAATTCCCAGTCCGACCTAAATGATATCCTTATCCCACTAATCAGCCACGCAGTCTCTTATTTACTGCTAGTACCCTAATGCCTTAATGCAGAACGGATTTACGTTGGGAAAAATTAGTTCCAATTTTGGCCATCAAGTGCAAATCTGGCACTGTACACTGTTTGTATGCCGGTACGACATGCGCGCTGTCATTTGACAAGCCATAACCAGAGCGCACAGAATGGCTAGCGTGGTTACAGACTTTACACTACTAGTGAAACTGTTTTATGTGAATGGCAGAAATTACAGTGCTGGATTGAGAGAGCACCGCCAAGTGAAAGGTCTGTGGAGAGGCCAGACGTCATTGAATGGTTTAAAGATGATGACAATGAAATTCTAAAAGCATGGGTGAGTTTTGTTTTGCACCTGGAAGGTGTGTGTGTGTGTGTGTGTGTGTGTGTGTGTGCGCGAGAGAGAGAGACAGAGAGGGAGAGAGAGAGGGAGAGAGAGAGAATTCCTAAGGGACCATACTGCTGAGGTCATCGATCCCTAGACAACAAACACACACACACACACACACACACACACACACACACACACACACACACGCCCGAGGGAGGACTCGATACTCCGCTGGGAGGGGCCGCGCAATCCGTGACATGGCGTCTCTAACAGTGAGGCCAAACCGCGTGGCGCACCTGGAAGAGGTAGACTTTCTACCCAGTGGAAAGGTATTGACGAGGTTGCTGCTGATGTAACCGAGCATCCAGAAAGTGCCCCGGAAAGTGCTAATGCCTGTGCAGCGTTACTGGAGTTTTCCATCCCATGTTCGACAAAACGGAAGGTTTTTCGGTCTGTTTTTCACTGGCACCCGCACATAATCCAGACGGCGCAGCAAATGAAACCCCATGATATGGTTTCTGGCACTGATCGATGTTCTGACAAGTGGTCGAGCAATATTCTACTGGATGACGAGGCACGATCTAAACTACAGGGTTCAGTAAATGCCGGCCGCGGTGGTCTAGCGTTTCTAGGCGCTCAGTCCGGAACCGCGCGACTGCTACGGTCGCAGGTTTGAATCCTGCCTCGGCCATGGATGTGTGTGATGTCCTTAGGTTAGTTTAAGTAGTTCTAAGTTCTAGGGGACTGATGACCACAGATGTTAAGTCTCATAGTGCTCAGAGCCATTTGAACCATTTGATTTGGTTCAGTAAATACACAGAACTGTTAGAGCTGCATGATAGTGAAATTTCATTGTTTGTTTGATTGTTTTGTATTAGGACTCAAAAACAATTAAGGTCGTACGCGCCCACCTCTGAAACGTAGAACACGAAGACGAAAAATGAGTTAAAAACGACTACGCGTTAAGCCCTATCGACGGACCGATAGACAGGTAAAACCAGGGAATTTCTCTCGGAGGAAGGGTTATAAACTACGCCATAAAGGCAACGGAGGTCCTGAAGTAAAGTTTATGTCCTTCGCCATTTTGCTACTACGACTAAAAAGTAAAACGCGGTCGACAGCCCGCGCGTCGTTAAGTGAAACGGCTGATGACTCCGACAGCAGATATACCTGTAAATTAGAACGTAAGTGATCAAAGAAGACATTCCGTTAGGAAATCGCGAACCGTCGAAGACTGAGGACATTGAGCACGAAGTGGTGGGGCATCATCACTTAACAAGTGGTTCAAATAGATCTGAGCACTATGGGACTTAACATCTGACCTCATCAGTCCCCTAGAACTTAGAACTAGCACCGCTTGGCCACAGCGGCCGGCTACCACTTAACAGATGGCGATAGCTAAAAAGACAGTGTCCGATACAGAACCTTGCTAAAATGACCTTGTCGTGGCGAGATGGCTGAGAGAAAGTCAGGTGAAACTACGCTGATGAATTGGCCACAAAATACGCCTGACCTGGTCCTGATGCAATACGGACACCATTGGCCGCCGGCTCTGCGATCGGAAATCATCCGTAAAATGAGCTTAGATGTCTGGAGCGGCTTAATTCTGAAAACCTACCCAGTACATCTCGAATCCACGCTACGTAGAATCGTTGCTGTATGCTGTTCCAAATGTCGACCAAATTGCAAGTAATTAGAAAGTTTCGACTTATCAGACTATTCCAATGTGTCAGCTACTTATCAAATAACTTGAAGGAATTCATTGTGTTATGGCAAGAGGCTGCTTAAGCAGAATATTTCCTCATTCTTCACATTCAGTGACAGAATTGAAAGTAACTGACCTGAAATTATGGAGATAAAATGTTTTGAAACGATATTAGAGAAGCAAGCTGAGAAATGCTGAACTGCACTTTGATGAGTATGTCGACCTGGTTTCAAGTCCCAGACTGGCATGGATGTTCTTTAGTAGCATGTTAATTTCTTTACCTCGCCCAGCCGGTATCGGAGATTGCGCTGCACAGAGTTGACGAAAGTCATAGGATACCTCCTAACGTCGTATCGGATTTCCATATGCCGGGTGGAGTGCTGCAACTCGACGCAGCAAGGACTCAACAAGTCGTTGGAAGTCACATGCTGCCTCTATAGCCGTCCATAATTGCGAAGTGTTACCAGAGCAAGAGCTTTTGTACGAACTGACCTCTCGATAATGTCCCATAAATGTTCGATGGGATTCATGTCGGGTGACCTGGGTGGCCAGATCGTTCACTCGAATTGTCCAAAATGTTTTTCAAAAAAATGGCTCTGAGCACTATGGGACTCAACTGCTGTGGTCATTAGTCCCCTAGAACTTAGAACTACTTAAACCTAACTAACCTAAGGACATCACACACATCCATGCCCGAGGCAGGATTTGAACCTGCGACCGTAGCAGTCGCACGGTTCCGGACTGCGCGCCTAGAACCGCGAGACCACCGCGGCCGGCAATGTTTTTCAAACCAATCGCAAGCAGTAATTGTTGTTTGGCAACATGAAGTCCGAGAATTGCTGCAATTGCTCTCCAGGTAACCGGACGTAACCACGTACAGTCAATGATCGGTTCAGTTGGAGCAGAGGACCCAGTCCATTCCATGTGGACATAGCCCACACCATTATGGAGCCACCACAGTCTTGCACAGTGCCTTCTTGACAACTTGAGTTTGCGCCACACTCGAGCCCTACCATCAGCTTTTACCACCTAAAGTCAGGACTCATCTACCCAGCTCACGATTTTCCAGTCTTCTAGACTCCAACATGGTTACGAGCCCAGTGGAGGCACTGCAGCCGATATCGTGCCGTTAGCGAAGGCACTCGCGTCGGTCGTCTGCTGCCGCAGGCCACTGACGATAGATCTGACCGCACTGTCCTAACGGGTAAGTTCGTTGTACGTCCAACATTGATTTCTGCGGTTGTTTCACACAGTGTGGCTTCTCTGTTAACACGCCGTTGCTTTCGCTCGTCAAGGGAAGGCCTAAAATTTGATGTTCTCCGCACTCTCTTGACACTATCGATCTCTGAATATTGAATTCCCTACATTCGCCACAAATCCCGCGGCATAACTCCCCATGTTATGCGCAATTGCGCGTACACTGAAAGCTATTACGCCCTCTGCCGAATTAAAAACTGTTCACAGGTAATTATAATATTACAGAAAAATGATTGTTTCGGCGTACCGTGCAACTTCCCAAGGTTTGTCGGTTCGAACAGTTTTTGCCCTTTGTAGTACAGACACTCTAAAAAATGGTTCAAATGACTCTGAGCACTATGGGACTTAACATCGGAGGTCATCAGTCCCCTAGAATTAGAACTACTTAAACCTAACTAACCTAAGGACATTACACACATCCATGCACGAGGCAGGATTCGAACCTGCGACCGTAGCGGTCACGCGGTTACAGACTGTAGCGCCTAGAACCGCTCGGCCACAACGGCCGGCACGGACACACTAAACAGGCACCGGAAATTTCTAGATTTTTTCAACAAATTAAGAATTTAAATGCACGATCTTGCACTTTGTGCAGAAGAGGTTCTGACTTCACCACTAAATCTGTGCTCAGATCTACTGGTTGCTCCACTTCTCGCACCACGCGCTCCCCTCTCTTCAAGGGAAAAGAAAAACTGAACAGATTTTAGCTATGCAATCTGCGAGTGACAACTAAATTTTGATTGGTGTAATTAATTTTGGAGTTATAACTCAAAATGTATTACACTGTGGTCGTTAAAGGTGTATCCGCGTCAAAAAAGCTCATGAGTGTGGTATCTCCAAACAAGACGTCATGGATGAATGACATTGCGAAAAAGTTGACTATGAAAATGTAAGGACAGGGAGGTAGAGGGAGGGGGCACTTCAAAGTTTCGCACTGGGAGGCAAAATCCCTGGAGTCGGCTCTGATCATTACAGACTGTTCCCTACATACCACCATGAAACATCAAAACGCAAAATCAGAATTATTAACTATCAAGGACATAACGCTTACGTTTCGCTTTAAAAGGTTCCCCTCGTGATTATGGCCGCACGACGGGAACAGATGCAAAATGAACACGGAATGGTAGCTGGATCTAGATACATGGGACGTTCCATTTCGGAAATCGTTGGAGAATTCAATATTCTGAGATTCATCTTGTCAAGGGCGTGACCGGAATACCAAGTGTCAGGCATTACCTCCCACTTCGGACAACGCAGAGGCGAACGGCCTTCGCGTAACGGCCGCGAGCAACGGCGCTTTCGTAGAGTTGTCAGTGCTAACAGACAAGCAACAAATAGTTCCAATGGCTATAAGCACTATGGTACTTAATATCTGAGGTCAGCAGTCCTCCTACACTTAGAACTACTTAAACCTGACTAACGTAAGGACATTACACACATCCATGCCCGAGGCAGGATTCAAACGTGCGACCGTAGCAGCAGCGCGATTGTGGGCTGAAGCACCTACAACCACTCGGACACAGCGGCCGGCGACAAGCAACACCGTGTGAAAAATGGCAGAAATTAATGTGGGCCGTACGACAAACGTATTCGTTAGAAACTTTGCGGGCGTTGAGCGGTTCTAGGAGCTACAGTCGGGAACCATGCTACTGCTATGGTCACAGGTTCGTATCCTGTCTCGGGCATGGATATGTGTGATGACCTTAGGTTAGTTAGTTTTAAATTGTTCTAAGTTCTAGGAGACTGATGACCTCAGAAGTCAAGTCCCATGGTGCTCAGAGCCATTTGAACCATTTGAAGTGCGGGCGGTAATGGACTAGGGCAGCAAACAACTGACGCGAGCACGAAATCGCCTGCGGCGCCTCTCCGGAGCTCGTGACCATAAAGGTTGAACCCTAGACGACTGGAAACCCGTGGCCTGCTCAGATGAGTCCCAATATCCGTTGGTACGAGCTGATGGTAGGTTTACAGTGCGGTGCAGATCCAACGAAACCATGGACACAAGTTGTCAATAAGGCAGTGTGCAATCTGGTGGTAGCACCATAATGGTGTGGGTTTTGTTTCCATGCAATGGACTGGGTCCTCTAGTCTAACTGAACCCATCATTGCCTGTATATGGTTATGTTCGGCGACTTTGAGGCCATTTGCAGCCATTCATTAATTTCATTTTCTCAAACAACGCTGGAATTTTCATGGTTGAGAACGCGCCGTGTCACTGGGCCACAATTGTTCGCGATTGGTCTGAAGAACATTCTGGACAATCTGAGCGAATGATTTGGCCACCCAGACCACCCGAGATGAATCCCCTCGAACAATCGTGGGACATAATCGAGAGGTCAGTCCAAATGATTTCAACACCCAGACCACCCGAGATGAATCCACTCCAACAATCGTGGGACGTAATCGAGAGGTCAGTCCGAATGATTTGGCCACCCAGACCACTCGAGATGAATCCCCTCGAACAATCGTGGGACGTAATCGAGGGGTCAGTCCTAATGATTTGGCTACCCAGACCACCTCAGATGAATCCCCTCGAACAATTGTGGGAGGTAATCGGTAGGTCAGTCTGCATGATTTGGACACCCAGACCACCCGAGATGAATCCCCTCGAACAATCGTGGGACGTAATCGAGAGGTCAGTCCGAATGATTTGGCTACCCAGACCACCCGAGATGAATCCCCTCGAACAATCGTGGGACGTAATCGAGAGGTCAGTCCGAATGATTTGGCCACCCAGACCACCCGAGATGAATCCCCTCGAACAATCGTGGGACGTAATCGAAAGGTCAGTCCGAATGATTTGGCCACCCAGACCACCCGAGATGAATCCCTCGAACAATCGTGGGACGTAATCGAGACGTCAGTCCGTGCACAAAATCCTGCACCTGCAATCATGGACGGCTCTTCAGGCAAAGAGGGCTGAATAATTCTGCAGAGGACTTCTAAGGACTTGTCTAGTCCACGCCCCGTAGAGCTGCTGGCTAAAAGCACGTCCCGCACGATGTTAGGATGTATCCCATGACTTTTGACACCTCAGTGTAACCTTACATGAATTCATCAAAAATACATGAGAAAAAGCATATAATGAGGTCTTCACACCACAAATTTATTCTATTTATGCTGACATTTGACAGGCACTTCAACTAAGAGATAAATATCCTCATTAATCAGAGAATTTAGGTTATTTCAATTACCTCCGAAGATGATACAGTTTAATCATCATTCAGATCATTAGCCCACAATCTAGCAAATAGGAATCGTCGAAAAACGACTGTCTCTTCTGAGTAGGCACTTCAATGCATGGTGCTTTGTTTGGGTGAGATTCTGTCTCGACCATAAAGGTGACGGGAGTCAAACAGCTATAGCAAACCAGTCTTCAGACTCATATTAAAAGAAAAAATCGTTCGCGGCCTTAAAATGATTATAAATTTAAAAACGTTCATGAAAAACAGCAAGTTAAGCAACTTTACGAGCTATATTTAGAACCAGGAGCCTTCTTTCCACGAGAACGGATTCGCTGGGAACGCTTTCCCTATTGCGGAATATCTCTCACGAGAAAATATGGCCGAACTGTAAACAGCAACAGCTCTTGTTGCACTTGGAAGTACACAGGTTCCAGCCATTTGCTGAAGTGGAAAGTGTTACGGAGCGATCGTAAAATGTGTAAAGAGGCGATAAGAGTAACTTCTTAACGCATTTATTGAAAATTAACTGCGATACACCACTTCGGAGCCAAAGGTAAGAAACACACGTGTGGCCATTAGCAGGAAACGAGTGGCCACGTAATAGATTCAGAATGGAGTGCTTCAACTGTGCGTTGGCTGCTAGTTAATGCGCACACATGTCGGTCGCTGGCAGTCACATCTGTTCACATACATGCGATGCGTTCCGCCTTCAATGCCTCCGATGTAACTGTCTTCATTACTTGTCTCGAATAACTGCTTACTAGACAAAACAGGAAGATCGGAGCTTAAAAGGGCCTAGAGGCCATTACATTTCTTGCAGCGGGATATATAGCGATACCGTCTACACAGTAGCAAACCAGATCATTCAAGCGCACTGATTTATTAACCGACGTGATTTGTGTAACCGGTCTTGACCGCTGTTCTAACACCTGATGAATGATAGGTGAAAAAACAGGTCTCCTTTCAATACACTGGATTTTCGCACAGTGCTCCATCTGCCAACAGATCTTGAAAGACGAGTAGTTGCGGGTCAGCAGTTTTTCATCTGTCCTTTTCCTTGGAAGTACCACGAGTCAAGAATAAACTGCGACGAGAGGGTATTACGACTCGAATTTTAGCTGATTATAAATAATGAAAGGCGACTTCAGAAATCTGTTATTCCTTACGATAAGTGGCATTACACTAGGAGAAATTACTAAAATAAGGTACTGGCTTTAATGTAATGATAATATTATTTAAAGTGCACTTGTTTTGGGTTGATTTAACAGTTTTGCTAAAAAAGAAACTTGTCTCTAAGTGAAGGAAACACTCAAAGTAAGGTACAAGCACCATTTTTCGTTTTCCAAATCAGCCAACATTCTGGTCCCTGGAGAAAAGTGGAAGTTATGAATAGCACAGTGTGCGGTGTGTTCATCACATATATTTTTGGGGGTATAAAAAAAATTGACAACCGTCTCAGAACTGCTTGCAGTTTTCTTGCTTCCGAAACGAATTATTAAGGAGAACTATCTAAAAAAAACATCTGTCAATCTCGATTATTATCTCCTTCCAACCGGAAGATTTCGCAACCCTCAAATCGAAAATTTGGTGCGAGTTTTTGGCAAAAGAAATGTAGTGCTTGGATCGTCATCATCACTGACATTCTTGGCTCCAGCGTGACTCCAATTTCTCAAGAGAAGTTCGCCATTAAAGTAATCAGGGCATTATCCGTGGCATCCCCAGAGAACGTACAACAGCTTCAAATTTAATACCAAAAAATTAATGTCTTTTTTTGAAAAGATATGATCAAATTTCGGCAATTTTCTTATTCAAGCAGACTCTATTTTCAGTAATATTGTTGCTGGAGAGCAGAAGTAACCACAATTCACAAAGGTGCAATGACCACGTCAAATCCTATAATGAATTTTCAAGCTGATTACCTCCATTTCTAAGCACAAGGTACCGGTAATGTCTTGAGCGGACAACTCTCCATTGTGAGTGGAAAAAACATAGATCATTCTTATAAAAAAAAGGACTTGATAGCATTGGAAATAACACCCAATCAGTTAAAGAATTACCATTGGTTTGACAAATAAAAAATTACCTTCTTCAGAAGTAAAATCACATATTGACAAACGGATGTTGAAGCAGTAAGGTTCCTCTCTAGTACAATGTGGGTGACATGCACCAAGGAATATTATTGTTTGCTGTTCTGTCGACAAGGACATTAAGGAAAGGATCACGATTTCGAATAGGACAAAAACGGTGTACGAAACAAGCGGTTTCCTATTCATAGGAACGTGTCTGGTATTCAGTACAATCGCTTCAGTGGCTCCGACTGCAAGGCACATGGTGATTAGGTCTGGTATTAAATCCAGACTGCTGGCGCGAAATCTGATAATCAGAATTCGAACCAGCTGCTTCCAAATCCAGCGCACATTGCGTTTGTATCTTAGTCAACGCACAGGGGTAGACCTAAAAATATAGGGACAGACAATTTGTGAAGACGTAACAGGCTTATTCCATGAAGTGAAAATGAATTATTTTCTTGTGTACTGTAATACATGAAATTTAAGTTTTTTTTTCAACTTAAATAACTTTACGTTGTTCGTCCTCGGTGGCTGAGTGGTCAGCGCGATAGAATGTCAGTCCTAAAGGCCCGGGTTCAATTCCCAGATGGGTCGGAGATTTTCTCCGCTCAGGGACTCCGTGTTGTGTTGCCATAATCATCATCATTTCATCCCCATCGACCGGCAAGTCGCCGAAGTGGGGTCAAATGGAAAGACTTAGACCCGGAAAAAATGGTTCAAATGGCGCTGAGCACTATGGGACTTAACATCTATGGTCATCACTCCCCTAGAACTTAGAACTACTTAAACCTAACTAACTTAAGGACTTCACACAACACCCAGCCATCAAGAGGCAGAGAAAACCCCTGACTCCGCCGGGAATCGAACCCGGGAACCCGGGCGTGGGAAGCGAGAACGCTACCGCACGACCACGAGATGTGGGCACTTAGACCCGACGAACGGTCTACCCGACGGGAGGCCCTAGTCACACGACATTTACATTTTACGTTACGTTTATGTTCTAAACATATTGTTCTACACGGTCCAGTAAAATTAATGTGGTCGCTGCCCGTATTCGACATGAAAATGCCATAAACACGGACGCATGTCAGGTGGCAGCACTAAATACACGTGCAGGTATTGAGCAACTAACCACCCAGATGAACCAAGTGGACTACCAACACTGTTTCTTCAACAACCATTCAACGAACTTTGTTGCTGATGGTCCTCCACAGCTGCTTCCTGGTTCTTGCACCCATGCTGACTGCAGTTTATCGGCGACGAAGGCTGGAATTTGCGCTCCAGTACTGCAACTGGCCGTGTGGTGAGTGAAAATAAGTGGCCTTTTCAGATGAATCACTTTTTATGCTCCATCGGACAGAAGGCCGTTGGGTTGTACGGCGTGAAACATCTGAAATCGAACGCCCTGCATGCGTTACGGTCTGGGGAATGTTTTTTTGGCATTCCCTAGGTGATCTCGGCACTCTGGAACATGCAATGGACCAACATAAATATGCACATAGCCTTGGGACCATCTCCACCCCCACTCGTAGTTTGTCTTTCGTTGTCACGACGGCATCTACCAGCAGGACAATGCAATGTGTCACACAGCTCGCAGCGCACGTGCATGGTTCGAAGAATAACTGGATGAGTTTATCGTACTCCTCTGCCCACCAGACTTCGCGGATTTAACCTAAATCGAGAATCTGTTGGACCACCTCGGTCGGGCTGTTCGCAACATGGATCCTCAACCGAGAATTCAAGGGCATCTGGCCATGGCACAGGAGTCAACATGCCTCCGCATTCCTGTCAGTATCTTTCAGAATCTCAATGGTTCTCTTCATACATCCCTTGCGATACAAAAGGTGGTTTCTCGTGCTTTTGAAACGTGACCGTTTAATGTAACTGGACAGTGTATATGCTGAAGAAAAATGTGTCATATTCCAATCATTCTTGCCATGCTTAAGAAAATATGACTGACCAATGAAGTTTTGGTTTGTGTACTAAAATAGTAGACTAACTATTTTCTAAACTTATGCTGAAATAATTAAGGTTCACCGGCCATTTGATCATCTTCTTCTGTGCGGATGCACAAACAATGCCCGAACTCTTACGGGGATCGGCAGTAAAGCCGCGAGTAATGATTAGAATGGGCAGGGGCACTATGAATATAGTGCGGGACAATTAGCTGCTGTGGGTCTCGCGGGAGGCGTGCCAGAGATAAGTCTCTGCAGTGACACTATTCTCTGTGTCCTCGGTGGCTCAGATGGTTCCGTCAGAGGGTTAGCTACCCTCTGTAACAAAAAAAAAAAAAACTGAGTGAATGGATCAACGTAGAACCTAAACGAGTGTCATCGGAAGTCCACCGCGACCAAATTCAACGATCAATATAGATCAAAATGTGAGCCGGCATGGTAGCTCAGCGTGTCCGGTCAGAGGGTTAGCCACCTTCTGAGTGAACGGGTCAACGGACAACATGAACGGGTGTCATCGGACGTCCGCCCCGAACAAATTCAACGTACGACATAGAATAAAACGAGATTAAAAAAAAAAAAAAAAAAAAAGATCTGTCATGTAAGCATGAGGTCCCCGGTTCGAGTCCCAGTCGGGACACACATTTTCAACTGCCCCCGTTGGCCTATATCTACACCTGTATGCAGCTAAGGGTATTCATTTCATTGTAATTGATATACATTTGTCGCAACAAGTCCTCTGACAAAATTTGCCATTCAAATCTTTCAGTAATTCTGCAGATAAAATATGTATTCGCCAAGTAGGCAAACATTTTACTACAGCCAGCTGTTTGTATTTCGTGTGGCGAGTCTCAAGAATAACGTAGTATGTTCGTTGTTGCTTTGTGAATTGCCGTATTAGTTCAATGCAAATATGGTAAGAGTTGGTAATCGAGTTTGTGGAAAGCAGAAACCTCCAGTAAGGTACATAACCGACAGCGCTGGCAGTGCAAGTAGCAGTTGTGAGGTCCTACATCCACATGCACATGATTACTCTGCAAGTCACGGTTAAGTGTTTGACAGAGAGTTCATAGAACCATTTTCATACTGCTACTCTGCCGTTCCACTCACGATTTTCACTTGAGAAAATGAACAACTAAATACTCGTAATTTCGCCCGAACTCCGATATCTCGTATATTATCGCGATCGCCATTTTTATGTACGAGGTTTGACTTTAAGTAATACACCTTTTTTTTCAGAAAACAACAATGGTACGAATGCGGTGATTTAGGTATGCCTTACTTGAAGTTTCCTGGGTTTGTGTGCAAATTTTCCGTTTCCTCCAACATGGATCGTAGCTGCAGCAATGTTTCAAAATGGAGTCTGTACGTGATGTACGCTACAAGCTGCGTGTCGTCACTGAATTTCTCACCGTGGAGAAATAAACGGTTGGGAACATTCACAAACGTTTGTGTGCAGTTTATGGAGCATTTTCATTCCATAGATGCACGATTAGTCGCTGAGCAAGCCATTATGATAAGACGGTTTGTTATAGCTCTTAGATTTGCAGTGTTCGGGGAGGCCACCCACGGCTGTCACACTTGACGAGATGCAGCTTACTGATGTGCTCATTCGTGATGCGAAGAGGCAGGACCATTAATTCTGAAGGATTTGTGAATGCATTAAGCAAACTCAAGAAGCCTGGCGCCATAGCAACCCAGGTGATTGATTCAACATCACAACACTCGGCTTCATACAAGTTTGAGGACTTGGGAACACTTCATTCAACAGGATTGGACAATGTTACCCCCTTTACCCTACAGTGCTGACCTAGTTCCCTGAGACTTCCACTACGTCGGGCCATTAAAGGATGCCATTCGTGGCATACATTTTGAGGGTGACGAAGAGGTGATTCAGACAGTAAAGGAATGGCTTCATGACCAGAATAAGGAGCCCTATCGACGACGCTTATACGACCTTGTGTTTCACTGGAGGAAGGCCATAAAATAATAAAGAAATTACGCGGAACAATAGGAAGTGTAGAACACAATTCGTTGCACAATAAAAAATTTGGTGCATTACTTTCTGGGCGAGCCTCGTATGTGGGTGTCAGAAAGTGTGGTCATAAGTTCGTGAAAATATCTATCCACAATGAAAAACGAGTTTGCTTTGATGATTCCCTCCCCAACGCGCTTATTATGTGCGCGACATCCTCCCCTGTTTAATGGGAACACAAACGAGCTGCCCTTCTTTGAACTTTTTCAATGTCCTCTGTCAGTTCTATCTGGTAAGGATATTATATCGCTTCGCAATGCTCCAGAAGAAGGAGAATCGTTCTGCACGCAATATCTTTAGCAGATTTGTTGCGTCTTATGCAAATAAAACGCAGTCTTCAGTTCGTCTTCCCCACAACATTTTTTTTGCGAGACGGCTCCAATTTAAGATGTTTGTAAATGTAAACCCTACATATTTCGTTGAATTGACAGCCTTTGTGTGAATTGTAGTGTAACAGAAATTTAACAGGATTATTTTTGTACTCATGTGCAGGACCTAACACTTTATTATTCAGGATTAATTGACACTTTTCATACCATGCAGATATCACATCTATACCATTTTGTAATTCAGTTTGATCTTCTGACGACTTCACTAGATGGTAAACGACAGCATGTTCATCACAGAACCTAAGACGACTGCTCAGAATGTCTGCTAACATCAACTCCAACATCGAGTGTAAAAGTAGCTTCATTTGATGTGAGAACCAGCATTCTGATCCATGTCACGTTGTTCACACACTCATTCCGATTCAGGGTACGGCAATTGTGGGCAGTAAAAAGCACTGAAAGGTGTGAGTGCTATGCAGTGGAGTCAGTTCTAAGCAAGCGGGCAGCCCTAGACAGAGAGGCAGCGCTGCGCGGAGCGGCGCGGCCGTCGGGCGTCGAACCCAGGTCTGCTAGGACGCCGGAGGCCGGCTGCCTGGGTGAATGACCGCCGTATTGTCAGCACTCCGCCGCCGCCGCCGCCGCTACCGTCTGCTCCCAGATTATAAACGCATTTACAGGTTTTTGGCGCATGCGCCGTGCCGTGATTACTGCACCAGTAGCAGCTGGGAGCACAGCCTACCGCGGAGAAGGAGGTCCAAGGCCACTGCCTGCCCACACCGACACGCTGTAGGCGGACACAATTTCTGCACGAGTCGCCCTTATCCAGACGGAGGACACCGGATTGGTCATTTCACAGAGTAATACTAGTAGCAGTAGTAGTAGCAGCAGCAGCAGTAGGTTTTCTCATCCGTAGATGAGCTGCAAAATGCTTTAAATAAGATATCTGGGTGGTGTGGAAAGTGGCAATGGCCCCTAAATAATGATAAGGTCATGTCATTCACTTGACACTAACAGTATTCTGTAAATGTTGGTTACACGAGAATATGTATAAATCTAAGTGCTGACGACTCAAGTAAATATCTAGGTACACAAGGTAATTAAAGACCTTCGCTGCGAGTTGGCATTGATTGAAATCAATGGGGAAAGTTGAAAATTTGTGCCAGACCGGGATTCGAACTCATGTCAGATTCATTGACCGCTGAACCTTTGTGATTTTCCAGTTACATATTTTTAAAATAAAGCAGTTCCCGGTTTTTCTTAATATGCATTTTTAAACTCTGTCTACTTGGATCAAACTAATAAGCTTAAGGGGGGTAGGACGTAAAACGGGCCGACTTCGAGAAGGAGAGGCACCACAGGACATTTTAATGTGCGCTGTCTATACGGTACAAATAAATTCTTAAACTTAGCATGGCCAGGAAGGATTCAGGATTCACACTCAAAGCAGTGGAAGTTCAAAAACACGAAAAAATAATATTTTTTAAATGTGAAATATCATGATTTTTCTCACTTGGTATTGGCTACATTTGTTGCTGTAGGTACACTTTTCTTCATAAGTAAGACAGATTCTTCGATGAATTTTGCACAGCTGACAAACCATATTTACAGGTGTATGAAATTCTAGAATTTATTTAATCTGTGGAAAAATGAATGGGCTGTTACGTTTTAAACTTCGTGTTTAGAGAAAACTCGAATTTTATAGTTAATTATCTTAATTTTTACCGTAGTTTTTAGCAGATTTGGGAAATTCTAGAGTTTCATACACCTATAAGTATGGTTTGTATGCTGTGCAAAATTCATCGAAGAATCTCTCTTACTTATGAAGAAAAGTGTACTACAGCAACAAATGCAGCCAATACCAAGTGAAAAAATGATGAAATTTCGCATGTAAAAACATTGTTTTGTTATGTTTTGAACTTCCTTTTGCTATGAGTGTAAATCGTTCAATCCTTCCTGGTAGTGGCCGTGCGGTTCTGGGCGCTACAGTCTGGAGCCGAACGACCGCTACGGTCGCAGGTTCGAATTCTGCCTCGGGCATGGATGTGTGTGATGTCCTTAGGTTAGTTAGGTTTAATTAGTTCTAAATTCTAGGCGACTGATGACGTCAGAAGTTAAGTCGCATAGTGCTCAGAGCCATTTGAACCATTTTGAACCTTCCTGGTCATGCTAACAACGTTTTATGAATTTATTTGTAAAAGTATAGACAGAGTAAATTAAAATGTCCTGTGGTGCCTCTCTTTCTCCGAGTCGGCCCGTTTCACGTCCTACCCCCATTAAGATGGGAGACTTCACTAGTGAGAGAAAAAGAAACAGGAAGCTTGTAAGACAAAGTCTTCATGTTATTTAAGTAGACAACAAAAACTATAACAAAACTGCAGGTGTTATTACCAAAAGGAATTTCTTTAGAGATGGGTCTGTCCAAATGAGAATCTGTTTAGAAGTTTCATTGAGAGAGCAAATACCCTTTACAGGATTTTCGTGTCATTGTTCGTTCTTGTCGTTCCTTCTTAACCTTTTATTTTTGTACTCCCATTTATTATAACAAATCTGGTTACGAAGCGTATTCACCTAGAAAAGTTTATGCACATACTACAAAAATGCTAACATTTGGTAAACAGTCGTCTGTGCTGACTAACGGTAGACGCAAGGGATGAAAACTTGGCGGTGGATTCCTAGTTGGTGCTTTTTCAACTCAGAAACGTTTACATAGTAGGGCATAATGGTTACTGCAGCGCCACGAACTATCCTAGCACGCCTCACGTCAGACCCAAATTCTCAACTAATCCTCACACTACAAATGTAGTGGCTCTTGCCCATTATCCTCATAACTCGTGGCATTTCCCGTAAGGGATCGAGTCTAGTGTACATATGCACTGAAGATGTCAAGGCCGTCTCTCACATATATAAATACCAAGGGATTACAATTACGAAAAACTTAAACCGGAACAATTGCGCAGATAACGTCGTGAGGAAGACGAACCGAAGACTGCATTTTATTTGCAGAGCACTCCGAAGATACACCAAATCGACCAAAGGGAATGCATGCATTACGTTTGTCCGTCCTCGGATAGAGTGTTGGTGTGCGGTATATGACCTTTACCAAAGAGGATTGACGGAGGACATCGAAAAAAGTCGCAGATATGACACGCTCGATGAGGCGCAGTCGTTAAAACAAAGGCGTTTTTCATTGCGAGGAGATCTTTTTACGAAATTTCAATCACCATCATACTCCTCCACTTGCGCCATAGGGTGGTGGGGGTTCGGGTTCCGCTGGATAGGTGAAGAGTCCACAACACACAGCAGGCGGCTACACGGGTAGCAGGGGTTGTGTGGCGTGGACTGGGCGGTTTTTTAGGTTAGATGGCCTCGGGCAAGTACAGAAAGGGCAACAGCCTCAAAGGATGTGGGGCAAAGTCAGGACATGCGGTGACCAAGTAGCAATCGGTATTGTAATTGTAAACTGTCGAAGCTGCGTTGGTAACGTAACGGAACTTCAAGCGCTGATAGAAAGCACCGAAGCTGAAATCGTTATAGATATGGAAAGCTGTCTGAAGCCAGAGATAAATTCTGCCGAAATTTTTACAAAGGCACATACGCTGTTTAGAAGGGATAGATTACATGCAACCGAGGGTGGCGTGTTTGTCGCTGTTAGTAGTAGTTCATCCTGTAGTGAAGCAGAAGTGGATAATTCAAATGGTTCAAATGGCTCTGAGCACTATGGGACTTAACATCTGTGGTCATCAGTCCCCTAAAACTTAGAACTACTTAAACCTAACTAACCTAAGGACATCACCCAACACCCAGTCATCACGAGGCAGAGAAAATCCCTGACCCCGCCGGGAATCTAACCTGGGAACCCGGGCGTGGGAAGCGAGAACGCTACCGCCCGAGAAGTGGATACTTCCTGTGAATTATTATGGGTGGAGGTTACACTCAACAACCGAGCTAGGTTAATAATTGGCTCCTTTTACCGACCTCGCGACTCAGCGGCATTAGTGGCAGAACAACTGAGAGAAAATTTTGA
Source organism: Schistocerca gregaria (assembly GCF_023897955.1). NCBI lineage: Eukaryota > Metazoa > Arthropoda > Insecta > Orthoptera > Acrididae > Schistocerca > Schistocerca gregaria. The sequence goes on from NC_064923.1 coordinate 289,433,557, forward strand.
ATACATTTCACATAAATTCTCTCAGCATGTTATAGTCTTAGGTGGATATTTCAATTTACTAGATATAGACTAGGACACTCAGATGTTTAGGGTGGGTGGTAGGGACAGAGCATCGAGTAACATTATACTGAGTGCACTATCCTAAAGCTACCTCGAGCAATTAAACAGAGAACCGACTCGTGGAGATAACATTTTGGACCTACTGATAACAAACAGACCGAACTTTTCAACTCTGTAAGCACAGAACAGGGAATCAGTGATCATAAGGCCGTTGCAGCATCGCTGAATATGGAAGTTAATAGGAATATAAAAAAAGGGAGGAAGGTTTATCTGTTTAGCAAGAGTAATAGAAGGCAGATTTCAGACTACCTAACAGATCAAAACGAAAATTTCTGTTCTGACACTGACAATGTTGAGTGTTTATGGAAAAAATTCAAGGCAATCGTAAAATGCGTTTTAGACAGGTACGTGCCGAGTAAAACTGTGAGGGGCCGGAAAAACCCACCATGGTTCAACAACAAAGTTAGGAAACTACTGTGAAAGAGAAGAGAGTTTCACTGCAAGTTTAAACGCAGCCAAAACCTCTCAGACGGACAGAAGCTAAACGATGTCAAAGTTAGCGTAAGGAGGGCTATGTGTAAAGTGTTCAGCGAATTCGTGAATTCGAAAGTAAAATTCTATGTACCGACTTGACAGAAAATCCTAGGAAGTTCTGGTCTTACATTAAATCAGTAAGTGGCTCGAAATAGCATATCCAGACATTCCGGGATGGCGATGGCATTGAAACAGAGGATGACACGCATAAAGCTGAAATACTAAACACCTTTTTCCAAAGCTGTTTCACAGAGGAAGACCGCACTGCAGTTCCTTCTCTAAATCCTCGCACAAACGAAAAAATGTCTGACATCGAAATAAGAGTCCAAGGAATGTAAAAGCAACTAGAATCACTCAACAGAGGAAAGTCCACTAGACCTGACGGGATACCAATTCGATTCTACATAGAGTACGCGAAAGAACTTGCCCCCCTTCTAACAGCCGTGTACCGCAAGTCTATAGAAGAACGGAAGGTTCCAAATGATTGGAAAAGAGCACAGGTAGTCACAGTCTTCAAGAAGGGTCTTCGAGCAGATGCGCCACACTATAGACCTATATCTCTGACGTCGAGCTGTTTTAGAATTTTAGAACATGTTTTTTGCTCGTGTATCATGTCGTTTCTGGAAACCCAGAATCTACTCTGTAGGAATCAACATGGATTCCGGAAACAGCGATCGTGTGAGACCCAATTCGCTTTATTTGTTCATGAGACCCAGAAAATATTAGACACAGGCTCCCAGGTAGATGCCATTTTCCTTGATTTCCGGAAGGCGTTCAATACAATTTCGCACTGTCGCCTGATAAACAAAGTAAGAGCCTACGGAATATCAGATCAGCTGTGTAGCTGGATTGAAGAGTTTTTAGTAAACAGAACACAGCATGTTGTTCTCTGGAATGCCACAGGGGAGTGTTATAGGACCATTGCTTTTCACAATATATATAAATGACCTAGTAGATAGTGTCGGAAGTTCCATGCGGCTTTACGCGGATGATGCTCTAGTATACAGAGAAGTTGCAGCATAAGAAAATTGCAGCGTAATGCAGGAAGTTCTGCAGCGGATAGGTACTTGGTGCTGGGAGTGGCAACAGACCCTTAAAGTAGACAAATGTAATGTATTGCGAATACATAGAAAGAAGGATCCTTTATTGTATGATTATATGATAGCGGAACAAACACTGGTAGCAGCTACTTCTGTAAAATATTTGGGAGTATGCGTGCGGAACGATTTGAAGTGGAATGATCATATACAATTAATTGTTGGTAAAGCGGGTGCCAGGTTGAGATTCATTGGGAGAGTCCTTAGAAAATGTAGCCCATCAACAAAGCAGGTGGCTTACAAAACACTCGTTCGACCTATACTTGAGTATTGCTCATCAGTGTGGGATCCGTACCAGATCGGGTTGACAGAGGAGATAGAGAAGATCCAAAGAAGAGCGGCGCGTTTCGTCACTGGGTTATCTGGTAAGCGTGATAGCGTTACGGAGATGTTTAGCAAACTCAAGTGGCAGACTCTACAAAAGAGGCGCTCTGCATCGCGGTGTAGCTTGCTTCCAGGTTTCGAGACGGTGCGTTTCTGGATGAGGTATCGAATATATTGCTTCCCCATAATTATACCTCCGGAGGATATCACGAATGTAAAATTAGAGAGATTCGAGCGCGCACGGGCTTTCCGGCAGTTGTTCTTCCCGCGAACCATTCGCGACTGGAACAGGAAAGGGAGGTAATGACAGTGGCACGTAAAGTGCCCTCCCCCGCACACCGTTGGGTGGCTTGCGGAGTATAAATGTAGATGGAGATGTTTTCTCAGAATGCAAAAATATTTTGTTGATGTCCACTTACATAGGGAGAAATGATCACTGTAAAAAAATCATAACAGTGAGAGCTCGCACGGAAAGAAGTTTGTGTTCGTTTTTCCCGCACTCTGTTTGAGAGTGGAACGATAAAGAAATACTTACATTGTAAATAAAACCGCCTTTTCTTGCTGCAACTTGATTTATTTTTCCCAGACGCGTTTCGCCCTTTTCTTACTCTAAGGCATCTTCAGTAAGACCTAGAACAATACAGTTTTGTTATTTTTAGATTATCAGACAGTTCACGTCGCGTTTTTTTGTGTAAATAAGTAATTACTTATAGCTTGTTGGCATCTGCGTTTCCTCTCACCTAGTCCTACTGGTTCATTTTCGAAACATAAGCACAATTTTGTATCGGAACTTTTTCTTTCGTACTGTTCACCATGTTTCTCCTTCTTCTTTGCGCTGCAATGTTATTCTTACAGAGAAATAGGGATATTGGAAATGGCATGGTATTACCATTTAAGAACACTAGAAGAAGGGATCGGTTGGTAGGACATGTTTTGAGGCATCAAGGGATCACAAATTTAACATTGGAGGGCAGCGTGGAGGGTAAAAATCGTAGAGGGAGACCGAGAGATGAGTACACTAAGCAGATTCAGAAGGATGTAGGTTGCAGTAGGTACTGGGAGATGAAGCAGCTTACACAGGATAGAGTAGCATGGAGAGCTGCATCAAACCAGTCTCAGGACTGAAGACAACAACAACAACAACCATTTAAGAACAAGAAAAATTATGTAATTCATGTATACAGGCCTTTAGATAATTACAGGTCTAGTTTGATAAAGACAGAGTCAACAATGGATTTCTAGTAGAAACAATCCCGGATTTTGGCTGAAGTAATTCAGGGAAAACATAGGTATCTTGTATCAGAATGGCTGTATGAAGACTGGAGCCTGAACACTCCCGAATATAAGGCCAGTCTGTTTAAATCAGCGGTTCCTCATTCGATTTGTCTCTAGTACGGACCACTGGTTTAGAGAGAAGTTATTTAATAAATTAAAAGGCTAGTGCTGCACTGTTATGGATAAGAGTGATCGTTATAGTTTACGGCATGCTGCTTAATGCAGGTTCGCATGAAGTTTGCAAAAGGAGTACGCAGCAAGTTGTTTTGTAGAGGAGGATATAGTGTCCCCGTGAATACTTTTGACAGCTAAATATAAAGTATACAAACTACATGGATTTTTTTTTAAATTGAAACGTTATTCTGATACCAGGAACAGAGAGGAAATCTGTAATTATTTACATTTAGGAGATATTTGGTTTATGATTGCTAAAGACTGTGACAGGGATGTATATAGAAGTAGCTAACATGCAATCGTTGTCTGCTATCATTAAATAAATATAATCGTGCGAAAAGATTATCGCACGGGGCTCTGTCCGTTTTGCTCTCTGTTGGTATCGTCTGGTCGCTTTGTTGGCTTGGTATTTATCTGATGTACTCGATGTGAGTAATAGCGAGTTGCTTTACTCAGGTTTAATATTCTGTAAAACTTGATTTATCCTGCACAGAGACTTAGCAGTAAATGTGGTTACACGTTTTCACTTATAGAAGTGTAATTCCCATTTTACACATTCTTGAGTTATCAGCAGCTTTAGCACACACTGCTGCGATGACGAAAGTAATACGGCTCGTCTCCATGTTGACCGCCATTACACGGAAATTTTAATTTTCAGTAACAATTTAGGAAATAGTGCAGCCTAAAGGGCACACAGTTATATTATCATAGCACAGAAGTTCTGAGACCTGACTCCCACAAATATTTTTCTACAAGGGTATAGAACAGATGTAAGTAAAAAGTCCAGAATCGATAACGGCTTGGCTCAAGTCTTAAGGTAAAACAATTAATTCTCAGTTTATGCTGGTGTAAAAGTGAAAGATGCTGAACCTTAACAACATTACTGATTTATAGGAGATATTTTGCAGTATTAAAACTGTGTTTTTGTGGTGTCTAAATCATAGTTTATGCTAACGTAGGTACAGGAGCTTAACGTTGCGAGTTTGCTTTTCTTGCATTGTTGTTGTTGTTGTCTTCAGTCCTGAGACTGGTTTGATGCAGCTCTCCATGCTACTCTATCCTGTGCAAGCTGCTTCATCTCCCAGTACCTACTGCAACCTACATCCTTCTGAATCTGCTTAGTGTACTCATCTCTCGGTCTCCCTCTACGATTTTTACCCTCCACGCTGCCCTCCAATGCTAAATTTGTGATCCCTTGATGCCTCAAAACATGTCCTACCAACCGATCCCTTCTTGTAGTCAAGTTGTGCCACAAACTTCTCTTCTCCCCAATCCTATTCAATACCTCCTCATTAGTTACGTGATCTATCCACCTTATCTTCAGTATTCTTCTGTAGCACCACATTTCGAAAGCTTCTATTCTCTTCTTGTCCAAACTAGTTATCGTCCATGTTTCACTTCCATACATGGCTACACTCCAAACAAATACTTTCAGAAACGACTTCCTGATACATAAATCTATATTTGATGTTAACAAATTTCTCTTCTTCAGAAACGCTTTCCTTGCCATTGCCAGTCTACATTTTATATCCTCTCTACTTCGACCATCATCAGTTATTTTACTTCCTAAATAGCAAAACTCCTTTACTACTTTAAGTGTCTCATTTCCTAATCTAATTCCCTCAGCATCACCCGATTTAATTTGACTACATTCCATTATCCTCGTTTTGCTTTTGTTAATGTTCATCTTGACAGACTAATTTATCATCACTTGTACCGGAATTTAAAGACTTAAGCTAAGTTACTTTCAATATATAAAATACTGAGCACAAAATTGGACAGATATTATTTCAGTGGCCTACAAGTACTAATAAGAAACCACGCAATTACTTAAACGTTTATTGACGATGGATTAAACTTCCTAATCTTAAAGAGTATACAGCCTTCAAACATTTATAACGTACACTACTTGCAAAAACATTGTGTGTCCACAACAATAATAATTTTTATTACAAAAGACAATAGATTACTAACAAAAAAAATTTGTAATACTTTCCAGAAACATAATACAAGGTTTTTTTTAAACCGACGCTCCCCAGTCTAGGTTTTATGGGTAAGGCACAACGTTTTCCTGTTCGAAATCTACATCTAGATGGACACTCTAAAAATCACATTTAAGTGTGTGGCAGAGGGTTCATCGAATCACCTTCACAATTCTCCGTTATTCCAAACCCGTATATCGCGCGGAAAGAATGAACACCTATATCTTTCCGTACGAGCTCTGATTTCCCTTTATCTTGGTGATCGTTCCTCCCTATGTAGGTCGGTGTCAACAAAATATTTTCACATTCGGAGGAGAAAGTTGGTGATTGGAATTTCGTGAGAAGATTCCGTCGCAACGATCAATGGACCACCATGTACATCGAGCAACCGTTCTGTGATGGGGCGTGAATCTACTTCATTTTTTCGCGTACTCGTGGTTCTGCCGTCAGTCTCCTTCCACAGATGCTCAAAATAGTAGCATGCTAAAAAAGGTCGGACAAGCGTAGTGTAGGCAGTCTCCTTAGTAGGTCTTGCCAATAAAATGCAGTCTTTGGTTAGCATTCCCCACAACATTTTCTTTGTGTTCCTTCCAATTAAAGTTTTTCGTAATTGTAATACCTAGGTATTTAGTTGAATTTACGGCTCTTAGATTAGACTGATTTATCGTGTAACCGAAGTTTAACGAGTTCCTTTTAGCACTCATGTGGATAACCTCACACTTTTCGTTACTTAGGGTCAACTGCCACTTTTCGCACAATTCAGATATCTTTTCTAAATCGTTTAACAGTTTGTTTTGGTCTTCGGATGACTTTATTAGTCGATAAACGACAGCGTCATCTGCAAGCAACCGAAGAAGGTCTCCCAAATGGTTAATATAGATAAGGAACAGCAAAGGGCCAATAACACTACCCTGGGGAACGGCAGAAATCACTTCTGTTTTACTCAATGACTTTCCGTCAATTACTACGAACTGTGACCTTTCTGACAGGAAATCACAAATCCAGTCACATAACTGAGACGATATTCCATAAGCACGCAATTTCAGTACGGGCACTTGCACCGCTGATGAGTGTTTCTGGAATTCCATATCACTCAGCGATTCCCTGCTTATGGAGCTCCCTTCGCGTTGTTTTGCTGCCGACAGGGTTCGCGACTGCGACATTCGCTTGTGCAGTGACTTTTGCAGCTATCATCATCTCATTTATCGTCACAATCCTCTTCTGTGACGGTCCGTCACGATCGCTGAACACACACATTAGTCGGCGTTGTGACTTAGAGGATGGTGATGTTCCGCTTTTCCTGTATACAGTATAACTAAATCTTCGATGCGGTGCATCTTGAAACACCAAACACTTTGTCTTCCATGGCTGCGGGAGCACCAACCGTAAGAGCACCAACAATTTGCCATCGGTAGAATTTACTTAGCTCCGGCATTGTGCGCTCACAATTACGCACGATTGACACAACGTTTTGAGGTCATCGCAAGGTGCTGCTCGTGGTCAAATACACGAGCACAATCTGCAGACTGTATTTCTTGTGGAGTTTCCATATTTTTGCTCAACCCTTACACATTGCACTATTGCAGCACGTATCCTTTGCTGGAAAAATAAAAGAATGCACATATACATCAGTACACTGCAGAGCATCTTACATGTTCTGCAGAGGGTTCTTCTGATCGCACTGTATTCCCCTCCTCTGCCACCCTTTTCCTCTGTCTCATTGACGAATGACGGATGGAAGGACCGATTGCTAGTAAAGCTCCGTGTAACATCTAATTTCTCAATTTTTATCGTCATGATCACTTCGTGAGATTGATGTGGGAGGAAGTAAACTGTTGCTAGACTCTTCTTAGATCGTACCCTCTCGAAATTTCAACAGGAAACCTCTCCCTGAAGCCCAACGCCTCTCTTATAGCGTCTGCCATTGCAATTTGTTGGACACCTCCGTAAAGCTCTTTCGCCAAGAAAACGATCCGTCACGAAATGCGCCGGTGTTTGTTAGCTTTCCCCATCTCTTTCATTAACCTTACTTGGTAAGACTTCCAGAAGAATCGGTCGAATGAGTGTTTTATAAGCCACTTCTTTCTTGGAAGAATAACATTTGCTTAAGATTCTCCCAATAAATCTCAGACTGTCATATCCTTTCCCTACTATTTGGCCGCGCGGGGTTGCCGGGCGGTCTTAGACCTCCCTCGGGCATCGGTGTGAGTGTGCTGTCCTTAGATTAAGTAGTTCGTAAGCTTAGGAAACGATGAGCTCAGCAGTTTGGTCACATAAGACCATACCACAAATTTCCAAATTTTTCCTGCTTTTTGTTTTGTGTGGTCATTCTACTTGAGGTCGCTCCAGCCAGCTTCTCTTAAGCATTATACGAGACACTTTTTCCAGTGATTGGTCGCCAGTAGTGAGATGAACTGTGGTAGATCTCTTTAGCTGTTTATGCGGAATACACTGCATTTATTCACGTTGAGGTTCAGCTGTCAGCGTCTGCATTAATCGTCGACAATCTGCAGATTGACCTGCATTTCTCTTCAGTCTCCTGACATTGCTACTCTCCTGGTATAGACGCCAGCACAGCCCGCGAATTGTCTGACGGAGACTTAAGCATTATCCACTAAATCGTTGACATAAATTGTAAAGAGCAGTGACTTTATAACACATCTTTGGAAAACTACCGAAATTACCTTAAATTAGCTTTTTATTCGTGGATTTTGTTGCGTTAAGAACGCCGTACGGAGCAAAGTTGCGGGAAAGACGGAATTTATCGCCGTTGATGGAAACTTACCGGATTGCTTGTGCCACGGAGAGCTGGCTGAAGTGTACTGCAAATAACTGTTCGTACCATATAAATTGCCCGTGAAAAGTATAGAAATTGAACGACCACACAGATGCGGGCAACACAAGTGGCAGCCTACGATTCATGAGGTTGGACTACCACTCCACATGGAGCGTAGACAAAGAAGGGTCGGCTCGTCTGCTGGCGAGATACAGAGAAATGTTGAAAAACCTTAAATGGGTGACGGTTCATGTAAAATGCCACACATCTCGCGGCAATCCGCGTAACAGATTCAAAAACTGTCATCAAGCCGCTACATATCCAATCCGCGGGGATAATAATCAGACAACATTTCACACCGAACTATACAAATCATCTCTTTTTTCCCACGCTCCATCTGTGATCGAAACAGAGCCATAAATGAATACACGGAACAATAAAATTACGCCTTGCCACACACTCCACAGCGATTCTCAAGGTACACAGGTAGGTGTAGACGACACAAAACAGAGATAGAGATAGAGAAAGAGAGAGAGAGAGAGAGAGAGAGAGAGAGAGAGAAGAAAACTGCTGAAGCAGCAGTAGCTGGTTCCAATTCTGTCACCAGATTTTGCGCCAGCAGTCCCGGTTAACATTCAAACTCTTTTGTAGCATGGAGTGAGGTCACTAAAGCGATTGAATCACGTGCCAGAATAGTTCAAGCGAGAAACAAACGATTTATTAGCTTCACCATTCTTGTCCTATCCGAATTTGTGATCCGTGTCTAATGACACTGTCGTCGACAGCACGTCAAATCGTGATCTTCCTTTTTTTCCCTACACATGAGAAGGTAATTATACTTCTGCAACTTACATCCTGACAAGCCAAACTTAGAATTGCGCTGCACCAAAACTAGAGCTCTGTATTGGTAGCACTGGTAAGGAAAGAAACATAAATGTTCGTATGAGAGAGAAACTTCTATTTGTTTGTTTTGCACATAAACAGAACATCACATCATTCAGCCTTAAAAAAATGGTTCTGAGCACTATGGGACTCAACTGCTGTGGTCATCAGTCCCCTAGAAATTAGAACTACTTAAACGTAACTAACCTAAGGACATCACACACATCCATGCCCGAGGCAGGATTCGAACCTGCGACCGTAGCAGTCGCACTGTTCCGGACTGCGGGCCTAGAACTGCGACATTCAGCCTTAGTCTATTGTGTATCTTATATCCTTGAAAAATATAAACTGCATTTTCTAAGTACGAAAAATTAGTTGATATCGTAACTTTTACTCTTTTATGTAAACAAAGCAATTACTTTTTATGTAATTGCAGTTTACATGCACAAACTTAAGACATTTCTATGATTATTGTTATTATTTTGTACTCAATGCAACATTCTTCGTCATGAAGAAAGGCAAGAGATACTAGTTCTAATTGATAAGTATGAAAGTTGTTTATAAATAATAGAAATATGTTTGATATGCTTTTTCGTTTTTTTTTTTTTTTTGTTTTTTTTTTTTGAGGTTATTGCATTTCCTAGCGCTGCTGGAAAAATTTGTATCACTTTTTTATTTTTGCTGCTTCATCACTCTGTTTCACATTACACATGACCAATTTTCGAATAAAAGCTCTATTAAATACTGTTTATTTTTAAATGACAGGCAGGACGATACTATGAAGAGTAAAAATTTTCTATAGGATATGCTGCTCTTTATACACCCTTACTCAGTTTCTAGATGATTCACCACTTCTCTACAGGAATCTAGATAATGCTGATGGCATACGCAAACAAACCAATGAAACTGAGGTAATGTACGACAGTTGTGCAACACACCTAACAGACGGGTAATGCAGATAGGATTTTACCTGGCCGAGTCAATTGGGGAAACTACCTTACTCTATCCTACTACAGTGTATCGTAGCCTACGGTAGTTTCATAACTCTAGCCAAGACATTATGACCACTACCCACCATAAAATTAAATGCCACCTGATGGTATTCCAGGCACATCATCAGGCGGTAAGAAAAGTATAGCATTAGCAGAGAGGAATGGACAATCACCCTAGCGATGGTATGGGCGGTATGGGGAGAACCACAGACATAAGCGACTTTGTCAAAGTGCAGAGTGTTCAGGCCCTGCGCCTGGGAAGGAGCAACTACGATACGGTGAAGCTGGGCGCCTGTTAGCATGCTACATTTTGAGCATCTGTGGAAGGAGGCTGGCGGCAGAACCACGAGTACGCGACAAAATGAAGTACATTCACGCCCCATCACAGAACGGTTGCTCGCTATACATGGTGGTCCATTGGTCGTGACCGGGCCAACTATCTCACGAAATAAGCGTCAAACGAAAAAACTACAAAGAACGAAAATTGTCTAGCTTGAAGGGGGAGACCAGTGGCGCTATGGTTGGCCCGCTAGATGGTGCTGCCACAGGTCAACGGAATGCTGTACTTTTTAAGCAACTTTCAAAGCCTCCTGTAACTCGTAATAAAACGTACATTAAGTTTTGCAGTTAAATTTTCGAAAAAGTAGCTAATCTTCTAAATAGAAGTGCCAAGATAGGCATCATGACTGCCTCTTCTCACCAATGCAACGTTTCCGGGCTCTGGAATAGATCTGTTCGATGATACTTATACCTTTAGGAGAGGAAAGACAGTTTCTTGTCACCTTAGGGACGGTAAAATAGTGCAATTATTACTTTCACAGATGACTGAAGCTGCCCAAGTTAATTTGATACGCATTTGGTAAGAAAGAAAATAAATTTCAGTAGAACAAAAGTAGCAATAGCTATTGTCTTCCACTAGGTCTGTAACTCGTCTATGGTACTGTCTAGACACTGCATTACTCTTATTCCTATACTAGTGCAACATGTATCATTTTTCTTCTATTAATAGCTTATTTTACTGTACGCGTTTCCAAAGTCCACAAGGTTATTTTAGGCAGTAAATAAGTATATTACTCTCTAGGAACATAGGTCTTTTTAACAGTATCAAAATATTTCTCTTAGTGACATCTGTGACCCTACAGTCTCCTCCAGATCACAAAAGAAAATTTGCATCTTACCCGCCTATTACACTGGAATATTCAGAAATGCAAAGATGCCAGCAATCACCCCTCAAATAGCACCATGAAGACAAGAATCTTCCTGATTCCATCCCTTACCTGAAACAAAAGAGAACTGTATTAATGTAGTCGCAGAATCTCTGAACGCTTACTAGTACACACAAAACTATTGTAATGCTACAAAACCTTAATGATCAGCGCAATCTGATGATATTATGCAAAAATGCTTATGCTCCTGTATTAAGCAGAACCAGAAGAGAGAATGTACAACGAAACAAAAGCCTGCATTCCGTTTTGCGAGTGTGTAATTCTATCCGTCACGACTTAAAATACTGTCCGCCACTGTGCCGACATCACATATCTGTGCTAGTACTCTACGTCTCGCCCGAACAGTGGATTAGTTTGCAATGTTTTGCAAATACATCTGACCACTGGGTGGCCGCCGCTGTAAGTAATTCCAAGCCTGACATTAAATGCGCCAATAAAGGTGGTCACTCTCAAAAGTCAGCCAATTCTCACAAACTGTCGACGACGTAAGCTGTGACAGTATCTAGAAGGGGCCTTTCCTTCTGCACAGATTACGCTCTGTAATATCTGATCGTGATGTCAAAGCAAATGCGATGCAGTGTGAAAGACTGAAGCCCGTCACACATACTCTATATTTTCTTTTCGGCCGCATTTCGTCTGTATGCTGAAAGTGTATGGACAACGGTACGGAAATCCTAATTTGTTTCACATTGTGACGCAAATTATAGAATCCCCTCCCAAAAATACTTCGTTACTTCTTGTCCACCTCCCAACGCCGCGCACTTTCGGTTCTCCGAGACTAGAGCCAATGCAGCTAGCGCCGGCAGGCTAGAGCCGTCTTCCCACCCACGCATCTCAGCGACTGCCTGGGGTCGACAGCACCTTGCTATTCTCATCGCGTTGGTATTCACAAGGCAACCACATACAGGGTATCGACGCCGCTGTTAACTTCGTTTCAATATGAGTGGAATGGTGATCGGAGCAATCAGTTTGGAAAGTCAAACGGACGTCTTCCCATGTGTAAGAGACTGAAAACATGGGATGGAGTGAGCTCGACTTTTCACACTGAATGGCCCGACCGCCATGCATATATGATTCTTAATTGAGTATGACAGCATTCTGCGGATCACTTCGTTTATCGTTGCATTGGCTTTATAAGTAGCCTTGCCCCCCTTGCCTCTAGCCTCTAGCACCTGAGGATGGAGCCGTGATGCTTTGAAACTGGTCGCACATTTAATAAATGAATTCTCAATACAACGGAAGCGGACTTTTACTTTACAAATTTGCCACAGGAACTTGAACTCTAATCGTCTACATATTCGCCGATGATGCACACTTATACCAAGCTACACTGAGATTCGATGACACCTTCTGAATGCTTCACTTCTTTTGTCATGATGGCTGACAGAAATCTAAACGTGTAGGTACCAGGAGGTTGTAATTAAAGTGAAAGTACACGCAGAGGTCCAATGTGGGCTGTATTATCGTAAGGCAGCGAAGCTTGGTAGGCAATGCCTATATCATTCTGAATTGCGATCTGAAGTTCCTTTGGACGTGCACGCAATATAGTATTTATTCGCCGAAACCGGGCAAGTGACTTTCAAGTAAAATGTCTCACCTGTAAGGGAATATATAATGGATGTACGAGTACAGGATGTAGAAGCATGGCTGACGAGATATGGAAGTTTGAGTCAGTCCATGAGTCATGCACAGGTAGCCAAATGGAAAGGCGACCGCTCGCGATTAGCGGGAAATCCGGGTCAAGTCCAGGTCCGACACAAATTTTCACTGTCGTCATTCCACTCTACAGTTGATAGTTACCCATATTCGCAATTCCGAATACGTTTAATGTAGTTGGCAGATAGGCTCATGTGTTAATGCAGAACCGATTTACGCTGAAAAAGAGAGTTACAATTTGGTCACCAGGTGCAAATCTGACACTGTACACTGTTTGTACGATGATACGACATGCACGCTGTCATTTGGCAAGCCATTTACATCTACATATATACTCCGTTAGCCTCAAAGCGGTGTGTGGCGGAGGGCACAATTCGCGCCAAAGTCATATCCCCCCCCCCCTCACCCCTCTGTCTCAACGTCTCAGTACGAGCTCTGATATTCCCCTTATCTTTGAATGGTGATCATTGAACGATTTGAAAGTTGCTGATAATAATGTATGCTCTACATCCTCGGTGAAGATCGGATTTCGGAATTTAGTGAGCAGCCCCTTAAGTTTAGCGCGTCGTCTATCTGCAAGTGTGTCCCACTTCCAACTTTCTATGAGATTTATAACGCTCTCGCGATGGCTAAATGTACCAGTCACGAACCTTACCTTTCTTTTTTGGACCTTTTCAATCTCTTGAATCAGACTCGGCTGGTAAGCGTCCCATACAGACGAACAATAATCTAAGACTGGATGAACAAACGTATTGTAAGCTATTTCCTTTGTTGAAGGACTGCGTCGCTTCAGGATTCTACCAATAAACTGAAATCTAGAGTTTGCCTCACCCGTTACTTGTGTAATCTGATCATTCCATTTGAGATCATTTAGAATAATTACACCCAGATACTTGACGGATGTCACTGCTTCCAAAGATTGGACATTTATTTTGTACTCGTATATTAATGGGGACTTTCGCCTTGTTATTCGCAATAGGGTACAATTGTTAATATTGAGAGATAACTGCCAGTCAGTACACCACGCATTAACTTTCTGCAAATCCTCATTGATTCGTTTACAACTTTCGTGCGATACTACTTTCCTGTAGACTACTGCATCATCGGCAAACAGTCTAATGCAGCTCACAATACCATCAACCAGATCGGTTATGTAAATCGCAAAAAGCAGCGGACCTATTACGCTGCCCTGGTTAACACCTGAACTTACGCTTATTTCTGTAGAAGTCACCCCGTTCAGGACGACATACTGCTCCCTGTCTGTTAGAAAACTTTCTATCCAACCCCATATGTCATCGGATAGACTGTAAGCACGGACTTTTTGGAGCAAACGACAGTGCGGAACTGAATGGATCGGTTCAAATGGTTCAAATGGCTCTGAGCACTAAGCGACTTAACTTCTGAGGTCATCAGTCGCCTAGAACTTAGGACTAATTAAACCTAACTAACCTAAGGACATCACACACATCCATGCCAGCGGCAGTATTCGAACCTACGACCGTAGCGGTCGCTCCGTTCCAGACTGTAGCGCCTAGAACCGCACGGCCACTCCTGCCGGTGAAACGAATGGAACGCCTTTCGAAAGTCGAGGAATATGGCATCAACCTAGGAGCCCGTATCTAGAAACGCGAGTGAACGGTATTAGTATCGTGCGCTGTTAGCGAAACTTTTTTACGTGAACTGCTGCAATTACAGTGCTGTATTGAGAGAGTATCACCGACTGAAATGCCTGAGGAGAGCCCAGATGATTAAAATTGAATTGCCATCCCATGGTCAACAGTACGGGAAGTTTTGCGGTCCACTATACACTGGTACACGTACAAGACCGAAGAGGTGCAGCAACTGAAGCCTCGTGATACGCAGAAACGTTCTGAATTTGGTCTTCGGTTTCTGACAGAGATCGGAATTGATGACTTGTCGCCGAGCAATATTATGTGGAGTGACGAGGCAAATTTTACACTGCAGGGTGCAATGAACATACAGAACAGCCGAATTTGGGGTAATCTTAAAACGCGTGTTGTGCGGGAAGAGCCACTGTATGCGCTGTATGTGACTATGGTGTGGATTGACAAGCATTTTTACTCTCGGTCCGTTCTTCTTTGAAGAAAACGCACCGAGAGGGCCTGTCAGGCGTACCGTGACGCCTGCATGTTATCGAGGCCGCCTTGTGCAGGACATGAGTCTTGCTTGGAAGAGTATAACTGTGTGGGAACCACTACTTCCTTGCAAGGCGGTGCAACAGCCCAGTGAAAAATCTGCTTAACGCAACCTACCACGAAAGTGTTATCGCCAACGGTTTTCCAGATGCATCACCCGCAAGATCGCCTGATCTGAATCCGCACTTTTTGCTCTGGAAATATCTAAAAGAACATTTACCACACCACGCGGGGTAGCCGTGCGGTCTAGGGCGTCTTGTCACGGACTGCGCAGCTGCCCCGTCGGAGGCTCGAGTCCTCCCTCGCGCATGGGTTTTTTTGTTGTCCTTAGCGTAAGTTAGACTAAGTAGTGCGTAAGCCCACGGGCCGATGGCCTCAGCAGTTTGGTCCCATAGTCCTTAGCACAAATTTCCATTTACCAGGAACGTATTCCGTGTCTACCTGATATGAAGGCTAGTATCCAGCAACTCATTGCTCAGATTCCACCGGAACTACTGCGAGCAACCGTTAATCACGTCATCTTACGGATGCAGCATGTCATCGCCGTCGTCTCCAGTGCTTATATTGAATACATTATGTAAACGTCGATTTAAAACAAAACTTTATTCCTTTCTCACTTGTTTCACCTTTTGGGCCAATGTCCCGATACTAGTCCGTTACGTATGTAAACATTTCTATACGTTTTTCTTGCCTTTACGGTGCATATTTCCAATAATTCCACCTGGTAGCCAAAACTGAAGCTATTTTTTCAGCGTAGATCGGTTCCGCATTAAAGCATTAGCATATCTACCAAGTTTGAAAGCCATGAGCTGGCCGGGGTGGCCGAGCGGTTCTAGGCGCTACAGTCTGGAACCGAGTGACCGCTACGGTCGCAGATTCGAATCCTGCCTCAGGCATGGATGTGTGTGCTATCCTTAGGTTAGTTAGGTTTAAGTAGTTCTAAGTTCAAGGAGACTGATGACCTCAGAAGTTTAGTCCCAAAGTGCTCAGATCCATTTTTTGAAAGCCATGCGATAATTACAGCCCTCACGGATCTCTGTGACTAGCTGCAATTTAATTGTAACCACCCGGTACACCATTCGAGTAGATAACATGAAATTGTACAATATCAATACTGTGACTGCAGGGTGCTTCTCGCTAACTTTGGCAACTGTTCATGACTCTGCCGATATCACGGCAAACCTATCGCAACCTCCAGACCGTATAAAAGAGCCGGCATCACGGCCGCACAGCCAGCTTGCACGATCTGGCATTTAGGCGAGCAGCTGTTCCCTGCAGCGTTCTGTACCAGCGCGCTGACTGGCGGCCCACTTTCTCCCTGTTCTGGTCTCGAACCTGGGACACCGATACAGCAACGGCTTATATCGGCACTCAGAGACTGGGGAGAAAGGTTTGCGCTGCCGCTAAGCAGATCATTCTCTTGCATTATTTTCGGTATCTATCGTTATTCCAGTTGGCCTAGAACCGTTCTCTAAATTTTCCCCAAAAATGGCGATCATGCAAGTTGATATGCTCCGAGTCACTTTATGAATTTGATAGGTTTATCGTATGATTAACCAGTGTTGGAGTCGCTGTAGGCTTGTCATCCAACGGAAGCATTACAAGAACGTTATTTTCTGGACCATGTACAGCTAGAGGCTCTAGAGTCGTGGTGCTGGCGAAAATAATGGAAACGTTAACGAATTGCGTACGAAGCAAAAACACCTTTATATTTTAGGATTCTCACATTACATCGCGTCTCGGTGTCAATGACAGCGACACACACACACACACACACACACACACACACACACACACACAGAGAGAGAGAGAGAGAGAGAGAGAGAGAGAGAGAGAGAGAGAGAGAGAGAGAGAGAGAGAGAGAGAGAGAGAGGGGGGGGGGGGAGAGAGAGAGAGAGAGAGAGAGAGAGAGGATGTAGGTGCAATCGTCGGTTTTACAGTAAACAAACAATGGATGTAAGTACATAGACTACAAGGATGCTATTACGTACCACCACGTCGCAATATTTGACATGAAATGTTTTATATTACAGCATTAATTACTTACAAGCAAGATGTGGGACGGAAGTGCGCGTTGAATGCTGTTAGTGTGTCCACATGGTGGCACCATACATGTAATGTGGACCAATATACACACAGATAAAAAATTTAAGTGACATATTTATTACATAATTAGGGAGTAAAAGAGCTGTTAGTACACGTAGCACACATCGATGTACATATAATGCTTTAGGTGTGTACATCAAATGAGTCTTCGTTTGTGGGAACATGGCAATATAAAAAATGAACTAACGATTACAGATAAACTAACGGAATGAAACAATTGTTGCGAGAATACAAGACTGAAAGGGATACTAACACACACAGTGTACATAAATTCAAAAAGCGGTTGTTTGCATATCATACCCACATAAGCCACGAATTTAAATAGAGTTGCAGTTCGTCAAACAAGGCATCTATCTCTTCTCTAACAGATATTGTTCGTCTTTTTTTGGTATAGAAAGCTTCGAACGATACATTTCCAGAGGCGAAGCTCCAGCACTGTGGGGGTAGAATGCAGAAAGGAATTTAGTTCTGGGGAGCCCCAGAGAACAACAATACGGCCCCTCCTGTTCTGAATGAATGACCTATAATAAAGTGTGGGCAGCGTAAATTGCTTACTGATGACGAAGCTTTATAAACTAAAATATTTTCATAGAGGAACTGCAGAATAATTCTAAACAATATGGCCAAAGAGTCTTCTTGGTATAATGGATTCTAGCTTTTTGTAGAAGCTCATTATGAAGGATTACGTGTTTTCTTAGATAATAACATAAATAACTGTAGCAATGGCCATATACTGATGGAAACAATCGCAGCATTGAAAATATATTTGCATAATTTCGAAGGAAGGACCGACTCCAGATGCAACTGGGCATCAAAATTTTTCTGTCGTGAAAGTTGAAAATGTGTGCTGCACTGGGAAACAACCCAGGATTTCCTACTTAATATGAGTGGTTGCCATCTAGCCACACTTCCCGCTGACCCAAATTGTCCACCCGTCACATGCTAGTAGTGTCCACTATACATTCACCAGCTTGCTCGCAGTAAGTCCTGTATTTGTTCAAGAGGGACTGGTCTGACGTGCATCCATACTGAAGTTATCAAGGAAGTCAGACCTACAGATATGTTGTATACAGAGTGATTCAGCTTCCACTGTTTATGGGTTTCATGCATTTTCGACAACTTCAAGTACCACGCGCATTATTTTTGTATTATCTGGTTCATTATGCACTGACTTTTAGTCCAACTGAAAAAAATTAGTGGGACTTTTTTTGTAAGAAATGTAATGTAGATAAAATTTTTGCAGGCATAATTTTCGCTAGTTGCCATTGTTTTGGAATTATTCAAGAAAAACACACGAAAGTAACTCGAAAACTGCGGCCTCCAGTGAAAACGTATTTCATAAAAAAATTAAGTGTATTAAATTTACTACAGAAAGGTCTCATTCATTTTTTCTATGGGACCAATAGATTGCACATCGGGCGCGAGAGAATACGAAAATCTCGCGCGCGGTTTTTAAAGGTGTTGTTGGTTGCGTACAGCCTTTAGTTAGGCGCAGCTGTATCACCCTTTATATGTGTGTTTTATTTTCTGTCTGACATTTCTGACGTAACGGACACCACACACATAAATGAAGTAGTATATCTTTACATGCTTAGAAACCATATGAAGTGTAATCCAGACATGTAATCACAAACATTCATGAGGGAAAACACTATGACCACGCCCACCGTGAGACTGAAAGCTGCTTGGTGCCTTTGCAGGCAGGTGACGGAGAGGAGAAGAAGGTTTCCTTCTAGTCGCGATACTGGCTGCAAATGGGAAATCTCTAATGGGGTTCTGTCCCTAATGGGGCTCTGTCCCCTTGACATAAAAATCAGAGAACCGCCTGGCACTAGATGAAGAAAGAAAGGAGGGGAAAAAATAGTGGAAAAAATGGGGCTTTATGTCGGGGATAAGTCTTGAATCAAAAGAAGGGGGAAAGAATTGTGGCAAGAGCAATAGACAACGATGAAACAGGGCGAAGAACAAATGAGTTGCTGCCACACATTAAGGAGCGTTTAAAGCTTACCTAACTAAGACCAACCAGAGAACTGCTGCATTTTCTTACTGCACGTGGACCCTACCCGACATACCTAGGCCAGTTCGAAAAGCGGGCTACACCAATGTGGAACCGCGCGACCGCTAGGTTCGCAGGTTCGAATCCTGCCTCGGGCACGGATGTGTGTGATGTCCTTAGGTTAGTTAGGTTTAAGTAGTTCTAAGTTCTAGGCGACTGGTGACCTCAGATGTTAAGTCCCACAGTGCTCGGAGCCATTTGAGCCAACGTGTGACTGCGGTGCTGCGCAGGGCACACCAGACCTTGTGGTGTATGAGTGCCCCCTCTTCGACGATGTTGCAGGTCAACTCAGGCCACAACTTCCCAACCATGACACGCACCATCTGCTCAGACAAGAGGACACTTTTCACATCTTGAACAAACTCTCAGATGAAATATCCAGTAAAGTTCTTAAAGAATTTTTAAGGAACAATCGATAATGATCAGTACCAGAATTAAACTACGTGCACCTGTCCTGTTCCGCTGGGGCGTGGACTTGGCTAGCAGCTTCATGGTTGGGATCCACCATGTCTCGGATTAGGGATGAGGGTGTACATTTCTTACCGATCGTGACACGCACCGATAATGACAGTATATATAAGAAATAGGTTAGTTGTAGGATAAGATAGGAAAACTTATTAGGATAGCACTGTAGCAATTCCAACGTCTTTGGCCAGCCCATTGGTAGGGACATGCCCACCGGCGCTAACTTGGTGGGCAAGGCGAACAACATGGTTTGTAACATGCTGGCACACCTAGAACGCTGCAGGCACTTCAAATGGTTCAAATGGCTCTCAGCACTATGGGACTTAACTTCTGAGGTCATCAGTCCCCTAGAACCGAGAACTACTTAAACCTAACTGACCTAAGGACATCAAAAACGTCCATGCCCGAGGCAGGATTCGAACCTGCGAACGTAGCGGTGGCACGGTTCCAGACTGTAGCGCCTAGAACCGCTCGGCCACCTCGGACGGCGCTGCAGGTAGTGTAGATTATTTTAGGTATAGATAAATTTGCACATATAACAGGTGTAGAGAACTAATCACAATCACCTAGCAATACAGTAACAGGAAATCAGAAATGCTTGTAGTGGTGAAATAATAAAAGTATTAACATACCTGTAGTATTAGCAAATTAAGCTGCAGTAATTGTTGTATGACTGTAAATTTAGGACCCACGAATGTAGTTAGGTAGTGTGTTGATCTGTATCATTGTAGTTATCTTCTGAATAAAGAATTTTAAAAAAATTTGAAATTCACTGACAAAGAACTAAGGTAAATGACATTGTTGTGGCACCGCGCCTGCAAACGAGCATCCCTGAAGCTGGAGGGTGTGGTCAGCTGTTCACACGCTGATGTCTTCAGCATCCGAGAAAGTGACGGAAGGACAGTGAAAGGATGACGATCGTCCACGCTTCAAGACATAACTTGGTGACCAGACTGTGGCCGCTCTGTAAACCAGGGTAGGCAGCAATCATTGATAGATCTGATGTCAGAGTACAACGCTGGTGGAGGAACAGGTCTTTCGGAACACAAAGTTCAGCATACATTGTTGAATACGGGGTGCCACAGTAGACAGTTTCTACTTGTTTCCATGTCCACACAATGAGACAGTCAATTATGACTGCAGTGGGAACAGCATAATCAAGACTAGCAGTGGAACAATGAAAATGCGTTTCCATGACAGATGTTTATTCCATTCGATTCAGCCTGCATGAAAGGTTTTTAAACGATCAGGTATGTGACACCATAGGGGACCCTTGTAAAGAGATGGTGCTGTACCTGTTTAAAGAAGTGCTATTTGAGACTTATTGTCCGAGAAGTATGTCACATTATGACCACAAAAATTAGATAAGAGGGAATAGGAAGCATTACAGATACATTCTGGCAAGCATTTTAAATATCGCACTGCTTGCGATGAGGAAGAGACGAGTGTGCAAAAAAGCGTCACGTTGCTGTGAAGATGCAGAACGTAATCTAGGAGGACCTATTCCGATGTTTGCTCGAAGTTATTTAGCGCCATCATTGGACACTTCAACCAAGGTGTGCGGATGGACGGGAATGGTAATCCCGTCATTCTCATACATAATGTCATTGACTTTACCGATACACTCTCTTACACAAACACACATTCACACTCACACTCTTTAATACTTCCAGCATTCGGCAGTACTTCCAGTTTTTTGAGTTGTTCTCTTTCACTCTTTCGCATCATTTTTTCGACATATATGACGCTACATCACTCTTAACTCTGTCATCGTTGACTACTGTCATAAAACAAGTGCCTGGACACCGTATATCTACAGATTAACGCATTCGGGAGGACGACGGTTCAATCTCGTCTCCAGCCATCCTGATTTAGGTTTTCCGTGATTTCCCTAAATCGTTTCAGGCAAATGCCGGGATGGTTTCTTTGAAAGGGCACGGCCGATTTCCTTCCCAACCCTTCCCTAACCCGAGCTTGCGCTCCGACTCTAATGACCTCGTTGTCGACGGGACGTTAAACACTAACCACCACCACCACCACCACCACCACCACCACCACCACCACCACCACAGATTAATGTATAATTCTTGAGAGCACACCCAGAAAGTCTTATTCCACCTTTTAATGGTGGTTTCCCGTCCCAAGGGCAAGAGGGTGCTACCAAATTTTGTGCATTGCTCCGCCCTCTTTGACAAGGCCGGTGGCAGAACTAGGATGACTCATTACAACGGAAGTCTTCGGCCGCCAGTGCTGATGATTTATTTTTTTCAGAATTTAAGCCGTGGGTGGGTTCCACACCGCGACTGGTGAAGGATGCTGCTCCTAGACCACGGGTGCACTCTGGCTGAAATATGCTGCTTCAAATATCTTGAAGTTCAACATAGTAAGAAGCTAAACTAGAAAAGACACATAGGTAAATCAATCAATAACTTGATTCAAAATAATTTGCAATTAGAAGTATGTTTCATTATATTGACCTGAAGATGAGGGTTTTAGATTATTTCGGATCTTCTCATACACTGATGTCTTCTAGAATTATATAAATAAGATAAAACAGCACCTTAAATAAGGCTCTTCAAAGATCTTTGAATTATTATACTTGCGAGGCACTACACTACATGTTAATGGGATTTCTGGTTGATACATAAAATGTTGACTGGAATACTCTCTTTCAAATTCTGAAGGTGGCAGGGGTAAAATACAGGGAGTGAAAGGCTATTTACAATTTGTACAGAAACCAGATGGCAGTTATTAGAGTCGAGGGGCATGAAAGGCAAGCAGTGGTTGGGAAAGGAGTGAGACAGGGTTGTAGCCTCTCCCCGATGTTATTCAATCTGTATATTGAGCAAGCAGTAAAGGAAACAAAAGAAAAATTCGGAGTCGGTATTAAAATTCATGGAGAATAAGTAAAAAGTTGAGGTTCGCCGATGACATTGTAATTCTGTCAGAGACGGCAAAGGACTTGGAAGAGCAGTTGAACGGAATGGACGGTGTCTTGAAAGGAGGATATAAGATGAACATCAACAAAAGCAAAACGAGGATAATGGAATGTAGTCGAATTAAGTCGGGTGATGCTGAGGGAATTAGATTAGGAAATGAGACACTTAAAGTAGTAAAGGAATTTTGCTATTTGGGGAGCAAAATAACTGATGATGGTCGAAGTAGAGAGGATATAAAATGTAGACTGGCAATGGCAAGGAAAGCGTTTCTGAAGAAATTTGTTAACATCGAATACAGATTTATGTATCAGGAAGTCGTTTCTGAAAGTATTTGTTTGGAGTGTAGCCACGTATGGAAGTGAAACATGGACGATAACTAGTTTGGACAAGAAGAGAATAGAAGCTTTCGAAATGTGGTGCTACAGAAGAATGCTGAAGATAAGGTGGATAGATCACGTAACTAATGAGGAGGTATCGAATAGGATTGGGGAGAAGAGAAATTTGTGGCACAACTTGACCAGAAGAAGGGATCGGTTGGTAGGACTTGTTTTGAGGCATCAAGGGATCACAAATTTAGCATTGGAGGGCAGCGTGGAGGGTAATAATCGTAGAGGGACACCAAGAGATGAATACACTAAGCAGATACAGAAGGATGTAGGTTGCAGTAGGTACTGGGAGATGAAGAAGCTTGCACAAGATAGAGTAGCATGGAGAGCTGCATCAAACCAGTCTCAGGACTGAAGACAACAACAACAACAACAACAACATAAAATCAGTTAAGTTGCGGTGATCGGAAGAATGAATTTACACAACCACAACAGAAGATGAAAAAATCCATGGAGCCCTTATCTCTTCGTCTACGGCTCAGAATGATGCTTCGTCATCTGCTGCGGAAGTCGAGAACTGGCATCCATTTAACGTAAAGGAAGAAAATGACAACCTTAAAAAATCCAAAATCTATCTAAAATTCCTTATTAATCGACTCCTCTACAAATTATCTGATTACCTAGATTCAAGAACTGAACACTTCAGTTAGCCGCATGATACGCAGCAATGTTCATTGCAAATAGGTCTCTATTCGTATGGTAAACAGGGAAGAGTTGTTCAAGGGTAAATTTTGGTGTCGTGCAGAACGGGCAGTCAAGAAAAGCGAGCAGATGGAATGAAAGTAAGTGAACTGTATGTTATTCCAAAAGTAATCGCCACTAAGGTAAATACATTTATACCACTGTGACACAAGACGGTCAGTGCCTTCATGGGAAACTGTTTGCGGTGCCTACAGGTCCATGATTGTGCCCAGGCGTGGGAGCAAATCGACGACCATAAGTGTCTTTCTTCAGAGCTCCAAAAATATGGAAGCCGCATGGAAAGCGCATGGGGAGAGATCGGAAACCTGTTGTCAAGGTTGTTTCGTTTAAGTTACACATCTTCCACGCAGTCCCAGTCTCTCCGCTCGTGACTACCATATTTTTGGAGCCCTGAAGAATGACATTTGTGACCGTCGATTTGCTTCGGACGAAGACGTACACGCCGGGGTACAACCATGGTTCCGTAGGCAACTGGAAACATTTTCCATGAAGGTACTGATCATCATTTCTCACAGGGGATAAATGTATTAAACTTTGTTGCGTTTGTTATTGTAACAAAAAACAGTTTATATACTTTTTTCCATCTGTCTCGTTTTCATTTGACTGCCTCTTATAGGCAGTACGACAAGCAATCTTTTATATCCGAAGCTCGTGGTCTTGCGGTAGCGTTCTCGCTTCCCAAGCACGGGGTCCCGGGTCCGATTACCGGTGAGGTCAAGGATTTTCACCTGCCCCGAGATGACTGGGTGGTGTTGTGTCGTCTTCATCATCATCATTCACCCCCATTACGGTCGGAGGAAGGCAACGGCAAACCACCTCCACTAGAACCTTGCCTAGTACAGCGGTGCGGATCTCCCGCATCGTTCCCGTATGCTCTGTCAAGGAGTATGGGACTTCATTTCCATATATAAATGCTGACGTAGTAGCGTTTTTTAAAAGTAGAAGCACTCCTGTTGATTACGTTGTATAAAATTTAGTTTGTGTAACATAAATTGTTTATAACTGCAGTTTCTAACAATTGCTTCACTTTGGCTTGTCTCTCTTCGCAGACGGTTCTCTTTCATAATGAGGCCACTGGAAAACGATGACTTACTTTATTTATTTATTTATAAATTTATTTATTTATTTATAAATATATTTATTTATTTATGGAAAGAACCGATGATCGGTAGCAGCCCATCCGAATGAAAACGTCTGTACTGATGGCTTTTGACGAAATCAGTCGACACCGCTTTCGCAGATAAGCGAGCAAGCATACACAAAGGATCCGTAACGGTCATTACTCGCCTATTGCTGTACTAATGTAAGCCTCAACGGTCCGAAACGGGCGTAGTTGGATGCAGTTGCCTGTCCTCCGCCCTTTAAGCGTCGCATTATTACTTGAGATACGGCAGTAACTCGCACGGAGGAATGGAGAATCGGCCGCCATTTATTCATCTCTCGCTCTCTCTCTCTCTCTCTCTCTCTTTCACTTTCTTTGTTTGTCATCGAGCGATTCCAGAAGCACTCTCGCAGTTTCAGAATGGGCTTTCACTACTTGTAGCTTTCGAGGAACCGCTGTTGCTATCTGAGTTGGGAGAGATCACAGGTCGCTGTAGTGCAAACATCAGTCGGGAACGATCTGGAGTTCTCCCTTTCACTTACTCACCCAGCGAAATTTATGGTTGAGCTTCACTTCTTTGCAGGCGGCTACAACCATCAGAAGCAGTAATGCAGTATTTCTCAAGGTAGTGAGCTGACCTCAAGCCATTTAAAAGTATTTAGTCGTGACCGGCTGAATGCATAAGACCAAATCCTTCTCTGTAGAATGATAATCGATTGCTGATCCTTAAGACAAAGGATTTACGAATGATATGAATTATTGTCGCAGTAAATAGCATACATTCGAGGTATGGCATATGCTAATAGAACAGTCATTCAGTACAAAAGTGAAGATACAAGCACATCAGAATTATCATTAAATAAATATAAACTGAAGTAAAATGGTTCAAATGGCTCTGAGCACTATGGGACTTAACATCTGAGGTCATCAGTCCCCTAGAACGTAGAACTACTTAAACCTAACTAACCTAAGGACATCACACACATCCATGCCCGAGGCAGGACCATAGCAGTCGCGCGGTTCCAGACTGAAGCGCCTAGAACCGCTCGGCCACTCCGGCCGGCATAAACTGAAGTATATACACTCCTGGAAATTGAAATAAGAACACCGTGAATTCATTGTCCCAGGAAGGGGAAACTTTATTGACACATTCCTGGGGTCAGATACATCACATGATCACACTGACAGAACCACAGGCACATAGACACAGGCAACAGAGCATGCACAATGTCGGCACTAGTACAGTGTATATCCACCTTTCGCAGCAATGCAGGCTGCTATTCTCCCATGGAGATGATCGTAGAGATGCTGGATGTAGTCCTGTGGAACGGCTTGCCATGCCATTTCCACCTGGCGCCTCAGTTGGACCAGCGTTCGTGCTGGACGTGCAGACCGCGTGAGACGACGCTTCATCCAGTCCCAAACATGCTCAATGGGGGACAGATCCGGAGATCTTGCTGGCCAGGGTAGTTGACTTACACCTTCTAGAACACGTTGGGTGGCACGGGATACATGCATTCGTGCATTGTCCTGTTGGAACAGCAAGTTCCCTTGCCGGTCTAGAAATGGTAGAACGATGGGTTCGATGACGGTTTGGATGTACCGTGCACTATTCAGTGTCCCC
Source organism: Schistocerca gregaria (assembly GCF_023897955.1). Lineage (NCBI taxonomy): Eukaryota > Metazoa > Arthropoda > Insecta > Orthoptera > Acrididae > Schistocerca > Schistocerca gregaria. Next base: position 289,460,071 of record NC_064923.1, read on the forward strand.
TCGACGATCACCAGAGGTGTACGGCCAGTGTAGGAGATCGCTCCCCACACCATGATGCCGGGTGTTGGCCCTGTGTGCCTCGGTCGTATGCAGTTCTGATTGTGGCGCTCACCTGCACTGCGCCAAACACGCATGCGACCATCATTGGCACCAAGGCAGAAGCGACTCTCATCGCTGAAGACGACACGTCTCTATTCGTCCCTTCATTCACGCCTGTCGCGACACCACTGGAGGCGGGCTGCACGATGTTGGGGCGTGAGCGGAAGACGGCCTAACGGTGTGCGGGACCGTAGCCCAGCTTCATGGAGACGGTTGCGAATGGTCCTCGCCGATACCCCAGGAGCAACAGTCTCCCTAATTTGCTGGGAAGTGGCGGTGCGGTCCCCTACGGCACTGCGTAGGATCCTACGGTCTTGGCGTGCATCCGTACGTCGCTGCGGTCCGGTCCCAGGTCGTCGGGCAAGTGCACCTTCCGCCGACAACATCGATGTACTGTGGAGACCTCACGCCCCCACGTGTTGAGCAATTCGGCGGTACGTCCACCCGGCCTCCCGCATGCTCACTATACGCCCTCGCTCAAAGTCCGTCAACTGCACATACGGTTCACGTTCACGCTGTCGCGGCATGCTACCAGTGTTAAAGACTGCGATAGAGCTCCGTATGCCACGGCAAACTGGCTGACACTGACGGCGGCGGTGCACAAATGCTGCGACGGCCAACACCGCTGTTCCTGGTGTGTCCGCTGTGCCGTGCGTGTGATCATTGCTTGTACAGCCCTCTGGCAGTGTCCGGAGCAAGTATGGTGGGTCTGACACACCGGTGTCAATGTGTTCTTTTTTCCATTTCCAGGAGTGTAGGTTTGCTATTAGTTAATGTAAAAGTGATGTTTTGTACATTATTTTATTCTATAAAATAAGTTCCACATAATTAAATTTTTAGGATTAAATCTCTCTGAAGGATTACGCTCTCGATTTAGCGTCTCCAGAGTTCTTCCTCTGGGGCGACCTTGAAAAAAATCTAGAACCGCACACTGCTGGAACTATGAATTAACATAATAGGTAAACAGAGATTATATATACAGGTTGTAACAAGTGTGAGTGCAGGTACCTTTAAATGTGGTATCTTAATATGTATCCCCCCCCCCCCTCCCACCATTGTGTTGATTGTTTTTTAGGCTCATCGAACAGTGTTCCTTATTGAATGTCACAAACTTTACGACTTGTTGTTTTCTGCACGGCCGTACTGCACTACTAACTGGACTACGTCTGTCAGTATAGACCAACAGTCTGGCGTGTACGCGTCGATACTTCAACACCTGACCTGCTGCCCAGGCGAAAATACACATTAATGTATTCCCACATGTACTAGGAGGTGCTAAAAACCTACAAACATACGACTTGTGCTGGCTGTAATAAATTAGTCTGCAAATGACGTAAATATTGATGTAACGCTGTTCTATAAACCGTTCTCAGTCACGAATAAAAATATCTGTACCTACGTCCGTTACACCCTGTATACATAGCGCAAAGCAGAGGTCCAACACCTTGAAGCACAAGTGATGTGACAGGTAGCTCACCAATGTAGGAATATATGGAAAAAAATTCGGAACAAATGAAGCACATTTCACAGTAAACGGTGCCTAAATAGGTGCCAAATGGCATTCTGCGATAGACTGTTCTAAGCATCTTGCGCCGTTTGTTGCTATTCGGCAATGGTTCTTGCAAGCTCTGGAGAGCGAGTAAGTTCCCGAATCACCGTGTCCCATACGTGTTCAGCTGGCGAGAGATCCCGTGATCTTGTGAACCGCTGCTGTTACGGTCGCAGGTTCGAATCCTGCCTTGAGCATGAATGTGTGTGCTGTCCTTAGGTTAGTTAGGTTTAATTAGTTCTAAGTCTAGGGGACTGATGACCTCAGATGTTAAGTCCGATTGTGCTTGGAGCCATTTGCATTTTTGCGTCTTGTGGACCAGGGCAGTAGTTGTACATCGCGAAGAGCATGCTGCTTCACAGCTGCCTTATGTAGGTGAACATTGCTCTGCTAAAATGGCATAATACCTAAGTGTCGAAAAAGTTGGATAACAACCTGTGCAGTTTAGTGGGCACTGGTTGCTTTACCCTGAAGAAACACTAAGTGTGAGCAAAAAATGTAAAAAAAAAAGGGTGTGCGTATTCCTGAAGGACCAAACTGCTGGCGTCATCGGTCCCTAGACTTACACACTACTTAAAACTAACTTATGCTAAGGGCAACACACACACCCATGCTCGAGTGAGGACTCGAACCTCCGGCGGGAGGGGTGCACGAGTTGTAGCTGATGGCCCCCCACATCATGAAGCCTGAGATGGGACCTTTGTGTGAGGACAAATGCACTCTGGAATAGGAGCCTCATCAGGTCTATGCCGTACACGTGTACTTCTGTCATTCGCTTACAGATGGAACCTGCTCTGATCACTAAAGAAAACAGAGCGCCATTGCACCCTCCAGTCAATTTCTTCACAACAGCAGAGTAGCCATACTTGGCGGTGTCGTGAGGTCAGTTGTGGTCTGGTCAGAGGCACATGTGATCTTAATCCTGATACAAGCGGATTGTTCCCAGCGGTTCTCGTGAGGCAGCAGGTGAAACATGTGCGCAGATTTCGTGTCTGGATAATGTTTGGTCAGCCACCGGTGCTCTGCAAAATGCGTCTATCTTGACGTGCGTCCATGGTACGCTGAGGTGCAGTACCTCGTCTACAGGTGTGGGAATTTACCACAGACCACTACTGAAAGCAGTGACACTTCCCGCAGGCTCGCAATGCGACCCCGTTCAAATGGCTGAGATTGTTCAACAGGAGTACATACTCGTCGGCGGGGCAAGGTTGTATCCTAGAATGATTGTTGTAAACACTATTTCTTCTCTGAACTCAGGACTGTTAGTGCCTGCAGAGTCCAAACAGAGTACATAGGCAGACCTTCTGAGCGCCATCTGATTGACGATGATCGCGATAAATATATCACTAACACTACAAACCATCCCCCCCCCCTCCCCGCCGGGTAGCTGAGTGGTCAGCGTAACAGACTGTCAGTTCTAAGAGCCCGGGTTCGATTCCCGGCTTGGTCGGGTCATTTCATCCCCATCGACGCGCAAGTCGCCGAAGTGGCGTCAGATCGAAAGACTGGCAACCGGCGAACCGTCTACCCGAAGGGAGTCCCTACTCAAACGACATTTTCATTTATCACAAACCATCCAGTAGACGCGTATTATAGGCAGGTACCTCTGAGCGCAATCGCCGCGTGGGGAAGCCGCGCGGTCTACGGGCGCCTTGCCATGGTTAGCGCGGTTGCCCCCCGCCGGAGGTTCGAGTCCTCCCTCGGGCATGTGTGTGGTTGTGTGCCTGTGTCTGTTGTCTTTAGAGTAAGTTAGTTTAATTTAGATTGAGTAGTGTGTAAGCTTATGGACCGATCACTTCAGCAGTTTGGTCCCACAAGAACTTACCACAAATTTCCGAAATTTTTCTCTAAGCGCAATCCTCGACTGTGTTGCATTTTTTTGAATTTGCTTTTCTCCAGTGAGTGTTCATAGCTGATGTTACAGGTGCCGGCATTTGGTATGCATGTATTTACACGTCGATTCCATGATGACATTACAAAAAAAATGGTTCAAATGGTTCTGAGCATTATGGGACTCAACTGCTGTGGTCATCAGTCCGCTAGAACTTAGAACTACTTAAACCTAACTAACCTAAGGACACCACACACATCCATGCCCGAGGCAGGATTCGAACCTGCGACCGTAGCAGTCGCACGGTTCCGGACTGCGCGCCTAGAACAGCGAGACCACCGCGGCCGGCGATGACATTACAAACTTTCAGGGATGATAGATGTACAGACCTGAGGTAAGGGACCCTGGACCTATAACGAACGAGTCGAAAGGTAGAAGCGAAAATCGTTCTGAGACCTCTGACAGTGGAACACACACACACACTGGTATTCTTACTGTTAAGCTGTAGGGTAGACAACTTTCAGATGTGGTAGAGCACACGAAACAAGGAAAGAAAAATACCTCGTAAACTTGGGCTCTAAAATGCGTACCTTAAGAGCTAGGAGCACTTGGTCAGTACAGGAGATGCGTTTCCCAGTGGCAAAGATGAACAATTGGTGTGCATTTTTATGCCCATGTTTTCTGGAATTCCTTTTTTTTTTTTTTTTTTTGGGTCCATACTACCACCTCTGATGGTTGCCTGCTCTACAACCTTAACAACAACAATACTGATACATGTGGCCATTGTCAGAGGTATCAGAATGATTTTCGCTTATAGCTTTCGACTCGTTCGTTTACGGACCATGGTCCATTACTTAAAATTCGTACGTTTATTCTTCTCCATTATCCCTGAAAATTTGTATCACCACGGAATCACGCTGTATGTATATAGGCTTACATACACTGGCGCTGGTGCCTAATCTTCAGCACTATGTTGTGTCGTTGGAAGACGTTTCCGGACACGTGTTCCTGTCCTCATTTTGTTCCTCAAACCATCTGTATATTCAACAGATTCTCCTGCAAACACATGTCGCACTCTTTCGTTTCTTACGCCTTCTGTTCCCGAATCAACTCTGATTTTCTTCATAAATTTCATTTCTCCACTTTATATTTTACCCAAAGGTAGTTTTATAGTCACCTAACATTAAAATCAATGAAGAAGAACCTGAAGAGTTACTGTTTTATAAAATTATAACCTTGTTTGTGCTCTAGTCTTATTTTCATACTTCTGTAGCCGTATTTACATCTAGATTATTATTACGCTCATTTTGCCATTCAGAATGCCCGAAGTGTAATACTGTTACCGAAGTCCGTCACCGGCAATGATATTGGTTCCGATCATATCTTTTCCTGAAAGAAAAACAATTGCTTTAACCTTAGTTTTAAAGGTTTCAATATCATAACGTTTATTTATAGAGATATAAATTTTTATTGCAGTATTAAGGCATCGTCTGCAAAAATTTAAATATTTATGGATGACGAATAGAAAATTTTAAAGTATTTGAACTACTGTTTTGATACCTTTGGGCAAACGTTGTTCCTATTTTGTGTAATGCCATTACATGGATTTTAAAAGGAGTAAGTGATATTGTACACATTTGTATTACTTTATTTATTAAATTAATATCAACATTTGTCTTACCTTTATTATAATCTACGATTCACTTCATAGGCTCTACATGGGTCATTAACTTGTTAGGATATCGAGTATTTTACAGTTTGTTAACACTTCAGGTGCTGATATAAAATCTGCAAAACTATGGACGTTTTTTTGCAAGTTGAATTCTTATCTATTCAATATTCAATGGATGCTAGAATAAACACATTATCACTTTTCATCTTCCCTTTATAAAACATTTCTGTTTGTATTGGAAGAGAATTTTTGCTTTCCAGCACCTGAAAATAATCCAACCAGCCACCCGCAAGAGACGTGGACCAAAACAAACTCTGTGCCTTTCAGGGATGCGACAGTGTTATTCCAGGCTGTGATTCCTATATGATTAGTATCGTCAGACACAGGTATTCATACGATATGTGAACCTGTTACATAGAAACGCAGCTGTTTCTCATCGCACACTGTGAGACCTGAAATACGAAAGTAAGTTGTTAGAGAAGAAAACACACGAAATTCTCGGCGTGTATTATTACACAACAGCCAGACCCGTCCGCCTCGAATTCTGCGTGGTCCGTGATACCGATTTCTAACCAAAGGGGCCAGGGTTCGATTCTGAGATTTTCTCTGCTCGTCGTAACTGACACTATGCTATTGAGATTACTGTACAGACACGTCCAGAAAGGCCGTAAATTAAAAAAAAAACTGCTAGGTCTATCAGCCAGGATGCATTCCAACGCAAAGCTAATGCTGCATTAAGGGAAAGCGATGATGACGTCAATAATTGTAGCTGCTAGTACTTGTATGAAATACTACCCTTATAGTGGTTACCTGTGAAGGTCCTTCGCACAGGAGTGGGAGTTCAGAGGGCTGATGACGCATCCATACGCCCAACGAAGTCTCAGATGAAGGCAATGCTTATCATATTTTCTCAAACGATTATGTGGGACGAAATAAATAACTAACATATTAATAAAAGTATGTTTGTCTCAATTTACCAACATCAACAGTAACAAAAACCATGTACTAATAGTGCACGTCTGATGTACACAGTTGTTTCATCTGAAACACAGAGTAGAAACATTGCAAAGAAACAAGGCTAACAGCCCAGGAACAACGTGTATTGGAGGCCACCAAATGGTGTAATACCTATAAACTCTAAAGCCTACATAATGATAGCAATAAAAGTTTTAAAAAATACTTGTCATAATGATGTCTCACAGGACTGAAATGAAGATAAATTTCCTTCGCATAAACCACCATGAAACCAAAAATATAGATCATAAATCACATTCAAATTGCTCTTGCGTGTAGGCCGTATTCCTGTAATTGCAAGATAGTCCGAACAAATAACTAGAAGAAAATGTTTGTGTGTGCTAGTTTACGGAAGTTAAACTTGTATGGCTCTGAGCACTATGGGACTCAACATCTAAGATCATCAGTCCCCTAGAACTTAGAACTACTTAGATCTAACTAACCTAAGGACATCACACACATCCACGTCCGAGGTATGATTCGAACCTGCGACCGTAGCAGCAGCGCGGTTCCGAACTGAAGCGCCTAGAACTACTGCTCGGTCACAGCGGCCGGCACGGGTACAAAAACTCTGATTTTCAGTATTTCATGTAGATACTAACTGAATTAAAAACATTTGAATGCCGGTATAACCTGCTCAATAAGTGATATAGTCACAGGTATAATGTTTAACACAATAAATGAAGTATTAAAAGTTAAAAACCCTGAATCTGTCTTGAGACACAAACTCACCTCGCGCAAATTACTCAGTCTTCATTTGTTCAGCATTTGAGAATCAGAGGACTTAGCAACTTCCAATAAACGTTAAATTCCATTTCAAAAATTTTCAAAACGTTTTCCCTATCACTCCCCTCCCCACTCCCTGCAAAATAATGAAAGAAAATAAGTTTATTGCTTTTTACATTTTCGCTGTTCCTGCAGCAGAAATTCACTATCAGGAATAATGCTTTAATTTATTTAATCTGTATGGAGTGTAGCCATGTCTGGAAGTGAAATGTGGACGATAAATACACAGGAAGACAATAGCAGCTTTCGAAATCTGGTGCTACAGAAGAATGCTTAAGAGTAGATGGGTAGATCACATAACTAATGAGGAGGTATTGAATAGAATTGGAGAAGAGAAATTTGTGGCACAACTTGACTAGAAAAAGGGATCGATTGGTAGGGTATATTCTGAGGCATCAACGGATCACCAATTTAGTATTGGAGGGCAGCGTGGAGGGTAAAAATCGTAGAGGGAGATCAAGAGATGAATACACTAAACAGATTCAGAAGGGTGCAGGCTGCAGCAGATGTTGGGAGATGAAGAAACTTGCACAGGATAGAGTAGCATCGAGAGCTGCATCAAACCAGCCTCTGGACTGAAGACAACAACAACAACTACTACTACTACTACTATTGAAAGCAGCGACACACTGCTTTATGCCCAAAAAGTGCAGCAGTCCGTCGATACGTCCATCCAGCTCGCCGCAGACCCAAAATTCGAGCCCGTTCAAATATCTGAGATTGTTCAACAGGAGTGTGTACTCGTTGTTGGGTCTGGTTATAACGTGGAACGAATGTTTCAGACACTGTTCACCTCTAAACGCAGCACAGTTACTGCCTGCAGAGCCCAAACAGAGGGCGTACACAGATGTCTTCTTAGCGCCACCTAATAGCCGATGCCCGTGACCTTTGAATCACCAACACTACAACCCGTCAGTATGCACGTAGTTCACCCGGGCCCCACTAGAACAGTCCTTGAAGATATTGCATTTTTCCCGGCACCGTACATACAGGGTAATTTTCTCCACCGTGTAAAAACTGCAGGGATTCATCGATGAGAGAATACAGAACAGTAAAAGGTCCGTAAATGCGAGGTTTTCATTCTACGAGACCATTTATTCAATCATACATTGTTACAGACACTGCGGTCTAATACGCGCTGCACCATGCAGCCACAGTTACAATACGTATAGAAAATGGTTTCCATGTGCCTCTTCGCATAGGCCAGGCTGTATCCGAACAGCGTCAAAGGCAGCATGAAGGCGTCGTTGCATTGTATACACATCTGGAATTGGGTCTGCAAACACGATACTTTTAAGATGACCTCATAACCAGAAATCGCACGGGTTGTCGTCCGCTGAACGAGCAGGCAACGGAACTGGACCCTCTCGTCCGATCCATCGACCAGGGAAGACACGATTGAGACACTTGAGAGCGTTAACAGCGAAGTGGCCTGCAGCACCACCATGTAGCAGCCACATAACCCTTCGGGTCATCAATGACACTTCTTCCATCAGGGGAGGCAAAGTGAATCGCAAGAAACGCTGACTGTTCCGGTTTGTTAGGCGACGGAGGAGGAAGATTGGTCCCAAAATACGATCGCCAGTTATACCGGGCCACACATTCCGACTGCACTGATGCTGATGATTAACTGTCACCATTCTATGGGCGTTCTGCGTACTATCCCACACGTGAACTGTTACGTAATTGAACATACCAATCCGAGTAAAGGTGACCTTATCTCTGAATAGGAGGAATGGCACAAATTCCAGAATAGTGGCTGCCTGATGAAGAAACCAGTGACAAAACTGTTCTCGATGTGGAAAATCTGTCACTCGTAAGCCCTGTCCACGCTGTAAGTGATAAGGGTAGTAACAACTGTTATGGAGAATGTTCCACACGGTTGTCTGGCTTACCATGTACTGACAGGCCAACTGCCTGGTACTGACACGACTGTCGCCTTCCTCAGTGTTAGTCACATTTTAATAGTCTGGTGTCCGAACATTTCGGGTACGTCCTTCACGATTTCCTGTTTCCTGAAACGACCCTGTCTCAGAGAAATGGCGAAACACTGTTGAGAACATTGAATGCCGAGCTTGTTGTCAGCGGGGATAGGTCTCCTGATAAAAACTCAATGCCCGCCGCTCCTTGCCATTTGCCTTTCCATAAGTAAACACCATGTCGGCAAGCTCTCGATTCGAATACTGAACTATGGTGTACAGCGCTGTGTGACATCCACTACAAGGTGAGTCAGCAAGAGAAGTGAATCGGACACACTATAACCAATTACTATGGGAGGAGAGGGCGCCAGGGCATGAGGTATGAGGAACAGCACCACTCTCTAGGAGGAAACCATGCATACTGTGACTGTGGCTGCATGGTACAGCGCCTATTTGACCTATTAGACCGCAGTCTCTGTAACAATGTATGAATGAATAGCCAGCCGGAGTGTCCGAGAGGTTCTAGGTGCTTCAGTCCGGGACCGCGCTGTTGCTACGGTCGCAGGTTCGAATCATCCCTGGGGTATGGATGTGTGTGATGTCCTTAGGTTAGTTAGGTTTAAGTAGTTCTAATTCTAGGGGACTGATGACCTCAGATGTTAAGTCCCATAGCGCTTAGAGCCATATGGATGAATAAATGGCCTCTAGCACGTAAACCATTCATTTCCGAACGTAAGTCCATAAGACCTTTTTTGCTCCGTATCTTCTCATCCATCAATTCCTACAGTTTGTACACTGCGGAAAATAATCACCATGTATTTCATATTATCTCTTGAGGTCCACTTGTCTTTCATCGATCTGTTTCAATCGATTTTCGTATTTTCGACCACGTATCTCAATATTCGACTTTTTCCCATCGTATCTACTGCAAATGTGAATAGAACTCTTGCGGCTCCTCTGAAAGGCACGAGTGGCTGTTGAATGTTCTCATCGACAACAGTTATTAGCAGATGGGTGTTGCGTATGCCGGTGCAGCATACCTATCAAGACTGGTAGGAAGACAGATTCGGAATGCCCCCGGTAGAGCGTGGAGCGATTACTCCGCCACTCCAGGTGCTGCGCAGATTCGTGCGCCGGTGGTCCTCCACGGGCCCGCAGCGGAGAAAGCCCACGGCCGGCCTACATCCGAAAGCTAGAGCCTGCAGCCGCCTGCCACAACACGGCGCGTTGCCCTTCCGCCAGCACCAGACTCACTGCAGTACGACGACCTTCGCAAGCTGCCGCGTGAACAATTCGCTCCTCCACTTGCCTGAAACGCGATAGTCTCATCTTGCTCAATGGTATGTGCAAGACGTATTGCGCATCCTGCTCCTAAGTAGTAAGTTCCTTACACGTTCCGTAGACCATGAACAAGATAAGCCCTACTATACAGAGCGTGTCAGTAGAACGAAAAAATGGGTCAAATGGCTCGGACTTAACAGCGGAGGTCATCAGTCCCCTAGAACTTAGAACTACTTAAACCTGACTGACCTAAGGAAATCACACACATCCATGCCCGAGGAAGGATTCGAACCAGCGACCGTAGCGCCTAGAACCGCTCGGGCACTCCGGCCGGCAGTAGAACGAAAGACTGAAGAGAAAATATGAGAATACGAATTCATTCGGCAGGAATAGCGATTATTTTCTGTCTTTTAAAGACACCTGTAGTAGAAATTAAATTTTAGGATCTACTCTGGACTGAGAAAACGCGACGCCATTTCATCTATTTTATTTAACCTCGTCTTAGAGAAAACTGGCAGAAAATTTACTAAAACGAATTCGCAAGGGATGTAACTACAGGTGTTAAACATTACTACACTTCGCTAGGCAAATTACGTAGCACTGATCGGAAGTACACTACTGGCCATTAAAATTGCTACAGCAAGAAGAAATGCAGATGATAAACGGGTATTCATTGGACAAATGTATTATACTAGAACTGACACGTGATTACATTTTCACGCAATTTGCGTGCATAGATCCTGAGAAATCAGTACCTAAAACCACCACCTCTGGCCGTAATAACGGCCTTGATACGCCTGGGCATTGAATCAAACAGAGCTTCGATGGCGTGTACAGGTACAGCTGCGTATTCAGCTTCGACACGATATCACAGTTCACAAAGAGTTGTAACGAGCCAGTTGCTCGGCCACCACTGACCAGACGTTTTCAGTTAGTGAGAGATCTGGAGAATGTGCTGGCCAGGGCAGCAGTCGAACATTTTCTGTATCCAGAAAGGCCCGTGCGGGACTTGCAACATGCGGTCGTGCATTATCCTGCTCAAATCTAGGGTTTCGGCCGCGCGGAATTAGCCGACTGGTCTAAAGGCGCTGCAGTCATGGACTGTGCGGCTTGTCCCGGAGAGGTTCGAGTTCTACCTCGGGTGTGTGTGTTTGTCCTTAGGATAATTTAGGTTAAGTAGTGTGTAAGCTTAGGAATTGATGACCTTGGCAGTTGGGTCCCATAGGATTTCACACACATTTGAACACTTGTAGGATTTCGCAGGGATCGAATGAAGGGTAGAGCCACGGGTCGTAAACATCTGAAATGTAACGTCTACTGTTCAAACTGGCATCAATGCGAACAAGAGGTGACCGAGACGTGGTAACTAATAGCAGCCCATACCATCACGCCGGGTGATACGCCAGTATGACGATGACGAATAGACGCTTTCAATCTGCGTTCACCGCGATGTCGCCAAACGCGGTTGCGATCATCATGATGCTCTAAACAGAACCTGGATTCATCCGAAAAAATGACGTTTTGCCACTCGTCCACCCAGGTTCGTCGTTGAGTACACCATCGCAGGAGCTCCTGTCAGTGATGTAGCGTCAAGGGTAACTGCAGCCTTCGTCTCCGAGCTGATAGGCCATGCTACTGCGAACATCGTCGAACTGTTCGTGCAGATGGTTGTTGTCTTGCAAACGTCCCCATCTGTTGGCTCAGGGATCGAGACGTGGCTGCACGATCCGTTACAGCCATGCGGATACGATGCCTGTCATCTCGACTACTAGTGATACGAGGCCGTTGGGATCCAGCACGGCGTTCCGTATTACCCTCCTGAAACCACCGATTCCACATTCTGTCGCGATACGATAAACCGCAATCGCGATAGGCTAAAATCAGACCTTTATCAAAGTCGGAAACGTGATGGTATGCATTTCTCCTCCTTACACGAGGCATCACAACAACGTTTCACCAGGCAACGCCGGTCAACCGCTGTTTGTGTGTGAGAAATCGGTTGGAAACCTTCCTCATGCCAGCACGTTGTAGGTGTCTGCAGCGGCGCCAACCTTGTGTGAATGCTCTGAAAAGCTAATCATTTGCATGTCACAGCATCTTCTTCCTGTCGGTTAAATTTCGCGTCTGTACCACGTCATCTTCGTGGTGCAGCAATTTAATGGCCAGTAGTGTAGTTCCAAAAGAGAATCGATCGAAATGTGGCAAAATTATAAGAAAATTTTTGAGGAAACAGGATTGCGTTTTACTGAAGAAAAGACAAAATTTCTTGTCATAAATAAGAAAGTCCAAAGTGGTGCACCTTTGGCTGTAGTTGGATTCACTTGACAGTTGACCGTTTCAAGTACTTAATGTGTCTTTAGTAACAACTATAGAACTGATGTACACGTAGATGACTGTCTAGCAACAGCGAACGAAACACTTTTTAGTTTTATTAGTATGTTAAGGAAAAGGTCACTTAGTACTAACGTCAACATTCGCTCGTATCAGTCGACTATTATAACGGGGCGAAGCATTAATTATTAGATAGCAAGATGAAGAAAAACTATTAGCTTATCTGAATTAAAAACAGTCCTATATAAAGGTTTTTTTAGTCTGTAAAAAACAGTCCTGGTAGAAAATTATTCTTTTATAAAGAACATGTTTCACTTTCGTAGGGCATCTTCAGATTATCTACAGGGATAACAAAATAAGCAAAAAGAAGGGTATGGTGCTAACTTGCACGATTCTAAATATAAATAAGGAATACTGTTACTGACTTTAAAATTTTGCTTTTACAACGCATTAAAAACCATAAAGCAGCTTTGTGCTAGACTGAAACAGTGAGACAGAATGCTAAATAAAACATGAAACTGAAAGAGACATACATTAATAAATCATACCGCCGCTCCGGAATAGTGCAGTGATAGGACCATACTCAGAAAGAAATGTACACGTTTAACCATACACAGAGATGCCGGCGTGACAGCGGTAGGGGCGTCAGGCAGGCACACATAGGGGCAGTGGAACGGAGCTTGCATACAACGACTGCAGAGGACGCACACAGGTGGAACTCAGATCAGTTATGTGGCAGTAACCATATTTAATCCTTACAAAACAAACAACATAAGCTGGTTGATTCTCTATAATGAAATTAAGCGATTATAATTTATCAGAAATCAGTGGTCCATAAAGGAACCTTTATATTACTCCAATTAGACAAAAGTATAATAAAATTATAAATAAATCGACACCCTACCTGCAAAAAGGCGTTGCTATACATCACTGGGGACATATTGAAAATGTGTGTCCCGACCGGGACTCGAACCCGGGATCTCCTGCTTACATGGCAGACGTTCTATCCATTTTTTTTTTCGTTGCGTTTGGTCTAGGCGGACATCATAAGACACCCGTTCAAGTTGATCGCTGATTATTTGATTCAGTTTATTTATTAAGTGTGTACGCAGCCCTCTGACCGAACACGCTGTATCCATCTGAGCCACCGAGGGCACAGAGGATAGGATAGCGCGCCTGCAGGGACTTATCCTTTGCACGCTCCCCGTGAGACCCACGTTGTGACGTAACAAAACTCGCCCAGCGCCTCGTCCACATTCGCTTTCCGGTCACGTGCGAGGACGATTAAAGGAGCTAGTCCAAGAGGCGTTGAGGCAACTGTATCACTCTGGTCTCCTTACTAGGTACACTCAGCTTACACCAAAGACCACAGAAACGACTGGACGGTATAAAAGCTACTGGCTTAAGTGTCTGCTGTTCTCTTAGATGAGCATGAGAGAAGCCTCGAACGCTCATAAGTGCTAAATGCCATATTCTGTTACAGTCTAGGGTGACTCGGGCAAATGAACTGGATGGTACATTACTAGCTGGTGTCGAATGACGGAACGGAAGAGGCGCGGTTCCAGCCTAGGTCCGGGACGAAGGGCGTCGAGCTGTGACGCGACGTCGCGACCTACAGTAGGCGCCAAGGCCGGCCCTGCTCTCACTTTCCTCTTCCCTGAGTTCCCACAGAGAGAGAAACGGCGCGCTCTGCCATTAGGCGGGTTCCTTGACGGGAACAGCCTCGAGGGCCGATACCATCTGCGTCACGTCGTCTGCTCGACCCGCGAGGCACTCGCTTCCACGTGCCGCCTTTTTCTCCCGTTTCTGTCCCTCTCCATCCCATCGTCCATCCTTCACACCAGTGCTACTTGCAGTAAAATTCTAGCCTCTCATCTCTGCAGGGTCACCACGGTCTAATACATACAGTCGCGATTCTCTCCGCTGCGTGTTGTTACCGTTTGACAGATGAAGCCACGCTAGCGCTTCAAGCGGTGAGCGAGCCAGCTAATACGTCGTATGGATAATGTCTGTTTCTAATTGTTTTTCTACTTAACCCTTAACTCACGAGGTTTAGACTCTCAGAACACGCGAAAATTTTCGAATCGCTCTCCAAGGTCGGTTGTGGCGGAATGCTTATAAACTCCCCCTACCCTCCTTAAATTGCCAAGTCTACGACGTTTTGCTGTAGGTTGCATTATTGCCTTCTGTGTTTATTGTCGACACGTGTTATTGATAGGTGGAGTCTCCTAGACCGGACCTCGTGAACTAAGTACCTGTTGTCTTCAGTAGCCGGCCGGAGTGGCCGTGCGGTTCTAGGCGCTACAATGTGGAACCGCGAGACCGTTACGGTCGCAGGTTCGAATCCTGCCTCGGTAATGGATGTGTGTGATGTCCTTAGCTTAGTTAGGTTTAAGTAGTTCTAAGTTCTAGGCGACTGATGACCTCAGAAGTTGAGTCCCATAGTTCTCAGGGCCATTTGAACCATTTGTCTTCAGTACGGTACCGTATAGCTCAAAATGTGTTGACACGAATGTGTCATTTTTAACTTTCCCGAGTTTGTTGAAATTGTTAGTGGGTCTGTGGAGGAAGGTGTCAGCGATACAGATCAAGAAATAAACGAAAAACACCACGATTTTACATTAGCCAGTCGTCACAGTTCTGCTATCTAACGAGAGTATCATTCAGAGGAAGAACTTCGGCGAAGTTGAGTGGGGATCTATCTGTTTCTTTAATGGAATACTTAAAGTGTCTGTTAAAATCGAAAGTGTTGTCGGCGGTGATTTTTAATGCTCAAATTTAAATCCTAGAATTTAGTTTTGTTTGGAATTTTATTTTCTGTAGAGATTGTATAATTTTTCAGAATGTAAAATTCAGTACTCTAGCACACTACTTATGTGTACTATTTTAAAGAACCACACAAAATTAGTTGCTTTTGGGTGATAAATAGTAAAATGCTGCTGACTTTGTTTAGTGCAATAAAATAAACTGGAAGCATTTAAACAACACTTAAATAACTGTAAAAATAAATTTTATAAACGATAAATTAGGAGTTTTAAATCAGTTTTGCTTTAAACTACGGTTTCAGCATAGCAGTCCTATAGACCCCACCCCGTGGTATACGTTACAGAAAAGTCACCTCGCGAGGTAAGGGTTAATTAACGAAATAATTATATTTTACGTCCGATGCGTTAGTAAATTACTAAGGGGTATCAATTATCATCTAAAAATGTAAAAAGAGCCTGATCTTCTTACTAATTTAATGACATTAGATGGATCTTATTAAGGATTAAATAGTTTCGAATAAGTGTATAATAGTAGCTTATTCCGCTGGAAGCAAAATATAAAGGCACATTTTATGCATGAGAGGTATATACACTCTAAGAAAGGGAAAAAAAGACGCACGACGAAGGAATTATCCTCAAGGGACTAAAATCGGTAGTTGTCATTATTACATATAGAGGAATAAATCATTACAATTTCAAAAAAGTTGGATGGTTTGCTCAAAAGAGAGAGAGCTTCACAAATTGAGAAAGACAATAACGCGTTGGTCCATCTCTTGCCGTTATGCAACCAGTTAATCGGCTTGGCATCGCTTGACCGAGTTGTTGGATGACCTCTAGAGCGGCATCGTGCCAGGTATTGCCCAACTGGCGCGTGAGATCGTCAAAATACTTAAATGGTTGGAGGGCTCTGGCCATAACGCTTCAAACGTTCTCACATGGGGAGAGATCTGGCTACCTTACAGCCCATAGGGCGGTCTGACAACCACGATAACAAGCAGCAGAAACTCTCGCCGTATGCGGGCGGACTTTATCTCGCTGAAATATAAGCCCAGTATGGCTTGCCTTGAAGGGAAACAAAACTGGGTGTACAATATCGTCAACATACCGATGTGCTGTAAGAGTGCCGCAGATGAAAACCGAAGGCATCCTGCTATGAAAAGAAATGGCACTCCCGGATGTCGGGTGAGCGACAGCCACGCTGGTATCCCACCATTGGCTGGGGCGTCTCCAGATACGTCCTCGCTTGTCATCGGGGCTCACTTCGAAGAAGCGGGGCTCATCACTAAAGACCATTCTACTCCAATCAATGAGATTCCAGGCCGAAGACGTGTCTGGAGGTGTCCAGAGCAGTAGTGGGATACGAATGTGACTGTCGCCGACAACCAGGAATGATGGTCTTGGGTGCCATTTGTTTTCACAGGATGACCCCTTTGGTTATTCGCAGCACCTTTACAGCACAGCGATACGTCGACGATATGCAACGAGCTGTTTTCTTGCCCGTGGAAAGCCGACCTGAGCTTACTTTTCAGCAATGTAATGTCCGGCAGCACACGACAGAAGTTTCTACCGCTTGTATTCGTGCTTGCAAAGCCATATCTGTGCCGTCGAGGAAGCCAGATCTCTGCCTAATCTAGAACATTTGGAGAGACATCCAACCAGCTCGGGATTATGACAATGTAATGCACCAGGTGGACAGAATTTGGCAACGATGTCCCTCAGGAGGACATTAATAACATTATCAAGTGCTTACATAAGGGACGGAGGTGGAGCAATGCTTTACTGACTTCGTCAATTTGTGGAGCAATGCTTTACTGCCTTCGTCAATTTGTGAAGCCCTTCCTCTTGAGTAAATCATCAATTTTTTCACAGTTGTATCCATTGGTTTGTCTGTACATGTAGATTACATCTACCCATTTCCGTAACATTCGAATAACTCCTCCGTAGTGTGTCTTTTTTCCCCCTATAGCGTGTTTGTATTGTTGTGTATTCTTACGAGTAGCGTTTGAAAAGTCCGTGCAAAATCCGAGAGATGGCACCACCGGCGCGTATCGAGGTCATGTTTAGTTAGTAGCGTCTTTGGAAAGAACGCACACCAAGTTTCAGCCATATTGATCTATTTCTTTGTGTTTGGCACTCGTGTGAATCAAAAAATGGACGAAGAAAAATTGTGTGTGGTGATTAAACATTACTTTATGAAATGCAAAACGCCTTAGGCGACTAAAGAGAAGCTTGATAAACATTGCAGTGACTCTGCAATTTAGATTAGAACAGTTAATGAGTGATTTCAAAATTTTCGGAGTGGTCATATGGGCACAAGTGATGCTGAACGTTCTGGACGCCCTCTGGAGGTTACGATTCCAGAAATCATTGATGAAATCCATGATGTGTGATGGGTGACAGAAGAGTTAAGGTGCATGAGATTGCTAGTTCTGTGAGAATCTCGAGTGAACGGGTACATAATATTTTGCATAAACATTTGGACATAAGAAAGCTGTCCACAAGATGGGTTACGCGATTGCTCACGCTTGACCAAAAACGGAATTGTGTGAAGTGTTGCAAGACTGGTTTGCAGCTGTTCAGGAAGAATCCGCAGGACTTTAAGCTTCGTTTCGTCACTGTGGATGAAACTTGGATACGTTACTATACTCCTGAGACCAAACAAAAATCTAAACAATGGGTTATCAATGGTGAATCAGCACCAAAAAAGGCGAAGACCAGTCTTTTGGCCAGAAAGGTTTGCGATTCGCAAGCGATAATCCTCATAGACTATCTGGAAAAGGGTAAAACTATTACAGGTGCATATTATTCATCTTTATTGGACCGTTTGAAAACCGAGCAGCAAGAAAAACGCCGGTGATTGGATTCCTTTTCCATCACGACAATGCACCAGCACACACATCAGTTGTGGTCACAAAATTGTTGGAAATACGATTCCAACTCGTTTCACATCCCCCCCCCCATTCTCCAGACTTGGCTCCCTCAGACTACTATTTGCTATCCAATTTGAAGAAATGGCTGGCGGGACAAAGATTTTATTCAAACGAGGTGATTGCATCAACTAACAGCTATTTTACAGACTTGGAAATTCCTATTATTCGGAAGGGATCAACAAATTAGAACAGTGTTGGACGAAGCATATAATTCTAAAAGGAGACTATGGCGAAAAATTAAAAAGGTTTACCCCAAACACGAAAGTAGTTTTTATTTTTGCACAGCCTATTCAAACGCCCCTCGTATTCTGATACATACTTTCGTTGCGACGCAAAAAATTTTCATGGAATCTAATGGTTTGCCCTTTTTACGCTCACTCGACTTTCTATCCACGAATATTTTGTGAATGTAATTACTTCTGCTTGAAAAGCGAATGTGTCGAAAGATATTGCCGTCTGCGGTTCAAATGTAGTAACAATTATAGGAATTTGTTTCGTCTGGGCTAGGAGACAGTTTTATTAATTTTGTTATCACGTCTGTGAGATTTTCCCTTCAGTTACAGGTATGGTAGTTTACTTGACACGTTAAATAATGTAGGTATTAGATTCCATACAAGTTTCCTACGTACCATGTTCACAGATTTGGCTGGAAATATAGCGACCTAACTTCGCGTTGCTGGGTAGATATACGATATCTTCCTGCAAAAGGTAGGTCTTCTGGTGTTTACAAGCAACTTTTTGTTCTTAAAGGAAAACGACGTTCTTAGTAAACATATGCACGTCACAGGGGTGAATGGTAAGTAAATTGTCGTGCAATGTAACTTTTCAGGTCTACCAGAGCCCTTAGCAAACTATTTGTCGATTTTTATGGCGCTGTATACGCTTTCTATCGCAAAACTATGCTACAAATTAATATTAACCATTTTATGTGCACTCATACGATATCCTTTTCAGAACCTTAATTTGCTACTGTCGTAGTGGGTAACAAAGAAGAGACGGAATGTCGCGACTGCTACGTTTGACTGTGGTCTCATGCTTAGTACATCGTAAAAATTTTCTGCTATTTCGCAAACCAAAGCAGCCCATCATGAAAAACATCCACATCTCCTCTAAATACCGCAAGCTGCCTTTAGGTGTATGACGGTGGGTACCTCGTGTACGACAATGGCTTCCGCCTTCCCCTCCCCCCACTTATTTACCAGTCGTTAATGGGGTGCGGGAAAAATGAATGTTGCTAAGTCTCTGTGGGGTTGGAACAGTTGTGACAAGTGACACTTCTGCGGAAACTCTCTTCTCTGAAGCTTTGACTCTTGTTGGTATAAGCGGCTTCTCTCATGCATTGCTCAGACCCACTAGCATCGCATCACAGAGCTCTGTTGTCTGTGATTTAATATGAATTAATTTTAATACACGTTGAAGACTTGGAAAAAATGTAGCCAGCCTTTTCTATGATAATTTATTTTGCCTTCATCAGTCTCACTATGATTTGCCCATCTTCAGAAGATCGCTAGGTGGGGTTGGAATGCGACACTTCTATTGCGACATGGTGAACCCGACGAATGACAAAGCAAGAGGCCTAGCTGTTGTGACAGACTGACCTGTAGCTTAGCTTGAACTCTACGCGAGGTGGGAATGTGGCAATTTGTGAAATGGTGAAGCTAAAGAGTGTCTTGGATTTCGCAGAAATGCCAACACATTACATCACCGCAGAAGTGTCCTCCGCACATGTGCCACAAGTTCGTCTCCTTAGAAGTGTAGTTCCACTGGGGATGGGTGTGTCATTCTTCCCTCAAGAGCAAATAACAGGATAGATTATATTTTTATACACACATAAAAAAAGTTTCGGTTCACCTCGGTTCCGAGAGTTCCGGAACCTGTACAGAAAATTGGAATAGAGAACAACATAGACATCATTTCCGCCATTTTTATTGCTCATGAAAATCCCACATTGCTTGTTGTACCACCATACAGCGAGACCTTCAGAGGTGGGTTTCATTAGCCTTGTTTTACTTTTGTTGGTGTTTGTAAACTCTTACCATGATGTTAACCCTCGTGCTCTTCTGATCTTCGGAATTCCTTCGCCGTCTCTAATAGAATTACAATGACATCGAGAAGTTTAAAGAGCTTGTATTATTTCACAGGCCGAAACTGATATATCAATCGTCACACGGCGTTCTGATGTCATCTAAAACGCTGTTTACGACCACTGTTCTTACGCCGTGTTCCATCGCCGTGAGTGATACACCATTCCACGTTGGACATTATTCATTATTTGTTATGAAACCGACAAACCGAGCAGCGGTATTAACAGTGACGTAATGGCCTGCCCAAAAACGATAGTCCATTCTGTTATTCTGTCATGACTCCATTTCGCCCATTGCGGACAGTCGGCTGATACATATACAACACTTGACTGCCGTGACTTCTGTCAGCGTTAGGTGACCACACGACCGCTTGGTACCAGTCCTGCACCATCTGAAGTTCTCCAAAGGGACTCGTGCTTCCACTTAATGGGATGACTACCATTATGTCCGATGACGTTACGTTTGGCACTAATTTTCGTGTCGGAATTTTCACGCCCTGAGAATCGCAGACGGTCACCTACCGACCATTTTTATTCTTTGGTTATTCATCTGTAACTTTTAAATAAGATACTCTATTCCAGAAAGGAGAAAGAATAAAATCCCTGACCAGTAAACCTCATTCTGATTTAGATTCTCTGTGGTTGTCTAGAGCATCCTTAGTCCGAAAGGATTCTCTCATCAACGTCATAGCCGTTTCCGCACTGCCTTTTACAACCTACAGCCCATCTCTGAAAACTTATCTTTTCCTATTCTTCATTGTTATACCAAGATAGGTGCTTCGTGATGTAGATGGGGGAGGAAAGAGATTGGGTGATAACGTTTAAATCTGTGAACTTTATTTCTTAATAGCCTCTATTGAAAGGCATTTGGTAAATAAAAATGTTTGTTAGAGATTTGCAGAACAATTTTTGAAAAATATCAAACGTCGACAAGGAAAGGTATTCCACTTACAAAGCCTTTGAAACATGATACAGAACGTCACCTTGACCATCAGCATTAAAAGAAAAAATTGGCAGTAACTTCTTATATTGCACAGCTTTACACGTTTATCATGTGTATCGACTGCGAACATCAGAAAAACGGGGAAGTGTTGCCTTCGTGCAGAAGCGTGAAAATGGATCTCAGAATATTCGGAATATTGGTATTTCGCTCTGGAAATTTATGTACAGCGTGTTACATGTATAGGTACAGACATTGTGACTACTGGAACCTTAACACGTACCTACTTCAGCGTGTTGGATGTTTTTTGCTCTATATCCGACAGTCTCCTAGCAAACATATCACATATTTTAGTACGTGGTGTTTTATGGATGGTCGTAACTACACTGTTAAGTGGACTACGTAAGTATAGACTATCCATACTTTGTCCACATGTCCACACTTCAAAACCTGAACTGCGGCGCAGGGTATTAACATTAATGGTTTGCTTTCCCATGCATACTTTGAGGTACTAACCAACCTAAAAGGCAACTAGTCTTAATAGCTACAATTATTAGTCTGCAAATGAAGAAAATGCTGAAATAAAATTATTCAGTGCGCTATCAACAATGGTTCAAATGGCTCTAAACACTATGGGACTTAACATCTGAGGTCATCAGTCCCCTAGACTTATAACTACTGAAACGTCCCCTTGTGAAACGTCCTCTTTGAACAATTATACACGACTGTGCTTAAACTGACACATATTATTTTTATAGCGCAACGCAATCCGACTTCCAAAAATCCCTACAGGAGAATGGCCCTGACTAACATTAACCTATACCTTTCACAAATCACTTACCTCACCAAAAATCTTCGTTACTCGAACTACTGCAATATAGCGAGCGCCACTACTGCCAGCTAAATAAAAGATTCAAACTACTCAAGGCACTAACTACTGATAGGCATAGTTAGCGAATGAAAGATTTTAATAGAGAACAAACAATGTATTTACCTCACTAGTCATAATATATATAGCATTCATGACACCAATTCTTACAAATTTCAAAACTCCGCCATCTCTCTCCCCACGTCCACCACTGCTGGCGGCTCAGCTCCAACTGCCCAACGCTACGCACTGTTAGCATCCAGCTGCCGCTGCCCAACACTACAATGGCAGACAACAATGCAAACTAGCCACAGACTGCGCACAGCACAGCCAGTGATTTTTCATACCGAGCGCTAAGCGACGTTACCAATAAGAAAACCTAAACAGCCTACTTACACTACTTAAAGCTAACTAACCTAAGGGCATCACACACATCCATGCCAGAGGCAGGATTCGAACTTGCGACCATAGCAGCAGTGCGGTTCTGGACTGAAGCGCTTAGAACCGCTCGGCCACAACGGCTGGCCCAGTGCACTATCCTCAGTCATCAATAGAAATCTGCTCTTACACACTCAACACCTCGTATCTTCAAAGTATATACAAAATTACTGTATTACAAATACAAATTCCGTCGTCTTTCTGTAGCATGTGCCACATGCTAACGAAGAAATGTGTTTCAGTGGCAAGTAGTCGACCTGCCTAACGTTGCACCGAAAGTGTTCCAAATGCAAATACATAAGGTTAAAAAGTATTTGGTGTTTGAAGCCAAAATGTATTTGACAGTTTACTGCCTGATCAAGCAACAATCACAAACACTTTCATCATGGGTAAAACCCCCCGATAAACAGTTCCAGAGAGTTGCACATTTCAGCACTTCTTTACATGCGTTCTGAATTTCCCCTCTCTGGATATGTTCGTAGTAATTGGTCCTAAAAGTAATTTCCTGGCTAAACCACAGGAATAAATAAATAAATTAATAGAGAACATAAAAAGAGTTTAAGGTACCTATATTGGCTGTACCCTACCTCATAGTCTGTATTACTATAAATCAACACCAAATAAAATCTGTTTTATGAGTTCTCACTGCGGATTTCAGAACACCCCTATCCGAAAATATCATCGCAACGCAACTGCCAGTCTTAGCTGCAAAAGAAATGACACTGTGGAAGATAGAAAATATTACCCCAGGCCAGTCGCAGACGAGCTGCAGTGATAAACGTGCCTTAGCACATAAAAGACACAGGCGGCTGGACAGAATCCCATGTGACCGCTCGTCCGCTGGTTCCTGCCGCGGTCGCCACAATTAGGCCCCAGTTCGCGGCCCCGTGCGTACGATTTAAGAGTTAGGCGGGATGGCCCGACGGATCGCCTATATTACCCTCGCGCCTCCGCTGCTTCAGCAGCTATGAAATTCGGTGAGATATACTGCCGCACTCTCAGTAAAACCACTCCGACAACGAGGCGTTAATCATTCGCTAATTTGCACACCGCGCAGATAAAACCCGCGCAGCGCCAATGAAATATTAGCCTGGGCCGCGACAGGTAGCGAATGTGGGATTAACAAAGCGCGGACGCGTGGCGAGCTTCTAAGGCAGTATTTCTTACTCCATTCTTCTTGTTGGCGAGAGCTGTTAGGGTGTTAAGGACGGAGGCCCGGCTGGCAGCGCAACAGATGGTCCCAGGGTTCCAAGGGCCAAACGGAGACGACAGAAACGAGTAGTCGTTTTATTTCTTCCTAACAGGATGTAACGACAGCAGTAATAATCGAATAATTAAGTGTATAACTCAGTGGATTAGACAAGGGAAAATGTTGTAAAAATAGAATCTGCACAACACTTGATTAAATCCGAGATGTGTGAGGAAAGCCAAGAGACTGATTTTTTTATCTATCGAAGTTCCTATTTTTTTCAAACAATAATACTGCCTTCTTCAAAGTAGTTCCCTCTTCGGCAGCTATACACCATCGGAGTCGTCGTTCGTAGCCTTCGTAGCGGTGCTGTAAGGCATCAACTAGCAATCAAGGATTCGACGTAACTTATACAAAAGAACCTACTCCTCTTCGAGCAGCATGTTATCCTAGGTCGCTGGAGCAATGAAAGGTTCCGAGCGGTCATTACATTTCTCACGTTGGGTCATCGGACGGGCGTGCACAATTATGGGCCTACACTGCTGACGCTAATATGTTGACCTCCTTCAAGAGCGAAAAATCTCTACTTCAGGAATCGAGATGGATTCCGTAAGCAAAGGTGACTTGTACTCAATTCTTCTGAACTTCTATGAAATCCAAAAGACGGCAGCCTAACGGAACTATGCTCCATGCTGTGTTTTTCGACTCCTAGAAGGCATTCTACATAATTGTGCACTGTCGCTGAATGAACAAAATACGAGCATATGGATTATCGAACCATCTTTGTTATTGGATTCAGCACTTCCTAGTAGATTGAAATCAACAATGGGATGAAATCGCCGCATACGGAAGCATGTTACAAGTTGGATGTTTCCTTTTTTTCTTTTCTTCTGACTTGTCTGATGCAGCCTCCCACAAATTCCTCTCCTGTGCTTCATCCCAGAGTAGCACTTGCAACCTACGACCTCTATCATACTCAAGTTCAGAAACACAGAGCACCTTGAACAACTAGAGATAGGACGTTCATATTCACAGGTAGGCATATTCAC
The DNA here is from genome assembly GCF_023897955.1 of Schistocerca gregaria. Lineage (NCBI taxonomy): Eukaryota > Metazoa > Arthropoda > Insecta > Orthoptera > Acrididae > Schistocerca > Schistocerca gregaria. The sequence continues at coordinate 289,484,815 of NC_064923.1, forward strand.
TAGTAGTCGAGATGCCAGGCATCTTATCCGCATGGCTGTAACTGATCGTGCAGCCACGTCTCGATCCCTGAGTCAACAGATGGGAACGTTTGCAAGACAACAACCATCTGCAAGAACAGTTCGACGACGTTTGCAGCAGCATGGACTATCAACTCGGCATATTCACAGGCATTAGTATGTTCTGCAGAAATGATTAGCATTTCAGTCACGTCGGTTCAGCATGTGTCCTGTCAGCTAGTAGGCACAGTGTCCGCCACGGGCCCTGATAACTTGTTCCATGCGTGATGGCATTGACACGTACAATGCGCGAATGGCGTACTGTGGTGTATCCACCCATGCTGCCGTCACCTGATTCCAAAGTTCATCTGTGGTGGTTGGCATTGTGTGACAGCATCGTTTCACCATGTCCCACCCGTTTTCGAATGGCGGCAAGTCTTGTGATCTTCCGGCCAGGACGAAAGGCTGACGTCCTGTGACAGCAAGAGGGAACGTGTTTGTGCAGCAACATGTGATCGTGTATTGTCTTGCTGAAAGATGGCGTCTGGGATGATGTGCACAAAGGGTATGATTCACAGGTAGCAGATGTCATTCATAAAGGTCACACTGGTCACAGTGCCCTGGACACGCACCAACTGTATTTTGTAGTTGTACCTAACAGCATCCTACACCATAAGGCCTTGAGTTCGTGCTGTTTGCCTTGCGCGAATACAGTCACCGTGATGCCGCGGCGCATCAAAATATGGCCATCATTTTCTAACAGACAAAACCTGGATTCGTCCGATAACACTGTCAGATGCCATTTCTTTACCCAGTGGCGTCGTTCAATGCAGAATTGCCATCTAATATGTTTTTGCACATGACGGTAGACGGAGAAGTGGACGGTGCGCACGTAACCCATGCCGTAAAAACAGTGATGGACTGTCACCCCTGACAGTGTACGATGTATTAGACTGTTGCACTGTTGCGCCAGAGTCGAGGAGGACGCAGATCTGTCCTGCAACGTCATTCGGATGAGGTGTTGATCTTCTCGGGGAATGGTCTGGGTGGCGCGAAGTGTCCCATCTAGTCGCGTTCCACGTCTCTCCGTGAGCCATTCAGCACACACTCGTTGCACTGTCAATAAACTTCGTCCAACATGAGCAGCAATTTGCCGGATGGATACATCACATTCTCTCGTGCCAATAATGGGCCCCTTTCAAATTTACCGATTTGACGGTACGGTTCGTGCACACTTCTGCGACGCATCCTACACGTCTGCGCACATCACACTTATCCATTAGCTTCGGTTTATAGCGATATCGATATTGAACTTGACCCCACTGACCGACATGGTTCAAATGCTAATCATTTCTGCAGTACCTACTAATGAACTGTAGGTATCCTGTGGTACCAACGTTCTATCTCCAGTCGTTCAAGGTGTTCAGTTTTTCCTGTCTGTGTCTTCCCCTAGAATTTTTATCCTCTATAGCGCCCCAAAGTGCTATAAGAGATATTTCTTGAAGTTTTATTAAATGTCTACCATCCTGCCCCTTTTTCTTCTCAATGTTTTGCACATGTTCCGCTCCTAAGCAATCTGCAGACAACCTCATTTCTTATCGGTCCACCTAATTTCCAGCACCGTTTCAAAGCCACACATCTTGAACACTTCGATTCTCTTCTTTGCCGGTTTAGCCGCGATCCATGTTTCACTTCCATACTATGCTATGCTCTAAACGTACATTCTCTGAAATTTCTTCCTCAAATTAAGGCCGATGTTTGAATCTAGCAGACGTCTTACGACCAGGAACGTCCTCTTTGCCTGCCCTAGTCTCCCTTTTAAGTTCTCCTTGCTTCGTCTGTCACGTGTCGTTTTCCTTCTGAAGCAGCAGATTTGCTTAACTTCAGTTACCTCGTGGTCCTCAATTATGTTGTTAACTTTATCGCTAATGTCATTTGTGCTCTCTTCATTACTTTCAGCTTTCTTCGGTTTACTCTCAATTCTTACTGTCTGCTGATTTCACGGTTCATTCTGGTCAACACACCCTGGAATTTTTCTTCTTCATCATTGAAGAGAGCAAGGTATTCAGTGAATCTTATCATGAATGATGATAAAAAGCTGAGGACAACATTAACATCTAGTCCATGGGCAGAGAAAATTCCCGTTCCGGCAAGGACAAGAAGCCGGAATCCCATGACCTGGATTTCCCTGAAGGGACTGCCTAGGGGAGGTGACCATGACAAAAATACTAGATAAACAATGAAAGGGTAATATTGTGTGAGTGTGAGCATGGAGTATCAGTAATTTCAATGTGGTAGGGAAGGTAAAAAAATTGAAAAGGGAAGTACATTGGTCGATCTAGATATAGTGTGACTTGTGAACTGAAATGGAAAGCATATAAGAATTTATGTTCAGAGGAATACATGGCACCACCAGCAGCAGCAGAAAATGGTATAACGGAAGTAGGATTCGATACGAATAGGAAGGCAGAGCATAGTGAGTTAATGGAACAGTTTAGTAATAGGATGAGAACAATCAGAATCGACAGAAAACCAGCACCAACAACAGTAATTCAGTTAGACTTTCCGAAATCAGAATCTGATAATGAGGAGACAGACTAAATGAATGCATTAAACGGAAACTAATTATGTAAACGCAGATGATAATCTAACAATTATGGGAGACTGGAACAAAGTCATGTGGGAAGAAATCGAAGATGTTATGGGGAATGTGGGCTTGGTAGTGAAGGAAGACTAATAACGTTCTGCAGCAAATGTCAACTAGTAATAGCGAATATGTTGTTCAGTAATCACAGGCGGAGGAGATATAATTGAAAACAACCTGGAGAAAAGGAAGGATATCAGATGGATTACATCATGGTGAATAGACACTCCGAAGGCAGATATTGAATGTAAGGCGTACATAGCAGCAGATGTAGGCTCGAGTAAAAATTTGGTAATGATGAAGAGTAGGCTGAAGTTCCCGTCACTGTGCAAAGAAGTGAATTACTAAAGTAGTGAGAAATTATGAGATCCCTTTGACGTTCTCTGAAGCTATAGATACTGCAATTATGAATACCACAGTAAGGTGAATAATTGAAGTGGTATAACGTCTCGAAATAGAAAAATCAATATAAAAATAAGATGAAATTAAAAGTAAGGCTGTAAACATTACGAATTCAATGGATATTCTACTGTTAGCGCAGAGGAGAGAGCGGATATGTGGAAGGAGTACACTGAAGGCTTCTATGAGGCGGAGGACTTGTCTGGTGAGATGACTGAGGATAAACGGGCGTACATTTGGAAGACATAGGGGAGCCAGCATTATAGTGGTGGTGGTGGTGGTTGTTAGTGTTTAACGTCCCGTCGACAACGAGGTCATTAGAGACGGAGCGCAAGCTCGGGTTAGGGAAGGATTGGGAAGGAAATCGGCCGTGCCCTTTCAAAGGAACCATCCCGGCATTTGCCTGAAACGATTTAGGGAAATCACGGAAAACCTAAATCAGGATGGCCGGAGACGGGATTGAACCGTCGTCCTCCCGAATCCAGCATTATAGTCTTAGTTTGGCAGAACTTCGGAAATAATTGGCAACCAATGCTGTACAATCGCAATAAAGTCATAAGACGTTAAATTGATTCTTATTAGAACATGTTACGCGTTTCTGGTGCACTCATCTTCAGACATCTGTTACAAAAAAGTACGAAATATAAGCACACTCAACACGTCTCAACGTTACAGAAAATGAGATCAGGTCATATGAGTTACATACCACAAACTTCAACTCCTTCCTAACCAACCAGACGCACAGCCTTGACAACTCAAAGAAAGTGTCGAATATCATATGACTATAACAGAGACAGAAGGAGTCTTGAAGCAGAGCGTGTACTGACGCTAAACAAGTCAACTAGCAGCGAAGCGCCCTCGGTAGGGGGCGCTGCATGGTCATGTGCTCCATGCGTTCACATGTAATTTAATAACAATATATTCCGCATGTGACATCTAACAGGGTGTAATTATGACTAGCAACCGGAATGGTACTTCCGTACACGTTAACATTAAACGATTTTTTAAAAGATTTTTTAAAAAACTCCAATATTTTTTACATTTTCATACTATACCTATAGCCAGTATGGCACTAAGCACAACTCAAACCATATGTCAATATAAAATAAATAATTTGGGGGGGGGGGGGGGGAGGAAGTTCCTTCATGAATAAACCTCCCAAATCTCTAAAAGACTACCACCAAATTAAATATAACCAACATTATCCATCATAAACTAACACCCTGTGATCAGCTCGCTTGCGCAAACGTCTTAGGCGCCATCTGTCAAAGCCAACGGCAACCACGTCGGCGGCAGCCATCCGCCTATCGAATTAGAGCCAAGTGATATTCATGGGCCGTGATTGTCCAAGTAGAAGCCTTCAAACAACAACTTACGCCACTCTACCACATGGAGAAAAGTTTAATGGTGAGAGGCAGAACATTTTCACAAAATCCCAAAACACACACGTGGGTTATACCTCATACATTCCCTTTATAAACTTGTGGAACAACAATTGCCAGATTCCTACCTATGCTATCCGGATGCTGGAGAGATCTAGTATGGAGACAAAAGAGTCTGCCGCTGTTTCTCGACTCGCCCAACGCCGCTTGTGCGATGATGTATACCGGTTCCACTGCAGTGATCATCATCGTTCCTTGGTTTGTAATATGGAATATGGCTCCCCCTCAATTATTCCTAATGTAGTAGTTTTACGCCTTCGTTCCGGTTATTATATTTTCCATTCTTATTACTTGTGGAGTGAGATTATTACCAACGCGTTACTGTTTTCACCTTGGGTAACACGTGTTTTCCCCCTTACTTTATCCTCAGATCACCCTGAGTTTGACCCTACCAGAGTTTCTTCCCATTATCAAGTGAGAATTAGTGCGAGAAATTTACTTAGTGTTTGATCAGGCAAATCAGCGCTTTGTATGGGCTATTTATGGTATAGCATGTTGTCGCTACGCCTTCCCCTGTGCAACGAAGTTACTGCTTCTGCTTTTATTAATTGCGTATTTGTGTATCTATAGAATAAATGCTTGAATGCGAGTTTTTTTGGAAGTTCTTGCCCCTTTCACTTGCAATTTTTCATCCAAGAGGACAAGTACAGTACAGTGAACGTTATTAAGCACTACTGGTTCACTAGGTTGCACCTTTAATGGGATGCGTTAGCATTATTCATTGAGCATTTCAGCAAGTGTGCTTGATCAGAGACATAAATGAATTTATTATCTAAGAGGAGTAAAAAGGGTACACGGTGATTCCATGATGACGTTACAACCTTTCCGGGGTTATAGAAAAGGGTAAATGCATCAATCTGAAGCAAGGAACTCTAGTCCAGAAACAAGAGTCTGAAGTTGTAAGCGATATCGTTCTGATACCTCTGACGGTAGAATGCATGTATCGGTGCTGTTCTTGCTAAGATTCTAGGGTAGGAAGATTAAGAACAAAAATGTCTAGTAAACATGAACCCTAAAAAAGTTATGAACACCTTTTCACCTTCGATACTATCAAACGCTCTTCTGCTTCAAGCTCTTCGGTTTCTGTATTTTTTAGGGGAGATACTATGGGCCAAAACAAAAAAGTAAAGTAAATATGGGACCTAAATTCATATCATACAAGCTATGGAGCCGGCTGCGGTGGCCGAGCGGCTCTAAGTCGCTTCAGTCCGGAACCGCTCGACTGCTACGGTCGGAGATTCGAATTTTGCCTCGGGCATGGATGTGTGTGATGTCGTTAGGTTAGTTAGGTTTAAGTAGTTCTAGGGGACTGATGACCTCAGATGTTAAGTCCCACAGTGCTCAGAGCCATTTGAACCATTTGAAAAGCTATGGACACTAGTGCAGTAGAAAAGATGTGTTTCACAGGAACGAAGATTAAAAGATTGCTCATAGACCTTAAGGTACACATTTTAGAGCCCGTATTTACTAGAAATCCTTTTCTTGTTTTGGTCAATACTACCTCCTCTGAAGATTACCTATCCTACGGTCTTAGCAACAACAGTACCGGTACATGTATTCCACTGACAGAACTATCACAACAATTATCTCTTATAACTTTCGGCTTGGTCTTTTCCGGACAAGGGTCTCTTATCTCAAATTGATAGATTAACTCTCCTCCTTCAGTCATGAAAGTTTGTAACGTCATCACGTAATCACCCTTTATATACATACAGAGTCGCGTAAGACATAACGCATCTTTTATTTCTTTAACGGCTCCAGATATCGAAACGAGGTTTTCGGAAAATCGTCGTACGTTAAGGGGCACGTACTTTGGTATGTGATACAGTATCTTAACTCTTTTGTAAATCGTGATACTGAAGTAATTATTTTTTAAATAGAAGGATATACTTTTTAACAGCACTAGAAAGCGCTTGAATAGGTGAGTACCGTGGCATAATGCTTTTTAATTAGACCTTCAAACACTGAAAAATGTTTTAAAATGAATGGTAACTCGCCCTGGAACGACTATTGCATTGTAAACACGCTCATGCCAAGATATGTCGTTGTATCAAGCCTTTCAACTGTTTACGTATCTGCACTGCAAAAGTAGCAGGAACTTTGTCGTCTATGGGCACGTCATTTCCACTTGCGAGCAGAAAGTACGCCAAAGAGGAGACAATAGACTTTTTTACGGCGATGGTTGGTTCCCATTGCAGTTCGAGACGTCTCCAGAACGTCTTCGTCCTGGAATGTCATAGACTGGAGTAGGAATGTATTGAGTGATGAGTTCCGCTACGAACTGAGCCCCGATGATCAGCGAAAGACGTGACTGGAGACGCCCCGGACAGCGGTGGTGTACCAACCAGACTGTCGCCCGCCCTACGACAACCAGGAGTGACGGTCTGGGGTACTATTCTATGTCATAGCAGGAGGCTTTCGGTTGTCATCTGCGGCAGCCTACCAACAAAGTGGAACGTCGACGATCTTCAATGCCTCGGTTTATTGCTCTTCATGGCCAGCCATCCTGGGCTGACATTTCACGAAGGTAATGCCCGCCTCCACACAGCGAGAATTTCTACTGCTTGTCTTCGTGTTTGCCAAACCATACCTTGGTCAGCAAGATCGCTGTATTTCTGCCCAATTGAGAATGTTTGGAGCATTACGGTCAGAGCCCTCCAAATAGCTCGCGCTTTGACGATGAAATGAGCCAGTTTGATAGACTGTTTCCTCAGGAGGACACCCAATAATTCTGTGAATCAATGCCAAGCAGAATAATTGCTTGCATTGGGGCCACAGGTGGGCCAGTGCGTTATTGGACTGGTCAGTTTGTCGAGGTCTATATATGTACATCTACTGATTTCCGTCCCATTCGGATAATTCCTTCTTGATGGGTCTTTTTTCCTTAGAGTGTATTAACGAAAGCTAGCATACATAACATCACGTAAGGTACCCTGAACTACTCCACTCGTTAATGGATCGAGGTAAAAATAAAGGTATATGTATTTCCCTACGCGCCCTTATTTCTCTTAGCTTGCCTTCTGTGTCCTTACGTGAGATGCCAATTAGTGACAGTAGAATCGTTCTACAGTCTGTCGCAAATGCTGTTTCTCTACACTATCTAGCGAAAGGAACATCTTCTGGCCTCCAAGGATTCCCATTAGAATAGCGGAGCATTTCCATAATACTAACGTGTTGATCGAACTAACCGGTAGCATATCTAGCAGCACAGAAGTTAATTTCTTCGATGTCTCCATTTATCCGACCTAGTGGGAATCCTGGATACTCGATAGGTACTAACGTGTGAGTCGCACCAGTATTCCGTACACGGTCTCATTCATAAATGAACTTCTCTTTCCTAAAATTCTCACCATAAACCGAAGTCAACGTGACTGTGTCAAGCAGCCCACCACCGATACTGTAATCGAACACTATCGAGTTTTATTTCATACTGACCTGCATTAACTTACAGTTCTCCACAGTTAGAGCAAGCTGCCGTTCATCTCACCTTGTAGAAATTCTGTCCAAGTCACCCTGTAGCCTCCTACAGTCACTCAAAGGCGACACTTTCTGGCGCACTCCAGTGAGCCGTGAGGGCAGCCGCGCGGTCAAAGCGCATTGCCGCGGTTCGCGCAGTTCCCCCCGTCGGAGGTTAGAGTCCTCCCTCTGGAATGGTTGTGTGTGGTGTCGTTAGCTTAAGTTAGATTAAGTAGTGTGTAAGCCTGGGGACCGATGACCTCAGCAGTTTGGTCCCATAGGAACTTACCACCACCACCACGTGATAAGGATGGAACTGGTGACGTGTCAGAACACAATGCACATATCTTTTAGGAATGCTACTCTTCTGTTCAAGCTTTTGTATGCTCACGTGTGGATCAATTGCATCATGCGGCTCCGTCTGTGCCACTTTTACGACTGTGTGAGTTTGGCTTCAAATTTCCCGTTTCCTGAAGCGTCACAACAAGACGAGAAAACGTCGGTGGGGAAGGCGGAATCATGTCAGGATGATGCTCTCTGTAGAGTTCCTCTGCCTGAGTAGCATTACGCCGACCTTCAACCACAATAAAAGGAAAGTAATGCTGATGTAGTTTTTTAATCGAAGCTTTACTGTACACAACGTATCCGTTTAAAAGTTCTATACTACTGTCCTCCATGTATCCCTATTGTTAATTGTTGATAACAATAGATGGTAGCAATTTACACTCTCCATAGTTGAATAGCATTTTTACCTTCTATTCGTTACTGTACATCGTACTCACACTAAACGTCAACAGAAGCCAGTTGACTGAATGACCGTTGTCCATTTCAGCCGTGACGTGGCCGACGTTGCTTCTGTGGCATGCATATTCAAACACAATGGTATGTAACCAGGCAGAATACGGCGCTGCTGTCGGTAACACCTATATAAAACAAGTGTCTGGTGCAGTTGTTACATCGGTTACTGTTGCTGCAATGGCACGTTATCAAGATTTAAGTGAGTTTGAACGTGCTGTTGCAGTCGGCGCACTAGCGATGGAAGAGAGCATCTCCTGGGCTGCGATGAAGTGGGGGTTTTACCGTATATCAAGAATCCTATAAAACATCTAGTCTCCGGCATCGCCGAGGCCGGAAAAAAAATCGTGCGATAACAGGACCAACAACAACTGAAGAGAATCGTTCAACGTGACAGAAGTGCAACCCTTCCGCAAAATGCTGCAGATTTCAATGCCGAGCCATCAACAAGTGTCAGCGTGGGAACCACTCAACAAAACATCATCGATAAGGGCAAAACAGCAACTTCGCAATGCACCGAGCAGCTCCTAGGACCACCCTAGAATTTCCAACTACCGTGAGCGAAAACGTTTTGCTGCAAGTCCACAGTAGTCCACAACTTTGCATAAGAACCTTATAGCCAACACCCAACAGTCAGAAATGCCCACTTTGTGCTTGAAACAAAACGTAACGGAACACGTGCAAGATCGAGAAGCGATCTCTGCCAGCCACGTTACACTTTATAATTTTAGCCTGAGTCTCTTTTTATACATGTCACTATAATGTATATCCGATATGCTTATCTCCCCTCGCTTTCACCCCTTTCCCCTCCCTACCCCAGTTACCTATTTAGAACATAGACCACAGCTGCGTATCACAGCAGTCAGAGATGTGTAATTCCCATACAGACACAACAGACTGCCCACACGTGTAAATAGGTAAAATAAACAATAACGCACAATAATTTTCTAGTTTTGTAAAATAATTGACCGTAAGTATTTAGTTCTGTTTTTTTTTTTTTAGACACGATGATGATCCATGGATGTCGAAACTAATCATACTGTAAAAAAAATTACAACGGTGATTGAAAAAGAGACAATACATTCAATGAAATTTTTTGTTTTAAAGTTTGCTTGACTTAGGTGAGAGCGGCACAGAAATGCTGAAACATCTGATCTGACACAAACTGGAAATTAGACGCCAATTATCCAGCTAAAGCCTACTTACAAGGTTTCAAGGAGGAGCATTAAGTGAACAATGTAGCAATATACAATAACCTTCCATCCCTGCCACCGACGTACGACTCCAGGAAGGTCCGCGAAAGGAAGACGCACAGAGAAATGTAAGTAACATACTAGATGAAAGAAATTTCCGACATCTGCTGCGTTGGGACACTGAAATAACTCTATGGCAATAGATTAAAAATTGGGCCTGATCGGTATTCTAACCCGGATTCCCAGCTTTACGCAGGTGGTCCCCTTAACCACTATCCGAACACGTCACCCGTCTGATACAACCTCCGAAATGCCGCGAACTACAAAGTAGTGTCGCCTGTCCATCATTCTTCTTCGCCCAGAGGTCTACTGCCCTCAAATGCATGAAATGGCTCTACTCACTGTAGGACTTAACATCTGAGGTCATCAGTCCCCTAGACGTAGAACTTCTTAAATCTAACCAACCTAAGGACATAACACACATCTATGCCCGTGGCAGGATTCGGACCTACGACCGTAGCAGCAGCGCGGTTCCGGACTGGAGCGCCTAGAACGCTCGGACACAACGGCCGGCCATGTCCGAAAGAACAAACACCATGCCATATGATGTACGTTGAGATGACAAAAGTCGAGGGACACTTCGAATATCGTGCTGGAACTCCTTTTGCCCGGCTTAGCGTAGAAAACTGACGTGGTACTGACTCAGTAAGTCGTTGAAAGTCGCCTGCAGAAATATTGGACCATGCTGCCTCTATAGCCGTCCATAATCGCCCAACTGTGCAGGAATTTGTACAAGAACTCACCTCTCGATTACGTCCCATAAATGTTTGATGGGACTCATGTCGGGTGATTTGGGTGGCCAAATCATTCGCTCGAACTGTCAAGAATGTTCTTCAAACCACTCACGAAGAATTGTGGGCCAGTAACATGGGACATTGTCGTCCATAAAAGTTTCATCGTTGTTTTTTAACAAAGTCCATAAATGGCTACAATTGGTCTTCAAGCAGCCGAACATAAACATTTACAGTGAATGAGAGATTCAATTTGACCAGGGGACTCAGTCAATTCCGTGAAAACAGCTCACACATTAATGGAACCACCACCAGCTTGCTCAATGCCTTGTTGACAAATTGGATTCATGTTTTCATAAAGTCTACGCCATACTCTTAACAGTACCATAACCTCTTACCAACTAAAATCGAGACTCATACGACCAGGCCACGGTTTTCCAGTTACGGAGGGTCTAAGTGATTAGCTCACGATCCCAGAAGAGGCGGTGCAGGCAATATCATGCTGTTAACAAAGGCACTTGCGTCGGTGTCTGCTGCCGTAGATCATCAACGCCAAATTTGGTCCGACTGCCCTAATGGACACGTTCGTTGTGCTTAAGTCTGCGGCTATTTCACGCAGTGTTGTTTGTGTTTTAGCACTGATAACCCCACGCAAATGCCTTGCGGTTCTAGGCGTTGCAATCCGGAACCGTGGGACTGCTACGTTCGCAGGTTCGAATCCTACCTCGGGCATGGACGTGTGTGATGTCCTTAGGTTAGTTAGTTTTATGTAGTTTAAAGTTCTAGGGGACTATTGACTTCAGCAGTTAAGTCCCAGCCGCGCCGGATTAGCCGAGCGGTCTAGGGCGTTGCAGTAATGGACTGTGCAGCGGCTCCCGGGGGAGGTTCGAGTCCTCCGTCGGACATGGGTGTGTGTGTTTGTCCTTAGGATAATTTAGGTTAAGTAGTGTGTTAGCCTAGGGACTGATGACCTTAGCAGTTAAGTCCCATGAGATTTCACACACATTTGAACATTTGAATTAAGTCCCATAGTACTCAGAGCCATTTGAACCATTTGACTATTGTCACCTCGGTGTATGTGCCTGATACTGCATCGATTTTTAAGTGTAGATGAGCATTTGGCGGGAGTAGAGTGTGGCTGCGAACGAACAGGAATAACGGACAGAGGACACTATGCTGTTTTGTACAGCGTACGGAGATTCTGGTCGGAGGGGAAGCGTGCTCGGATAGTCGAAACGATTAAGGCGCCGCTCGCGTGGGTGTGGGTTCTAATCCCGGACTGGCACAAATTTTCAACTGTCGCCGTTGAGTTATTTCAGTATCCCAAAACAGCGAAAGTCAGAAATTTCTATCGTCAATTATAATAATATGTGGCTGCAGATCGGTGCAATGGTGTCTGTTCTTTCGGTCGTGCATGTCATATAACGTAAGCAATTATGCTTCACGCCAACGGAACAAGAAGTACCCTCTGCCACGCACTTTAAAGTCATAGCTGTAGATGTAGATGCCACTGCCCTCGCTTGCTTAGCTCGGCGTGGAGTGCCCGCGTCGCCTGCCCGGAGCCTGACCCTCGCACGCACTGTGCTTTTCCCCTTTCTTGGGCAACGGATGGGGTCTCAGCTGGGCTGGGTGTCGGAGTGTATTTTACAGGCCAGTGCAAACAAGAAACTCGGTTCAAAGCACTGTGAGGTGGGGCGGGGAGGGAGGGGGTGTGGTTTCCTGTGGAGGAGGGGGAGGGGGCAGATGCAGGCCCGCCGAGCTGCAGCGACTTGCAGCGGGCTGCGCCGAGGAGCACACTGTCCCCTCCCCTCTCCCTCCTCCACGCCACAGTACTTGCCTCCCGTTCTCCGGCGTGGCGGCGCCGTAAATCCCTGGCCAGCTTTATGACTTCGCGGAATCATCAGCGCAGCTTCCTTCCCCCGCCCCTGCGGCCGAAGTCGCGGAATTCGGCATTAAAGCGGAAAAGCAAAAAAGGCCCCGGCCGACTCTAAGAGTGCAGCGCACCACTGCCCGCTGCACATTGTTGCTGGACCGCCAGTGCATGCGGTAATTTCGTGTGCTCCCCCTTCGTCTTGAACCTCTGCTTTTGCCTCCTCCTGCTGCGTCCTGTAACTGCGGCGTTCCCGCGCTCCAAAAACATTCCAGTGCGGACACACACACACACACACACACACACACACGTGTGCATACCTTACGATTTTTGTTTTGGAGCATAGTTTAATAGTCCCGGCGACGTCCGGGCGCACCGCACCGCAGAACACGCGGCAGTAAAATATGCGGAGTAGCGCAAACGGGCAGAAAAGGGAGAAAAGGAAAGGGGAGTAGGCCGCCCCGCAACCTGTGATTAGCGATTACGGCGCGCCAGCCCGGAGCACGAGCAGCCCTCGCTTCGACATTAATATGGGCCGTAATGACGGACGACACTGTGGACGGCTGGGCGCTTGCATGCGTGCCGTAATTAACCACGTATTAGGGGCGCACTTCGGCGCACGTGTGCAGCGGACACTACCCGCCGAGACCATAACGGCGGCTGCGATTTAAAACGCACTTTCGGTGCAAGTACCGGATGATTCTTGTACGTTACTGAGCAGAGACGTTTGAAACACACTTTAGAAGTCACGGAAGACTTTTTATCTTCAGGCCCACCATTACATGGCCCATTCAGTTGTGGAATTTAGAGCTCCACACAGCGGAAGTATGACAATCCTTTATCCTTTCACTCGCCGCCGTCATTAGTCCATGATAACATGAAGTCGCGTTACATGACATTGTCTGAATTGTTGGCCTCTCTCGTTCCATGTGTGGCTTACAAAGTGTTGTCTACACAGTTTGGTCATATGTATCTGGACGCCACTATGTATCTTCAACCTCACGCGTGTCAGTCTCATTTATTCACGTACCGGCAAAGCACTCAGGTGACCAAGTCTTGGGATGGCAATACACACATATACAGATGCCGGTAGTATCGGATACACAGTGTGTAAGTACCAGTGTAAGTACACTCCTGGAAATGGAATAAAGAACACATTGACACCGGTGTGTCAGACCCACTATACTTGCTCCGGACACTGCGAGAGGGCTGTACAAGCAATGATCACATGCACGGCACAGCGGACACACCAGGAACCGCGGTGTTGGCCGTCGAATGGCGCTAGCTGCGCAGCATTTGTGCACCGCCGCCGTCAGTGTCAGCCAGTTTGCCGTGGCATACGGAGCTCCATCGCACTCTTTAACACTGGTAGCATGCCGCGAAAGCGTGGATGTGAACCGTATGTGCAGTTGACGGACTTTGAGCGAGGGCGTATAGGGGGCATGCGGGAGGCCGGGTGGACGTACCGCCGAATTGCTCAACACGTGGGGCGTGAGGTCTCCACAGTACATCGATGTTGTCGCCAGTGGTCGGCGGAAGGTGCACGTGCCCGTCGACCTGGGACCGGACCGCAGCGACGCACGGATGCACGCCAAGACCGTAGGATCCTACGCAGTGCCGTAGGGGACCGCACCGCCACTTCCCAGCAAATTAGGGACACTGTTGCTCCTGGGGTATCGGCGAGGACCATTCGCAACCGTCTCCATGAAGCTGGGCTACGGTCCCGCACACCGTTAGGCCGTCTTCCGCTCACGCCCCAACATCGTGCAGCCCGCCTCCAGTGGTGTCGCGACAGGCGTGAATGGAGGGACGAATGGAGACGTGTCGTCTTCAGCGATGAGAGTCGCTTCTGCCTTGGTGCCAATGATGGTCGTATGCGTGTTTGGCGCCGTGCAGGTGAGCGCCACAATCAGGACTGCATACGACCGAGGCACACAGGGCCAACACCCGGCATCATGGTGTGGGGAGCGATCTCCTACACTGGCCGTACACCTCTGGTGATCGTCGAGGGGACACTGAATAGTGCACGGTACATCCAAACCGTCATCGAACCCATCGTTCTGCCATTCCTAGACCGGCAAGGGAACTTGCTGTTCCAACAGGACAATGCACGTCCGCATGTATCCCGTGCCACCCAACGTGCTCTAGAAGGTGTAAGTCAACTAACCTGGCCAGCAAGATCTCCGGATCTGTCCCCCATTGAGCATGTTTGGGACTGGATGAAGCTTCGTCTCACGCGGTCTGCACGTCCAGCACGAACGCTGGTCCAACTGAGGCGCCAGGTTTAAATGGCATGGCAAGCCGTTCCACAGGACTACATCCAGCATCTCTACGATCGTCTCCATGGGAGAATAGCAGCCTGCATTGCTGCGAAAGGTGGATTTACACTGTACTAGTGCCGACATTGTGCATGCTCTGTTACCTGTGTCTATGTGCCTGTGGTTCTGTCAGTGTGATCATGTGATGTATCTGACCCCAGGAATGTGTCAATAAAGTTTCCCCTTCCTGGGACAATAAATTCACGGTGTTCTTATTTCAATTTCCAGGGTTCATGTCAAAAGGTTTCCGACATGATTATCGCCACACGACGGAAATTAACAGACCTTGAAAGCGCAATATTTCATTTCGGAAATTGTTTAGGAATTCAGATTCTGACATTTGAAGAGCGTGCCGGGAATAGCAAATTTCAGACATTACCTCTCACCGTGGACCACGCAGTGGCCGACGGTCTTACTTCACGATCGAACTTAACATCTGAGGTCATCAGTCCCCTAGAACTTAGAACTACTTAAACCTAACTAACCTAAGGACATCACACACATCCATGCCCGAGGCAGGATTCGAACCCACGACCGTAGCAGTCGCCCGGTTCCGGACTGAAGCGCCTAGAAACGCTCGGCCACAGCGTCCGGCGGGGACCGAGGACCTCAGCAGTTTGGTCCCATGGGAACTTACCACCACCATTCAATCGGAACATCACTTAGCGGAAAGCATTACTGTCGGCGAATTCAGATTACAGTATCCGAAAAGAGAGCACAGCTTAATTTTTGATTGAAATACACTAGTCACTTGCAAGGATGAGATGTAACTATCATTATTATTATTATTATTATTATTATTATAAGCTCATCAGTATAATTGAATTTTCTCAATTTGAAAGTACTGAAGGGCGATCTGTTTTAATTGTAAAAACTATTCAACAGCCAAATACGCATAGAATATTTCTTTATTTAAGACAGATTTTGTCATTTTCAGGTCTTAAAATCTTGTGTCGTAAAACCTTTTCATTTTACGCTGAACCTCACGCACAAGATGTCAAGTGGATAAAAATCAGCACATAATAAATGATGACAAACCTTTTATTATGTTCTGATTTTTGTCCACTCGACTCCTAGTGGGTGTGATTCAGCGTAAAATGAACATGTTTTACAACACAAGATTTTAAGACCTGAAGACGATAGCGAAATCTGTTGAAACCGGTTGTCTTAAATAAAAAATTATTTATGTGAACTCCACTGTTGAATTATTTTTACTATAAGCAGCATAAAATACAGTTACATGTGATATAATATGGGAGAAATTCTCGCCAAAATTTGGTTGGAAATGTGTTTCTGAATAAAATCATTTAGAGTACTAACTACTCATCCAGTGGCCAGTTTTGACATAAAATCTCTATTTAACAAAGTACCTGCAACTGAAACCGTTAACATCCTACAACAGGCAGATACCATCAGATATCTGCGAATTGGTTTAATTGTCTTTGTCATCTATATATTTTAGTTGGCAGCAAAAACTTTATGAGCAGTTAGACGATTTGGCAATTGGCGTCCTCCTTTCACCTAGAGCAGCTGACGTACTCGTGGGAGCATTCGAACAGACAGCGTTAAGTTCCGCGCGGCTGCGCACACGTTATTGACTTACGTACGTTGACGACACATTCGTCAAACGATCACAAGGGGAAGTAGAACGATGTAAATTGCATCAGCTCCTCAACAGCATAGATAAAAACATACAGCTCATGTTGGAAATAGAAGATAACGGAGCGGTAGAACATCTAGCCACAAACGTGTATTGCAAACCAACGCAGATATACATCTATATGCAGGCGGTGTCGCATCACCATCCAGCACGAATGATGGCTGTCCTACCTACGCTGACAGCCCGAGCTCAAATGATTAGCGACGCTGACAACCTTCAACATGAACTTAACGAACTCCGGACAACATTCCGCGGGAATAGATATTGCAACACGAACGTACAGCGCGCTATGGGATACAGCGAAGATAAAACGGAGAAAGAAACAGAGGGACCTTTTCTTGTCGCGTGCTTACCTTACGTGAGAAACGTCAGCGAACGTTTTGGCGAGGGGCAACGTGCTGTGTCACAGAAGAATTAAACGTATATTCCAGAACGGTCGCAAGATCCGAGATCCGTTGAGGTCCACAAAGGATTCCGTAGATACTTTCCACATTGCAGACGTCTACGAACTTCGATGTGAATGTGGTAAAGTCTCCTTTGGCGAAATCAGGAGACCGATTTGCACTCACGTTTTGGAGCATCAATACTACCTACAACTGGAGCAGAACAGCATATCAATTGCAGCTCAACACCACGAGGATGGGAGCCAATCAATTAATTGGAACCTCGTGTGATTGTTCGGCAGCCGTGGATGCAGCAGCGCAAAATAAGAGAGAGACCATCGAAATAAATAACGGCACCAGCATCAACAGGGAAGATGGCCGCAAGCTAATGACAGCTTTACTGTAAGCAATCCAAGTCCATCGGCCTGCGTGTGTTCGCCAGCCGACAGCTGTAAAGGACTTGGTGTAACTACGTAAACAGCCATCCACAAGAGAACTTCCGTGTGACATCAGCACCAGACTGCAGGAAAACACCATCGCTGGGAACAAGCTGCCGGTTCTAAATCGCCCACCAATCACGTGGTTGGTTGGTTGGTTTGTTTGGGGGATTAAAGGGACCAGACTGCTACGGTCATCGGTCCCCTAATCACGTGTCAGAGTAGATTGCGCCACAATAGATTGCGTGCATCGCCGGCGGTGTAAGCTCTTAATAAAATCACCGAATTTAGAAAGTGATTTGGCTAAGAAGCGTGATATTAAGCCGGTATTTGCAATTCCCACTTACCGCCGCTATATCTTTCTTCAGTATTTGTAACGCAATCTCGAGCCATGTCACAGGTTCTGCAATATATCCACTGGGCTATAGCCGAGGGAAGATGATGGTTGATCGAGAATGATCACACACAAAAGATTTCGTGCTATACAATGAATCACTTAAAAAATTCAACACTAGATTCCTATGGTCAAACACTGGCTTTCCAGACTACAGTGTTAAGATTTTCGGTATAAATGCTGTCTGCGATCTGGAATCAAGTATTACCGTTCAACCACACGCCTGTGATGCATCCTACAGAGATGTCTTTTAATGATTACAAATAGTTCAAATGGCTCTGAGCGCTATGGGACTTAACATCTGAGGTCATCAGTCCCCTATAATTTAGAACTAGTTAAACCTAAGTAACCTAAGGACAACACACACATCCATGCCCGAGGCAGGATTCGAACCTGCGACCGTAGTTTAATGATTACAGCCACTAGTGAATCATATTTGTGGCACTCTCTCATATCACGAAACCAATCACCTTTTTCGTACCTACCTGCTACAGTAAACCTCCAACGCGGTTTTAGGTAGTCCCTATGTATCTCTTAACTTTTTTTCAATCTCTCCCTGCCCTCGCAGCAGCTTTGTACACGTGATCATCCCAATTTAAGTCAGTACTGAGCGAATGTCTGAGAGCGCTATATCTACCATGTTCTGCAACCCGTGTAGAAGCAGGGCGAGCTACGTTAATGCTACAGGCCTGTGTTTAGACCACCCAGTGGAAAATGAGAACTTGTTGTCGTAGCTCCGCCAACCATGTTATGGTCAGCAGAGAGGGGGAGGCAGGGGGGGGGGGAGAGGAGGGGTTGGTAAGGACTGGGGGTTGGTTAGTTAAGGTATCCCAGTTGACCTATTTTCCCATCAAAATTTGAACTTCCTGCCATGACGACACTGCAGCGTTGACACATCTATGATCGCTATCTTGGATCCTCCATCTTGAATAAATTTGGCAACAATGCAATGTGGGGATCATTCCTGTTTGCCTTGCTACTACCATCAGTTAGTGTACCTGAAGAGACCACTGAAAACTCATTCGAAAATTCGGTATTTTGATTGTGTTAGTGTTTCACAGTGACACGGCCTAATACCCAGACTATTTTATTCAAATTGACACTGGCCATGGGAGTTTGCGATCTTATGTTCTTACTATGATTATGGCGTTTTAATAACATTTTCGCATATTTCTTGAATGACTCGCTCATTGACACATGCAAACTGGCGCTTTAACTTGGAAATGTTCCCTTGTTTATTCATGCAAACGCGTTTCTTCGCAGGAAACAGGTCTCTCAGGAAATAGTTACATGGAGTCAGGTCCCAAGTTCTTGATAGACATTCCTGGTTTCCATAGTGCGAAATGTCACGACCCAGTAATATCTCCTGTAACAAAGCGCGTGATTCGCGGGTAGCATAACAGATGGTTGCCAGCCCCTCTCATTTGCATGAGCCATCCCCTCCAATTCGAGCCAGAAAGACTCACTTGTGTTACGATGAGGTACGCAACTCGCCATCACTACATTACCCTCGTCATACATACTGAAATGTATTACACTATTTCTGAACTCTTAATTTCATGATTTGTTTCATTTCATTAGATGATGGAGCAATCTCTTTTATGCTGTTTTAATGTACTTAGCATGACATACAAAACTTTTATAGTATACACCCCGCACACAGTTTCATATTTTACATTAGTTGACAAACTGTACTTAGCTGCGTCACGTATGTGTGGGTCCTCATAATACGAATATTTTGTGATAGTTTAGAACCTCTAATGCTAATTATGATTATTATTATAATTATTGTGCTTTTACGGCCTCCTTGGACCACTTCAGTCAATTTCTTTCCGGTCTTCCTACGATTTCTCATTGTTTTTTCCTTCTTGGCTTTCCAGTATTTCTTCATTCTATCCGATCTTTGTTTTCGTTCCTCTTCTGAAAATACCTTTTTAGTGATTTCTCTTTTATCAATTTTTGGCAAGACTCTAATATTTCTATTTTTTAATTTATATACTTGTTTTGATTTGGTTTTCAAGTCCTCCAGCGTTACGTCTAGTTCTTTCATGTCTTCTTTTATTTCCTTTATCCAGACAGGTTGTTGTTTTTGTTTACAGAGTTTCTCCAAAATTTTGCGTATTAATCTGTCTTCAGGTGTTCTCAATAGATGGCCAAAAAATGATATTCTCTTCTTTCTCATGGTATCCGTTACTGGTTCTATCTCCTGATATACTACTGCATTTGGGACAATACGCCATTCTCCTGCTTTTGGTACTTTTTATTGATGCACGTCCTTATTATTCTTGATTCTATTTTTAGAATTTTGTCTGTGTTGTTCTTTTGATTTAGCTTAAACAAGGTTTCACTTCCATAGGTTATTTCTGGTTGGACAACAGTCTTGTAATGTTTTAATTTTGTATTTATTGACAAACATTTGTTGTATGTTTTTCTGGATACGTTTTGGGCTCTTGATAATTTATTAGTTCTCTCTGTCCAGGACATTTTTTCATTTAAGTTATAGGTTATATTTTCTCCAAGGTACTTAAATTGTTTTACAATTTCTATATCAGTCCCACACATCTGTACACTATTTATTACAAGGGGGTCTGTTGCCATTATTTTTGTTTTTTCAAATGAAATTGTTAATCCTACTTTTCCTGCAATATTTTGGAGATTTGTGAGTTGATCCCTAGCCTCTTCAATGTTGTTGGGTAGTGGTGCCAGATCATCTGCAAATCCCAAACAATTTAGGCTAACTTTGTCTTTATTGTACCCATTTTTTTAATTTTTTTATTTTCTATATACCATTCTCTCATTAAATATTCCAGAGTACAGTTGAACAGAAGGGGTGATAATACATCACCTTCTCTTAGTCCTGTTTTAATTGTGAAGGGTTCAGACATTTCACTTCTGAACTTCACCTTTGATTTAGTATTTGTTAAAGTTAAGCTTATCATCTTCACTAGTTTAGGATGTAATTCAAGATTTCGTAGTATTTTCAACATTGAAGGTCTGTGAATACTATCATATGCTTTTTTAAAGTCCACGAAAGTTATAATCATTTGTTTCTGTCTTCTTTTGTAAATATCCATTACCAATTTTAGTGTTATGATTTGTTCCAGACAGCTGCGCCATGGTCGAAATCCTCCTTGGTAATCCCCTAATTCTTTTTCCAGATCACCTTTGCATCGATTATAAATTATTCTAGAAAATATTTTATATGTACAATCCAAGAGAGAGATTCCTCTATAGTTGTCCGGATTAGTTCTATCTCCTTTCTTGTGTAGAGGGTGTATTACTGCTGTTGTCCAAAGTTCCGGCAATGTTTCATCATTCCACATTTTAATTAAACTTTGGTGAAGTGATTCTTTACTTGATTCTGATGCATTATTCCACAGTCCTGCAAATGTTTGGTCTTCGCCACTAGCTTTATAATTTTTCAATTCTTTAATGGCTTGATTTACTTCATTAATGTTTGGTGGACCAATGTATTCTGTTGAAGTTTTAATGGGCGCTTCTGTGTTTATATGAAGCCCTTCTTTTGGTTCTTCACCATTCAGTAGTTGATCGAATGCATCTGCTAGAATTTGGGCATTATCTTTATTGTTGTGTGCTATTTTACCGGTTGTATCTTTTAGCATGAATGTTGGTGGTTCATATTTTTGAAATTGTTTACTAAATATTTTATAATAATCCCTTGAATTTGTCTTTTTATGATCTAGTTCTACTCTGTTGAATAATGCTCTTTTGATATTGTCTTTTAGTACTTTGATTGTTTTTTGAGTTAGTTTTATCTGTTTAGTCAATTCTTCATGTGATTTCTCTGTTTTCTGGCTTTGATGATTTATCATGCTTGGTGTCTATTTTCAAATGCTTTATCGCATTCCTCATTCCACCATTGATGCTTTTTCCTTGGGTTTGGTGGGGCAATTTTTTCGGCTATTTCTTTTAGTTTCGGGACTATCTCTTCTAATTTATCAGTTTTCTCAATTTTTTGAGTTAGTTTTTTATATTGATCAGTGCTTATTAGTATATGAGGGTCGTATATTTTTCTCATTTTAAATTTGGATTTTGGTTTCTTTGCAGGTGTGAATTTACATTTGATTTTCACCATGTAATGGTCTTACCCCATGTCTATTCCTCAAAGTACTTTAACATTTTGGATTTCTTTATGGTAATTTTTGCCCATACAGACGTGATCTAATTGCCATTCCCCCTTTTTCCAATCTGGGTGTTTCCATGTCTTTAGTTTATTGGGTTTTCTCATAAAATAGGTCGATTTTGATATCATGTTATGGTTTCTACAGAATTCTACTAATCTTATACCATTTTTATTGGTTCGTTTTTGAGCCGGCCATTTTCCTATTATGTCTCCGTATCTCTTTTCATTGCCCAGTTGTGCACTGAAATCACCTATTAAAATTTTACTATGATTCTTGTTTATATTTGTCACTGTTTTATATAGTAGGTCCCAGAATTCATCCGTCTCTTCTCTGGTTTTTCTCCTATTGTTTTTATCATTCGTGGGAGCATGGGCGTTAATTATTGTATAGATTTTATTTGATGCTTTTACTGTCAGCGTCGAGAGCCTAGGAGATTGGGCCTGGTAATCTGTTAGTGAATCAATTATTTTTAAGTTGACTATGAATCCCGTACCAAATTGTGGACAATTTTTCATCACTCTTTCTCCCGGGATGCCTTTGTATATTCTATAGGCTTGAGATTCCATGGGCACCTGGTCCGAATTCCTCATCCCTTGTAGTCGTGCTATTAGGATCCCTTGTTTGTCTAGTTCATTAGTTAGAATTTTCAATTTTCCTACTTGTCCCAGGGAGTTAATGTTAAATGTTGCTAAATAATTTATTTGTTTCATTTTTAATTTCTGTTTCGGTCTTTGGTCTGTCTTGGGTATTTCTAGATGCTCCGACTCATCCAACTTATCTTTTAAGTGACTGCCCACCGTATCCGAGTGTAGTCTTCCTTGGGTAGTGCCAAGCGGTGGAGATTTTCTTACAAGATTTCCGTCCATATTTGACTATCGAAGGCATTGAGCCTTGGATGGAGCAAGCTCCGAATTACAACTATGGTTGTGAACCATAGAGGTTGAGTGTTTGGTCCGCGAGAGCTATTTTATTTCACTCATATCCGCCGGCAAGCCGGTGAGGACACCCCTGTCCGCCACCCGGGGACGCGCCACGTCGGAGTATCACCTCTCCGCCTGCTACGACACCGTAGTAGGTGATAATATCACATTTTTGCAATTTTTCTTTTTGGTGCCTCTTTTTCCTGTTCCAACTAGACCTGAAGATGACCTGCAGCCCAGATTGAAACTTTTAGTCTATAGCAAAAGAAGTTATCCAAACGGTGCTACTTTCATAATCTCAAAAAAGTACCCCTCCTCCTCTCCCCCCCCCCCCCTCTCCTCCTCCCCCATCCTCATGAAGTCCCCATGAAAACTGTTTCTAATTTTGCAATCCATTGGCTTTTCAAGAGTATGCGAGAATGTCGTCGCCCGAAATTCGGCAGTTATGCTTGTTGACGTAACTATCCAGTTGGAAAAACTCTTTATGGCAGAAGATAAATTCCTCGCAAACTCATCATCAATATTTTTTTTCCAATACACAATCGGCGAATTTATGCCGTTGTTATTATTCTGCTGGCAGCAGTTATTTCGAAGGTTCTACCTTGTAAGGTTGTGTACGAAGAGCCTTTGTGACAATTTGCTGCATGGATTTCCTTGGAATGTTCATTCTTCCGATCGAAGGCGAATCGAGGTTCGGAGACTGGCCTACGTTCTCCTTTACTGAGGAATACTTCCAAGAGACCAACCGGTACAATGTCGCTTTCATGTACAGATGTTTAAAATTGAACCACTTTCCTCGGGCTTATCAACTGTCCGTAGAATTGTCAAAGAAATGGGTGCTATCGACCACCGGAAATTGTAGATGCAAATTGTAATTTTCAAAGTGTCTGTAAGGAATTTTCAAGGTATTGTATCAAGTTTGGACAATGTGAACTGATCGTTCAACGGCATCGCTATTTATTTCCACTGACAATTCGTGTAGGAGACAATTGAGAAATAGCCTGCATTGTCAACCAGTGGGAAAGAAAATGCTGCGGAGTTTAAATTGCAAATTCTTACTGGCGCACTGGGACACCCCGCAGAGAAGGAGTTCCGCTGACATCAGACTGGCCACTTAGAAGTTTCCACCTCCTTGCCAACCGTCATGGTTGCTGTTTTATACGACGTCTGAAATTTCTGTCATTGTGACTAAACGTAAAAGCTATGTTCTTAACTGTTTTAGATAAAATTAAAATAATAGACCAGCTGAAAAAAAGATGCTACAACATCGAGCTTAGCTCACCAATAGGAAGCTGTAAATGCAACCACATTGGACATGAAAAAGAACGGTGATCTTCCTGCAAAATTTGTAAATGTAATTGACAGTAGACATAAAAGTTTGCACAGAAAATGATGTATACGACAGGAAACAAGGATTTAGGCACACGAAAAAGTTTGGAATATGCACCTTCCTGCAGACGAGACTACCAATGAACCTGAAAAGACACCGTATAGCAAATTTGTATCACAACTGGCGGGTGAACTTATTCACCAATCTTCAGGTTCTGGAGAAAGCGGCTGAACTCTGTCTAGATTGTGATGTTAATGACCTTGGCTGTCAAGTACTTACGGACAATGAAATAATTGTCATTGACGACCGAGAGTCAGGCGGTGACGAGGAAAAGCCAAGCGGCGAAGACGGTGCTGCAAAGGATCATCCACCGTGGAACTTCCCGTTGCCCTGAGGCAGCCGTGAAGCGGTTACAAGAACTAGATCAACCTAGCGCTGGCTCAGTGCTGTGTTAAAAACGGTTGCAGGAACAAAAGAAAAGGAAAAAAAGAAAATGGGATTCAGCTCTGAAACAAGAACAAATTTCTGACTTATTTTCTTAAAACTGAAGGCCTACGTTAATGCAAACAATGAACTTTTGAAAACAGCCTATCTAGCCAGTTCTCTACGTTATTTGTAATTCGTATTACACTGCATATACGCATAGTTTTACATTAAATATAGTGTTTCTTTGTTTCATGTTCCAATGAACATTGGTGCAGTTTCGGATAATCGGTTATTCGCTGTGCTTTTAAAACGTGACAGTTGCTATTGTAAAAGAGCGGCAGCTAAGAAATTTGACGAGCTGTTTCTTACAGTGAGCAGGAAAAGGTGACTTGAGGCACTGTGATACATGTCCGTTACTTGTTAGGGTCGTTTCAATGCGACAATCTTGATTATTTATCAGCTTAAAATAAAAACTGGATACGTTTTTAACTGACTGTTTTACTTTACATCCAGTGATGATGGTCTATGACCGAAACAGGCAAATGAGATACATGTTAAATAAACAGCTGATGATTAAAAGGTAGTTTCTCAAGAAAGAGCATCGCGAAAAACGAAAATTTCATGTGAATGTTTTTGTAAAGCCCAATAACAATACCTCAAATCGCTTCCTTCTTTTGGTAACCTATCACCTCCACAACAGAATGTAAACAACTAGTCTCCAGAATTTCATCGTGGCTGTATTTCCTTCAGCGTTGGTATTTTCGGTGGTCGACAAAAGTCAGCTGTTTGTGTAACACGATAGAAGAGAATCGTTGATACAATAAGTCGTGGAAGGCATTCTTAGGCATATTGAGGAACACAACAATTTCAATTTTTCAAAATCATTCACCCGTGAAAAGATTCGTTCTTGTTGGATTCTGTGCAGTTTGGAAGTAACTCAAGAGTAGAATCGTGTCACCCGGTATTAGGAAATGTTCAAAAAGTTCGACTGAGCAAATGCCAGATTTACACACATCCAAAAACGTTTTGCATCACCCTGGTTCCCAGCACTACTGAAGACAGACGTTGACTGTGGATATTGTATCACAGACACAGTCCATTTGACTATTCAGAGATGACATTAAACCCGCCCAAAGATGAAAACAACCATGCATGAGCAGCGTCTATTAGACGGAGGGGATCCGACAGCCGATCAGTTCCAGTCATTCCACCAGGAAGGAGGTACACGGCATGTGTTGTCTGTAGTTCTACCATGGCTAGACGGTCAATACCGCGATTCGATCTCCTCCACATTTCTACTTTGTGCCAGGAAGGTCTCTCGACAAGGGAAGTGCCCAGGCGTCTCGGAGTGAACCAAAGCGATGTTGTTCGGACTTGGAGGAGATACAGAGAGATAGGAACTGTCGATGACACGCCCCGCTCAGGCCGCTCAAATGCTACTACTGCAGTGGATGACCGCTACCTACGGATTATGGCTCGGAGCAACCCTGACAGCAACGTCACCATGTTGAATAATGTTTTTCGTGCAGCCACAGGACGTCATGTTACGACTCAAACTGTGCGCATTAGGCTGCATGACGTGCAACTTCACTCCCGACTTCCATGGCGAGGTTCATCTTTGAAACCACGACACCATGCAGTGCGGTACGGATAGGCCCAACAACATGCCGAACGGACCGTTCAGGATTGGCGTCCCATTCTCTTCACCGACGAGTGTCGCATATGCCTTCAACCAGACAATCGTCGGAGACGTGTTTGGTGGCAAGCCGGTAAAGCTGAACGCCTTAGACACACTGTCCAGTGAGTGCAGCAAGGTGTAGGTTCCCTGCTGTTTTGGAGTGGCACTATGTGGGACCGACGATGGTCGTGGAAGGCGCCGTAACGGCTGTAAGATACGCGAATGCCGTCCTCCGGCCGATAGTGCAGCCATATCGGCAGCATATTGAAGAGGCATTCCTCTTCATGGACGATACTTCGGGCCCCCGTCGTGCAGATCTTGTGAATGACTTCCTTCCGGATGACGACATCGCTCGACTTGAGTGGCCAGCATGTTCTCCAGACGTGAACCCTATCGAACATGCCTGGGCTAGATTGAAAAGGGCTGTTTATGGACGACGTGACCCACCAACCACTCTGAGGGATCTACGCCGAACCGCCGTTGAGTGAGACAATCTGGACCAACAGTGCCTTGATGAACTTGTAGATAATACGCTACGATAAATACAGGCATGCATCAATGCAAGAGGACGTGCTACTGGGTATTAGAGGTATCGGTGTGTGCAGCAATCTGGACCACCACCTCCGAAGGTCTCGCGGTATGGTGGTACAACATGCAATGCGTGGTTTTCATGAGCAATAAAAAGGGCGGAAACGATGTTTGTGTTGATCTCTATTTCAATTTTCTGTACAGGTTCCGGAACTCTCGGAACCGAGGTGATGCAAAACTTTTTTTGATGTGTTAATGTACCATATCGGAACACGTGACGGACCTTGGGTGTATTCGTAAAAGCCGGAAATAAAGCAGCTGTCAACTGTACCAGTGTTCCAAGACTGGCCGAAGCAAACAAAAATAGTTTGAAGTAGTTCCAAGATAATTAGGGCTAGTTTCTGTGGCTGCATTGGAAATGTAACGACCATTGCTTTATAGATCAGAAGCCAGTTAATGGTGAATGCTAGAGAACAAATTGTTTGTCAAAAGCCATCTATAAAATTAGGAAAAACGCCCTAGTGCGCTATCTGATCAAAAGTGTCCGGATACCCTTGCGTAATGCGGAATTGCCCACTTGGTTTCACGACAGGAGGGACCACCAGTATAAAACGAGACAGAGAGTATTGTGTTGTCAGTAGAGAAACAGTCACAGCAGAATGGGTCGGTTAGGAGAGCTCATCACTTCCGCACGTGGATTAGTCATTGAATGTCTGCCGAGTAACACATACATCAGGGGCATCTCAACCCTTCTAAAGCTGCCCCTATCGGTTGTAGGTGAGGTCAATTTGAAGAGGAAACGTGAATCAACAACTACAGATAGTACAAGAGGTCTTCCTGGTCTTGGATTATCGGACAGGGGCCATCTAGCATTGCGGAGATCACTCGCAATCGCATGAAATCAGCGAAAGGAATTGCTACCTGAGTTCCAGTGTGCTACCTGAGATCCAATGTGCTACCTAAAGTCTAACTAGCGTAATGACTGTCTGTAGGGAGTTAAAAAGAATGGAGTACAGCCACGCATTTCTGCAGTCAATGCTACGGCGTAGAGAGCGGCGCCAACGCACAGTGGGTGGCTGGAAACGAGTAATTTGGAGGGATGAATCAGGCTGTACCCCTTGGCAATTCAGTGGAAGCGCCTGGGTTCCGTGAATGCCTTGAGAAACTAATCTGTCGTCATGTGTAGCGGCAACACTGAGGTACGGAGGAGACAGTGTCATCGATCGAGTGTGATTCTCGTGGTTACTGAGCTTAAGGGAACGCTAAATGTGGAAGGATATGAATACATTCCACAGCATTGTGTACCGTGTGCAACGGAAAAACATTTCAGACATTATGACCGTATCAGCATAACAGTTCACCGTGTCATAAGCAGCTTCTGTGAAACAATGGCTTGTGGACAATAACATTTCTGACCCAAACCCAAGCGAACACTTGTCGGGTGAGTTATAACGTTACCGTCCTTCCAGACCCCTGCGTCTATCATCACTACGTTTTCTGGATTCTGCTCTTGAGTGAGGTTGCCATACCGCCAGAGACATTCACACAACTCACTGAACGGGTCCTCGGCAGAGTACAAGGTCTCATAAAGACTGACGATGATGATAACCCGTATTAACGACCTCTAATACGTTTCTGGACACTTCTTATCGGATAGTCTATGTTAGTCAGTCACCATTACAGTGCCAGCTGTTATATAGAACGTCAACCATAAGAGAAAAACATGGAACTAATGTCTCATCGACTGTATTCACTTGATTTATCGCATAACGATTTCTTTTGATCCCTTACGTCAAATCGAAAATTATGTGGACAGAGGTTTTCATCCTATAAAGAATTTGTTGGGATCTTTCGAAACCATGCTTTTGAGATTATAAACAATTAGAATGACAACAATCTTTCAAAAATTGCTCCGAACAAATGTACATGTATATAAATATTAATAGCAAATATTTTCAGAAATAATAAAACGATTCGTATCAAAAATGTTTTTCTTTCGTTGTTTTTGTAAAACGTCTGCTGTGTGTTCCGATGAGACCCTCCATGCTTTCTTTCCCCGACATTCTCTTCATTTAGAAGCAGCACTTAACACTCCACGTCCGCAAGCGTTCAGAATTACACTGAAGAGCCAACGAAATTGGTACACCTGTCTAATATCGTGTGGAGCCCCCGTGAGCACGCAGAAGTGCCGTAATACAACGTGGTATGGACTCGCCTAACGTTTTATGTAGAGCTGACACCATGAATCCAGCAGGGCTGTTCATAAATCCGTAAGAGTACGAGATCTCTTCTCAACGGCACGTTGCAAGACATCCCACATATGCTTAATAATGTTCATGTCTGGGGAGTGTGGTGGGCAGTGTAAGTGCTTAAACTCAGAGGAGTGTTCCTGGAGCCACTCCGTAGGAATTATGGGCGTCTGGGGTGTCGCATTGTCCTGCTGGAATTGCCCAAGTCCGTCGGAATTCACAGTGGACATGAATGGATGCAGGTGATCAGACAGGATGCTTACCACGTGTCGCTTGGCAGAGTCGTAACTACACGTATCAGGAATCCCGTAGAACTTCAACTGAAAACGCCTCACACACTTATGCAGCCTCCACCAGCTTGAACAGTTACCTGCTGATATACAGGGTCCATGGATTCATGCGGTTGTCTCCATACCCGTACACGTCCATCCGCTAGATACAATTTGAAACGAGACTTGTCCGACCAGACAACGTGTTTCCAATCATCAGCAGTCGAATGTCGGTGTTGACGGGCCCAGGTGAGGCGTAAAGTCCATATCGACGATTTTTCGTTGAATGGTTGGCACGCTGACACTTTTTGATGGCTCAGCATTGAAATATGTAGCAGTTTTCGGAAGAGTCGCTCTTCTCTCACATCGAAAGATTCTCTTCAGTCGTCGCTGGTCCCTTTCTTGCAGGATCTTTTTCCGGCCGCAGCGATGTCGGAGATTTGATGTTTTACTGGATTTCTTGTTTGACGGTACACTCGTGAAATGGTCGTACGGAAAATCCGCACTTCATCGCTACCTCGGAGCAGCTGTGTCCCATCGCTCGTGCGCCGACTATAACACCTCCACCTCCAACCTCACTTAAATCTTGATAACCTGTCATTGTAACAGCATTAACCAATCTAAGAACTGCGCCAGACACTTGTTGTTTCACATAGGCGTTGCCGACAGTAGCGCCGTATTCCGCGTGTCTATATTTGAATAATCATGCCTATATTAGTTTCTTTGGCGCTTCATTGTGTGAGGTCCCGCACCGTACAAGGCGTATGCGCCGACCTCAACAGATGCTGTTCCCAAAAGAGGGCTTGTGGCGCCAACTGCTGCGGAACACCGCCAATGGTGTATCTCGAAGAATATCCTCGAAGACCCAGACCGGTCACAACAAGGAATGTGGTGTTTTGAAGCAAGCTAGTACAGAGTTCCATCCTGCTAAGAGGAAACCCCCTTGTCTCTATTAATCAAGTTGTCCACCAACCTAATTTCATTTGCTAGCTTATGAACACTGTTTCAAAAACCAGAGGTAGCG
This sequence comes from Schistocerca gregaria, assembly GCF_023897955.1. Taxonomy (NCBI): domain Eukaryota; kingdom Metazoa; phylum Arthropoda; class Insecta; order Orthoptera; family Acrididae; genus Schistocerca; species Schistocerca gregaria. The sequence continues at coordinate 289,515,163 of NC_064923.1, forward strand.
GGAACTATGAGGACCTCTCCAAATTTTGACCCGTATCCCCCATTTAAACAAAGTTTCGTTACAGCTGATTTTTCAAGTTGTCGTACCCTCATATGACGGCAATGTTCCGTGCTCCTGTCTTCAACTGTGCAAATCGACTGTCCATTGTAAGCCTCCCTAAACTGGCAAATGTGTCAAATAATCGGGCGGGCCTCAACAACGAACGTTGTGTTGATGGTGATGTAACATCAACAAAAGTTATAAGGATAAACAGAGAAAAACAGGTGACTGTGTTTTGAAAAGGCAGAATGTGCAAATCGTATGTTTGTAGCACATTCCCAGTGATACAACTAAATCGACACTTCAGCCATTCCAGAAAACATTGCCATACAACATTATTAATAAGTAAGTCAACATGCTCTTCGATCTCTAGCACAATGACAACGATGTACAGGCTTAGAAATAAAATGTTTATTGCACAAAATCGAGCAGTGTGTTGACCCACAATCATCTTGTAGTTATCTTTTCAAAGAGTTAAGCATTTTGAAATCTCTTTCACATTATGTATGTTCGTAAAATCTGTAACAATTTTAGAAGACTTCCACAGGTGCAACACTAGGAGAAAATATGACTTCCATCAGTCATCATAAATTCAATATGCAGCTATAAAAATGTTTGAACATTCGCTCAATAACATAAAATGTCTGACAGGTAGCTAAGTAAATTTTAAAAGCATTGCATAACCATGGCTTCTAGAAAAAAAGATTCAAATGGCTCTGAGCAAATGGTTCAAATGGTTCAAATGGCTCTGGGCACTATGGGACTTAACATATGAGGTCATCAGTTCCCTAGAACTTAGAACTACTTAAACGTAACTAACCTAAGGACATCACACACATCCATGCCCGAGGCAGGATTCGAACCTGCGACCTTAACGGTCGTGCGGTTCCAGACTGAAGCGTATAAACCGGTCGGTCACACCGGCTGGCGCTTCTTGACAGTGCTTGCTATTCCCTAGATGAATTTTTAATTACAAACAGATAACATGTGTAGCTTAAAAATACTAGTTTTTATCACTAGCAGGCCGTTGTGGCCGTGCGGTTCCAAGCGCTTCAGTTTGGAACCGCTGAACCGCTACGGTCGCAGGTTCGAATCTTGCCTCGGGCATGGATGTGTGTGATGTCCTTAGGTTAGTTAGGTTTAAGTAGTTCTAAGTTCTAGGGGACTGATGACCACAGATGTTAAGTCTCATAGTGCTCAGAGCCATTTGAACCATTTTTTTATCACTAGTTACATGGAGTGGTATAAAAAATGAATACATTCAGTCATATTAAATGTGCTTGGGCAGCTCAGTTGGTAGAGCACTTGTCCGCTAAAGGCAAAGGTCAGAAGTTCGATTCTCGGTCCAGCACACAGTTTTAATATGTCAGGAAATTTCATAACCTAGCCGGCATGGTAGCTGAGCGTGTTCGGTCAGAGATCTGTCTGGTCTCTGTAATAAAAAAAAAACTGAGTGAAAGAATCAACAACGCACTTCATCGGATGTCGTGTGACGTCCGCTATGACCACATACAACGAACAGTAACGAACAAAATGCAAAAAAAGTGGCTCAGTGATAAATTACCAGGCTACGGATGCAGAAGTCTCGGACTCTATCCCCAGTCAATGTTTACAAATATATTGTCCTTAGCGGTTGCTTAGAGATGCGACTGATTAGGTAACGTTGCAAGGAGCACCGACAGGCTGTTTCCGTAGGTTACATCTGCTCTTCAGTAGCGCACTTTTTGAATTGGTGGTGAAGCTATGTGCAGACATGCTAGGGTATTGTGTATTTTCCACGCAGTGCGTTATCACTATATGGAATACCGAAAGCAGCAAGTAAAGTAATTAACGGGAGAAATATGCACGAACAAAATATATTCAAATCACAGTACGCTGCTCTGCATTGTCAAACAGGAATTTTATTCTTAGTAACCCAGTACGGCAGATGTAGTGCTCTTCCAGGAAAGCCCATATTCTCCACCACAAACGCAGCTCGCTCTTCAATTTACAGCCTATAGATTAAGATGCTTTTAGACTGTTGAATTTGTTTCTGACATACGCATGTGTTTTCTGCTCGGAGTTCTCTAAGGCAACATGCACCAAATATATTCACTCAGATACGTGTGCAAGACGGTCGATAATTTCTCTGCCACAGCACTGTGCGCTAAATGCACAACACATGTGTATGCTTGTATGCTACAAAAGCTATCAACAACGCGAACATACTGTAGTCCATATGAAGATGGAATGATCATCGTAAAGTGTTCTGCTGTTAAAAATAATAGTGACTGAGTGACTGAGGCAATGTACCAATAATTATTTCACATGAATTGTACTCACAATCTGCGAATACTGTTGTGCATCAGCTATACCATTTACTAGAAACAGATGTAAAATTGTGCCAGACCGGAATTCGAAACCGGATCTCCCGCTGATTGCGAGCAGTCAGCTTAACAGCTTCAGGTATCATAACACGACTCGAGGACCGATTCAAAAGTCCACTAAGACACACGGAGGTTTGAATTGCTACCGTACAAGTGCTCGGATAGCTTAAGTGCTTAAGGTTGCCGCTGGAAAAAATCTGGGTTCGAATCCCAGCCTTGCACAAATTTATACATGTTTCTAGTAAGTGGTACAACTTATGTACAATCGTATTCTCAAACTGCGAATAAATTTCGTATACTTAATACAGTGTAGGCCTTCGGCAGTGTCTGTTCCTTACAACAGTTGAAATACATAAAATGCAGTAACTATAATAATTATTTTTTTCTGACTGTTCATGTTGTTATAAAAAATGCCTGGCTGCGTCACGTTTCGACATCCACGATAACTGCGACTCGCACACTGTAACTGGAGCGTAATTCAGCTCATAGGTCAGAGGAAAGAAACGGCATACAATCCCTAATACACTCCTGGAAATGGAAAAAAGAAGACATTGACACCGGTGTGTCAGACCCACCATACTTGCTCCGGACACTGCGAGAGGGCTGTACAAGCAATGATCACACGCACGGCACAGCGGACACACCAGGAACCGCGGTGTTGGCCGTCGAATGGCGCTAGCTGCGCAGCATTTGTGCACCGCCGCCGTCAGTGTCAGCCAGTTTGCCGTGGCATACGGAGCTCCATCGCAGTCTTTAACACTGGTAGCATGCCGCGACAGCGTGGACGTGAACCGTATGTGCAGTTGACGGACTTTGAGCGAGGGCGTATAGTGGGCATGCGGGAGGCCGGGTGGACGTACCGCCGAATTGCTCAACACGTGGGGCGTGAGGTCTCCACAGTACATCGATGTTGTCGCCAGTGGTCGGCGGAAGGTGCACGTGTCCGTCGACCAGGGACCGGACCGCAGAGACGCACAGATGCACGCCAAGACCGTAGGATCCTACACAGTGCCGTAGGGGACCGCACCGCCACTTCCCAGCAAATTAGGGACACTGTTGCTCCTGGGGTATCGGCGAGGACCATTCGCAACCGTCTCCATGAAGCTGGGCTACGGTCCCGCACACCGTTAGGCCGTCTTCCGCTAACGCCCCAACATCGTGCAGCCCGCCTCCAGTGGTGTCGCGACAGGCGTGAATGGAGGGACGAATGAAGACGTGTCGTCTTCAGCGATGAGACTCGCTTCAGCCTTGGTGCCAATGATGGTCGTATGCGTGTTTGGCGCCGTGCAGGTGAGCGCCACAATCGGACTGCATACGACCGAGGCACACAGGGCCAACACCCGGCATCATGGTGTGGGGAGCGATCTCCTACACTGGCCGTACACCTCTGGTGATCGTCGAGGGGACACTGAATAGTGCCCGGTACATCCAAACCGTCATCGAACCCATCGTTCTACCATTCCTAGACCGGCAAGGGAACTTGCTGTTCCAACAGGACAATGCACGTCCGCATGTATCCCGTGCCACCCAACGTGTTCTAGAAGGTGTAAGTCAACTACCCTGGCCAGCAAGATCTCCGGATCTGTCCCCCATTGAGCATGTTTGGGACTGAAGCGTCGTCTCACGCGGTCTGCACGTCCAGCACGAACGCTGGTCCAACTGAGGCGCCACGTGGAAATGGCATGGCAAGCCGTTCCACAGGACTACATCCAGCATCTCTACGATCGTCTCCATGGGAGAATAGCAGCCTGCATTGCTGCGAAAGGTGGATATACACTGTACTAGTGCCGACATTGTGCATGCTCTGTTACCTGTGTCTGTGTGCCTGTGGTTCTGTCAGTGTGATCATGTGATGTATCTGACCCCAGGAATGTGTCAATAAAGTTTCCCCTTCCTGGGACAATGAATTCACGGTGTTCTTATTTCAATTTCCAGGAGTGTAGAACCGTGCCTGGTGAAGCCCAGTGGTCTCCAAACCAACCTTCACTTTGATGATGAGAGCTTGTAGTAATATCGTCAAACAAATCGTTTCGCTAAGCATTGGGGAAAGGATTATTGACTGCTAAGTAACTAACTAACCAGCTTTAATTTTAGAAGCAAAGACTGGACTGAACATTATTTATAATGCTTGCTGACGTGAGACATGCAGCATAGTTCTCGAGTCTGCACACTGTTTCAGCACCGTTTCGAACATTGCGCTGCTGAAGGGCTGGTATAACATAGGCAAACAACCTGGCGGTGCTCTTGCAACGTAGCTGGGTAGAAAGGGTGGGGAATTGCCTGCTCGCTCTTTTGTTTGCCGACACACTATACCTGAAGATATTACTTGACGCATTCTGGTGTCAAAATATAAATGAAAGCAACTGAAGCAGTGTATCAATAATTTTTTTGTATCTAATAACCAGTTAAGATTGACGCAAATAGTCATATTTTTCCGTTAAATGCTAGGACTGACTGGGGATCGAACCCGAGACTTGTGCACAGGTAGTTTTCCAATTAAACGCTTGTGAGCCACTGAACAGCTGAGTGCCTTAAGTTTAATATGACCGAGTGTATTCATCTTTGATACTGCTCCATGCAACTATTTTGTTCTGTTCTAAGTAAGCCGTCAAAATTTAATTTCCAGAATATTTTCTGAGTCCAGCGCTCGTGTATCGGGAACATGTGTACGGCTTTCAGTCTTCTCTAGGCGCAGCCACTGGAAATGTTTACCTGGCGACGCCCCTTCTGTATTGACACGAGGCGGCCCGGCCGTTTGATGCCGGAGACTCGGTCCTGTGTCAATCTTAGCTCTGCCCCTTGTCACACTACGCGGGCCCCTTTCCATCCCGGCACTGACTGTACTTTGCCTTGTCTTTCTGGGAGCAAGTGAAAATCAGATTCACAGGATCTGGCAGGGCTCTAAAAGTAAATATTAACGTCGAACTAAAAGTTACTCACCCAAATAATGTCTAACATCGTCTCTAGCCCTGATAATGGCTTCAATTCGACAAGGAAGATAGTCCACAAGTTACTTGAGGCATGCCACATCCAACAGAAGACACTAATAGGTGACCAGATTCCGTACAGCTACCAAATTGCGTGGATTGCTACGTTTCAGCCGCTGTTCCAAATAGTCTCAGATATTTTCTACAGATTTATAGGGCCAATTATGGAGCGATAGGGTGTCCTAGTATTCAAACCAGGAACTACGCGAATAGCCCTGCGAACACAGGTGTTGTCTTGGAAAATGACAGCATACTTCATCGTGAAGACGTAGAAGAAATGCTGTACGAATTATATGTCCCACTGGGTCGGCAGTGTACTCGATACCTTGCAATATTTCAGAATGAGCGAAATTACAACTTGATGACGTCACTACACTCCTCCAGTCAGCTCCTGCTCAGTTTCCGCATTGTTTGACTCGCTGAAGACAAGAAGCCTTATGTGCTACTGTGGGCAGTGGTCTTTTGGGAGTTGTCTGATTCCAAATACGGACTGTATCCACTCCCCTTCGCATTGCTCGCTCTGAAACTGGTTCACGTGGCCCTACAGTCAATAAAAGCAGCAATTCCTGTCAGTTTTAAAGTCGATTGTCATTGACAAGACGTGGCTCCGTCAACAGTCACTGTCGATTGCCATCTTTTTACCACCACCACTCTTGTTGCACCGTGTTACGTAGCTGCGAGCGGTACACCATTCTTTGTAGACACCTTGGACAGTAGAAATTTGAAAACCAACAGATCGAACAATTTTATTTACGTTTGAAGAAAGTTATTGCTCCATCAGATTGGATTTTAAAATTATTCGAGGGAGTGTTGAAAAATAATGTTTCCGAATTTTTATTTTTTAAATAACACAGACTTTATAAACATTCTGTATCTTTATTCCCCATGTTTACACATTTATTCCTCACAGTAGCTAGCCTGGCAACGAACACATTTCTCCGAACGAGAGACCACATTGTTGATATCATCACTGTAGAATTTTTGACTTTGTTGACGGAGCCACTACTACCTCATCTCTCCTTGAACCGCTTCACCACTGTGAAAGTGAATCCTTGAAGCTGTTGCTTAAGTTTTGGAAGCAAATGAAAATCATGTGGAGCCAAGTCGAGACTGTATGAAGCATGATCGACAACAGTGAACCCGAGGCGTCGAATGTGGAAAATGATTAGAGGATGATGAAACCACAAGAAGGCGACTTTCACGCCTCATCACACGGCTCCATAGCAGACGACCCCTATGCGTTTTCATAGTTAGATTAGATTAGATTAGATTCAGTTTTCGTTCCATAGACCCTAAAAAATTAGATGATTCTCTGGGGTGTGGAAGATGTCGAAGTATAACATGCAAACATAAAAAAATTGAATATAATACTTACTAGCCTGATCATTTGTCAGGATATTGTCGAAATAGATTAATACAGCTAATATTTACAGAATTAATACCCTGTCAGAATGAAACATTGTTATGCAGTATTAATAAATTTACCATACACAAAATATCTAATCTCGACTGTTGTGACCAAGTACTGTCAAAACTGAAATCTAACAGACGTTTTTACTTAACCTAGTTTAACAGTGTCTGTTAAGATATTCATCTATAGAGTAGGAGGAGTTGCCTATCAAAAAGTCTTTCAAACTCTGTTTAAACCGTGCTTTATCTGAAACGAAGTTTTTAATGGTTGTTGGCAATTTATTGAAAATATGTGTTCCTGATTATTGGACACCTTTTTGGACGATAGTAAGTTATTTTAGATATTCATGCAGATTGTGCTTATTCCTAGTATTGTTACTATGCAATGAGCTATTGGTTGGATATAGAGATATATTACTTGCAACAAATTTCGTGTTGACTCAACGTCCCACGTTGACTCAACGAGGTCGTTACTTAACACTGCAGTGGACACATAATCATCAAGACTGGACTTTGGATGGATAGAAACGTGTCACCTGGTCTTTATGTTATGTCATGTCGATGGTCTTGACAGGGTGCATTGTCATCCAGACGAACGACTACTCGAAACATGTATCGCAGCACCGACGCAGACCGGCGGGGGCAGTGTTGTGCTATAGATTTCACCTAGTCTCCCATGGGACCTGTGCTAAACGCAGAAGGCACTACGGCAGCTGCAGACTGCGTTAACAATACAGCGGATCACTTGTATTTCTTTCTGACTGATGGCTTCCCCGACGACGGTGGTTTCTCCCATTCGGACAACTGACGGTGACACAAAGCCGAAATCGTGCTACAGTGGTTAGAGCAGCAAACTAGTAAACTCACACTGATGTCTTGGTCAACGAATTTGCCTTATCTGAAACCGATGACACACATCTGGAACGATATCGGCAACCAGCTTCGCATCCGCCAACGACCGGCCCCTAATTTATGGTAACTGCGCAGAGGTCTGGTGCTATATACCTTCGAGAACCTACCAAGGACTTGGAAAATTTATGCTACTCAGAATAGCTGCTTTATTGCGTTCCAAAGGTGGATTAAAACGTTTTAAAGCAGTTGGCCATTACGTTGTGGCTCATCACTGCAGTTGAATTTTTACGAAATGGCTATTCATCCGGCACGATAACATCAAATATAAATTGCCAGTTGGGGCAATCACCAGCCACCTCCACATTTACACTTTAAAACAAAATGAAAATAAGTTAAAGCCTGTTAAATTTAATGACGTCATATGATTACACAAAACAGCAATAGTTTTATCAGTATCAAAATGAAAGAGACATTGTCGGTCAAGGTGTTTGAATATTATGCAGTTTTATCCTTTTGGAATGACAGGCTCTGGTGGTCTAGTGGTAAAGCGTGTCCTGGAAACCGAGAGGTCGTTGGATCGAATCCTGACTCTGCCAAAGATATTTCCCCTGTGCCTTTAATCTAACCTTCACCTCTCAACGATGTAAGGAGTCACCGGAAACCACAAGTGGTTGGTATTCCACGCTAAGCTGAAGCTCCCCCTTACCAGCTTGATGCCGGACCTGTGGTAGAGCAGTTCTAGGCGCTTCAGTCCGGAACTGTGCTGCTGCTACGGTTCCAGGTTCGAATCCTGCCTCAGGCATGGATGTGTGCGATATTCTTAGGTTAGTTAGGTTTAAGTAGTTCTAAGTCTAGGCGACTGATGACCTCATATGTTAAGTCCCATAGTGATTAGAGCCATTTGAACCATTTTTGAAGCAGCCCGATAACGTCGAAGTCTTTCACCTGCTCATTAAGCGACATCAGTACTAAATGCTATCTTTGAGAAGATCATAGGCATAGGTTGCTGGGAACTAACTACAGCGCATATTTGTTGGATTCCGGAATCTTTCGAATGGAGTTAGAGCATTAATTATTGAGTTTGGGGCACTGACAATTTTAACGCTTTATCGAGGCCAGTGCGAGATAGACGACCTTTATTAGAACGTTTGTAAGTGTAGTAATCACGGCTATTGATCCTGGCCCGTCTGTAGTAACATGCAGAAAAATATCATTTTTCTCGCACGCTAAGAGTGCTTACCTCCACTAGCGCAGTGACACGGCAGCTCCGAGAACAAAACGAGGGAAACTTTTGGAGTGATTATCGTGGTACATATCTTAGAACCCCCCCCCCCTCCATGAACCATGGACCTTGCCGTTGGTGGGGAGGCTTGCGTGCCTCAGCGATACAGATGGCCGTACCGTAGGTGCAACCACAACGGAGGGGTATCTGTTGAGAGGCCAGACAAACGTGTGGTTCCTGATGAGGGGCAGCAGCCTTTTCAGTAGTTGCAGGGGCAACAGTCTGGATGATTGACTGATCTGGCCTTGCAACATTAACCAAAACGGCCTTGCTGTGCTGGTACTGCGAACGGCTGAAAGCAAGGGGAAACTACAGCCGTAATTTTTCCCGAGGACATGCAGCTTTACAAGGAAGCTTTCGAAATGTGGTGCTACAGAAGAATACTGAAGATAAGGTGGGTAGATCACGTAACTAATGAGGAGGTATTGAATAGGATTGGGGAGAAGAGAAGTTTGTGGCACAACTTGACTAGAAGAAGGGATCGGTTGGTAGGACATGTTTTGAGGCATCAAGGGATCACAAATTTAACATTGGAGGGCAGTGTGGAGGGTAAAAATCGTAGAGGGAGACCGAGAGATGAGTACACTAAGCAGATTCAGAAGGATGTAGGTTGCAGTAGGTACTGGGAGATGAAGCAGCTTGCACAGGATACAGTAGCATGGAGAGCTGCATCAAACCAGTCTCAGGACTGAAGACAACAACAAGAACAACACATCTTCGAAATCTCATTTCTCCAGCGTCTTATTTACTCTTGTCCTATCCGATGACCAGTTATCGCTACAGCAGTTAAAACTTGTGCTGCTGATACCTAATGATTATTACCCAGTGTTGATTTCTGGGTTCTCCATTATAATCTCCTATATGATGATAGAATTATCTGAGCGTATGATATCAAGATAATTATCACGTGCTGTATATGCGCCTCATATTCTAAGGCTGTTTCCGTTTTTCGGTTAACATCCATAAGACTCTTTCTTTCACTTTGTAGCTGTTGCTGTGTCACAGTGTCAGCAATTCGTAGCAATCGCGATTCTAGAACACAACCCATGCGCACCCCTGACAGCATGCCCGATATTCGACCTGCACAACTGCTACAAAATGCTCTCTTGGAACACGACCCAGAACCGCAGAGCAAACACGCAGGCAGCGGCCTAGGGGTCTGTTACAGGTGGCGTTGTCGTACAAGCCCCACTTGTCTTTGGTTGCTGGGGTAGCCACAGGCGCATTAGGTGTCTGCTGGGCTTGTGTTCGCCCAGAGGGGCGGTGCATAGCAGTGGCTAGCGAGCTCGACCCTCATTCGTGAAGAGCGGGACTCTGTCCCTCTTATCGCGAATCACTTATGGTTGTCGCGATCCCCCTACATGGATGAAGGCAATGACAGTAACGAACGGTTACACGATGCTGAACGGCGTGATGTTCCGCATCCTTGATGACTATGGACGTAAATATTTTGTGAACGTAACGACGAATTCCTTCCTTACACACAGTGCCAACGTCAACACAGCCTGTCCTACGGTCACCTCGGGTTGCAGAACGTCAGAACATCCCCTCTCATCATCGGGAAGGAAACAGCGAGGAAAAATTTATATTGCGAGTGCATGCTGAAAAGCAATGCCTCCCAATTTTTACGTGAAAACTCTAAGCTTTTTAAATAAAAGAAACTTTAGTAACATTCTACATCCTAGTTTTTTCATGTATAAAATATTTATTCCTCAGCATGGTCACCGTGGCGACGAACACATTTCTCCCAACGAGAAACCACTTTATTGACACCGTCACTTTAGATGATGGTTTTGGTTTGTGGGACGCTCAACGGCGTGGTTGTCAGCGCTTGTACAATTTCCCACACTTTCCACTGTCCAGTCGCGCCATCTTCCTGAATGTTGAAATGATGATGACAACACAAACACCTAGTCCTAGGGCAGGGAAACTCCCCGACCTGACCTGGAGTAGAACCCGGGACCCCGTAATACAATGGTAGCAACACTAACCACTAAAGCAAGAGCTGAAGACTCCAACACTATAGAATTTTTGATTTTTTGACGGGGCCACAACCTCACCTCTGCTTCAACCGCTCTATCACTATCAAAGTGAAGTACTTGGAGGTGTTCTTCAAGGTTTGAAAACTTGTCAAAATCGGAAGAGGCCAAATCTGGACTGTATGAATGATGATCAATGACAGTGAACCCCAGACGTCGGATTGTTACAGATGTAACAGCGTTCGTGTGTAGGCTGGCGTTGTCATGCTGAACTAAGTGGGTGCTCCATGTGTGGACGAACTCTCCGAATTCGTGCTTTCAGTTTTCTGAGAGTCTCTAAGCACCCTGCAGAGTTCAAGGCGGTGCCTTTGGACATGAATTCCAAATGCACCACACCTTGAACATCCCAAATCATATAAACAGGATCTTGCCCGCTGATGGCATGACCATGAATATTTTTGACGTCGGCGATATTTTGTGACAGAACTCCAATGATGGTCTCTTGTGCCCGGGCTGGAAACGGTGAATCCACCTTTCATCTCCTGTCATGGTACTCCTAAGGAACCGTCACGCTCATAGCATATACAGCTTTCATATTCTAAAGCGTCAATAGGAGGCACGTTTTCTGGGCTTAGAAGCTTTATCCATGTCACACGTTACCAATAGCACTGTCTCCTGTCATGGTACTCCTAAGGAACCGTCACGCTCATAGCATATACAGCTTTCATATTCTAAAGCGTCAATAGGAGGCACGTTTTCTGGGCTTAGAAGCTTTATCCATGTCACACGTTACCAATAGCACTGTAACGGCAGAGGTTAGTAACTTGCGTCAATACGTGTGACATGTAATACCTGAACCGATAAAGAAAAGAGAATAAATTATTTGGAAGCATTACTTTTCAGCACGCCCTCGAACAGATGATAATCAGTTTCAATTCTGCGTGCCTCTATGCCCTCAAAAAGTTTCATAACATATTTCCACAGCATGTAAAACGAAAACTCGTCATATCTGTCGTTCTGCCGAACCTCCACTATTCTATTAAATCTGTAATATTTGCCTGTATGATCATGTCAGTGTTTCATAAGCCCAGTTGAGGTGGTTGTGGCCAGAGAAGTTAAATGACTACGATTCTCGTATATAGTGTATACTTCATCTGCTCAGTACCCGAACACTGCGGTACATTCCTGTCACCTCTTCATAACCTAAAGGTCCCACTTATCTGTGTCCTAGCTGTGACCAAGCATAAAACAAAAACATTCGCGAATTCCTTCGTTGTTGCTGCTGTCCGGCTCTGGCAAAAGCTGCCAAGCGCAGTCCAATGCCTTGTTGCTTTTAAAAAGAAGCTGATGCACTTTCGTCTGTCACTCTCGTAAATTTCCCCCAAAATTAACGTATATGGTCCACTTTTCCTTCTGTCTAACAGTAAAACCAAAGCTCCTGTTCTGCTCCCATTTCCACTTTCTTTCCTTCTGAGTGACGGCAGTGCTCCTCTTCCTCGAAACATAGGTGGTATTGTTATTTTGTGTTTATGCTGACAAGGCTAAACACCCAATGATTCTACTGAAATATACGTACAATGTGCTCTAGGAAAATGGGGAATGCTTTTGAGAACTACAGAGTCCTCTCAAAACATCTCTATAAAACAAAAATACTGTACAGTGATTTTAAAAGAGATATACAACGCATCATGCAGCTGCGAAACATCACTTGTTAAATGTTACTGTTCCCTCCATTATCACCACTTTCTCTCGTTATTTGAGTGTACTGCATCTTGTTACCAGTTCAGCTTGCGACTACGAGACACCCGGAGCATTGTTATTTTTCTGAAATTAGTTTATTGATTTTCCTGTCCCTGTAATAGACTCATGAGTCTTAAATTTTGAAGTTTTTTAATCTTTATTTTCCCCTTTAGATCCGATCATCTGTAAATAACTAGTAATTAAATAAACCGAAGTATGACCAGCACCCTGAATTCGCCGTTCTTGACTGGGCTCCTCCTGAAGTCTAAGTCACCCCATTCCATAACACATCAATCCCGCGTCCGGCCATCCTGATTTAGGTTTTCCGTGATTTCCCTAAATCACTTCAGGCAAATGCCGGGATGGTTCCTCTGACAGGGCACTGCCGACTTCCTTCCCCATCCTTCCCTAATCCGATGAGACCGATGACCACGCTGTCTGGTCTCCTTCCCCAAGCAGCCAACCAACCATAACACACTTTACGTTGTTCTCTGCTTTGATTTTTAATTTCACTTTCGATAGTCCACGACGTGCAACAGCTGCTCCGAGTAGTTTTCAGATCTGATGATGACCTACACTGGCTGAAACCAGTCATCGAAAATATACTTTAAAATGTTATCTAGACTGTGTTATTCAGATAATTTAAATATACAGATCACTGCATTGTTTCCACAACAGCATAATGACATTTTTAGTAAAGAACATAACATTACGACAGATTTTAAAAAATGGTAGGAAATGCTTAACAGAATGTATTCTCTCTTCCACTGCCCACTGTTCGCAAAACAGATGCATCAGGAAAACTCTGAAGTATTTATACACTTATGAACCGACCAGTCACACAGTCTAAACACTGCATACCATTTTTAACTCATTACAGAGCAACACATCTGACTGCTGCCCACTACCAGTTTTACACACACCGATCGAAGGGTCGTTCAAAGATTATCCAAACTTGGTAGCACGGAAATAGCGAGAGCATTTAGCTGACGGCTTTGACGAGTCAAGTATAGACTGGGAATGCTACACACACGTAAACACCGAAGTAATACTGAAAACATTGAGTGGCAACTTACTTTAACAGCTAGTGCGACAATACACACACCAAAGACATTTAAGTCTCGGAGTGATAAACAGACCACATCTTTACAAGAGTGTCATCAATAAGGGAGGGTTTAGTGATCATGGTGCTACGACAGGAATAATGTTCACCAAAAGCCAAAAAAGCCACCAAGAAAGATAGAACATTTGTGTTTTGTCGAACTGATAGAATATTACTATTAACCTATTTAAAAGGAGGAACTGATCATTTTGTTCAGCCCTAAAAAACTCAGACAATTTTGGTTGAAACTGAAAGACGTTCATAGCTCACTACCTGAATAAGCAGGTTCCAAGTAAAGTAACAAAAGAAGACAAAAATACACTCCTGGAAATGGAAAAAAGAACACATTGACACCAGTGTGTCAGATCCACCATACTTGCTCCGGACACTGCGAGAGGTCTGAACAAGCAATGATCACACGCACGGCACAGCGGACACACCAGGAACCGCGGTGTTGGCCGTCGAATGGCGCTAGCTACGCAGCATTTGTGCACCGCCGCCGTCAGTGTCAGCCAGTTTGCCGTGACATACGGAGCTCCATCGCAGTCTTTAACACTGGTAGCATGCCGCGACAGCGTGGACGTGAACCGTATGTGCAGTTGACGGACTTTGAGCGAGGGCGTATAGTGGGCATGCGGGAGGCCGGGTGGACGTACCGCCGAATTGCTCAACACGTGGGGCGTGAGGTCTCCACAGTACATCGATGTTGTCGCCAGTGGTCGGCGAAAGGTGCACGTGCCCGTCGACCTGGGACCCGACTGCAGCGACGCACAGATGCACGCCAAGACCGTAGGATCCTACACAGTGCCGTAGGGGACCGCACCGCCACTTCCCAGCAAATTAGGGAGACTGTTGCTCCTCGGGTATCGGCGAGGACCATTCGCAACCGTCTCCATGAAGCTGGGCTACGGTCCCGCACACCGTTAGGCCGTCTTCCGCTCACGCCCCAACATCGTGCAGCCCGCCTCCAGTGGTGTCGCGACAGGCGTGAATGGAGGGACGAATGGAGACGTGTCGTCTTCAGCGATGAGAGTCGCTTCTGCCTTGGTGCCAATGATGGTCGTATGCGTGTTTGGCGCCGTGCAGGTGTGCGCCACAATCAGGACTGCATACGACCGAGGCACACAGGGCCAACACCCGGCATCATGGTGTGGGGAGCGATCTCCTACACTGGCTGTACACCTCTGGTGATAGTCGAGGGGACACTGAATAGTGCACTGTACATCCAAACCGTCGTCGAACCCATCGTTCTACCGTTCCTAGACCGGCAAGGGAACTTGCTGTTCCAACAGGACAATGCACGTCCGCATGTATCCCGTGCCACCCAAGGTGCTCTAGAAGGTGTAAGTCAACTACCCTGGCCAGCAAGATCTCCGGATCTGTCCCCCATTGAGCATGTTTGGGACTGGTTGAAGCGTCGTCTCACGCGGTCTGCACGTCCAGCACGAACGCTGGTCCAACTGAGGCGCCAGGTGGAAATGGCATGGCAAGCCGTTCCACAGGAGTACATCCAGCATCTCTACGATCGTCTCCATGGGAGAATAGCAGCCTGCATTGCTGTACTAGTGCCGACATTGTGCATGCTCTGTTGCCTGTGTCTATGTGCCTGTGGTTCTGTCAGTGTGATCATGTGATGTATCTGACCCCAGGAATGTGTCAATAAAGTTTCCCCTTCCTGGGACAATGAATTCACGGTGTTCTTATTTCAATTTCCAGGAGTGTACATACTGGTTTAACGACACCATTTGGAGAATGTTGCGAAAACATACTACCATCGCAGTGGACAAATGAAGAGTCCAAAGACAACTCAATGACATCCCTAATTACACCATCGCCTTTCCCCCACTACGTACCAAAGATGCGGATCTAGTTTGAGTGTTTTAAGTTCTGGGTTCGATTCCAAGCATGGTCTTTTTTTAAAATTTCATTTGTTTTCCATAAATTGCGGGATTTGGGAGTGTCAGTCTGCCTATCTCAGTATCATAACGGGAAGGATAGCCTCATCGTTTTTTATTTTCATGGTGTAGGTGTAGGGTTCTCACTTTAAACAACTGTGCAGATCTAACAGAAGGGTTTAATTTTATTTAAACAATTTGCTGCGTATTCTCACATAATAAACATTGGCTGTTCTGCCTAACTACACGCCTATTCTTTACGACGTCTCTGTGATTGAAGCTATTACCACTGTGCGGGGTTCAGATCGAATTTTCTGCTCATGGATAACAATGTTGTGTTTGCATAAACAATAGACAACTGTAAAACACCACATTTATATGGTGAGCAAGCGATCCACTGGCTGATAGAGAGACTGGCCAGCTCTCAGTGGCTGCACGGTCACCAATGAGTTTCGTTCTGAAGTCCTGGAAACAATTTTTCAGCAGATCCTGGCTGTTAATAGTGAAGTTTTATTATAATGAAGAATGCTAACAATGACAATAAATGGTTGTTATCAATCGGAAACCTCGTATAAGACAATTAAACCCAGTTCCTTTCAACAGTTACCCCACGTAAGGGCCAAGATAAAATGCGCAAACTCAAGAATTGCAATGGCAGCAACTGCTACACACCACCACGAAGAAAATCTTGTGTCCAATTTTCGAGTCTCATTTACCTCCAGGAATACGTCATCTTGAATTAGAGCTGGTTGGGGTGACCTTGAGTTGTATTTCGACTCTCCTTCGAACGTTACCTACTACACTCGCCGTAAGGAAACAGGAATAGGAACTGTTGTACCCATTAGAAGGGAATTGCGTAAAGCCTACAGTAATTTTCATAGTCATATGCTGGTGAAAGTTATTATAGGAAGTTCTGGTCATTTGTAAAGTCAAAAATGGGATGATAATTTCCGTCCGGTGTTGAAATTGAAGACATCAGTCAGAAAGCAGAGATACTAAATTCTATTTTTTTTTAATCTAGTTTTTTTTTTCGCGTGAGACTGCTACCTTACCAAAATTTGATTACCGTATACTCATAAAAGAGAGATTGACATTAGCAACGCCTGTGCTGAGAAATAATGAAGACGACTTAAAGCGAACAACGTCCTGATTGACCACGGGTTACATTTCGTATCGAATACGCCAAGGAATTGGCTGCTTTCCTAGCTCAATATTTATCGAGAATCACTTGCGCAGCGAATAGACCCTCTAGATTGGAAAACGGCACAGAGTACTCCTATGCATCAAAAGATTCAAAGATGAGGCCCATGGAATTACAGACCAATAACGCTTTCTGTCGCAGCATCCTAGAAGCATAAACTAAGTTCAAAGATTGTTACTTTTCAAGAGTGAAATAAATACTACCATAAAGTGCGTTTTCGCAAGTACGCTACTGGCTAGAGAAATATATAACTTCTAGATTAACAGATCCGTACGCTCGATGTGGTCTCGGAAAGCACTTCGATATGTTGAGTGACGCTGGACGGCGAATGTTCCACAATAGCGAAAGTAACATCAGACGTGCCACAAAGAACCGTATTCGGACCTATTATGCTCTCGGCAGATTAGGGGTACCGGAAAGTAATGCCGATTTTTTTACATTAAATTCAAACAGATAAACTGTTATAAGCTTTTATATTAAATCAGTAATGTAACAACCCTCGTTATCAACCTTTTGCTATCTAGTGTGCAAATTTTCAATGACAGATCGATAAAAATCAATTAGTTTTTGAGCAAAATATCTGAAAATAGGTTTCTATACATCATCCATACTTTCACTTATTTTGTCACTTAGGAAATTTGGCGATCGGAATAAATGGAAATTCGATGGCGCGATATCGGGCAAGTACGGTGGGTGAGGCAGTATCTCCCACCACTGTACATTTATTTTTTCCTGGGATTGTATTGCGGAATGTGGTCTTGCATTATCGTGTTGCAGAGTAACGCCTTCTCTGTTGACAATCGCTGGGCAATTTTCAATGCAAGACTGATATACTCGATCCAATTGCTCACATTATAGGTCTGCATTCACAGTTTGTCTAGGTTTCAGCACTGTGAAAGCTGACTCAGCTGAACTTCTTGGCGATTCATTCGGAGACAGCTACTGCCTTTCGCATTTTGAAGTAATATAGATGACTTATTTTTTATCTAATTCTGTATTGTCCCGCAGAGGTAATAAGTTGCATATGGTGGGTCGGTTAGATTTGTTTGTCCTTACCACTCTGCAGCAAATGTTCTTGTGTGTTCGGCCAAGGATGGTTAACGGTGTTTGAGAGCTCGTCGATTGTCTGACACGGATTTGCATCCACTTCCGCCCGTATCATGTCATTGTCTAAAAAAAAGGGCTCTAAGCACTATGGGACTTAACATCTATGGTCATCAGACCCCTAGAACTTAGAACTACTTAAACCTGACTAACCTAAGGACATCACACACATTCATGCCCGAGGCAGGATTTCAACATGTGACCGTAGCGGGCGCGCGGTTCCAGACAGAAGCGCCTAGAACCGCTCGGCCACTATATGAATTGGTATTTAGGAACGGTTGATGCAATTGGATAAACGTAGCAAATGTTTCTGGTAACAACTGTTGCTTTACTATCCTTGTGAAACCCCAATGAGCATACGATGCCAGGTATGTATCTCTTCTGGTATTTGGCTGGCCATTTCACCCGAAATTGCAGGAAGATCTACACTCCTGGAAATGGAAAAAAGAACACATTGACACCGGTGTGTCAGACCCACCATACTTGATCCGGACACTGCATCATGGTGTGCGGAGCGATCTCCTACACTGGCCGTACACCTCTGGTGATCGTCGAGCGGACACTGAATAGTGCACGGTACATCCAAACCGTCATCGAACCCATCGTTCTAACATTCCTAGACCGGCAAGGGAACTTGCTGTTCCAACAGGACAATGCACGTCCACATGTATCCCGTGCCACCCAACGTGCGCTAGAAGGTGTAAGTCAACTACCCTAGCCAGCAAGATCTCCGGATCTGTCCCCCATTGAGCATGTTTGGGACTGGATGAAGCGTCGTCTTACGCGGTCTTGCACGTCCAGCACGAACGCTGGTCCATCTGAGGCGCCAGGTGGAAATGGCATGGCAAGCCGTTCCACAGGACTAAATCCAGCATCTCTACGATCGTCTCCATGGGAGAATAGCAGTCTGCATTGCTGCGAAAGATGGATATACACTGTACTAGTGCTGACATTGTGCATGCTCTGTTGCCTGTGTCTATGTGCCTGAGGTTCTGTCAGTGTGACCATGTGATGTATCTGACCCCAGGAATGTGTCAATAAAGTTTCCCCTTCCTGGGACAATGAATTCACGGTGTTCTTATTTCAATTTCCAGGAGTGTAATTATTTACGTGTAAACAAGTCACTCTAAACTTAAAATGTGTTTGGCTCGACTTTTTAAGATCACAGTCAGGTCATAAATAACAAATGAGGACGCCGTCCTTTGTGGCCGAGCGGTTCTAGGCGCTTCAGTCCGGAACCGCGCGACTGCTACGGTCGCAGGTTCGAATCCTGCCTCGGGCATGGATGTGTGTGATGTCCTTAGGTTAGTTAGGTTTAAGTAGTTCTAAGTCTAGGGGACAGATGACGTCAGATGTTAAGTCCCATAGTCCTTAGAGCCATGTGATTTGATCAAATCAGTACCGACATGCAGACAACCGACATCACTCCCCGTTCCCCCTAATACAAAAATGATGGGTATTACAGGATCAGCACCTCTGTAAGATTGTGTACAGGTAGGTAGAGTCATTAGTCGAGCGTAAGGAATGTGAAAGATTTTTACAAAAATTCCATCTGGTGTCATGAATTTCGCCATGGCAGCTGTCATTAAAAAGAGACATCAAATCGTCAATTGTTTGCGGGGAATTTTAAGTAACGATATCAAATGGGACGATCATGGAAAAATAGGATTGATGGAGAAAATAGAGAAGATCCAAAAAAGAACAGTTGTAAACGTTAAAATTATAGGATCTGAACAGGTTTATTTAGTTAGCACGATGGCGTCACGGAGGTGCTCAGCCAACTCCATTGGCAGACGCTGCAACAAAGGTATTCTGCATTACGGTGTGATTTACGGTTAAAGTTCAGAGAGCGTACGTTCCTAGAAGCGTCAACCAAGACATCGCTTTCTCCTATGTGTATCTCACGAGAAGACCATGTAGATGAAATTACAGATTTAAGCCCACACAGAGACATACTACCAATCCTTCTTCCCGCGAGCCACTGCAGAATGGAACAGGACAAGGGGAAAGTGATATTGGTATACAAAGTACCCTTAGCCACACAGCGTAAAGAAGCTTACCAAGTGTAAATGTGCATGTAGATGTGGAATTAATACTAAGGAAGTCGAACAGAAGATTATGATTTGGTGAACGGGTTCTGGGAAACTGCAGATGATATGTAAAAGAAATCGCACACAAGACGTTAGAGCGTTCAATTCTAGATTACTATTCTGGCGTTTGGAGTCCTTCTTATGTAGATACGAAACTAGAAATTGAACAAATTCAAAGACGCACTGCTAGGATCGTAACAGGTCTTTATAATCCATACAAGCCTGCTGAACTCCGTTCGAACAGACCTCAGAAGGCTCAACGGTCCCGACAGGCTGCCGTGTCATCCTCGTCCAACTGGCGTCTCCAGTTGCGGATATCGAGCGGCGTGGGCTCACCACATCGCTCTCTCTGTCATTTTCGGGACTTAATGGCCTGGAAAGTTTCGTGATCTAGAGTCGTTACTGCTCGGTCAAGTAGCTCCTCAACTGGCAGCACGATGTTGAGTGCACCCCCGTAGGTCCACAGCACATGGCAGTCCAGAGGGCCAACCATCCAAGTGCCGGCCACAGTCGACGGTACTTGACTTCGTGATCTGATGGGAACCGATTCATCCACTGCGGCGCGGTCGTTGACTGAAAAACCCATATACCAAGGGGAAATTAAAACGTAATCCTTCGAAGAAAGCTTACGCGGTTCTTGCGAAATCGTACCGGGTAAAGCTAGAGTTTTTTAAGAGCAATATACGACTATTAACATCGCACATCTCACGTGTTGATGTATCATGATTCTACATCTACATCTACATGACTACTCTGCAATTCACATTTAAGTGCTTGGCAGAGGGTTCATCGAACCACAATCATACTCTCTACTATTCCACTCCCGAACAGCGCGCGGGAAAAACGAACACCTAAACCTTTCTGTTCGAGCTCTGATTTCTCTTATTTTATTTTGATGATCATTCCTACCTATGTAGGTTGGGGTCAACAAAATATTTTCGCATTCGGAAGAGAAAGTTGGTGACTGAAATTTCGTAAAAAGGTCTCGCCGCGACGAAAAACGTCTTTGCTGTAATGACTTCCATCCCAACTCGTGTATCATACCTGCCACACTCTCTCCCCTATTACGTGATAATACAAAACGAGCTGCCCTTTTTTGCACCCTTTCGATGTCCTCCGTCAATCCCACCTGGTAAGGATCCCACACCGCGCAGCAATATTCTAACAGAGGACGAACGAGTGTAGTGTAAGCTGTCTCTTTAGTGGACTTGTTGCATCTTCTAAGTGTCCTGCCAATGAAACGCAACCTTTGGCTCGCCTTCCCCACAATATTATCTATGTGGTCCTTCCAACTGATGATGAGATAAGAGGTTTAGGGTGGGCATGGAAGTGCGCATAGTCATTTTGCACCTTTCAGTGTGCGAATGAAACAGAAAAGAAAAATTATAACGGTACGAGTACCCTCAGCCACGCACTCTACAGTGGATTGCAGACTATACAGGGTAGTCCACTGATAGGGACAGGGCCAAATATCTCGCGAAATAAGCATCAAATAGTCACAAACATATGGCTCACAATTTTAGACCAACAGTTGGTAACAGGTAGGTTTTTTAAATTGAAATACAGAACGTAGGTACGTTTGAACATCTTATTTCGGTTGTTCCAATGTGATACATGTACTTTTGTGAACTGATCACTTCTGAGAACGCATGCTGTTACAGCGTGATTACCTGTAAATACCACATTAATGCAATAAATGCTGAAAATGGTGTCCGTCAACCTCAATGCATTTGGCAATACGTGTAACGACATTCCTCTCAACAGCGAGTAGTTCGCCTTCCGTAATGTTCGCACATGCATTGACAATGCTCTGACGCATGTTGTCAGGCGTTCACGGTGGATCACTGTAGCAAATATCCTTCAACTTTCCCCACAGAAAGAAATCCGGGGACGTCAGATCCGGTGAACGTGCGGGCCATGGTATGGTGCTACGACGACAAATCCGCCTGTCATGAAATATGCTATTCAGTACCGCTTCAACCGCACTGACATCCATCATGTTGGAAGTACATCGCCATTCTGTCATGCAGTGAAACATCCTGCAGTAACATCGATAGAACATTACGTAGGAAATCAGCATACATTGCACCATTTAGATTGCCATCGATAAAATGGGGACCAATTATCCTTCCTCCCATAATGCCGCACCGTACATTAACCCGCCAAGGTCGTAGCCAACGTGGATTTTCCGTTGCCCAATAGTGCATATTAACCGGGTATAGGTTACCGCTGTTGGTGAATGACGCTTCGTCGCTGAATATAAAGCGTGCAAAAAATCTGTCATCGTCCCGTAATTTCTCTTGTGCCCAGTGGCAAAACTGTACCCGATTCTCGCGCAGTTTGTCTGCTACTGATGTGCGGATTAGATGCGAAAGCAGCTAAAACACCTACTTGGGCATCATTGTTTGTTGCAGGTCGTGGTTGACGTTTCACATGTGGCTTAACACTTCCTGTTTTCTTAAATAACGTTAACTATCCGGCGAACGGTCCGGACACTTTGATGATGCCGTCCAGGATACCGAGCAGCGTACATAGCACACGCCCGTTGGGCATTTTGATCACAACAGCCATACATCAACAAGATATCGACCTTTTCCGCAATTGGTAAACGGTCCATTTTGTCACGGGTAATGTATCACGAAGCAAATACCGTCCGCACTGGCGGAACGTTACGTGATAACACGTACCTACACGTTTGTGACTATTACAACGCCATCTGTCACAAAGCGAAAAAAGACCAACTAAAACATTAATATTTCTTTACGTACTACACGAATATGTAATAAAAATGGGGGTTCCTATTTTTTAAAATAACGCAGTTTATATCCGTTTGACCTATGGCAGCGCCATCTAGCGGGCCAACCATAGCGCCATCTGGTTTCCCCCTTTGAGCTAAACGAGTTTCGTTCTTTGTAGTTTTTTCGTTTGACGCTTATTTCGTGAGATATTTGGCCCGGTCACGATCAATGGACCACCCTGTATATGTATATTTAAATTAAATGATTTGCTACAATTCCCTACTCCACATGCTGAATGAGACCAATCCGGCTACACCCAGAACGTAAGCCTGCCCATCCCATGCCAGCTTAATACCTAACTCTTGTTTTCCTTTGAACTCGTGTAGACCACCAAAACATCCTGTCCCTTCACTTACTAAAACACGTATCGGCACAGCCGGTCCCACCTGGACCACTGAAACTTAAACCAAACCCCGATTCCGACCACGAAACCCAATCCGCGAGCTACCTGTACTTTCAACCTCAACCACATCCTCTGTTCTCACTTTAGGGGCACAAACCACCGACTTGCAGTCGGCACACTTGTAACGCCTGCTTGTTGCCTTTAGTTTTGGCGTCGTCAATAGAATAGCTTGCTAAAGTTCAAATTAACTTACAAGCAAACTTTCGAATGGAACTTTTTAATACTAGTTTAATTTTTTCTCTGTGTCACATAATCGTAAAGGCGTACTTACGTAGGACATGGAAGTGAAGATGGATAAGGATTCAGCTGGCCGGCGAATTAGTCTGAGTACCGAATAGAACGCTGTCTCCTAGCTTTCGGAGCCCAGCCGGAGCAAACGGAGCAGACAGGCATCTGACTAGGACACAACGGCTAACAGTGGAAGAACAAGGACGAAGGGCTCGGATGGATTCAGAAGGTTGTAGAACTGGAACATAGAACTTCGTCCCTAATCTTTAGTATATTAATAATAAAGCTGTGAAACCATCGTGTCTGTCTGTTTTGAACATGTTAATCTCCAAAACTACAAGACAAATTTTCATGGGATTTTCACAGGTAACTTGAGCATAGCTTGGGACAACGTACAGGCTTCATTTCACCAAAATCGGATAACCGAAGAAAAAGATATTTCAATATAATATTTTATACGCAACTTTTAAATGCGAAGGTAACAGTTACGTTTTCACGACTAAACTGCTGAACGGATTTCGTTGAAATTTGGTATGGACATTGCTTAATGCTGAGAAAGAACATAGGCTAGAATAAGATTTTCACCCTGCAGCTGAGTGTGCACTGGTATGAAACACCAATAATATCAGCGCACACTCCGCTGCAGAGAGAAAATCTCATTATGGAAACATCCCCCGGGCTGTGGCTAAGCCATGTCTCCGCAATATCCTTTCTTCCAGGAGTGCTAGTTCTGCAAGGTATGCAGAAGAGCTTCCGTGAAGTTCGGAAGGTAGGAGACGAGGTACTGGCAGAATTGAAGCTGTCAGGACGGGTCGTGAGTCTTACTTCGGTAGCTCGGTTGGCAGAGCACTTGCCCACGAAAGGCAAAGCTCCCGAGTTCGAGTTTCGATCTGGCACACAGTTTTAATTTTTAACATAGGCTACTTTAGAGAGAAAAAAAGAGGAAATCGACAGCTAGGTAGGTGACGTAGGAAATTGAACATTTTTTAAATTTTTTTACGTCAGTGAACATATACCATGTTAAATATTACTAAATTTGTTGCATATTGAATATGTTTTTTTTTTTAATTTATGGCGCGATGCATATATGTGCATTCCTGCCACCACATCGTGTTTTGGGGCAGCTTGAGTGGGGGCATGCACACACATCATGAGCTATGCTTACCCAAACAGGCAGACATGTAAGGACAGCTGATGTTATTCCGTGAAAACAGTGTACTTACTCACCATCACATATAACAACAAAACAGGTAACACGCAAGCACAGCTGCAGGTAACAGATAGTGTTCAATATCTACATCGCAGAAGCAATGACGGAAATAAAAGAGAGATTTAAGAGAGCGATTAAACCTTGTGGTGAAATGATGCCTACGATAAGATTCGCTTATGTCACTGCTGCCATCAGTTTAACTGAAGATAAATTACAGAACCCGTTGGATGGAATGAACAGTCCAATGAGCGGAATATGGACTGAGAGTATACTGAAGAAAGTAGAGAACAATAACGTGTAGTGAAGCGCTCAATTGAACACCACCTCCTGAAGGCTAACATCTAAAATTATGTCATACTTTTTGACGAACTCTAAAGGGTCAAGCAGTAATAAGAATGCAAGAAAAGAAAAACAAACAATAATATTATGAACTTTACCTTTATTAACTCTGAAAAATGTTGTAATTCTTTCGTCATAAACGTTCTGTTGTCTTGGAATAAGTATTAATAGAATTAGATTAAATTTTAGCTTCCTCCACATTAAAAGACGTGGCATCATATGAAGTTTTAGAAACTTTATATTGTATGATTTGAGCTTCTTCTCATGAAGATTATGAAAGTTGCTACATAAAAGAAGCTTTATTTTAAAAATAATTAGAATTTAATTTATCACAGATGTGAAAAAGTGTGTTAGTTGTAATGTACCCCTGCTGAATGTGTATCAAGAACGCAGTTGTAAAAGAAAGAAAATTAAGTCTGATCCTTCTCATTAAGCAATGCGGAAATAAAAATTCATTATTTCGAAATCTAGGCGACACTGTCAAGAAAGAAGGAATCCAACATCGTTGCTATAAAAGACGTCGGAAGAATTTTTCTCCTGTCCCAAATAAAATCGCTGCACAAGGGCTTGGTAAGAAAAAACAAGAAACTGTACACGCCTTTAATGAAATACATCGATTCCAAAAACTGACTCAGGAAGCAGCTGTAATAAATGTGTAACATACAACTAACTTTACGAAGTGAGTCGCACCGTAGTATCATCACCATTACCACCGTACTGTATAAATTACAGTATAAGCAGAAATAAGGTGACTGTTTCGTACATAACTGTCAGGGGAGGTGGCGTTACAGAGTGGTGCAACAGCTATCGTCGTAGGAATGCTACACAGGAGCAGAAATGATTAGTAGACATGTAAATACAGCAGACAGAAGTTTTGCTTAACTTTTACCTTACTTGACATTGTTAGAGTTCCTGGTTTATCTGACGTAGGTTTGCTTCCACTCCTGCCCTTAACATATCATTGTCAAAAAGTTGTTGGTTTTCCTGATCGACACGAGTCGGAAAGATCAAAATTATCATATCTCCTTTGGCATTTACGAGGGTCTGGTGCGCTTGGATAAACATAGCAAATGTTTTTGGTAGTAAATGGAAATGCCGTGTGGAAGGGATTCTCGTCGGGTAGACCGTTCGCCTGGTGCAAGTCTTTCGAGTTTCGCCACTTCGGCGACTTGCGTGTCGATGGGGATGAAATGATGATGATAAGGACAACACAACAACCAGTCTCTGAGCGGAGAAAATCTGCGACCCAGCCGGGAATGGAACCCGGGCCGTTAGGTATGACATTTCTTCGTGCTGACTACACAGCTATCAGGGACGGACTACTTGACTGTAATTGTTGCTTTACACCCTTGTGAGGCTCAAAAAGCATACGATACCGGATATGTTCCGCTTCTGGTATTCGTCTGGTCTTTTCACCCGAAAATGCAAAAAGATTTAATTATTTAGAAATAAACAAGTCACTAACCTCAAAATGTGTGTGGCACGACTCAGAGGCACACAGTCAGCTGATAAATAACAAATGAATACCGGCATGCGCAGGCATGATGTGGTGCAAAAGCTATCATCGGAGGGACGCTAGACAGGAGCAGAAGTGATTAGCAAACACGTAAATACAGCAATCAGAAGTTTTACTTAACTTTTAGCTTTATCCAAGCGTTGCCTAGAAACTTTATATAAAAGAACACAAAGCAATAACTTCCAGCTGTTGTGAGAAGCAGGCATCGTGTAGTGTGAGACTCCCGCTACTAATGCACAAGAAAACTGTCGGAGGCTGACTAAGACCCAAGACTGAAGAACGACAAAGACTGCGATTGAGACTGGACCATGCAGCTGCCACCGGCCATCCTATATCACGGTGGCAGAGGGCGCTCGTAGGTGGAGCCGTTGAAGGGGTGGCTCAGCAGGCATGGATCATTGGGTCTGACGGGTCCCCGCGATACCGCTCACGGCGTCTATCGGAAACGTCCGTTTCCATTGCCAACTATGAGGCGCCAGAGAGGGTGGCATCCATGTATGATACCACAGAATTGAGGAACAATAAGTAGAAGAAGCTGAAGTAGAAAAGTAAAGAGGGAAATCCAGAACAAAAGGAGTCTGCTGGTAGCAAATGTCAACATTAATTTGAGGAAAATATTTCCGTCAAGATTCGTTATTTTATGGAAGTGAATGCTGGACTTCAGAAAGCCAGAAGAAAAGAGAACTGAAATGTTTGGGATGTGACGCTATAGAAGCAGGTTAGGTGGACAGAAAAGATAAGAAATGAGGAGGATCCCCGTAGAATGGTCGGTGAGTGGAGCATTTGGAAAACGTTCATAAGGTGAAGGGGCAAGGGCAGGGTAATAGGACAATGGGACATGTATGTGTTATTCCAGTCAATTCTCTTTGCACGGGTGCTCTATATGCGTATACTCTCATTATTGCATTTGGCCACAAATCAGCATGGATTTAGAAAGGAACCCTCGTGCTAACCTTAGTTTTCATTTTCTTACACGATATTCTGCGAACCATGGGTGAAGGGCAACAGGCACATTCCGTATTCACAGGTAACCAGAAAGCGTTTGACACTGTGTCCCATGCAGACTGCCAACGAAGGTCCGAGAATACGGAATAGGTTCTCAGGTATGTGAGCGGGGCGAATACTTGTGAAGTCGCAGTCCGTTGACCTGGACGGCGAATGTCCAGCAGAGACAGCAGCGTCCTGGGAAGTATGATAAATGATCTGACGGAGTGTGAGCACGAAACTGCGACTGTTTGCCGATTACAGGAAAATGTCGTCGTTGATTAACTGTAGAACTGATTGGGTGACTTCATCAGAATTTCTGTTTGGTGCGATGAATTGCAGGTTGCTCTAAACGTCGAAAAATCTAATTTATTGTAGGGGAGAGGGAAAAACAATCCTGTAATGTTGGAACACAGTATTGGTGTGTGCTGTTTGACACAGTCACGTCGATTAAATATCTGGACTTAACGTTGCAAAGCTATATGAAATGGAACGAGCATTTAAGCTCGGTAGTAGGAAAGGTGAATGGTTGACGTCGTTTTATTGGGAGAGTTCTAGGAAAGAGTAGCTCATCTTTGATGGAAATCGCGTATATAGTGCAATTGCGTGATACATTCAGGAGTAGGGCTCGGCCGGCCAGAGTGGCCGTTCGGTTCTAGGCGCTACAGTCTGAAGCCGAGCGACCGCTAAGGTCGCAGGTTCGAATCCTGCCTCGGGCATGGATGTGTGTGATGCCCTTAGGCTAGTTACGTTTAAGTATTTCTAAGTACTAGGGGACTGATGACCTCAGCAGTTAAGCCGCATAGTGCTCAGAGCCAAGTAGTGCTCGGATGTTTGAAATCCCCACTGCATCGGAATCAAGGAAGATATAGAAGCAAGTAAGAGGCGTGTTGCTACATTTGTCTGATAGGTGGTTCAATCAACAAGTGAGTTACGGAAATGTTTCATGAACCTAAACGGGAATACCTGAAGGAACACTATGCTTTTGAGAAGAATTAGAGAAAAAGCACTTGCGGCTGACTAGAATGAATCTACTGCGGCCAACGTACAAGCAGAATGTAGTTCAAATGTAGCACTGTTGTACTTAACATCTGAGGTCATCGCTCCCTTAGAGCTACTTAAACCTAACTAACCTAGGGACATCGCACACAACCATGCCCGAGGCGGGATTCGAACCTGCGATCGTAGCAGCAGCACGGTTCAGGACTGAAGCGCCTAGAACCGCTCGGCCACAGCAGCCGGCGCAGAAAGTGGAACATATCCATCAAGTAACTGAGAACGTGGGATGCAAGTGTTACTATGAGATGAAGAGGTTGACACAGGAGATGATTTCAGTAAGGGTCGCATCAGACTAGCCAGAAGAGTGCTGACTAGAAAGAAAAAGCAGGTTGGTAGAGCCGGATAATCAAAAAGTAAATCGCAGGTTCCGACAACTTCGGCACTCCCCAGTTGTCTACAGCTCTGTTGCAAGATGGCAGGACGAAACTGATGGGGTAGTCATTCGGCGAAAGACAAAGGACAATACAGACACTGTATTCCTATAAATATACCGAAGCGCCAAAGAACTGGAATAGGCCGAGTAGTTCTAGGCGCTTCAGTCTGGAACCGCGCTACCGTTACGGTCGCAGGTTCGAATCCAGCCTCGGGTATGGATTTGTGTGATGTCCTTAGGTTAGTTAGGTTTAAGTAGTTCTGAGTTTTATGGGACTGATGACCTCAGATGTTACGTCCCATAGTGCTCAGAGCCATTGGAACCATTTTTGAGCATGCGTATTCAGATAAAGAGATATGTAAACAGGTGAAATACGGCGCTGCGGTGCCATCACATGTATAAGACAACAAGCATCTGGCGCAGTTAGATTGGTTATTCCTACTACAATGGCACGATATCAACATTTAAGTGAATTTGAACGTGGTGTTATAGTCGGCGCACGAGCGACTGGACACAGCATCTCCGAGGTAGCGATGAAGTGGGGTTTTTCCCGTGCCACCATTTCACGAGTGGACCGTGAATATCAAGAGTCTGGTAGAACAACAAATCTCGACATAGCTGCTGCCGGAAAAAGATGCGGAAGGAACGGGACCAACGACGACTGAAGAGAATCGTTCAACTTGACATAATGTGCAGCCCTTCCTCAAAGAGATACACATTCAACTGCTGGACCATCAACAACTTTCAGCGTGCGCACCTATCAACGAAACATCATGGATACGTGCTTTCCGGACGGAAGGCCTTCTCGAGTACCCTTGTTGACCGCGCAACACAAAGCTGTACGCATCGCCTGGACCTGTCAACACCGACTTTGGACTGTTGATGGCTGGAAACATGTTCCCTAGCCGGACGAGTCTCGTTTCAAATTGTATCGAGCGGATAGACATGTACGAATATGGAGACAACCTCCTGAATCCATGGGCCCTGCATGTCATCAGGGGTCTGTTCAAGCTGATGGAGGCTCTGTTAAACTGTGGGGCGTGTGCAGTTGGAGTAATATGGGACCCCTGATACGTCTAGATACGACTGTGTCAGGTGACACTTACTTAAGCATCCTGTCTGATCACCTGCATCCATTCATGCCCATTGTGCATTCCGATGAACTTGGCCAATACCAGCATAACAATGCGACACCCCATCGTCTAGAAATGCTACGGAGTGGCTCCAGGAATACTTTTCTGAGTTTAAACAATTCCGCTGGCCACCAAATTCCCCATATATGAACATTATTGAGTATATCTTGGATGTCTTGCAACTTGCTGTTCAGAAGAGATTTCCACCCCCTCGTACTCTTACGGATTTATGGACAGCCCTGCAGGACTCGTGGTGTCAGCTGCCTCCAGCTCTACTTCAGACATTAGTCGAGTCCGTGCCACGTGGTGTTGCGGCACTTTTGAGTTCTCGAGGGAGCCGTGTACGATATTAAGCATGTGTACCAGCTTCTTTGACTCTTCAGGTTATATTAATCTGTAGTCTTTTGAGGCCACTGTCACTGAAACTAACACCTTCTGAGTTGTAGGCCGCGTCATATTTCTTCAAACAATCGATGTTTCGACCCCTCTGTTTGGATCTTCCTCAGGTTCTTCTGGTGTACACTAAATTGAGTGCTCAATCTACAGTAGAAACTATAAGATCAAATGGCTCTGAGCACTATGGGACTCAACTGCTGTGGTTATCAGTCCCCTAGAACGTAGAACTACTTAAACATAACTAACCTATGGACATCACACACATCCATGCCCGAGGCAGGATTCGAATCTGCGACTGTAGCAGTCTCACGGTTCCGGACTGCGCGCCTAGAACCGCGAGACCACCGCAGCCGGCGAAACTATAAGATCCCGAAGAAAATTCCAGCAGAGGGATCGAAATGTCGACTGTTTTCTAGAAATTTGACGCGGCTTTTCAACCCAGAAAGTTTTTACTTCTATTCTTATTTACTTCAGGTTCCAAACATAAAATCAGGTGCGATGAGGTTTATATACACTGGCTGATTCTTCTTGCAAAATTCTCTCATGCGAATAGATTATTACATTTGCAATCGGAAAAGAATTATTTTTAGATACGTCAAAAGGGTAATTGACAAGTATTTTGAGAGAGTGAAGCACCGAAAACAAGCTATACTTAGCTATTGTGAGCAGTGTCATGTGATAGCTGGAGGAACGTTTAAATCTCACAATCATTTAAAACGATATCACGTATACGTAAATTCAATGGCTGCTGAAGCGAAACACCCGCAAGGAGAGCAGGAAACAAAATTAAAATTCACAAAGTGAGCGTGTATGTGACACTATTTCCATTGATAAGAATATGGAGTCAAATTTAAAGAGAACATAGCAATACGAGCATATTTATATTGATATTGCACCTCCTCTGGCCTGGATGGATGCATTCATTCGGTTGGAAGGGGTGTCATGAACCGTCATATCGCCTAATGAGACAAGGTGGCCCACAACTGTTCCAGCTGCTCCTCGACATCGTGGATAGTAGCACTGGGTCGCAGTTGCCATCCGAGCTGATCCACTGGAGCATCTTAACATCACAAAGACACGTGCCATCTGTGGATGAGCACTGTCCTGTTGAAAATTGGCGCCGAGATAATTTCGCATGAGAGGTAACACATGAAGACGGAGGATGTCCATAAAGTACCGCTGTGCCATCAAAATTCCCTGAGTCACTACCAATCACGGTATATCCAATGCCACTCCAAAGCACTGGAAGAGTGAGGCCTCTCCCCAGGTACCCGCCATGATCGCCGACGAGTCATCTGGGGAAGAGCAGAACTGTGACTCATCGCCGAACACAAAGTGGCACCATTCATCAGCAGTGAATGCTTCCTGATCAAGGACCACTCCAAATGTAGCCGACCTTGTTGTGGTGTTAACGACAAATAATTGAAGACGTAAGGTGCAAGAGTAGCTGTGGGACGAAGAGAGTGACACAGGGAGACATTCATGGCGGACCGCGTCAAATCAGCGAGGAGACAGACGAGTAAAAAGCAAATTTCCCTAGTCTGACTATTGCAAGTCTCTGACCAATGGTGCGAGATGACACAACACGTTTTACATAGTCCATTACCCGTTCTCGGACGACGGCCACAGAGGGGCGATAGGAACCTTGACGACGAGCAGTCCGACTTCGAGCCACTGTCACTTCTGAATAACCGACAGATCTGATTACTGTATGACAGACTAGCCAACCAAATGGAGACGCACAATGAGGCCCCTTTCAAACTCTGTAAGGTGCTGATAACGCTCTCACATACTACACCGCATCTCTGTGTCCTTCACACTGATACTCAACGTCAGATGCTGTTCGCTCTCCTTGTATACCCTGCCAGCCTGTAAACAATACAAAATACGAGAACTGCAATGCACTCTAGCGGTTCTACTATCTGTCACAGAGAATTGCATCTCCAATCGTTTGTACAGGGTGTTTCAAAAAGGACTTTACAACTTTGAACATTCTTGTAAATTAATTCATGGTACCTACAGAGGTGATAGTAGTGTCAATCTGTAGGGAAATACAAGTTTTGTCTCGCGTAGCTCGCTAGTGTCGAATCGCACCGTAAGGAGCGCTAGTGGCAGTTGCGTTAAAGATGGATGCCTTCACTGGACGCGAGGTTGCAAGCTTTGTGTTTAAATTTGAAGAATCGAAGTCGGCGACAAGAGTTCAGCGTAATTTCCGTACGAAGTACGCTAAATATCATCGTAGTAGGCCTACGATTTAAGAGTGGCATAAATGTTTTGTAGAAACAGGGTGCTCAGTAAGACATGGGCAAGCATCAGGTCGTCCAAGCATATCTAACGACGTCGTTGAGGGAGTGAGACAACGTTTTGTCAACAGCTCTACGAAATCGACCCGGCGTGCATCTCGCAAACTGCAAATCCGACATACGACTGTTTGACGTGTGTTGCGAAACCGTTTGCATTTGAAACCGTAGAAGTTGGCGATCGTTCAAGACACTGATAAAATTGCTAGCAAGAACCTCTGTGCGGATATGATAAATAGATTACGCGAGGATGCACATTACTTGGACAAAATCACCTTTTTTAACGAGTCGACTTCCCATTTAAGTGGCAAGGTTAACACACACAACTGTAGGATTTGAGGCAGTGAAAATCCACATCAAACATTGCAACATGTTCCTGATAGCCCTAAACTGAACTTTTTTTGTGTAATGAGCAAGAACAAAGCGCACAGCCCTTTGTTTCATTGGGATGGTGTACCTGGATATGTCACAACAATTTTTGGTGCCACAGATCCATGAGGATGACCAAGACCGAAATGTTTACTTCCTGCAAGATAGCAGACCACGTCACCTCCCCTCCCCCCCCCCCCCCCCCCACTACCTGGCTGACTCTCGGGAGTTTCTCAGTGACCGCTTTCCAGGTCAATGGATTGGACTGGAAGCGATGCGCCAATTGCGTGGCCTCCACGTTACCAGACGTGACACCACTCTATTTCTTTAATGGGAATTCATCAAAGACATCGTGTTTGTACCTACTGTGCCGGCTTCCATCCTGAACTTAGAGCAAGAATTTACGCCGACGCTGAACAAGGTACACCCTGCAATGCTACAGCAAGTTTGGGAAGAAATGAATTTCCGATGGATATGTGCAGGACAACCAACGGAAGCCACATACAATATCTTTAGTTTAAGGTAAAAAACAGTGATGTGTATTCCTACAAAGTAACACTACACCCAGCTCTATATTTTCTTTTAATAAATTTATATGCATTTTTAAAGTTGTAAATTCCTTTTTGGAACACCCTTTACAATCGCGAATTGTACGTGCGTGTAGTAAGTTACATTGAAATCTGCACAAGACCTTTAGATTTTCTGTATGTATTCAGTGAGGTGCAAAAGTCATGAGCTACCATCTAACATAGTATCAAACCTCCTTTTGCCCGACGTAGTGCAGTAACTGGACGTGGCATGGACTCAACAAGTCGTTAGAAGACCCCTGCAGAAATCTTGATTCATCTGGATAGGCGTCTACAATTGTGAAGCTGTTGCTGGTGCAGGATTTTATGTACGAATGACCTCTCCATTATGTCCCATAAATTTTCGATGGCTTCCAGTCAATGATCGGTTCAACTGGACGAAAGAACACAGTTCGCTCCATGTAAACACAGCCCTCGCCATTACGGAGCCACCACCTACTTGCACAGGCAACATAGGTCCATGGCTTCGTGAGTTCTGAGCCACATTAACTCTGCCATCAGCTATTCCCAACTGAAATTGGGTCTCATCCCACGAGGCAAAGGTCTTCCAGTCTCCAAGGGTCCAACTGATGTGGTCATGAGCACAGGACAGGAGGTGCAAGCAATGTCGTGCTGTTAGCGAAGGCACTGGCGTCGAACGTCTGCTACCATAGCCCATTAACGCCGAGTTTAGCCGCCCTGTCCTGAAGGATATGTTCGTCGCACATCCCACACTCATTTACTGATTTCTGCGGACATTTCACGCAATGGTGCATGTCTGTTAGCACTGCCAACTCGACGCAAACGCCGCTGCTCTCGACCCTCAAGTGAAGGCTGCCGGCCACTGTATTGTCCATTTTGATAGGTAATACCTGAAATTTGGTATTCTCGTCACACTCTTGACACTGTAGATCTCTGAATGCTCCTTTCGTTAACGAGTTCCAAAAAAGAATGTCCCATGCTCCTAGCACCAGCTACCATTCGGCGTTTAAGGTCTGTTAATTCCCGCCATGTGGTCATAAACACGCGGGAAACATTTTCACATTAATCACTTGATTACAAATAGAGAGCTCTGCCAACGATCTGCCCTTTTATACTTTTTGTACACGATACTATCGCCATTTGTAAATGTTTTTGTACACGATACTACCGCCATTTGTAAATGTTATCTTTTACTTTTGTCTTCTCAGTGTATAAACAGTGTGAATCACCTAAAACTTGTAACGCAAAAATTTCGAAGATGCAAAGGGCTATTGTTGTGCGGTTTTCACAGAATCGACTGGTAGTCAGAGGCTCGTATAGTTATACAGTCAACAGATTGTAATAATAGTTAGGAAGTATTTTTTGGGAAAACACACCCTTTTCTAAATGGAATAATGCCTACTGCCATTAAAAAACAAAAGTCGGATAAATCAGAATCTCAGTGGTGTTTGTTGCAGAATTCTACTGCGAGTCGTTGACGAGATATATTATTTTGAAAATGTTCTACACTGAAACTTTTACAGTACCTGTGATAGCACATACTAAAGGACAACACAAGTCCATACGCTAGTTATGTTCACTGTAAGCAGTAACAAAGCAACTGACCATCACAGGCAGTGTTCAAAATGACTACTTCCATAATGTCATATAGTATAATATTTTGGGGTAACTCTTCAAGTCAAACGAAAGTTTTCAGAGTCCAAAAGCGTGTAATACGTATTATTTGTGGAGTAAATTCACGGACGTCCTGTAGGAACCTCTTCAAAGAACTGGGTATACTAACTACTGCCTCTCAGAATATTTACTCCTTAATGAAATTTGGTTCAAATGGTTCAAATGGCTCTGAGGACTATGGGACTTAACTGCTGTGGTCATCTGTCCCCTAGAACTTAGAACTATTTAAACCTAACTAACTTAAGGACATCACACACATCCATGCCCGAAGCAGGATTCGAACCTGCGACCGTAGCGGTCGCGCGGTTCCAGACTGTAGCGCCTAGAACCGCTCGGCTACTTCGGCCGGCAATGAAATTTGTCCTAAATAATATATCTCTTTTTTCCAACAAACAGCTCAGTTCATACATACAATACCAGGAAAAAAAATGATTTGCACAAGGACTTAAAAGCACTTACTTTAGTTCAAAAAGGGGTCCACTACTCAAGAACACTCACCTCCAATAATTTGACAGCAAACATAAAAAATTTAGTTACAAATAAAGATCAGTTTAAAAGGAGCCTGAAAGACTTACTAGTGGCCAACTCCTTCTACTCCACTGACGAATTTTTTAATAGAAACAAATGATGTATTTTATATATTCATACTATTAGTATTGTTACTTCAGCTTAAGAAATTTGACATGCTCCACATCCATGAGGATCTCCTCAGCACGGATCTATGGAACGAAAAACTAATCTGATCTAATCTAATCGGCACCGTAGTACACGCTTCCACTCGGGAACGGAACGACTGCTGCACACGTGACAACATTTCAGCGCAGATGTCTGAGCAGGTTGCAGCTATATATCACTGCATATCATCGGGTGTAGTTGGTATGTCCTTGCAGACATCTTTCAGATTTCCCCACAGAAACTGTCTGCGGGGATCAAATCTGGGGAATGGGGCAACCAAGGTACAGTTCCTCTGCGTCTAACCTATCGCTTTGGAAATAATTTGTGCACTATGGGCTGGACAGCCATCATTTTCGTACCACGGGTTCCTCCTAGTCTGCAGAAGAACGTCGTCTAGCATCTGTAGAAGATGGACTATTAGGAGTCTGCGATACTTGCATACCTTAAGCACTCCGTCTATGCAACAGGAGCGTGTTAACTGATGGTTCCCACATCACACGTTTACTCCATGGCCACTGACGTTCCATCTGACGAAGCCAAAGGGGATTTCAACAGACCAATAGTGCATGTTTCGGCGGTTTAGTTGTCCATGACTAGTAAATGTAGCATCATCATTAAATATGAAACATGATACATCTGGAGTATCCTGCCTTAATGCCCATATACAGACGTTAAACACGACTCCCAAATCGTTTGCATACAGCTCTTGATGAAGGGAAGAGGTATGTGATAGGGATGGAACCTATATCGATGGAGAATTCGTAGGACACTTGCCTGACTCATACCACCTCCTCGTGCGACTGCGCGGGGGCTAACGTGCGGATCACTTGCCACAGCAGCAACAACTGAATTTCACCCTCTTCTGTCGTCCGTTGTTTCCTTCTGTTACGTTGTTTAGGTATTATATTGCCACTTTGACGTAACTGGTTGAAGAGGCTGATAAATAATTGCAGAGATGGTTGACGTCTATTGAAATATTTTGCTGCATACAGCGTACAAGAACGAACTGCGTTCTTCCTAGACTCTCCGTACACCGTGAGCATGTCGGCTTTTCTCGGGCTTGGTAAACCCCTGCTGATTGGACTGTCACACACGAACTGACTAGCAAGTCGCAATGCGCTTCAGGAACACACAAGCACATTGTAATCAAACATAGTAATAATGTACCTAGCAACTTCGCAGGTTGGCTGGAACAAGAGTCTATACGGAAACGTTTCAAAATACTTTATCTCGTAAACGACTCGCACTAGACTCCTGCAACAAACACCATTGACATTCTAATTGACCCCACTGTTAGGCTGTTTTTGTCAATAGGCAATGTTCAACTTAAAAAAGTATACTAGAACAAAAATACATTTTTAAGTATTATTACAATCAGTTGATTGGCTAACATTACAAGCC
Source organism: Schistocerca gregaria (assembly GCF_023897955.1). Classification (NCBI taxonomy): domain Eukaryota; kingdom Metazoa; phylum Arthropoda; class Insecta; order Orthoptera; family Acrididae; genus Schistocerca; species Schistocerca gregaria. Next base: position 289,552,616 of record NC_064923.1, read on the forward strand.
CTTGACTACCAATCCATTCTGTGAAAACCACACGTGAATAGTGCTATCCATTTGCGCAGTATTTGCGGTACAAGTGCTTCACGCTATTTATATACAGTGTCGCATTTATCTTAACAAATAAACTGTGTCCAGAAGTTGTTTAGTTACTAGGGGGACGTTAATTAGCATGGTTTCCATTCTTGTAGCTTAGCTGATCATGAAGATATGAACAGCAGTACGACTTTTTTAAATAGCACCCTGTATACGCTGCACAACATTAGATAACTTCTTCGAAACCCCGTAATACCAACACAATGAGATGCATGAATATCAAATTTTACTCAAAGGTGCGTACAAGCTTTCTCTGTAATGGGACAAAAGCGTGGCTCCTTACGACGGCATCCTCGACCTCGATGACACTTACGAGGAAGTTCATAAGTTCATGTGAAGTTTAAGGCGGGTTAATGATGTCACCTTGGCACCAAATTCCATCACAGTTCTGCCCGATGCCACCGTGGGCCTCTCACACTATTGGAAAGTCGTCATACCCTTCCTTAACCACATTTCAGACTTCCTTTTGACGCCTCTGCGATGGAGGTCACAGCCGCGACGCACAGAGTTGAAATCGTGTGGTTTTCTTATGAGTGGCTGAGGGAAACATTCCAGACACACTGCCGCTCAAAATCGATACGAAAAGGCCGCAGGGAGTGGCATAATGGACGTCAATGAAACCACGCCCTTTTCCTGGGGACATTGATCCCCACGCATTTCGCGACCGAAATCGACTGTTCGCAGGGTGATAAGCGACAGGAAGATGTGCTTCCCCATCTATGACACTGCTGACACCCTCAGATGTTTCTGTTCTTGTCTAAGGACATCATCGAGCTGCATCCCCATGAAATGTGATCCGATCCTTTTGGAGCGCAGCGAGACCGCAATTTTTGCTCTCGCATACGGGTTGGAACCCTCGCATGCAGGTTGGAACCACTAGGAACAATCAGACGAATTTTTCAGCGCTCCTATTTGTGTCGTCCTGTGACGTGGTCGTGGGGAGGATGCGTCATTGTCACATGCGTAAATAAAACGACGAAAGTTCCCTCTAATACCCCACCAGCTCGGCAAAACCCTCACTGACACCCGCCCAACTTTATTGCAAATTTTAAAAATCTATCTATACATACAGACTCGTGATGATGTCATAAGAACTTCCAGGCTGGCAACCCCTTTGGCAATCTTCAGATTCTGGATGCCGTGCTGTCAGACGCAAGAGCAGCAGAGTAGCCTGCTTGCAGGCGTCTGGGACTCTCGTCACGGTTTCTGCCTCTACAGCTAGTACCGCTTGTTTTGCCGAACAGGGGGTCTTAGACTCCTCGCCGTTTTATTCATGCATGTGTCAATGTCACGTCCCACCAAAATCACGCCACATGAGGACAGAGTAGGAGCGTTGAAAAAGCGTAAACAACCTTGGCTGCTTCGCATTACGTTCAAATTACGTTAAATGGTTTCCAATGACCCATTGTGTTTCCAGTCTGTACATGAGACAAAAACTTGCGGTCGCGCTGCCCTCCAAACTCGTGCGATCACTTTCGATGAAGATGCAACGCCAAAATGTTCCAATAGAAAGGTTGAAATGCTTGAGGATGTCAGCGAAGTCGCGTCGCCCATCGCTTGCGAACTGTCGTTTTCGACCGCGAATTGCGTGGGAATCACACCTCAAGGTAAGGCGTGGTTTCGTTGACGGCCTTTATGCCGTCCCCTGCGACCTGTTCGTGACGATTTTAAGAGGCGGTGTGTCTGGAATGTCACCCTGGGCAACCGACGAGAAATCCACGTGATTTCAACGCTGGACGTTGCGGTTAGGAGCCCCATCCCAGGCGCTCCAAAATAGGGGGGGAAATGTGGATAAGATGGATGGGCTTTGACGACTTTCCGACCGTGTGATACGTCCACGGTGTCATCAGGCAGAATTGTGGTGAAATTTGGTGCCAATCTGACATCATTAATCCACCTTATACATCACGTGAACTTCTGAGCTGACGTCTTTGCCCAAGTGTCGACACCCTGCTCTTTGAAGCTTTCTCGAGCCCGAGGATGACGTCCAAAGCTGCTTCGCTTTTGCATCGCCACAGAAGAAAATTTTACGCACCTTTGGGCCAAATTTCAAACTTAAACGTTGCAAGTGGTGGGAATTATTGTGTTTCGAAAAACTAATCCTGTAATTCTGTTGCGCAGTATATTGTATTCAATTGTTTACTTCCTCTGCTCAAGACCTAGTCAAGAACAAAAGACACTGTAACATTCGCGTAAACACGACGTTATTAGCACAAAACTGAATCTGACTTCCACTTTCATGTACTACCATTCACTGCTTCCGGGCGGGAAGGAGCGCCTGGTCCCCGGTACGAATCCGTCCGGCGGACTTGTGTCGAGGCCCGGTGAGCCGGCCAGTCTGTGGATGGTTTTTAGGCGGTTTTCCATCTGCCTCGGCGAATGCGGGCTGGTTCCCCTTATTCCGCCTCAGCTACACTATGTAGTCGATTGCTGCGCAAACAAGTTCTCCACGTACGCGTGCATCACAATTACTCTACCACGCAAACATAGGGGTTACATTCGTCTGGTGTGAGACGTTCCCTGGGGGAGGGTCCACCGGAGGCCGAACCGCACAATAACCCTGGGTTCGGTGTGGGGCGGCGGAGGGGTGAAGTGGACTGCGGTAGTCGTCGTGGTGTTGTGGACCACTGCGGCTGCGGCGGGGACGGATCCTCTTCGTCGTTTCTAGGTCCCCGGTTAACATACAATACAATACACTGCAGTTTCATGGGGCAGCGTAGTTCATCCACTTCCTGGTGTTGACACTATAATAGTGAAAACACAAGGAAAATGGACACTGGTCATTCAACCATCTTCTATCGTAGGTTTCTCGTGAGTACACTCATGTATTACGCACTTGAACAACCGAACAAGGTATTTGAAAGTCACGATGAACTAAAATTTTACAGCATTTCAAAAACATTCATCTGGTTTCACAATATTATATTTTCTGCATGAATGAAGTTGGAAACTAGTAGCAAGTTTCGAAGTTACGCATCCAACCTTTAAGTTTACGTTGGCACAACTTGCAGTTTGTTGGCTGAAGTTGTTTCCTGTAGCTGCCTCGCTGGTGCATGCAGCTTGCTAGCTCGTACATTACTCAATGCGCGTCGACTCGAGGAGGAGGAGGAGGTGTAGGAGGGGTGGATTAGCGTTTAACGCCCCATCGACAACGAGGTCATTAGAGACGGAGCACAGCTCGAATTAGGGAAGGACGTGCCAAGGAAATCGGCCGTGCCCTTTCAAAGGAATTTGCCTTCAGCAATTTAGGAAACTCGCGGAAAACCCAAATCTCGATGTGTGGACGCGGGATTGAACCGTTGTCTTTACAAATGAGAGTCCAGTTGCAAACCACTACGCTACGCCTCTTGGTGCGTCGACTCAAGACGGCGATAACACAGCAATAGAAGATAATTTATGTTCCTCGTTTCAAGACGTGCTTCATGTGGTTTTCAAAGTTTCAAGGGAAGAGTTGCAGGTGGTTGTATTTGGCGGGAAAAAAAATCCATTAATCCCATACCCGTATCTGCTCAAGTTCCGATCCCCCACCCCGATTGCGAGAACGAGCCTAAAAATCTTTTCCATCAGGTTGGGACACCACCATACTGACTCTGGCAAGGTTGGTCTTTATCAACAACAACTGCTACGGCAGTGAATCGTCGTAAGGACAGTACGAAACTCGCACTGCACCACTGGCCACCAAGATCGCATGATCTCTGAGTGTGTCAGGGTTTTTTCGCGGGGTTGAGGGGGAAGTTTGTGAAGAACTCGTTTGGGGGACACAGTTGGTGAACTGCGACATCACACAGCAACAGTAGTAAATACAGATATTTCAGACGTGAACGCAGAAGAACTGGGAGAGTTTGTCTACCATCTATATCAGAGCCAACTTTTTCGACAGGCTAATATTATGTTAACAAAAAGAAACAAGAAATATTAATTTAGCACTGTACAAAAATTTGCGACTATACGAATTTTTCCCCTGTTCGACCTTGTGTGTTCTTCGTTGACCGGGCTGGTAAAGAGCATGCCGGCGAGTGGAGGGAACCAAACAGATGTTCTTGCAGCTGTTGTTCATAAACCATAGTTGCAGGGAAACTGTGAGTAGCCCTGCCTAAGTCCACCTATCATTGTTCGCAGTTTTCACACGAGCAGCTTCTATTCATCCCATGTGTCACTTCGCCAACAGATTAACCAGTGTGACACAAATAGGTTCACCAAAAAATCATCTTTGGCCAATTACACTTAGTTCTAAACGTAAGAAGTATGTGTTATTTGGCCGCCGATAGTTCGCACTAGCTGAAGGCTGGATGGACATCATATGCAGCAGTGTGTGATGGTTTGGTGCGTAGAAATTGGAAACTACGTAATTGGTCCCTATTTTACTGAAGGAATCTTAACGGAGAAAAGACACGCTCAATTCTTACGCAAGCGCTACTGGCTGTCTTGGGCGAAGCAGTACTTGAAATATTCTAAAAAAAAAGACTCACCACTAAGAAATTATCCAAATGGGACGTAAATCGGTAGGTTTGATGTACATGTACAGACAAACGAATGATTACAAGTTCAGAAAAAAGATTCACAAATTCAGCAAGTCAATATTGCATTGGTCCACCTCTGGCCCTTATGAAAGCAGTTCCTCGACTTGGCTTTGGCTGACAGAGTTGTTCGATGTCCTCCTGTGGGATTTCGTGCCGAATTCTGTCTAGTTGGTGCGTTAGGTTTTCAAAATACCGATCTGGTTAGAGGTCCCTGCCCATAATGCTCCAAACGTTCTTAAATGGGGAGAGATCCAGCTAGCCTTGCTGGACAAGGTAGGGTTTGGAAAGCAGGAGGACATGCAGCAGAAGCTCTCACCGTGTGTGGCCGGGATTTACGTTGCTGAGATGTACGTCCAAGATAGCTTGCCATAAAAAGTAACAAAACGGGGTGTATGATACTGTCTATGTACCGCTGTGCTGTAATGATGCCACAAATGACAACCTGACAACCAAAGGGGTCCTGCTATGAAACGAAATGGCACTGCAGACCATCACTCCTGGCTGTCGGTCGGTATGGCAGGAGACAGTTTGGTATCCCACACTTATCCGAGGCGTCTCCGATGCTTCTCCGCTCTGGAATCTCATTTACAGGAGTAGAATTATCTTCAGTGATGAGTCCTGCTTCAAACTGAGTCCCGATGACCAATGAATAAATGTCTGGAAACGCCCTAGACAGCAGTGGGATACCAACCTGTCTGTTTCCCGCCATACAGCTTGGAAACCAGGAGTCATAGTCTGGTGCGTCATTTCATTCATAATCAGAACTTCTTTGTTTGTCATCCATGGACCACTTACAGAACAGTGGTACGTCGACGTTGTTCTAACCCTCGTTTTGCTGCCTTTCATGGGATGCCGTCTTGTGCTTGTATTTCAGCAAGATACTGCCCGTCCTCACACAGCAAGAGTTACCACTGTTCATCTTCGCGCTTGCCAAACCATACCTTGGGCAGCAAGATGACCGGATCTACCCCCTCTTGAGAACTTTTGAAGCATTATGGGCAGGACCCTCCAACCAGATCGGGATTTTGGTGACCTAAAGCGCCAGTTGGACAGGTTTTGATACGATGTCCCTGAGGAGGATATCCAACAACTCTAAGATCAACGTCCCTTGTAGCTGAGTGGTTAGCACGACTGGATGTCATACCTAAAGGCCCGGGTTCGATTCCCGGCTGGGTCGGACATTTTCTCCGCTCAAGGACTGGGTGTTTTGTTGTCCTATCATCATCCCCATCGTCACGCACGTCGCCGAACTGGCATCAAGTCGAAAGACTTGCACCCGGCGAACAGTCTACCCTACGGGAGCCCCTAGTCACACGGCATTTCCATTTCCATTATCAACGCCAAGCCGGATAAATGCTTGCATGAGGGCCAGAGGTGGATCAACGCGTTATTGCTCATTTTGTGGATCTCTGCCGGCCGGAGTGGCCGTGCGATTCTAGGCGCTACAGTGTGGAATCGAGCGACGGTTACGGTCGCAGCTTCGAATCCTGCCGCGGGCATGGATGTGTGTGATGTCCTTAGGTTAGTTAGGTTTAAGTAGTTTTAAGTTCTAGAAGACTGATAACCTCAGAAATTAAGTCCCGTAGTGCTATGAGCCATTTTTTGTGGATCTCTTTCTCTTGAATAAACCATCCAATTTTTCTGAAATTGTAATAATTTGTTTGTTTGTATACATGCATCTAATCTACCGATTTCCGTCCCATTCGGATAATTCTTTCGAAGTGCATCTTTTTTTTTCCTTTTTGTAGTATATTAGATGTATGTGGTACCAACACTACTCGCGTGTGCCTAGGAATCTGCTCACCAGGCTGTTTACAGGTCACTGGATAGGATGTCAAGGCGTTATCATGGTAACTTTCGTCTCTGGGGGTGAATTCGAAAAAGGAGTCCATGCACAAATTCCGATTTGATACGTAGCACTGTACTGATGTATTCATAATTACACTCCTGGAAATTGAAACAAGAACACCGTGAATTCATTGTCCCAGGAAGAGGAAACTTTATTGACACATTCCTGGGGTCAGATACATCACATGATCAAACTGACAGAACCACAGGCACACGGACACAGGCAACAGAGCATGCACAATGTCGGCACTAGTACAGTGTATATCCATATTTCGCAGCAATGCAGGCTGCTATTCTCCCATGGAGACGATCGTAGAGATGCTGGATGTAGTCCTGTGGAGCGGCTTGCCATGCCATTTCTACATGGCGCCTCAGTTGGACCAGCATTCGTGCTGGACGTGCAGACCGCGTGAGACGACGCTTCATCCAGTCCCAAACATGCTCAATGGGGGACAGATCCGGAGATCTTGCTGGCCAGCGTAGTTGACTTACACCTTCTAGAGCACGTTGGGTGGCACGGGATACATGCGGACGTGCATTGTCCTGTTGGAACAGCAAGTTCCCTTGCCGGTCTAGGAATGGTAGAACGATGGGTTCGATGACGGTTTGGATGTACCGTGCACTATTCAGTGTCCCCTCGACGATCACCAGAGGTGTACGGCCAGTGTAGGAGATCGCTCCCCACACCATGATGCCGGGTATTGGCTCTGTGTGCCTCGGTCGTATGCAGTCCTGATTGTGGCGCTCACCTGCACGGCGCCAAACACGCATACGACCATCATTGGTACCAAGGCAGAAGCGACTCTCATCACTGAAGACGACACGTCTCCATTCGTCCCTCCATTCACGCCTGTCGCGACACCACTGGAGGCGGGCTGCACGATGTTGGGGAGTGAGCGGAAGACGGCCTAACGGTGTGCGGGACCGTAGCCCAGCTTCATGGAGACGGTTGCGAATGGTCCTCGCCGATACCCCAGGAGCAACAGTGTCCCTAATTTGCTGGGAAGTGGCGGTGCGGTCCCCTACGGCACTGTGTAGGATCCTACGGTCTTGGCGTGCATCCGTGCGTCGCTGCGGTCCGGTCCCAGGTCGACGGGCACGTGCACCTTCCGTCGACCACTGGCGACAACATCGATGTACTGTGGAGACCTCACGCCCCACGTGTTCAGCAATTCGGCGGTACGTCCACCCGGCCTCCCGCGTGCCCACTATACGCCCTCGCTCAAAGTCCGTCAACTGCACATACGGTTCATGTCCACGCTGTCGCGGCATGCTACCAGTGTTAAAGACTGCGATGGAGCTCCATATGCCACGGCAAACTGGCTGAGACTGACGGCGGCGGTGCACAAATGCTGCGAAGCTAGCGCCATTCGACGGCCAACACCGCGGTTCCTGGTGTGTCCGCTGTACCGAGCGTGTGATCATTGCTTGTACAGCCCTCTCGCAGTGTCCGGAGCAAGTATGGTGGGTCTGACACACCGGTGTCAATGTCTTCTTTTTTCCATTTCCAGGAGTGTATAATAATTATTATTATTATACTATTATAAATTATAATATAATTATAATAATAATTATTATAAATTAATTAGGATAATATAAACTTGATCTATTGGTAGAAACGTACTGAAATAGGTCTATCCACAGGGATCTCCATATTAGTTATGTAAATTGCATTTGTGTAATTATCTATTCGTACATGACTGTCCCAGGGTATTAAAACAGTTAGCAGCTTTATTCCAATGTAGAAGTTAGAACATTGTCTAAAAGGAGTGAAAAGTTGAATTGAGTCGGTTCACTTAGTTCACATTTGGTTTTTAGTTTAGAAATTAAAGTATATAAATAGATAGGTTCTTAAGCCCACAGCTGAAAACGACAAAACGACAGTAAGCTGAGTAAGGGAAGACAGAAAGAGAAGGACCCTCCATTAACAACATGAAATTACATACACTGACTTCCCGAATGGCCGCGCGGAGTGGTGGCGTGGTTTCAGGCCATGTCACGGATTGCACGGCCCTCCCGCCGGAGGTTCGAGTCCTCCCTCGGGCATCGGTGTGTGTGTTGTTCTTAGCATTAATTAGTTTAAGTAGTGTCTAAGTCCAGGGACCGATGGCCTCAGCAGGTTGGTCCCTTGGGGGAGGGGGGGGGGACCACTACTACTGAACGAGCTGAGTCGATTCAAATTTTTACTGTTTTCATATATGTCACTTCTTCATTGGAATGAAGCTGGTGACTGTTTCAAGGGAAGGGCAACAGGAGAAGAAACAAACGAGAGTAGTGGAAACAAAACGATGGGAAATTGGTGTGGAAAAGAAGGAGATCTTAGTCTGGTTCAGGATTGCGTAAATATAGTTTCACTGTGCACAGATTGGCTCTTCTCGACATATAGGAGGTAGTTAACTAAAGACGCAGAGTTATGTTCGCTGCGAAGGGTACAGGCAGGGTCCGTGGGCGGAGGGCAAGGCCGCCGGTCCATCGGTATGCCCTGCGCGTGCGAACGTTTCGCGAGACAATAACGCCCCTCCGCTGGCGGCATTGAGATTTCTGACACGGCGCCAACTTGAAATACCATACCATCCGGCTCTGCTTCTGCCCGTTTACCGACGCTCACTTGTTGTTAGGTTTTAAAAAGTTTTCATCATCTTTGCTTAAATTAACTTAAAGGTATTACTAAAAAAAAATAAAAAACTATGCGCTAGTTCATAACTCCCCCCTTTCAGAACCTACATCAAAACTTAACGAATTTGTAGTTCTAGATCTCAGGGATAGTCTAGTTAATTTTTATGATCCATGAAAACAAGAAAACACTTTCTTTTTGTATTAGCGTTCAACACCTCATTAATAATAAAGCGATGAGGCGGATCAGCAGTCCTGCGACGAAAGAAAGCACTAAGTACTTTTTTCAACGAGTCATCTCGGCATATGGAGAAGAAGAAGGACCTAAATTAGGACTGCCGAATCAACATTTCTTAAATCTGTTCTTCCAGTTCACTAAAGCTATAGGAAAAGGTAAAAATGTAAGAGAAATCACTTTGGAAGTAAATGACCTGTGACAGAACATTTTTCTCAACTTAAGCCTGCATCCTAGACGAGGATTCAAAACCAGGTTTCGTTTCGTCGGCGCATCTCTTCCTACTGTTTCATCCGAGTGCGTCTCAGGTATAAAATAACTTCAGTTTACTATTATTTATACATGCTGAATCATAACAAGGCTAGCGTTCTCGGTTAAACAAGACTTCTCAACTCCACCCCATTTTCCAAAGCTGCTAGTACTGCAGCAATACGTAAGGATTATTGTCGATTTTCAACTTTTGTAATATAAATTGTGATAAATTAAAAAAAACACCGAGTTGTTTTGTGACATCAGGACTGGATTCATAACGTTGATAGGAAAGCGTATTTGATTTATGCTCAGAAAAAAGTTATTATTCAGTCTTAGCGAACACAGCACTTTTGGCCCAGCGATATTCTGAATCATTCATTCCCTCAGAAAAGAAATGTTCTGAACTTTTTATGGTTGAAATGGCTCTGAGCACTATGGGACTTAACTGCTGAAGTCATTAGTCCCCTAGAACTTAGAACTACTTAAACCTAACTAACCTAAGGACATCACACACATCCATGCCCGAGGCAGGATTCGAACCTGCGACCGGAGCGGTCGTGCGGTTCCAGACTGTAGCGCCTAGGACCGCTCGGCCACCAATGGCCGGCCAGCCCGCCTCTGAATTGCTTCGACGCCTTCTTTTAATCGGACCTGATGGGAATCCCAAACACCCTAGCAGTGCTCCGAGAACTGCGTTGAAATGCTGTTCGCACGGTGTCGATAGCTTCGGGACTCAGTCTAGATCTACGAATCGATGCAGACAATGATTATCGAAATCAAGTTTGGTTTTCCGATGAAGCTACTATTCGATATCTCCAGGGAAATCAAATGGCATATTTCCGGATCTGGGGAACGGAGAACCCCACATATCGTTGCAAAACATGTAATGTTCAGCCTGAAAGTGAACGTCTGGTGTGACTTATTCTTTTTCACTGAGCCTACCATTGCGTCAACAGTTTACTTGGACGTGTTGGAATCTTACATTGCATCTCAGTAACAGGAACTTCAGCCATGGCTAATGTTTCAACAAGATGGTGTGTAGCCCTACAACGGGTTACGCGTTCGTTGATGAAGCCTTTCCATATGGATCGGTAGAGACGATCCAACATTATGTACACCACGTTCACCACACATAATCCCTCTTGGCTTTTTTGTCGTGTTATGTTAAGAATAAAGTGTTCAGTTCATAACTCCTGATGTGCCAACTCATACGGCTGTGCCGGAAGATATGTTGGCAAAGGCCTGGAGAGAACCTGCGTGTCGGCTTCACGTTCCACGGAATACAAACGGAGCACTTGTTGAAGTGCATTCATAAAAGACTGAGTTAAGGCACTATTTGCAACAAGCAGCATAGCAAATATACGAGGTCGTCTCTAGGCTGTGAAGACCCAAGGGCTTTGTACCGGCCGCCATGTCAACCTCTTCCTTTCGGCGTCATGTGGATTTGGTATAGAGGGGAGTGTGGTCAAGCATACCGTTCTCCCAGCACTTTTGCAGACTTTCCAGACAGAGGAGCCGCTACTATTTGTTCAAGTAGATGCTCAATTGGCAACACGAGGCTGAGTGCACCCGGTGCTGCCAGGAAAAATTCTTGGCAGTACCGGGGATCGAACTCAGGTTCTCCGCGTGGCAGCTATCCGCTCTGACAACATTTTTAAGGAAAAAGGCGTATGTCAGTTACGACAAGCAATAAATAGCAATAACAGAACAAGAGTACCTTCGAAACTATGAAATGGAATTCGAAACTAATGGTATAATGATAGATAATAGAGAAAGAAAAAATATAAGCAAGTCTTGCACGCCATTCCATGTGGATGGCCCATTTGCGCACAGATTCCATGTTCCAAGTTGATAAACATTTCGCAGCGTGTGGAGCTCCTTAACGGCGCTCATCTTCTGCCCGGCAATCCTCAACTGTGAGGGGAGTTATCGAAGACACTGCGCAAGTAGTTCGCAAATAGTTTTCGGTATCGGAGTGTACGCTCAAGAGTGCTATGACTGTCCTGGAGAAATTGCCAGTAATCAAGTACCATTTTCTCATAATCTCGAAAGAGGTAGTTTATGGACATGCCTTTAAACCAAGTGTGAGCGTGAGTCTTCGCATGCGGGAAATAAGTATTCTCCGGATAAAGGAGGAGCCGTGGCTCAGTTGTGCGAGGCGCGATACGTAGGTAGGAGGCGAGGATGTTCTGCACCAGCAGCCATACCTCTAACGCCGATCCCCATGTTTAAACGGTTTTTGTCAGTATCCACGAGGTGGCAACGTGGGCAAAGGGGGGAATCCGTCATCCCAATAGCATGCAGCCTTTGTCGTGTTACAACTTTCCCGATCTCAACCTGGTACCATGTGGCTCGTACCCGCGTGGGGAGGAACGGCTTCTGGACCGCTCTCCACACTGCAGACCATAGGGTGTTCGGACTTTACCTCTCAATCTCACTGCGAGGGATGGACCTTAGCAGCAAACTGTAAATTTCTCTCACCTTGGGAGTGCGAGTGTTGGGTAGGTCTGGGTGTACGTAACTATGCTGAAGAATAAATGCCGAGAGGTGCGAGAGTGAGCGAGTGATGTGCGCAATCGTGACAGGTGGCAGAAGAGACGCCGGCAGCAATTGCTCCATCAGACGTCCCGTAAGGGAAGCATCTTGCCACTCAGCTACGGAGGCGGACATAGCAAGCACAGACCCTTACAAATACTTTTATGCAATGAGAGGGAAGACTTTACGCTCAACCTGTATGTCGCTTTTTCCTTCTTGGAACGTACGCCTTCGAAACTTTAACAGTAAACCTCTCTGTGATGCACAGCGACACTGGAAGTGTCTGTCATTGGAGTTTGATGGTAACGCTCTCGTGCTTATTAAACGATTCCGTGACGAAACTCATCGCACTTCCTCGGTTCTATCCTTCTCCTCTGGTAACCGGGCTTGGTAAGGGTCCGAAGCTGCTGCCTCTCTTTTAACTAGTTCTGTATGGTCGTTCCGTTTTATGTCATTCCGGACATTTACTTGTATAGAGATATTTTCCGGTTGTTACTGTTTACTGTAATTTATCATCAACAGAGTAGCCGACATTCATAGATACACCACTCTATTTTCGTGTAATACGTTATTTTTGTTATGGGCCAACTATCAGTCTTGGTACCAAGCGTCGGTCCTCTACACGTCTTGCTGCACATCGCCGGAGTTCTCTGGCGTTGAATCTCACCTCAGCACCGACAAACTTTCGTACGTTGTTCAGATATTTTTTCTAAGTACTCTGCATCTACAACTACATGACTACTTTGCTGTCTTCCCACGTAGACGGGAGTCAACAAAATGAGGTAAGGGAATCTGGTACAGGGCAACTGCATTTTGTTGCCAGTGTGGGTTCACTGACTGCAGTGGGGAAAGTGGCAAAATGACGCTATGCTGCGCTGTTGCTGCAGCGACGGCATATCAATGTTTTGCAACTGAAATTTTTGCTAGTCTTCTTCAGTACCCCTATCTATACTGCCGCATATCACTGTTAACGCACAGCTAACATCAGTGGAAAGAAAAGAGGAAAAGCTGGACAAATCCAGAATCTAGCAGTACTGAGTGCAAGCTTCAGGCAAAGATTGAAGTGCACGTTACTGTCGTCAATAGCACGTAACGAGAGCGAATGGAACACGCTTTTTTGCTAGGACGATACACAGCTGATACCGTCGACAGTTACACTTTTATGTAAACTAAAGACGGAGGGGGGAGAAAGCAAAGTGAAGGAGCTAATGATGTCAGCTGCTTCGGGACTTTATGCGGAATCAGAGGCGACGACTAAAAATCCATGCCAAACTAGGATTCGAACCCGGTATCTGCTGTTTAAGCCGGCCTCTGTGACCGAATGGCTCTAGGCGCTTCAGTCCGGAACCGCGCTGCTGCTACGGTCGCAGGTTCGACTCCTGCCTCGGGCGTGGATATGTGCGATGTCCTTAGGTTAGTTAGGTTTAAGTAGTTTTAAGTCTCTGGGACTGATTACCTCAGATGTCCCAAAGTGCTTAAAGCCATTTGATTTTCTACTGTTTACTGGGCAGTTGCATTAGCCACTGCGCCACCGGGACACAGTATTTATCGCAGATACAGGAGGTCGAACGTAAATGTACACCCGCACTGAAAGTTGTGGGTTCATTGTCCATAAAAGCGAATCAATTACGAAAATGTGTGGTGTCCTATCTATAATTTCGGACACGTCCAATGAACAGACACTACATTTTTATGTAACTACACTGTTTTCCAGATAATTTCGGTGCAATACGGATACAAATATAAACGGAGATAACAAACCAAACCAAACGCAGTTACTCTGTAACGAGCCACAAGATCATCCGCGAATAGCCTAGATCACTTCCAATGTTACCTTGCTAGCATTTACGACAAAATGTTGAAAGACACATCAGTTTACCTGTCACCCGAAGTTGAGTTACAAAAATAAATCATTTACTTTCTAGGAATGTGTCATCTATTGTAACACTTGCACAGGGTGGTTATAATTAAACTTTCGCTACTTGTGCCAGTGTAGACGGAAACTATTTACCGTATGGGCTACCCTACTTTATAAGAATATGTTAGACTATTCGCTGCAAGTTTTCTGTTGTTGGTAGGGTTAATGTCATGACTTTCCGTTGGGTGGATCACTGGTACGGCGACGTAGGACTGAAATACAAGCATCAGTGTGCATTACATTCGCAGACAGTCAACACTGGTCTGGACAAGGTGGGAAAGGCTTCACTCGTAATGCTGTTCTATCCAAACAGCAGCAGTGGTACTGCTGGCCTTCGCGAGTGTCGAAGCATTGAAGACAGACGGGTAGTTCCTCTTTCCGCAGCGGGATTGAGGACTTGATCCGGATGTTCGAATTAACTGGTGATTCCGGAGTTGCTCCTGTGGGGGGCCGACGGCCCACAGCGCCAAAAATTGTTGACATTACTGAAGCCATGAGAATGCTGGACGAAATGTGCGATCTCCATGCAGTGCACGAGCTCTTACAACGTTGGTTAAACATTCCACGGTCCACAGTTCGAAAAGTACTGCGAACGATTGTGAATTGGTATCTCTACTGCTGTTACAAGCTGTCGTGGGTACAGATGGCCATGACACTGAGCAACTTTTGTGACTTGGAATGTAAACATGTTACGCAACTAACAAATGGTATCCTCTCATGCGGAAACTAAAATTTGTTCCTTTCAATTGTTTATTCGTTATACCTCTTCCGCGCGTCCTTATAATCGTTTCTACAAAGGTCGATTGTCTTGCGATTGCTAGTTTTTCATGTGCGCCCACTCAAGCAGCGGAAGTTTCATGATAACCACTCTGTACATACAATAAACCAACGTCCCCTGCAGCATTATTCTGTATGTATGTGAAGACTGCTCTCGGGAAGTACTGTAGAGATTTTGATACGGTTTTCACAAGTAGACTGATACACGAGGAGGGTTTGCGCGAGAACTATAGTAATGAACAATGTGTAATATACGTATTGTTATCTGTTCCGTATTTAACTGGCGTTTGAAGTGACGTTTCGTGGCAATGATACAGAGGAGGCAGTATTTGGCTGGGAAAGCAGCAAAGTAAAGAGCCACCATAACTCCAGAGAGCATCGAAGCTGGACCAGAATGTATGCATATCTATACATAATGTAAATTAGTGTTCCCTACCGCCTGCCTGTATGTCAAGGCCTATGGCTGAAACCCCTGGAGGGATTCTGATACGGTTTTCACTAACAGATGCTAATCAGATCTGATTTAATAAAAGACGCTAACGAAATATATTTTTGTCAAACGATTACAAATGCAGCGCAACTGTAAGTCAACGGGGACTAAGGAAAAGTCTAGTTTCCGAACACATTAAATCAATTCATTTTCTAATTACAACGAAATAAATCGTAATTATCAACAAAGTAAATAGAAAAAGGAAGAAAAATAAGGTTTTAGGTTGAATGTGAAACTTGATTTGTTTCCATGTCATAGATACAACAAAGCGTCTGTTACGCAAATAGTTTTAGTTACACTGATCGAAGGAGGTACAGCACAGACATTAAACACAAATGAAGAAATTAAGATCACAAATTATTTATTCATACTCTTTACTTTGTTTGTAATTCAAAAGGAAGGAAGGCTTGATTTCAAAGTACAAATATGAAAAAGAATCGATACGTGAGTTACATCGTAAGTAAAATAGGTGGCACACTTCCGATGATTGGAGGGCACTGTGAAAACGCAGTCAGTCTACAAAGAATACTGATCGCAAAAACTTGTGCGACCCATCCTAGAATAGTCGTAAAGAGTGTGGAACTCGTAAACTCGTACCACAGAAAATTGTCTGTGGATATTGAGGTCTACTAAGAAGTGCGGCACGAATTGTTATAGGTTTGCAGTCCTCTCGTGCTGATGGAACAATATCTTAGGTCGAGAGAGGGAAGAGGGGGGAGCAGGTGGATGTCAATCAAGTGTGTCCGCCAGAACCTGTATCTCTGATAACAACTTCTTGCACCACCTGTCGACTGAATCTGTTCAAAAATGGTCATACGAATGACTTATACTTACTTGTTAGCCGGCTGTAACGAGGGAGCATTTCAATGAATACATTGCGCTTTTGGCACTGATTCTTCACGATTGATGTTCTCCTTACCTGAAACAAAAGAAAACTGTTTTAATGTTGTAGCAGAATAGTTCAATGCACGTAATTACATGAATACTGTAGCGTCGCACAACATGAATTTCAACACAGTCGAAAAACGTAAATCATTCTTTTCTGCTGCAGAGGAGCGCTAAATTGGAATAAGAAGATGCCAACCTAGGATGCTAGAGTCCTTCATTCCAATTTTCAAAGTTTCCAGTTATGGTTAACATTAGTAGTGAGACTATCCAATGTCCATCCACAATATTGCAACCTCTTTTCTCTCCTCCTAAAATGTTTCCAGACATTGTTCTCCTCTAATTAATTAGCAATTCATAATTTGTTTAATTTTCTTTGTAATTCATTATTTTTACTTTAGTTTCTATAACCGGCCGGTGTGGCCGTGCGGTTCTAGGCGCTGCAGTCTGGAACCGAGCGACCGCTACGGTCGCAGGTTCGAATCCTGCCTCGGGCATGGATGTGTGTGATGTCCTTAGGTTAGTTAGGTTTAAGTAGTTCTATGTTCTAGGGGACTAATGACCTCAGAAGTTGAGTCCCATAGTGCTCAGAGGCATTTGAACCATTTGAACCTGTATGCTAAAAACAATATTTTGTAATATCGAACAATTTATGCTATTGTAAGGTGAAAACGTAAGTGTATCATCTATTTTAAAAATATTAGGAAACGTGTGTTCAACTAAATAATAAAAAAAACAGTGATAAGCCAAAACATTATGGTCACTGCCCACCCCGAGGCTGAAGGCTACCTGGCAAGTCACGCAGTAGAAAAAAAGTATGTAAGTGGAGCACAGACGAGTGGGGAGTCATTCTAACGACGAAATTGGCCAGAGTGGGGGACATTCTTTGGCAGAAGCGACAGAGTGTTGTGCCCAGCCCTGGTAATGTTCATCTCGGACACGGCGATGCAACCACGAGGAGGCGACAAGGGGATGGATGTCCACGCATCATCATACAACGTCGAGTCTTCCCCGCCCCGTAAAGGACAGGCGGCGATTTGTAGCACGAATTGAGGAGCAAGTCTCCAAGGTCTTTGAACGTGTCAGTAAATGAAATTACAACATAAAAGTAATACCAGACAAAAATAATATGTTTATGAATCCAACAGAAAGTCAATCCATAAGTTTAAGTAAACGCAATCAACAATATAACACAAGAATCATCTTAATTTTTTTCAAGGAAATCCTCAACGGAATAGAAGGGTTAACCCATGAGGAAACTCTTTAGTTTAGATTTGAAAGCGCGTGGATTACTGCTAAGATTTTTGAATTCTTGTGGTAGCTTATCGCAAATGGATGCAGTAGTAGGCCTATACTGCACACCTTTCTGCGCAAGGGTTGAGGAAGACCGATTCACATGCAGGTTGGATTTATGGCGAGTATTAACTGATTGAAAGCTGCTTATTCTTGGGAATAAGCTGATATTGTTAACAAGAAATGACAGTAAAGAAAATATATATTGAGAGGCCAATATCACAATACCCAGACCAGCGAACAGGGGTCGACAAGAGGTTCGCGAACTTACACCACTTATTGCCCGAATCGCCCGTTTGTGATCCAAAAATACCCTTTTAGAATTGGAAGAGCTACCCCAAAATATAATACCATACGACATTAGTGAATGAAAATAAGCAAAGTAGACTGATTTTCGTGTCGAACGATCACTGACTTCAGATTCCGTTCGAATAGTAAAAATGTCAGCATTAAGTCTTTGAACAAGATCCTGAACGTGGGCTTTCCACGACAGTTTACTATCTATATGAACACCTAGAAATTTGAACTGTTCAATTTCACTAATCATAGGCCCATTCTGGGAAATTAGAAAGTCGGGTTTTGTTGAATTGTGTGACAGAAACTGTAAAAATTGAGTCTTACTGTGATTTAGCGTTAGTTTCTTTCCTACAAGCCATGAACTCATGTCATGAACTGCACTATTTGTAACTGAGCCAACGTTGCACACACCATCTTTTACTACCAATCTAGTGTAATCAGCAAACAGAAATATTTTAGAGTTACCTATAATACTAGAGGACGTGTCATTTACGTAAATAAGAAACAAGAGCGGCGCAAAAACTGACCCCTGGGGCATCCCCCATTCGACCGTATCCCACTCAGACCCCACATCACACCCATTCTCAACACTGTGAATAATGACCTTTTTCTGTCTGTTGTTAAAGTAAGAGTTGAGCAAACTGTGAGCTACTCCCGTATTCCGTAATGGTCGAACCTCTGAAGCAATATTTTGCGATCAACACAATCAAACGCCTTAGTAAAATCAAAAAAAAAAATATGCCTAGTGTTCGAAACCTTTTGTTTAAACCATCCAGTACCTCACAGAGAAAAGAGAATATAGCATTTTCAGTTGTTAAACGACTTCTAAAAGCCGAACTTTACATTTGATAGCAAATTATGTGATACAGAATGGTCAATTATCCTTACATACACAACCTTTTCAACAACTTTACCGAGCGAGGTGGCGCGGTGGTTAGCACACTGGACTCGCATTCGGGAGGACGACGGTTCAATCCCGCGTCTGGCCATCCTGATTTAGGTTTTCCGTGATTTTCCTAATTGCTCCAGGCAAATGCAGGGATGGTTCCTTTGAAAGGGCACGGCGGACTTTATTCCCTGATCCGATGAGACCGATGACCTTGCTGTTTGGTCTCCTCCCCAAAACAACCCAACCCAATAACTTTAGCAAACACTGATGGTATAGAAATAGGTCTAAAATTGTCTACATTATCCCTTTCTCCATTTTTATAAAGCGGCTTTACTACTGAGTACTTTAATCTTTGAGGAAACTGACCATTCCTAAAGGAAAAATTAGAAATATGGCTAAGTACAGGTACAGGGCTGACATGTCCAGCACAGTGCTTAAACATTCTGCTAGGCACTCCATCGTATACATGACACTCTTTAGTCTTCAATGATTTAGTTATTGTCTCAATCTCCCCCTTGTCTGCATCACAGAGGAGTATTTCAGACGTCAATCTCCGAAAAGCATTTGTCAAGAGAATTATATGATTCCCTGTAGAAACTAAATTTTTATTTAATTCACCAGCAATGCTCAGAACATGATTGTTAGATTCTGTACATGTATCAGATTTATCAGTAACAAATATTTTTACTACAAACTGACTTTATGTCGTCGACCTTGTGCTGTTGACCAGACGCTTCCTTCACAACTGACCACGCGGTTTTAATTTCAGCCTGTGAATTACCTATTCTATTTGCGTAGCACATACTCTTCGCCTTCCTAATAACATCCTTAAGCACCTTACAGTATTGTTTGTAATAGGTTTCTACAGGAGTAGACTACTCATAACATTTTGGTATAATCCCCGTTTTGTTCTAAATAATATCCTTATCCCACTAGTCAGCCATACAGGCTGCCTTTTACTGCTAGTAGTTCGTTTAGAACGCTCAAACGGACAGCTGCTTTCAAAGAGCATGAAAATGGGTAGAGGAAAGTGTATTTGTGACGGTAGACTGCGATGCTGGTGCAGGAATAAGTGTGTCGGAACACACCATTCAGAGCACATTGTAGAAGATGGGTCCTGCAGCAGACGACCACTATGTGTTCACATGTGGAACCAACGAAATCGTCAGTTACGATTGCAGCAGGCACTGGACCATCCAGATTGGACCATGAAACAGGAGAAACGTGTCCCCTAATCGGATGAATCGGTTTTCTTGCTGCAGTCGATGGACATGGAACTAAGTGAGTATCATTACGGTCGACCTGCATCACTTGATGCTTGACGTCTTCCCCGACAGCGATGGCACCTCACACCAGGGTAACTGCCCATGGTGTCACACGGACAGAATCGTGCTCCAGTGGTTTGAGGGGCAAAACAGTTAACTTAAGTTGACGTCTTGGTCACCTAATTCACCTGAACTGAATCCTATGGAACTCTTCTACGAAGCTATCGGTCACCAAACCTGCTCCCAAAAACCACCAGCCTGTAGTTTACGGTGGCCGATAGTGTCACCACTACCAACAGAGACGTCTAGTTGCGTAGCAAGGCGTTTGATTGTGATACGTCGTTCACCTCGGATGAGAGTGTCCGCGTGTATACTGCAGAGGTCACAGCTGTGTGCGGGCGACCGCAACGCGAGAGTTTGGACAAGTTTGCCAGACCTTACTGCGATAATGACAGTCGCCTCGCCCTACGACTCGCCGTGTTTTTGTTCACTTTCAGGTGTCCGTAGCATTCTGCAAGTGCCTGTTAACATCTGCGACGCTCTGGTTTTCCGCCTAAAGAAACCTCATGACAGCTCTCTGCCTGGAACGCATCTCTGTTATAGACGCCAGTTTGAAAGCTACATATAGCGCCTCCAACTATGTCCTCCCGAACAGGCCATGAAGGCCCAAAGGTACCGACAGGCCGCCGTGTCATCCTCAGCCCACAGGCGCCAGTGGATGCGGATATGGAGGGGCACGTGGTCAGCAAACCGCTCTCCTGCCCGTATGTCCCTTTCCGAAACGGAGCCGCTACTTCTCAATCAAGTAGCTCCTCAGTTTAGCTCCCAAGGGCTGAGTGCACCCCGCCTGCCAACAGCGTTCGGCAGACCGGATGGTCACCTATCCAAGTGCTATCCCAGCCCGATAGCACTTAATTTCGGTGATCTGACGGGAGCCGGCGTTACCACTGCGGCAAGGCCGTTGCCCCCACCTGTCTCAACGTCGTGGAACTGTAGGGGCTGAAGCAGGAATATTCTACTGTATCACGCAACAAATTTCGCATTTTTTCAACCGAAATTGGCCGTGAAAAAAATTTGTTGCTTTATTCATGGTGTGGGTTCCTGTAGTCATGTCCTTGTTCATGAACCACGGGCAAAGTATGAGTGGCCAAGTAAGTGGTCCCGACAGTCGGGATACCAGTTACTTTGGAATAAGGCTGGGCATCTCGGACATATTCTGAGTCGTGGTCACCTCTGTGCTCATACGGCAAAGACTACCAAATCCACCGGTTAGTCCCTCAACCGTTAGGGGTAAAACTCAATGGGAGTCGGGGCAAGTAAGGCTAGCAACCTGCTTCCCAGATACTTTAAATATGACGCTAGCAACAATCAGAGCAAAATGCCTCGGACCTATGGAGGTGACGGAGTCCCACCTCTAACTGACAAACCAGGGACTCCTAAGATACGACCTGGCAAACAAATGGTAATGAGATGAGGAGCTATTAATATCAATGGGGGCTACTCTGGGAAGAAGGTAGAGCTGGCAGAGGCTGCAAGTAAGATGGGGGTGGACGTTTTAGCTGTTAGTGACATTCGGGTAACGGGTGAGAAAGAAGAGGAAGTGGGAGAATACAAGGTCTGTCAGGAGTCAAAGCAGGAATAGCACAATGGGGTGTAGGGCTTTACATCAGGAAAGAAATTGAACCCAGCGTAGTTGCAATAAGGTATGTAAACGAACGACTGATGTGGATAGATTTGACAGTGTCTAGCAAGAAAATTAGGATAGTGTCAGTATATTCGCATTGTGAAGGGACTGATAAGATAAGATGGATAGTTTTTATGAGGCACTCAGTGATGTAGTTGTTAGAGTAAGGGACAAGGACAGTGTTCTGCTCATGGGTGATTTTAACGCCATGATTGGAAATCGAAAGGAACGGGAAACAACTCTTGGATTTCTGTGCCAGTATGGGCTTAGTAATCAGAAACAAGAAAATTCACCGGTATACTTGGGAACCAGATCTGTCGTTGACTACATAATACCAGATCAGGAATTCAGGAAGGCTGTGAGGGACACACGTGTATTCAGGGGGATTCTTTGATGACACTGATCATTATTTACTCTGCAGTGAAATTGGGATTGTGAGGCCGAAAGTGCAGGAGGTCAGGTCCATATGTAGGAGGATAAGAGTGGAGAAACTTCAGGATAAGGAAATCAGGAACAAGTACATAACAGCGATCTCAGAAAGGTACCAATTAGTTGAATGTAGTCAATTATAGTCATTGGAAAAGGAATGGACAAGGTACAGGGACACAGTACTAGAAGTGGCTAAAGAATGTCTTGAAACATTAGTGTGTAAAAGTAGGTTGAAGCAAACAGCTTGGTGGAATGACATAGTCAAGGCACCCTGTAAAAGGAAAAAGAAGGCGTATCAAAAATGGCTACATACTAGAACTCAGGTAGACAGAGGAAGTTATGTTGAAGAAAGAAACAAAGCCAAACAGATAATCGCAGCATCCAAGAAGAAGTCTTGGGAAGACTTTGGAAACAGGTTGGAGACTATGGGTCAAGCTGCTGGAAAACCATTCTGGAGTGTAATTAGCAGTCTTCGAAAGGGAGGTAAGAAGGAAATGACAAGTATTTTGGACAGGTCAGGAAAACTGCTGGTGAATCCTGTGGATGCCTTGGGCAGATGGAAGGAATATTTTGAAGAATTGCTCAATGTAGGTGAAAATACGATCAGCAGTGTTTCAGATTTCGAGGTAGAATGGGATAGGAATGAGGATGGAAATAAAATCACATTTGAGGAAGTGGAGAAAATGGTCAATGCAATGGTCAGTGCAATAAAGCAGCTGGGCTGGATGAAATTAAGTCGAACTCAAATACAGTGGAACGTCAGGTCCTAAATGGCTACACAGGATAATTGAAATGGCCTGGGAGTCGGGACAGGTTCCATCAGACTGGACAAAAGCAGTAATCACACCAATCTTTAAACACGGAAACAGAAAAGATTGTGACAACTACTGACATATCTCTTTAATCAGCGTTGTGGGTAAAATCTTCTCAGGTATTGTTGAAAGGAAAGTGCGAGTATTAGTTGAGGACCAATTGGATGAAAATCAGTGTGGGTTTAGGCCTCTTCGGGGTTGTCAGGACCAGATCTTCAGCTTACGGCAAATAATGGAAAAGTGTTATGCGTGGAACAGGGAACTGTATCTATGTTTTTTAGATCTAGAAAAGGCATATGACCGGGTTCCTAGGAGGAAGTTACTGTCTGTTCTACGAGATTATGGAATAGGAGGCAAACTTTTGCAAGCAATTAAAGGTCTTTACATGGATAGTCAGGCAGCATTTAGAGTTGACGGTAAATTGAGTTCATGGTTCAGAGTAGTTTCAGGGGTAAGACAAGGCTGCAGCCTGTCTCCACTGTTGTTCATATTATTTATGGGTCATATGTTGAAAACAATAGACTGGCTGGGTGAGATCAAGATATCTAAACACAAAATAAGCAGTCTTGCATATGTGGATGACTCAATTGTGATGGCAGATTCGATTGAAAGTTTGCAAAGGAATATTTCAGAGCTAGAACAGAAATGTAAGGATTATGGTATGAAGATTAGCATGTCCAAAACGAAAGTAATGTCAGTGGGAAAGAAATATAAACGGATTGAGTGCCAAATAGGAGGAACAAAGTTAGAACAGGTGGACAGTTTCAAGTACTTAGGATGCATATTCTCACAGGATGGCAACATAGTGAAAGAACTGGAAGTGAGGTGTAGCAAAGCTAATGCAGTGAGCGCTCAGCTACGATCTACTCTCTTCTGCAAGAAGGAAGTCAGCACCAAGACTAAGTTATCTGTGCACCGCTCAATCTTTCGACCAACTTTGTTGTATGGGAGCGAAAGTTGGGTGGATTCATGTTACCTTATCAACAAGATTGAGGTTACGGATATGAAAGTAGCTAGGATGATTGCAGGTACTAATAGATGTGAACAATGACAGGAGGGTGTCCACAATGAGGAAATCAAAGAAAAACTGGGAATGAACTCTACAGACGTAGCAGTCAGGATGAACAGGCTTAGATGGTGGGGTCATGTTACACGCATGGGAGAAGCAAGGTTACCCAAGAGACTCATGGGTTCAGCAGTAGAGGGTAGGAGGAGTCGGGGCAGACCAAGGAGAAGGTACCTGGATTCGGTTAAGAATGATTTGGAAGTAATAGGTTTAACATCAGAAGAGGCACCAATGTTAGCACTGAATAGGGGATCATGGAGGAATTTTATAAGGGGGCTGTGCTCCAGACTGAACGCTGAAAGGCATAATCAGTCTTAAATGATGATGATGATTTATTCAACACCCTTCCTACTTCTGAAAAAAAGCACATATCAATGTTGTTAGAGGAAAGAGATGATGTATGTAATAATTTAGCAAACTCTTATTGAGTGCCAACAACCCTACATCATACGCAGGTAATTTGTAAACCGCTCTTCCTACTATTTTATTTATTGACAAAGGCTGTCCTGAAAATTAATGGCTAGTGATACTACTCTCTAATTAAATACCCAATTAATAAGAATATGATTTTTGCGGTGAGGATAGGGGGGGGGAGGGGGGAGGGAGGTTTCCGACACATTAGCCGGCCTAAGTGGCCGAGCGGTTTTAGGCGCTACAGTCTGGAACTGCGCGACCGCGACGGTCGCAGGTTCGAATCCTGCCTCGGGCATGGATGTGTGTGATGTCCTTAGGTTTAAGTAGTTCTAAGTTCTAGAGGTCTAATGACCTCAGAAGTTACGTCCCGTAGTGCTCAGAGTCATTTTGAGCCGACAAATTAATAGGAAAAGGATTTTTTTAGCATCTGTGGAAAGTTGTCTCATCCTCTTTACAAGACGCCCGTAAGCATACCGTACCTTCTCCTTGTTAAAAATATTACGAAGGTACTGGTAACCCCACTTTACCATGCTCACGCAATTTGGAGCACTTGATGTGCACACACCGTGTAAAACAATGCACAAAATCAGTATTTCGTCATGCTAGGAAAATCGACAACACGATAGCAAAAATCGTATACGCAAATTTTGTCTTCCGCCAGTTGCGACGCATCCAAAGCCCGACGAACAAGCAGGAGGTAGACCTGCATACCCCTTGCGTCTTTTAATCACATTCGAAATACGCGCAGCGTGTTTGGCCCAACGACCCCAACTTTCCCTTGCCTCAGTGTTTACCGTCGTCTGTATTCACAACTGCGGGTTCCGTTAAGACATTACGAGACACATATTTGGAGTCAACAGCGGTGTTTATTTATCTACCGGAAGCACTTTACCTCCATTAGAGTGCTCGTGATTTTCCTCTCCTCTCGCTCCTTGGCGCCCGCGGTTCCTTGTTTCACATTATAGGAAGGCCCGACTTCAAACGCGCGAGTCGCAGTCACGCCACTCTGACCCGAAAAGCGCGCCTCAGTGCGGCCGTGATCCGGAGCCCGGCCTGCTCGCCATGCACTTAGCCTGCGGTGCCATTAGCAGGGAGCCTTGGCTGACGGCACGGGGACATCCGCGTGCACGCATGGCGACCACAAGACCTGCAGTGGAGCGTTTGAACAGCTAAAGTATGTGGGAGACATTGCACCATCGTCAGTGGTTTGTAAGTAGGCTGTGTGGGTTTTTTATTGGTAACGCCATGTAGTGCTCTGTATTAAAATCACTGGCTGTGCTCAGTGCAGTCTGTGGCTAGTTTACATTGTTGTCTACCATTGTAGTGTTGGGCAGCTGGATGTGAACAGCGCGTAGCGTCGCGCAGTTGGAGGTGAGCCGCCAGCAGTGGTGGATGTGGGGAGAGAGATGACGGAGTTCTGAAATTTGTAAGAATGGATGTCATGAACTGATATATATATATTATGACTATTAAGGTAAATACATTGTTTGTTCTCTATTAAAATCTTTCATTCGCTAACTATGCCTATCAGTAGTTAGTGCCTTCCGTAGTTTGAATCTTTTATTTAGCTGGCAGTAGTGGTGCTCGCTGTATTGCAGTATCTTGAGTAACGAAGATTTTTGTGAGGTAAGTGATTTGTGAAAGTTATAGGTTAATGTTAGTCAGGGCCATTCTTTTGTAGGGATTTTTGAAAGTCAGATTGCGTTGCGCTAAAAATATTGTGTGTCAGTTTAAGCACAGTCTTGTATAATGTTTCTAAGGGGACGTTTCAGGTTGATGTCCTCTTTTCCCAAAGACTTGGCCTCAAGGATTGACAGTAGACGTGAAGTGATAAGTACAGTAAATTTCTATTAAACTAGTGAACTGCAGAAATTATTGGTTGTTACACAATAGATCTGCCTTTCTTAATTGCGATCAACACAGTGTGCGTGGTCTTACACTAGACTGATGCTTCAGTTTTTTTTTTTTACTTTCACATACATTCAGTGGTGGTCATCTTCAGTATAGTTGATCTGTATCCTCACACATTTCCATTCTTCCCTTTTCTTATTACAAAAAGGTACGGCCAAACTTTCAGGAAACATTCCTCACACACAAATGAAGAAAATATGTTATGTGGACATGTGTCCAGAAACGCTTACTTTCCGTGTTAGATCTCATTTTATTGCTTCTCTCCAAATCACATTAATCATGGAATGGAAACACACAGCAGCAGAACGTACCAGCGTGACTTCACTTTGTTACAGGAAATGTTCAAAATGTCCTCCGTTAGCGAGGATACATGAATCCACCCTCCGTCGCATGGAATCTTTGATGCAGCCCTGGAGAATGGCGTATTGTATCACAACCGTCCTCAATACGAGCACGAAGCGTCTCTCCATTTGGTACCGGGATTGCGTA
The DNA here is from genome assembly GCF_023897955.1 of Schistocerca gregaria. NCBI lineage: Eukaryota > Metazoa > Arthropoda > Insecta > Orthoptera > Acrididae > Schistocerca > Schistocerca gregaria. The sequence continues at coordinate 289,579,328 of NC_064923.1, forward strand.
AACAAGAGCTTTCAAATGCCCCCATGAATGAAAGTCAAGAGGGTTGAGGTCAGGAGAGCGTGGACGCCATGGAATTGGTCCGCCTCTACCAATCCATCGGTCACCGAATATGTTGTTGAGAAGCGTACGAACACTTCGACTGAAATGTGCAGGAGCTCCATCGTGCATGAACCACATGTTGTGTCGTACTTGTAAAGGCACATGTTCTAGCAGCACAGGTAGAGTATCCCGTATGAAATCATGATAACGTGCTCCAATGAGCGTAGGTGGACGAAACTAAAATGAGCTCTAACATGGAAACTAAGCGTTTCCGGACACATGTCCACATAACATCTTTTCTTTATTTGTATGTGAGGAATCTTTCCTAAAAGTTTGGCCGTACCTTTTTGTAACACCATATTAGTCTTCGAACTGCTCTGATACGTACGGCCCGCCACCATTTCCTCTCTTGTACCAGCCCCTTCATCTCAGAGGAGGATTCACACCCTATGTCCCCAATTATTTCGTGGGTGTATTCCAATCGCTGTCTCCCACTATAGCTTTACCCTCTACAGCAATTTCGGGAGGATCTTGGACTTATTTTATACAAGCTGCTACACCTATTTTTGTAGTACGTAGCAGTAGATTTGGGAAACGTAACCTATACGCATCTCGATCGCCTACTGAGGGTGGAAAGTCGAGCTTTCAGACTCACATTGTACCAACCTCGATATCTCGACGGCGGAAATCTGTAGAGTAGCCGAAGTATCGTACCTCAGTGTGTGTGTTTTGGCATTACTTCACTGAAGGGGACGCAAATACTACAAAGTGTAAAGTTTATGATGAAGCTCTTAAAGAAATGGAGGGTAGGCCTATTCTTTTAAAAACGTTTGCAATCTCTAGACGCTTTTGAATAATATTAAAAAAGGAAATATTTCGAAAGGATTCCATCATTTAAACTACCCTCCATATCAGAATTAAGTCAAGTCATGCATCATTTTATATGTGGCTGCGTCATTCAGTTGTCACCTGATGAAAGCCTTGGAAGCAGGAAACCAATTAGTGACCAAATATATACCAGCTGCACAACATCAGGAGATTTTTGATGTGTTGTACTTCGTTGCTGTCTTCTGTTAAGCACCGACGATTCAGTGATCGCTATTTAATATATAAAATTCAGTTTCCCACAATCGTTACTTACGTAAGTAATTTATGTTAAAACTAATTCTGTTACATAACCGGAATGACGATTTTACTAAATGTTTGTGTTAAGAAGTTTATTCAGACCGAGTAACACCTCCGACTGCGCCTTCGAGCCCCACATCGGTAACATCCCTAGAGAGGAATGAAGCATCGTGTGGTATGCGTTACACTTACTAACGATGACCACTGGTCTGGAATGTCGTATCCGAGTAACTGACGGATAGCACCCATTCATCTTTGAACCACTTGGCTCGTCTTCTCGTGACGGACACTATAACATATCCTCTGTAGTAGCTGCTGAGCCGTGTCGAGAAAGTGTCGTTCTCACGTGACCGAGATTACAGCATAGAAGTCACGGATTATCCACAGAGAAAATTACGCAGAATCGATACATCTCTAGGTACAACATCCGTATTAAGGAACGTTGTACGCAATATACACGTTTGATTGTAATATTTATTTTACTCAAGACCTCATTGTATGCAACTTTTTTCGTTACACTTGCAGGCGCTAGAATGTATAAATTTTGGGATGTGTTCATTTAGAGCAAGAGGCGTCCGTGGCTGGCGGTACAACATACACAGGTGTGAGGAAACAACGACATCTCTACTGCTACAGGAATCCTATCTTGGAGTAAATAAGCGATAGTTATCGGTTTGTTATTACCTTAGATGTAACCCTATTATCGCCGCGGCGGAAGATGAATACGGAGAAATACCGCGTGCAGTGCACCGCTGACTCGCGCAGTTACTTCATGACATCAAGCGAAGCGAATCTGTGAACGTTTCTATGGAAACGCCTGCGTGTTTCTGGTGCTATACGGACATCTCTATGGAAACGACTCAGTGTTGCTGATGCTGTGTAAACCTATATTTTTCCTTTTTGTAGCCGACAGCTCTTCGCTGCTGAACGCTGTCCGAACGATTCCCAGCTGTCAGGACTTTCAAAAGACTACAAAGCCAGGGCAACCACAGCTGCGGATATGCATCTTGTAAATAAATAAATAAATAAAACTTTATTGGACCCAGAAGCGGTTTCGTGGCATTGCTATCACATCTTCACTTGAACAGTTCATAGGATGAGCAATACTGGGGGTATACGAGAGACCCAACATTCGTTGTCAATTTAGAACAAAAACTAAACCGCTAAGAAGGTGGATCATCAAAATTGGATCGCTACGTTGCAGCTTTTGTTTCCGACATACCGCCTCCTTAGCGGTTTATTTTTTATTCTAAATTTAGGAGGAATGTTAGGTCTTCCATACATACCTAGTGTTACTCATCTTATTACCTGAGATGTATGTTCACCTAAAGATCTGGTTGCAATGTCACTAAAACGGCTCATTGTCCTATAAAAAGGATTTTCATTCAGTTGAAGCTGTTTTCTAATTTACATGATGTTAGGACTTTCCTTACACTGTGTCGACTACTGGGGTGTATTGACGCCGCTTAATGCATGTTGTTCCGAAACTGTTCGTTCAAATTAATACAGGAGGTAGACAACTTAAAAACAAAAATATTTACTTTGGTAGAGCTGGTCTCTAACGGCAATGTCTGCTGCTAGGGTCGATTTACACAGATGGTAATTTAGCATGCTGTTTGCAACAGTGGCATTCACAGGAACTATTCATAATGTGCGACCACTGGCCTGTACCCACGCAGTACACGGTCGACCATTTATTTTCGTGCCCGTTCGAAGATTCCTGGCATGTCCACGACGGTACCAGAAACGACGGTGCTTTATAAGGACCCAGAGGAAGACATCCAGACATGTGAGGTCAGGTGACGTGGGGGGGGGGGGGGGGGGGGGGGGCAGACCACAGGGTCACCTGGGCCGATACATCGATTCCCGAAGTAGGCTCTCAGATGAATTCTCACTCCATGCTGGAAGTTCATTCTTTGTCTAACATTCAGAGATACATCCTCCAGCACTCCTGGCAACACATGTTCCATGAAGGCACGCTGAGGCAGAATGGAGGAACGTGTAGTCCAGTCCGCCTATAACCGAGAACCCCGGCCCACACATTAACACTGAATCGCATTCATGAGCACCAGGTCTAGTACCTCGTGGATTTAATGTGCCTAAACAGGCGAATTGTAGATATTGAAACATCCTTTCCGAATACACAAAGCCTTGTCATTGCACAGGACCTCGGGAGGAAATAAGGCACGCAGGACAGCCTGTTGTAAAAACCAATGTGTGAAGTGCATGTACTGAGGAAAATCTTCATGATGCGCTGAAGAGGGAAGCTGCTGGTCATGCAACATATTCTACAAAAGGCTCTGTCTCCTTCAAGGGACTGTGCAATACATTGTGCATTTGTGGGTGGACCTCTGAGCTAACGCTTCCATCCACAGAACAGCTATGAATGAAGGTAGACATTCTTAGTCAGCAACACCAACACAACAGCTTAGTCAGCACCACTTACAAAATTTTCCCTATCATTACAAGTTGACTTGAGATACCATATGTTCCTTATCGAAACATTTTTTTTATGTTCTCTACTTCCCATTAATTTGAAAGAATAGTTTCGGAACACCCTGTATATACACAACTCCATTTGATACGTGCATCAAATGTCTGCCCATCTCCTCCAGCCGGCCGCGGTGGCCGAGTGGTTCTAGGCGCTTCAGTCACTACGGTCACAGGTTCGAATCCTGCCTCGGACATGGATGTGTGTGATGTCCACAGGTTCGTTGGGTTTAAGTAGTTCCATGTTCTAGGGGACTGATGACCTCAGATGTTAAGTCCCATAGTGCTCAGAGCTATTTGAACCATACATGGCTACACTCCATACAAATACTTTCAGAACTTTCCGGAACTGCACGACTGCTACGGTCGCAGGTTCGAATCCTGCCTCGGGCATGGATGTGTGTGATGTCCTTAGGTTCGTTAGGTTTAAGTAGTTCTAAGTTCTAGGGGACTGATGACCCCAGATGTTAAGTCCCATAGTGCTCAGAACCATCTCCTCCACTCCCATCTCTCTGTCCTTCACCCCCTCCACCATCTCTATGTCCCCTTTCCCACCTCTCTGTGCCATCTCCCCTATCTCTGTCCATCTCAATATACCCCTCTATGATCATCTCATCCTAAGCACTTTTATCCATCTCCTCCTCACACCTCTCTCTCACCACCTCCTACTTCCGGTCTCTCTCTCTCTCTCTCTCTCTCTCTCTCACACACACACACACACACACACACACACAGTCTATCTCCTCCTCACTACCCTTGTTCTCTGTTCAACTCGCCTTCCCACCTCTATGTCTGCATCTCCTTCTCCCTACTGTCTCTGTCCATCTCCCCCAACCCCTCTCTATACCTGTTCCCTCCTCCTCCTCCACTCTTTGCCCAACTCCTCCTCCCCTCCCTCTGTTCTTGCCCTTCTTTCTCATTCTATCTGTCCATCCTCTCCCTTCTCCCTCTGTCTACCCCTCCTCTCCTGCCCCCTCTCTTGGTCCACCCCCCCTTGCCCTCTTCTTCTCAAAGGAGGATTCTCACCTTATGTCCCCAATTATTTCGTGGGTGTATTCCTTCTCCCTCTCCGTCCACCCTCTTCACTACCTATCTAATATCATGCTAATCCCACATAATATACGTTTTGTGCAGTTCAACCTATGTGACACATTTTTGCCCTCATCTGTGCTACTATTGGAGCTAGGATGTTACAAATTCAACAGAGCTGATATTTGTGCAATTTAATTTTTATGTGCCAAATTTCGTTGAAATCGACCCAGAGGTTTGGGAGAACATACTAGCTATCCATAGATGAGCAAGCTGCTTTATGCATATTTAGATTAGCTCTGGTTTATTTACATTGTGTGTGCAATTCTATATGACCCAGATATGCTTGTGTATCAACGCAGACACTTTACAAGAAATGGTGTACCACTAGCAACAACAAAAAAACCAGGACAAATGGCTCTTAGAACTTAACATCTGAGTTCATCAGTCCCCTGGACTTAGAACTACTTAAACCTAACTAACCTAAGGACATGACACACATCCATGCCCGAGGCAGGATTCGAACCTGCGACCGTAGTGGTCGCGTGGTTCCAGACTGAAGCGCCTAGAACCGCTCGGCCACTCCGGCCGGCCCTCTGTGACTCTGGCTGATGACATTGATAACGGGAATCATTCAAGCTGGAGATGATTCTGTGTGCGGTTTTTTCCTTCAACAAGTGCTATCCTTAATTCCACATCTTCGTAATGAATGTGGTGAGGACATACTCGTCTTCCAAGACGACGACAACTGTGTTTACGGAGCAGTACATTTACCTTCGTAGTTAGACAAACATCCAGGCTTCCTATCTCACAGTGACCGGTCCACTAAATCACCCAATGTTAATCCCACAGAAATAAGTGCGACTATATGGAACAGCAGGTGAAACTCAGCAATCCAAATTCCCGCTATTCCGTAATCCTCCAGAAAGCAATCGTCAATGACTGCCTTCAAGTGCCATCTTCATAACTGATGAATGTTGTGACACACTATACTGCCTTTTCGAAGTCCTTATCAAAGCTAATAGCGATGTAAAAGATACTAGCGAGATATTTCTTGGGGATGGTCAATCATTTTCCAACGTGCTTTGAATCCCATGTAACTGACATGTCAAAATATACTAATGGCACACCATCAAGCAGTGGCGAAACCGAGTGTAAAATAAAGAACTGTGTAGAATCAGGAAGAAGACGTATTAAAGCCAAGGATTATTTAGAGAGCCTTGTTAGTAATTAAAAACCAATAACTGAATATTAATTACATGGTTGTTCTGGAGGAGATCTAGTGATGGCGATAAATGCAATAATATTCTTGGAGAGCAAAGGTATTTTCCCTCGATTGACTAAATAATTAATAGCATTAGTGAGTTACAAGCTATTTGCACCGAGCATGGTGGCGGAGTGGTTAGCACACTGGTCTCGCATTCGGGAGGACAATGGTTCAATCCCACGTTCAGCCATCCAGATTTTGGTTGTCCGCCATTTCCCTACATCGCTTCAGGCAAACGCCGGGATGGTTCCTTTGCAAGGGCACGGTCGACTTTCTTATCAATCCTTCCCTAATCCGATTAGACCGATGACCTCGCTGTTTGGTCTCTTCCACCAAATCAACCAACCAAGCTATTGCCAACATTGGATATTTCTGATAAAACAGATTACATTGGAGAGGACTGATGTAGTTGGCTGGTGATGTAGTGCTCAATGTTAATTAAGAAATGAAGAGGAAAAGACAAAGTAATTCCTGCATCTTATTAATACCGAAACCTGGCAAAATACTTCTCTATGGTTGGCTGGTTGACTTGGGGGAGGATACCCAACAGGTATAATCTCGGTTTCATCAGATTGTACAAAGATCGGGAAGGAAGTCGGCCGGATGGAACAATCCCGGCATTTGCCCGAAGGTATTTAGGTCAAAAATGGTTCAAATGGCTCTGAGCACTAAGGGACTTAACTTCTGAGGTCATCAGTGCCCTAGACTTAGAAGTAACTAAACTAAGGACATCACGCACATCCATGCCCGAGGCAGGATTCAAACCTGCGACCGTAGCAGCAGCGCAATTCCGGACTGAAGCGCCTAGAACCGCGCGTCCACAGCAGCCGGCAGAGATTTAGGAAAATCACGGAAAACCTCAATCAAGATGGCTGGACGTGGGCTTGAACCGTCATCCTCCCGAATGCGTGTCCAGTGTTCTCCTTACTTCACCACCTCGCTCGGTTCTCTTCTAAGTGGCAGTGATTGTACCCCAGATTTTTTTAAAAGTAATAAATAGCCTTAAATCTTCTGGAATAAATGCATGTAATAGAGTTCAGAACCCTACCGATATTCAGCCATCCTTTTAGGAGAGAATAAAGAGCGTACATGCATTCTGACAAGCAGCAACAATCCTATGTTTCTAATAAAGACAAAATTGTGTCAACATTTCGGTTCCTACTTTAGCGTAATTTACTCTGTATTGTATGATATTTACGACATTTATTGTTAATGCAGTTAAGACTTTTTAGAAACTCCATAGACTGTCTACGCTCGCTGTGTCACCCTTTACGCAAAGCGGAGCACTGAAAAAAAAAAATCACCTGTGCTGCCTTACCTGCTTGTCCAATCAGCTTACCGACAGAATGAACCTCGTTAACCATGTATTATAAGAAGTAGAATGTTCATAAGAATATTTGATTTTGTTTTTATCCTACAGGTTTCCGCTTCATCCTTCCCATACCCTGACGTTTGTTACGAATATTTAGAAACTTATCTGATTTACTGTAAAATATACGTGGCGGACGTAAAGGTATGCCTAAGCAATAAATGTTCATTTCTACTTGCTGAGAGGAGCCTTAGAGATACACAGTGCCATCCATTACAACTGTAATGCCACGAAGGATAACAAATTGGGAAATTTCGTTTACTGTGTGTATCTAGTATTAGTGGTAACGGACTCTGACAATGATGCATAGCTGTCAGAAATGTCGGAGATCGATTCTTAGCTCCAGCCCTCACCACCGGTGGCAGCACATTCTATAGGCTGCCTCTGCAAGAGGCGCTCTGCGAAGAGCCTACGCGCTCGGAGCCCACTTCATGTGACCATGCACCTGCCGCGCAGGGGAGTAATTATCTAGTGTACTCGGTTGATGGAATGTTCACTGTACTATCTGCTCACTATTTTTATTACCTGAATGGCTGGGAAATCGGCACGTGTGATGTACATACACTGAAATGACTACAATTTCAGAAAAAAATGGATGATTTATTCAATAGAGTTTCACAAATTGAGCAAGTCAATAACGCGTTGATCCACCTCTGTCCCTTATGCAAGCAGTTATTAGGATTGCCATTGATTGATACAGCTGTTGAATGTCATCCTGAGAGAATCGTGCCAAATTCTGTCCAATTGGCGGCCTAGCTGTCAAAACCCCGCGACGGTTGGTGTGCCTTGCCCATAGTACTCCGAACAATCAAATTGGGGAGAGATCAGGCGACCTTGCTAGCCGAAATACGATTTGGCAATCACGAAGACAAGCAGTTAAAAATCTCACCGTGTGCGAACTGGCATTTTGTTGCTGAAATGTAAGCCCAAGATAGCTTGCCATGAAGCAACTAAACTTGACGTCGAATATCGTCGACGTACCGATGTGTTGTAAGGGTGTCGTGGATGACAACCAAAACGGTCCTGAGACGAAAAGAAAGGCACCACAGACCATCATTCCTGGTTATCGGTCTGTATAGCGGGCGTCAGTCAGGTCGGTATCACGCCGCTGTTCAAGTCATCTTAGCTGGTCGCCCGGGCTCAGTTCGAAGCGAGGCTCATCACTGAAAACAATTCAACTTCACTCAATGAGACTTCAGGCCGAAGACGTGTCTGGAGACGCTCCGGACACAGGTGGGATAGTATCCTGACTGTCATGGTAGGAATGATGGTTCAGAGTGCCTTTTTTTTCATAGCACCATCCCTTTGGCTGTTATCTGGGGCACCCTTATAGCACAGTACTACGTCGACGACATTCTACGTCCCGTTTAGTTGCTTCATGGCAAGTCATTTCAGCAAGATAATGCCCGGACGCGCACAGTGAACGTTTCTACCATTATAATTTTATATTAATACTTTCAGCTCCTGATGAGCGTTGATATATATCAACGGGGACAGGTGAAAGCTTGTGCCCAGACCGGGACTCGAACTCGGGATCTCCTGCTTACATGGTAGACGCATTATCCATCTGAGCCACCGGGGGCACAGAGGATATTGCGACTGCAGGGACTATCTCGCGCACTCCTCCCGCGAGACTCACAATCTCCCCTTTTATGGCCACACACTACAATAGCGTCCCTACCCAACACCCTCATTACTCGTGGAAGACATTCTTACCAAGTTCGGGTAATATGCGTGCATCCGTAGAGAAGAGGAATATCATGGCTAGTATTGCCAGAACTATATACTTACATGCATTTGGTGTCTGTTCTTCCGGACATGTTCTAAAGTAAACACCATATCAATAAATCCAAATAAGTTTTTATTGTTTGTCTTCGTGATTGCCAAATCCTACCTTGGCCAACAAGGTCGCCGGCTCTCTCCGTAATTTGAATGTCTGCAGCGTTATTGGCGCCAGTTGGACTGAATTTGGCACGATACCCTCAAGTTGACATTCAACAGCTGTATCGATCAATGCCAAGCCGAATAACCGCTTGCGTAAGGGCCAGACTTTGCTGCTCTGTTTGTGAAGCTCTCTCTCTTGAATAAATCATCGACTTTCTCTGGAATTGTAATCATTTCGTTGTTAGTACATGTACATCACATCTACCGATTTACGCCTCATTCGGATAATTCCTTCGTGATGCGTTTTTTATCCCTTAAAGTGTTAGTTATCGTCTTTCGTGCTTGTTTGTACTGTCAGTTTAATACGCCAAGTAAATTGTGCTCATAACCGCAGACTTCTGCGGTCTTTTATTTGGAAGGGTATATGACTAAATTTTTAGGTGATTTGTGGATATACAGGGTTCGCATAGCCGTCTGGTGATTCTGGTCAAAGGGAGCAGCAGTATCGCTGTTGCGCTGAAATGCGAATGGTTTGCGTATCCAAGCATGCCAGTTTGCGCTTGTTGCATCCTGTCATCAGAACGAGCTGACAAGACGCGGATCCAAGTGCGGGGGGGTGGGGGGGGGGGTGGGGGGGGGGGGTGAGGCATGACACTCGCAACCCTCCCCCCACCAAACAACATTTTAGTAGTTTTTTGTTTGCATACAACAGTTTCCAAATTTCACGGTAAAGTTTCACAGAATGAAGTAGCATGACAAGTAAAGCGTCTCTTAAATGGTAAGGACTCCTAAAACTTACAAGCTGCGTCTAAAACAGACTATTTTTCAGCGGCTTGAGTGAGAGTCTGCTCACGGAGATAGGATTTCGGCTGGACCGGTAACATTTCAGCCTGGTAAAAGTGCACATTCAACAGGTTGACTGTACCCGCTGTCAACCACACATCCGACTCAATTCGCGAGTCTACAGGCAGAATCGGCAAATCAAAGGTAGCTGAGTAAAGGAGAGTAGAAAGGAAACACCTTCTACCGAGAGAAATATTTTTTGGTGTTATTATTAAAAGAGTAGGCATCTGTTGTACTCCGAAAGTTATAATTGAATGGGGCTTGTGGATGCCTGCGGGTGGGGGGAGGGGCTGGTACGCGAAAATAATAAACCGTCTCAAACGCCCTCATCACCCAACCCCACCCCTACCCCCAGAATCAAATTAGTTGGTTGTCTAGTCTTAACTATGTGTCAAGATGCAACTTAAACGCAGCTATCTGCAGTCGAAACCGGAGCTTGTCTTACAAGGGACTCCTTGAGTGCGAGACTGCAAGTTCAATCTTTAGTAAGGATCATTTGAAAGTGTCGTGTTACCAATTATGGCAGGAAAAGTATTAGGTGCTAATGACTCAGTATGTACATCAGGAGGGCGACAGAATGAGTGTCCTCGAGGTGCCGAGGTCGACCTTCTGCGGTATGTATGTATTATACTTCAGAAAACGGACATCGTCGTCATTCAAGAAATGTTTCGTCCGCAGCTGGTGGTCGTGCGGTAGCGTTCTCGCTTCCCACGCTCGGGTTCCCGGGTTCGATTCCCGGCGGGGTCAGGGACTTTCTCTGCCTCGTGATGAATCGGTGTTGTGTGCTGTCCTTAGGTTAGTTAGGTTTAAGTAGTTCTAAGTCCTAGGGGACTGATGACCATAGATGTTAAGTCCCATAGTGCTCAGAGCCATTTGAACCATTTGAATATTTGAAATGTTTCAAACAAACCATTAACTTGCACCATAAACACCGAATAAAAAATGGTGCGCCACAGTGATCACAAGGCTTCGCACCATGGAGATTGAAGACGAACTCCAGGAAGTCACAAACTGTGCAGCACGTTCAGCTACGTATAAACTCCTGAACAATGCTTATAGAATTATATTGATGTAACGGGGTGATGAGAACTGATGGAATGCGGAGGCATGCAACTAAATGCAAAGCAGCCTGCTCTGGAGCTTGTGAAGCTGGCTATCCGCTGGCCGTGTGGTCGAGCGGTTCTAGGCCCTTCAGTCCGGGACCGTGTTGCTGTTACGGTCGGAGGTTCGAATCCTGCCTCGAGCATGGATGTGTGTGATATCCTTAGATTAATTAGGTTTAAGTAGTTCCTAGTCTAGGGGACTGATGACCTCAGATGTTAATTCCAATAGTGCTCAGAGCCATTTGAACAATTTCGAACGCGTAAACTTGTATGCTTGTTAGCTGCGAATAAGCTGGAAGACAGTAATTCTAGACAAAGCGGTGGACAAGTTTACTTCCATATCTCCTTAGGCATTCTGTAAGTCTTGTTACACGTTTGCATGCTCTTACAGAAATACCCTGTATATTAAAAACTAATTGCTATGACAATGTTGACTGGAATACTCTTTCAAATTATAAAGGTGGCAGGGGTAAAATACAGGGAGCGAAAGGCTATTTACAATTTGTACAGAGACCAGATGGCAGTTATAACAGTCGAGGGACATGAAAGGGAAGCAGTGGTCGGGAAGGGAGTAAGACAGGGTTGTAGCCTCTCCCCGATGTTATTCAATCTGTATATTGAGCAAGCAGTAAAGGAAACAAAAAAGTTCGGAGTAGGTATGAAAATCCATGGAGAAGAAATAAAAACTTTGAGGTTTGCCGATGACATTGTAATTCTGTCAGAGACAGTAAAGGACTTGGAAGAGCAGTTGAATGGAATGGACAGTGTCTTGAAAGGAGGATATAAGATGAACATCAACAAAAGCAAAACGAGGCTAATTGAATGTAGTCGAATTAAGTCGGGTGATGCTGAGGGAATTAGATTAGGAAATGAGACACTTAAAGTAGTAAATGAGTTTTGCTATTTGGGGAGCAAAATAACTGATGATGGTTGAAGTAGAGAGGATACAAACTGTAGACGAGTCCGCAGCTCGTGGTCGTACGGTAACGTTCTTGCTTCCCACGCCCGGGTTCCCGGGTTTTCTCTGCCTCGTGATGACTGGGTGTTGTGTGCTGTCCTTAGGTTAGTTAGGTTTAAGTAGTTCTAAGTTCTAGGGGACTGATGACCATAGATCTTAAGTCCCATAGTGTTCAGAGCTATTTGAACCATTTTTCTGTAGACTGGCAATGGCAAGGAAAGGAAAGGAAAGCGTTTCTGAAGAAGAAAAATATGCCCACAAATGGTCTCAGCAAAGAAGCTAGATGTTTGGCTAAATCATACGTGGGTGCATCAATATTACTCACCATAGGTTGTAAAGGCAGACCTTCTTTATGCACTTTAGGAAGACCATACAGTCTCGGTGGTACGCTGCCATGTGGTCTTAACCGCTTGATGGTCTCTGGAGCTAACGACGAAGAGTTTAAAAGTGCACACGTCTTCCGTTGCACATTTGAACAATTGATTCGCCGGGAAAATTTCAAATTTTACATCAAACGCCTTTACGGGGAAGAGATGGTCTCAAATGTGAGAAGGTTCGACAAGCTACGTGGTAAGAGAGCAAAACTTTTAAGTTCTTTAAGTTTTTTAATGAGATGTCGAGACCATGGCATAATACCTAAATTTGCCAGAGTGACACATTTTATTAAGACGACCACTGCAAGGAAAATAATGGAGAAGGCGAGCCTTGCTATTGTGAAGGAGAGAATTTGTCATACGAGACGAAGGTTGGATGCCATCTCAGAAGAATTGTTCCATCTACACTTGAAGATTGCAGCACTTCTCTCTCCTATTTCATGGGACTGGGTGGATTGAGTGACTTCAGCCAAGTTCGACTGGGTATATAAGGCTGCTAGTTCCCGGCAGATGTCGAAATTCGATCGCTTGGCGCCACAACAGCCGACGCCACAGGAAATAACTGTACGACGTTCCGTGATTAATTTCACGGAGAAGATTTTAGACGATGCGACGCTGTCAGTTTTGGGCAAAGGTCTTAATTTTGCACCTACACCAAGTGCTGTACCTCGTATTAGTTTTGTAAGTGGTGTTGAACAAGCTGTACGTCGCCTTCCTTTGGACGCTGCTGAAGAAATAATAAGGGAAACTGGTCGGGTTCTTCTGAAAGCTCCTCCCCAACGCAGTTAATATAACCGCTCAAGAAAGGGCTGCACTACGGAACCTTCGAGAAGATCGGGAAGTAGTGGTGCTGAAGGCTGATAAGGGTAATTCTACCGTTTTGTTACCTCGTGGGTTGTATTTAGAGAAGATGTATAGTCTACTGAGTGATACCATGTACAGGAAGATTGATCACGACCCAACAGCACGTGTGCAACGGAAGACGTGTGCACTTTTAAACTCTTCGTCGTTAGCTCCAGAGACCATCAAGCGGTTAAGACCACATGGCAGCGTGCATAAAGAAGGTCTGCCTTCACGACCTATAGTGAGTAATATTGATGCACCCACGTATGATTTAGCCAAACATCTAGCTTCTTTGCTGAGACCATTTGTGGGCAAATGTTCACATCATATACGGAACTCTGCTGATTTTATCGATAGACTGGGGTCTCTCCACTTAAGTAGTTCGGATCTTCTAGTGAGTTTCGATGTAGTTTCCCTTTTCACTAAAGTACCTCTTGGGGATTCCTTGTTTCTAATTGGTCAACAGTTTGAATCGGACGGCACTGCTTTGTTTCGACATGCTCTTTCCTCAACTTATTTTATGTTTAACCAGGAATTTTTTGAACATTCTGACGGTGTCGCCATGGGCAGCCCTCTGTCCCCTCTGGTGGCTAACCTTTTCATGGAGGATTTTGAAGAGAGAGCACTTGAATCAGCGGTTTGTAAACCAACTGTTTTTTGGAGGTACGTCGATGATACTTTCATAGTCTGGCCCCACGGAGAAGAAAAGTTAATGGAGTTTTTCATCATCTTAACTCCATCCATCAGAATATTCGATTTACCATGGAACTAGAGAAAGATGGTGTCCTTCCATTCCTGGATGTTCTGGTTAAACGGAAGAGTGACGGCTCGTTGGGACATTCTGTTTACCGTAAGCCGACTCACACTGATTTGTACCTGCATTCTTCCAGTTGCCATCACCCATCCCAAACCATGAGTGTACTTAAAACCCTTGTGCACAGGGCACACACGGTGTCGGATGCAGAGAATTATCCTAAGGAACTTGCACATTTAAGAACGGTGTTCAGGGACAATGGTTACTCGACTCAACTAGTGCCAGGAACCGGGAAGTGGATAAAGAAGAGAGTGCGCCAGCCAAGTCTCTAGCTTTTCTTCCCTTCGTTGGTAATATCTCTTTTAAAATAGCAAGGATTCTTAATACTTTTCATGTGAAAGTTGTTTTTCGTCCGCCTTCTAAGATTTCAGATTTGCTCTGTTCGGTGAAGGATGATCTGTTGCTGCGGAAGGTGGGAATTTACAAAATACCGTGTCAATGTGGTATGGCCTATATAGGACAGACAACACGTACTGTGGAAGAGCGTTGAAAAGAACATCAACGTTGCACTCGTCTACTGCAACCCAGTAAATCTGCAGTTGCGGAACATTGTATTTCTAACGGACATTCAATGGAGTACGACAAAACTTCGATTTTGGCCACAGCAACAACTTTTTGGGACTCCACTATTAAAGAATCCGTTGAAATACGCATTGCTGGAAATATAATGAACCGGGACAGAGGTTACCAATTGAATAATGCATGGAATCCCGTCATCACAGAAATTTTCTCGAGAAGAAGACGCCAGAAGACATCTATACCTGCGGCCAGCGACAATACCGACGGCACCTGAGTTTCGCAGTTCCACCAGCGAGGGCGCTGTTGCTGGGCGGTGTGGTCCTTCTGTCTCCGCGACTGCAACGCATGCGCGGCAGTACTATCAGCGCACTATATAAGACGGAACGGAGAACGTCGTCGTCAGTCCTCGTTCGGCTCACCTGAAGATGGCTGGCAGTTGTCCAGCCGAAATATCGTGCGAAGAAGTTTACGACGACCGGCTGCAAGTCCGAAATCTATTTGAACTAATGAGGAGGTATTGAATAGGATTGGGGAGAAGAGGAGTTTGTGGCACAACTTGACTAGAAGAAGGGAGCGGTTGGTAGAAAATGTTCTGAGGCATCAAGGGATCACCAATTTTGTATTGGAGGGCAGCGTGGAGGGTAAAAATCGCATAGGGAGACCAAGAGAAGAATACACTAAGCAGATTCAGAAGGATGTAGGCTGCAGTAGGTAGTGGGAGATGAAGAAGCTTGCACAGGATAGAGTAGCATGGAGAGCTGCATCAAACCAGTCTCAGGACTGAAGACCACAACAACAACAACAACAACAGTAATACGTGTAGCGGACTAAGCACGCTGTGCTACACTGCTAGACTGGAAACAAATTCAGAGTGTGCCAGTATGCCACCTGCGGAAAGTCGCTTATCCCAGCAAGTGTCACAGCGGACAGGTAGGCGCTCCAGGCGCCAGCTGAGTGGGCGCCTCGAGGCTGTGGGGGACGGACGCTCGTAAAGTGTGGAGAGCGCCGGGCCAGACGTCGCGTCGGCTGCGGGTCGGCGAGGTGCGGCGGCGGGCGTGGGAATGTTCTCAAGGCGAGCTGAGCCAAGGCCGCGCCGGGCTTCGCCGCGCTGCGTGCTCGCTAATCGCCGCTGCCCTGCTCTGCTCTCGGAGGCGGTGGCGGAGGCGGCCAGCTGCTGAGGCTGTGAATGGCTGGGGCCGCGCCGCGCTCAGGTGCCGGAAGTCACGGAAGCACGCGCGCATGCGCCTTGCCGCAGCCAACGAAGGGAGACTAGGGGGGGGGGGGGGGGGGGTAGGAATTCGGGGTAGCGTCAGTTTCCAGACAGGTGGATTTTGAGCCCAACCAGACGGGGGTCGTAGTGGCTTTCAAACATGTAAATGATTAAGCGTTACGCTGTACCAAAAGTGTGGTTCGGTAGTTTTGGTACACTAAATAAATGACGTAGTAAATGGTAGATTTAGCGGTAGTATTGTGAGGAAAAATATAAACGAGTATGTAAGAGACAAAATGGGAGCCGACGACTTTTTTTGGTTTGTTTGTTTTGCACATAATTACAACCGCACGTCATTCAGTGTTAGGCAAGGCGTATTTTATATCCTTACAAATGATAAACTTTAATTTTGTAAGTAATAAAAATTTATCTTTGAACTATTCCATTTCATCCGTGTTTGCATAGAAAAACAGTAAATCACAAACTTGAGTCCGCCTTGATGCAAAACACCTTGTTATTCGTTTATTTCATTATTATCCCAAACTAGTTTCGGCGACAAATGTCACCATCATCAGTGTCTTTTTGTTTCCTTTTTTTTAAATCTAAAATATGCAGAAAATGGTATGGTTGTACAAACACAGTAAAACATTGTAACATTTTTACAAATCGTCTTTTGAAATATACTTTTATATTGATAATATTATATTTATACTACCTTATATAAGGTAAGAACTGGAGAATGTGCTGGCCAGGGCAGCAGTCGAACGTTTTCTGTATCCAGAAAGGCCCGTACAGGACATGCGACATGCGGTCGTGCATTATCCTGCTGAAATGTAGGGTTTCGTAGGGATCGAATGAAGGGTAGATCCACGGGTCGTAACACATCTGAAATGTACCGTCTACTGTTCAAAGTGCCGTCAATGCGAACAAGAGCTGACCGAGACGTGTAACCAATGGCACCCCACACCATCACGATGACAAATACACGCTTCCAATGTGCATTCACCACGAAGTCGCTAAACACGGATGCGACCATCATAATGCTGTAAACAGAACCTGGATTCATCCGAAAAAATCACGTTTTGCCATTCGTGCACCCAGGTTCGTCGTTGAGCACACCATCGCAGGCGCTCCTGTCTGTGATGCAGCGTCAAGGCTAACCGCAACCATGGTCTCCGAGCTGATAGTCCATGCTGCTGCAAACATCGTCGAATTCTTCGTGCAGATGGTTGTCGTCTTGTAAACGTCCCCATCTGTTAACTCAGGGATCGTGACGTGGCTGCACGATCCGTTACAGCCATGCGGATAACATGCCTGTCATCTCGGCGCTAGTGATACGAGGCCATTGGGATAGAGCACGGCGTTCCGTATAACCCTCCTGAACCCACCGATTCCATATTCTGGTAACAGTCTTTGGATCTCGACCAACGGGAACAGCAATGTCGTGATACGATAAACCGCAATCGCGATAGGCTACAATCTAACCTTTATCAAAGTCGGAAACGTGATGGTACTCATTTCTCCTCCTTACACGCGGCATCACAACAACGTTTCAGCAGGCAACGCCGGTCAACTGCTGTTTGTGTATGAGAAATCGGTTGGAAACTTTCCTCATGTCAGCATGTTGTAGGTGTCGCCACCGGCGAAAACCTTGTGTGAATGCTATTCAAAGCTAATCATTTGCATATCACAGTATCTTCTTCCTGTCGGTTAAATTTCGCGTCTCTAGCACATCATCTTCCTGGTGTAGCAATTTTAATGGCCCGTAGTGTAGTTACAAACCGCGAGATGCTTCACTCAACATACACTCCTGGAAATGGAAAAAAGAACACATTGACACCGGTGTTCAGACCCACCATACTTGCTCCAGACACTGCGAGAGGGCTGTACAAGCAATGATCACACGCACGGCACAGCGGACACACCAGGAACCGCGGTGTTGGCCGTCGAATGGCGCTAGCTGCGCAGCATTTGTGCACCGCCGCCGTCAGTGTCAGCCAGTTTGCCGTGGCATAAGGAGCTCCATCGCAGTCTTTAACACTGGTAGCATGCCGCGACAGCGTGGACGTGAACCGTATGTGCAGTTGACGGACTTTGAGCTGGGCGTATAGTGGGCATGCGGGAGGCCGGGTGGACGTACCGCCGAATTGCTCAACACGTGAGGGCGGTCTCCACAGTACATCGATGTTGTCGGCGGAAGGTGCACGTGCCCGTCGACCTGGGACCCGACCGCAGCGACGCACGGATGCACGCCAAGACCGTAGGATCCTACGCAGTGCCGTAGGGGACCGCACCGCCACTTCCCAGCAAATTAGGGACACTGTTGCTCCGGGGTATCGGCGAGGACCATTCGCAACCGTCTCCATGAAGCTGGGCTACGGTCCCGCACACCGTTAGGCCGTCTTCCGCTCACGCCCCAACATCGTGCAGCCCGCCTTCAGTGGTGTCGCGACAGGCGTGAATGGAGGGACGAATGGAGACGTGTCGTCTTCAGCGATGAGAGTCGCTTCTGCGTTGGTGCCAATGATGGTCGTATGCGTGTTTGGCGCCGTGCAGGTGAGCGCCACAAACAGGACTGCATACGACCGAGGCACACAGGGCCAATACCCGGCATCATGGTGTGGGGAGCGATCTCCTACACTGGCCGTACACCTCTGGTGATCGTCGAGGGGACACTGAATAGTGCACGGTACATCCAAACCGACATCGAACCCATCGTTCTACCATTCCTAGACCGGCAAGGGAACTTGCTGTTCCAACAGGACAATGCACGTCCGCATGTATCCCGTGCCACCCAACGTGCTCTAGAGGGTGTAAGTCAACTACCCTGGCCAGCAAGATCTCCGGATCTGTCCCCCATTGAGCATGTTTGGGACTGGATGAAGCGTCGTCTCACGCGGTCTGCACGTCCAGCACGAACGCTGGTCCAACTGAGGCGCCAGGTGGAAATGGCATGGCAAGCAGTGCCACAGGACTACATCCAGCATCTCTACGATCGTCTCCATGGGAGAATAGCGGCCTGCATTGCTGCGAAAGGTGGATATACACTGTACTAGTGCCGACATTGTGCATGCTCTGTTGCCTGTGTCTATGTGCCTGTGGTTCTGTCAGTGTGATCATGTGATGTATCTGACCCCAGGAATGTGTCAATAAAGTTTCCCCTTCCTGGGACAATGAATTCACGGTGTTCTTATTTCAATTTCCAGGAGTGTATAAACGTCACTACAGATATTCGGATTTAGGTTATGACATGTTCGATATGCCTGCCATCATTGACCATGACGTGGTGCAGACAAATAGCGAAATTGTCTAACATCAGTTGAAGTGTCGGAACATCGATACTGTCGATGACCTGAATGGCTGTTTTCCGGGCAGAAATGGTTTGGGACCTATTGCTGCACTCTTTGTCTTTAACACAGTCCCACAAAATGGAGTCGCATGTGTATCAGATCCGGATAATATGGCGGCCAGTCGAGGTCCATGCCAGCGGCCTCTGGGAACCCCAGAGCCAGAATGCAGTCGCCAACCTGCTCCTCCAGCGCATCAAACACTCTCCTGCTTCGATGTGACCAAGCTCCGTCTTGCATGAACCATATCTTGTCGAAATCTAGGTCATTCCGGATTATGAGGATGAAATAATCTTCGAAGTCCTTCAGGTACCATTCGATAGTCAGCGAGCCATCAAGGAATATCGCACCGATTATTCCGTGACTGGACGTTGCACATCATACAGTCACCAGTTGAGGGTGGAGAGACTTCTCGACTGCGAAACGTGGATTCTCAGTCCCCCAAATGCGCCACAAACCAACCCAAATGAAACAACAAGGCGCGTGTGCATACTCATACTGATTCCCATAATGCCCTGCGGCCAACCGTGCAGCTTGAACGTCCTGACACAAAACGTTTAGAAGTTATGACGATTTTATTTCATATAGTTCAATAATTATCTCCCTGTATATATCGCTGTTAGTTTTCACTAACAGAACATTCTTCATCATTATCACAGGTAAGAGTTTACTGTTATAACTGATAAATGCAAAAGCTGTTTATGAATAACAGAAAAATGTTTTATGTAAGTTCGACGAAGTATTGAAGTCAAGTTGGCTGTATTTTTGTTATGCAGAACTTTTTATTTTACCTCTTTGCTAAGGAAATTGCGTTTTATAACTTTACAAGATAAATCTATATTGCTTTCTTTATTTTTACTACAACATCACCTTGTTTTGCATTACAGATGAATAATTTTGGAATAAAACCTGAATTAAACATTGAAAATTTCAGTTTTGCTACAAACACCGTTTATTTTTAAATATCAGACAGGAAGAACTATGCAGAACAAATATTTTCTGCAGGCTACCAGGAGCTTTATATATCCCCACTCAGTTTCTATGCAGTTCACCGCTTCTCCTTTTTAGGGGAACCTATTAAGACACCGATTGCTTACATAAAGAAAGCGATCGTTATCAGGTAATGCCCGATAGGTATGCAACACACCCAACGTACAGGTAACGCGGGTACCACCTCAACTGACCAAAGCTTCTAAGAAGATTAACCATAGTCCATGCTTACTTGTGGTTGTGTATGGTAGTTTTACAATTCTAGAAATGATGCGAATCTGTTATGAGTGTGTCAAGTTCTTGAGTGCCGAGGCATCGCCCCAACTCAATATTTTTTTCCCTTCAAATCACTGGCGGCTCTACCCAGGAGAGCAATGAGTGCATCTCGTCAGTGTCAGCACCAGGCGGACACGAGGGACTGAGTGCACGGTCCACCATTAACTTAAAACTGTTAGATGATATGATGAGCCAACACATCTTGATCACTGCGAGACCGAATCGTTGCACTGCGAGAATGTGGCTCGGTATGCAAAGTATATGAGTCGAGTAGAGAAGTTGGGGGATCATTCCAGTAACAATTCGGGCAGCGAAATATCGATTACGTAAGCGATTTTGGCAATGGTTCAAATGGCTCTGAGCACTATGGGACTTAGCATCTGAGGCCATCAGCCCACTAGTGCCTAACTAACCTAAAGACATCATACACACATCCATGCCCAAGACAGGACTCGAACCTGCGACCGTAGCGGTCGCGCGGTTCTAACTGTAGCGCCTAGAGCCGCTCGGCCACCTCGGCCGGCGACTTTGGCAATGAACATATAAATGTGGTCCGGCGCCTTGGAACAAATCTCTAAAACAACGAAGCTGATCGACTGTTCACATGATACTGTCGTTGGGCTCTACTACGGAAAGTTATTGAAGAAACGGGAAAACTTGAGCTTGCGACGAGGAGGGGACGTCCACGTCTCGTCATAAAACGTAAACGTCGGAGGTAGAACTGACAACGGAGTTTACTGCTGATGCAGAGGCAAGTGTTTCACAGCACACCGCTCAGCAAACATTGTTGGACATGGGGCTCTACACAAGACTACCACTACGTGTTCAGATGTTGACCCAACGACATCGTCAGGAACCGTGCGACTGCTGCGGTCGCAGGTTAGAATGCCTGCCTCGGGCATGGATGTGTGTGATGTCCTCAGGTTAGTTAGGTTTAAGTAGTTCTAAGTTCTAGGGGACAGATGACCTCAGAAGTTAAGTTCCATAGTGCTCAGATCCATTTTAATCATGTGACATCCAATTAAACATATTTCCTTTTTCTGATGGACACACGTCCAGATCGTTCGCTCAAAACTCTGGCATCTCTCTCTCTCCCCACATCCATCACTGCTAACGGCTCACCTCCAACTGCGCGCTGTTCACATCTAACTGCCCACACTACACTAGCAAATATTCCAACAATGAGTCCAACCAGCCACAGATAGCACACAGCGCAGTCAGCGATTTTCATACAGAGTGCTACGTGGAGTTACCAACATAAAACCCTGAACAGCCTACTTCCATAAGGAAATCTGAAGAACATTTTTCACTTTTCAAGTAAAACCAAACGTGTTTCTCCTTCCTACGGAATGCATATCATTCTGAAAACTTAGACAGAGAATAACGAAGAAGGCTCTTTCCAATTTACAAAGTAAACTGAACAGCGGCTTAATCTCTGACGTTGATAAAAAGGATCTCTAATGAAATATAGTACTGACCATTCTTCCCTCATGATTTCACATCTGTGTTACACATACTGAATTATTTATTTTTAAATAATTTAGGGTCAGTATTTCTGAATCAACAGCACTTAGAATTTGACACTGCCAGTTACAGTGTCTCATAGTAAAAAATCTTTTTCTAAATTAAAAACACTAAAAAAATAGAAATGTTATGACCTAGGTTGCATGAAAACGTGGTCATGTCTAGTGTCTATTTTCTCAGTCGAAGGAATGTAAAATATTAAGAGTTCCAACTTCTTCAGCATGAAACTCCGGCCAAGCGCACGTCTACCATCAGAGCTCCAGGATACTCAAACGGTTAGAGTAGTTCACAAAATTTTAATATCAGTGGGTGCGGGTGAGGACACAGGACTGGTGGTGGAAAAGGCACTTTGCGGTGCGGTGCGCGTGAGAATATTATTTCTCCCACCCGCGCAGACCTCTAACAATGTGACAGTCGATACGATGAGCAGTTGGCTAGTTATTTATTTATTTACACCGCTTGACAAAAAGGTGAAGCACTCAGAATAGGGTGGAGAAAGCAAAATAATACTTCATTGGTTGAAAGGTTACTTGATGTTATTTCAGTTAACACAAAGTCGAGTAACTTTACACAGAAATTGGCAGCATGACCCCACTTATTTATTTACACCGCTTGACAAAAAGGTAAAGCACTCAGAATAGGGTGGAGAAAACAAAATGACTTTACTGGTTGATAAGTTACGTGATGTTATTTCAGTTAACACAAAGTCGAGTAAATTTACACAGAAATTGGCAGCATGACTCCACTTATCAGTATGATATTGCACCCATTCTGGCGTAAATGCATGCATGCACTGATTGAGAAGGGTGTCACAAAGTCATTGTGTCCTCTCCTGAAGCAAGCTGATGTCCTGGATATCCTGAATACTGCCACTGGGACGGAGTTGACGTCCGAACTGGTTCCAAACATGTTCTGTCGAGAACAAATCTGAGGATTTTGTTGTCCATCGGAGTACCTCAACATCAGGTAGAGAGTTCATACAGACACGTGTCATATATAGACTAGTACTGACCTGTTGGAAAATGGTACCAATATACTATCGGTTGCAAAGGTAACACATGGATGTCCTTGGCGTACCGTCGTGCAATCAGAGTTCCCTCAATGACTGCTAACCATGACTTGAAATCATAGACAATGGGTCTCCACATTGTCACATCAGAACTAACACCGCCGTTCCTCTCCAAAATATTGGAAGAATGAGACCTCGTCACCATACTTGCTGATTATGGTCATTCAGAGTAGCTAGAGAATCGCAATTCATCGTTGAATACAGTGCGATGTTAGTCATCAACAATCCATGCTTCCTGGTCATGCAACGCAACCGTTTGTGTTGTGGTGTTAAAGCAGCCTAATCATGAAACGTTAATTCCCTAGCCCAGTTTCTGTTAGTATCCAATTAATGATGCGGGATGACACGATGTTTCAGGAGTCGAAGCGTCGGCTGTGTAAGAGGAAACTGAAGAGGGTCTCGACGCAGCCTAACGCCCTAGAAGATTTTACCTTCATCTGTCACCATGCTCTCAGTCCACGGATGGTGCTTGAGACGTCATAGGATTGGCTTTTCATCTTAGTGCAAAAGGCCCATTTCCTCAACCAAATTACGTGACACGGCTGTAGGATCCTGCAAGGTGGAGTGATCACATAGTCTGTCCCCTCTGGTGCTAGTAGTGTAGGACCGTTGCCCCCATGCATGGCGTCTATTATGTTTCTCCTGAACCTACCGATTCCATATTCGAAAGATACTCCTGAGTTCCCGAGAGGTGCTGATAGACGTTTCTTCTTCTTGCACGAGGCGTATAACGACCTTCTAACAAGTAGCCAACTATCAAATGTGGTATCTAAATGAGAAAACCCACTGCGTAATCTTCTGTTGTACACATAACGCAGATAGTATTACTTACCTGATTTGTGTGTTTACCCTGTAATTCTAATCATTTGTATGTGCAAGTATGTAGTAATCTTCCAGTTTGACATCTGTTGTATCTGCGATTTTAATGGCCAGCAGTGTAACATGATACTGGCTGCATGGAATGTACACCAGATGCCATTAAAGTAACAAAGAGAAACTGCATTTTACTCTTTTGCTGGGGAACCAACGAAACGAAATGAAGCGCAGGGATTTGTCAAATAATCCTAGTTATCTGAGAGTTGCAGCAATTTCATAATCCGTTCTCCATGCACAGTACAATTTTTTAAGGAAGGCAACTGCGGTCAGTAGTGACTAGTTTATAGTTTCTATTTTTGTAAGAAGAATAACTGTCGGTGAAGCCTGTTTTGTTCACAGTGTTGACCACAACAGCGGGATATAGACAATCTCGGTAAGAGTCAAGGAGAAACTGTAAGATATTTTGTTTACTATGCACTCCAAGCAAGGATGCTTCACATCAATTTTAACATCTCGAAAGGCTGAATCCACAGGGAAAAGGTCATCTTTGGAAACGTGATGCACGAGAGAAGATGCAAATTTGTGAGTGGAGTTGGACGGATTACATAGAAAATATCGTTAACGATGAAGCCAGGAAAAAAATTAATGCTGAGGGCATGATCTGTAGTTATACGAACAATTGCAAGATGTTTCGGGGATGAAATTTTCACTCTACAGAGGAGTGTGCGCTGATATGAAACTTACTGGCAGATTAAAACTGTGTGCCGGACCGAGACTCGAACTCGGGACCTTTGCCTTTCGCGGGCAAGTGCTCTACCGACTGAGCTACCCAAGCATGACTCACGCCCCGTCCTCACAGCCGGTAGAGCACTTGCCCGCGAAAGGCAAAGGTCCCGAGTTCGAGTCTCGGTCTGGCACACAGTTTTAATCTGCCAGGAAGTTTCAATTGCAAGATGGTTTTAAGGTATTAATTCCGAAATATTTTTTTCTCACTAATCCACCGGAAGTACCTAGCAACCAAAGTGATAAACTTCAAACATTCTAGTTGTTTGTTTCCCTGGAGCCAACGCACATTTGCTAAACGGCGGAAATGCCGCCTCATGATGGAGTAAAGCCTCCAAGACGTTTAGTAATTAAAAAATAGTGGTTGTTTCGGCGATGTTTTTATTTACATTGTGGTTCAGCTCTCGATATTTGTAACTGTCTGTCAACACGAACCTAAGAAGATACGTTACGGAATAGCGCGTACACTATCTGGGACTTTAACTAAATGTGAAGAAGTCCCGAGCTCTTTTTGTATCCCATAAGAAATTAATAAATTCTGAATTTCCCGAACGCTTGCCTTCTATTCTTTTCGAGAATATTCCAGTACCTTAAAGAAAACAGTATTGATTTTGGACCTAACTTTGGATAAGCATTTCAATTAGGCAGAAAATACTGTCGCTCCTTGCAGGAAGGATTCCCTCTATGCCCTTACAAAGTTTCGGAACACTTTAAACAGGACGTGAAACGTATACTTCCACAATTACTTATACTACCTAACACTCGCTATTGCGAAATCCAAGACGACCGTGCTGTGAGAAAAGTGGATGGTTAGGACAAGCAGTGGCTGCTTGTGTGCATTACACCTGGAACATCCGTCTATTTGATCATGTAAGTCCTTCATACACCCTGTCAGGCTGGTTGCCGCTAGACACGTCACGTGATTACCACACGCTGTGTTTACTTCATTGGCTCCTCAGTGCCGAGACCCAAGAGAAAGGCAGCCCGTGACGCGTACGCCACATCACGTGACACTGCAGGTCTTACTAGTGTCAGCAGGCGTCTCTGGCGGGGAGCGAGTAACTACACTCATGGCCATAAATTAAGGATAATTGCAGAATGTGGGCCACACAACGTGGCACTACAGAAAACTGACGCTAATAGCATAGGAACATAGGGAACACACACAACACAGATCTGTAAGTCCTCAGTATTGGTGATAAGTTGAGAAAACCGTCCCGAAAGACGTGTGCTACAAAGCGCCACTACTTCCCGCGCATGTACCCCGACATCAATGTGGGATATGATCACCATGCACACGTACACAGGCCGCACAACGGGTTGGTATACTCTGGATCAAGTAGTCGTGCAGCTACTGGGGTATAGCCTCCCATTCTTGCACCAGTGCCTGTCGGAGCTCCTGAAGTGCCATAGGGGTTTGAAGACGTGCAGAGATACGTCGACCGAGAGCGTCCCAGACGTGCTCGATGGGATTTAGGTCTGGAGAACGGGCAGGCCATTTCATTCGCATGATATCTTCTGTTTCAAGGTACTCCTCCAAGATGGCAGCTCGCTGGGGCCGTGCGTTATCCTCCATCAGGAGGAAGCAGGGACCCACTGCACCCCTGAAAAGGTGGACATACTGGGGCAATATTAAGTCCCGATACAGCTAACCTGTTACAGTTCCTCTGTCAAAGACAGGCAGGGGTGTTCGTGCACCAATCATAATCCCACCCCACACCATCAAACCACGGCCTCCATACAGGTCCCTTTCAAGGACATTAAGGGGTTGGTATCTGGTTGCTAGTTCACGCCAGATAAAAGCCCGGCGAGAATCGCTGTTCAGACTACACCTAGACTCTTTCGTGAATATAACTTGGGACCACTGTCCCAATGACCATGTACTGTGTTCTTGGTGCCAGGCTTTACGGGCTCTCCTGTGACCAGAGGTCAGTGGAATGTACCTTACAGGTCTCCGGGAGAACAAACCATGTCTGTTCAGTCGTCTGTAGACTGTGTGTTTGGGGACAACTGTTCCAGTGGCTGCGGTAAGGTGCCGAGCAAGGCTACCTGCAGTTCTCCGTGGCCGTCTGCGGGCACTGATGGTGAGATATCTGTCTTCTTGTGGTGCTGTACCCTGTGGACGTCCCGTACTGTAGCGCCTGGACACGTTACCTGTCTGCTGGAATCGTTGCCATAATCTTGAGATCACACTTTGTGGCACACGGAGGGCCCATGCTACGACCTGCTGTGTTTGACCAGCCTGCAGTCGTCCTAGTATTCTACCCCTCATAACGTCATCAATATGTGTTCTTTGAGCCATTTTCAATACACAGTCACGGTTAGCACGTCCGAAAACGTCTGAACACTTCCTCGCTGCACCGTACTCTGAGATGCACCAATACACCTCTTCGTATGTGGACTGCTGCCAACGCCACCGTGCGACGACCGCAGGTCAAATGCACCGCGTAATTACCCCGAGGTGATTTAAACCCGCAAACCACGTACCAGAGGGCTCTAAAAATAAATGCACTAACAGCTTCGAGCATTTGTTCAGCTTCGCTTCTGTGAAACACATCTCTTCCACTGCAGGAGGCTGTTTGCTATTACGAAACACTTACAGAACCCAGTAAACAAATGAGAATGCATATTATGTTGCTAAGAAAAGGCAGAGATTCTAATGCAGTCTCCACGACGGCAGTTCGTACGCGACAGCGGATTACATTAGAAGCTCCTGCTGTTTCACAGTAACAGAAAAACGCATTCTCATTTTGTTACTCCTTTGTTTACTACATTCTGTAGGTCACTAGTAACAGCAATGAGCTTGGAGTTGATAGTTGTGTGTCACAGTAACGAAGATGAACAAGCGCTCATAGCTCTTAAGGAACGCATTTTAGAGCCCATGTTTACTGGAACTTTTGTCCTGTTTTGGTCCATATTACCATCTCTCAAAACGAGGATCACATTTTTAAACACCCTGTGTATTAGACGTTACTTACGGCATGCTTACTGTGGCGAATGTAATGCAAAAGATGTTCCGAATTTTTCCATAAAAATATCACACGTCTGATAATTATGAGCTTCATAAAAGCCACCATCTATGCTCCCTTCCCGAAGCAAATACTACTGATGAAAATTTCTGCCACCACCAGAATTCGAACCGATGGTTACGGATGCCGGAAGACGGGACAAGACTGACTAAAACAGGATAGCTTGATAAACACCCCGAGGCATCACGGAATTGCCAGTTTGGTTGGTTGTAAGAGACGGACTGATGGCCCTAATCTTTCCAGGTTAAATAAATCAATTTCCGCTTCTTATATTTACGATGATTAGATGGGCATTACGACACACAGCATAAATTATAATCTTTCACGACTTAGGTGCTCTGCATTTCTCTGTCATTATTTAACGTCTTGGTGTAAAAAGAGATGGAGCCAAAAAGAGGCGACGTAGCTTCATACTCAGTCTTATGCCCTCTCGGTTTTTGTGACGGTCTTCATGATATGAACATCCCGTAAAAGTGCAATAATATTTCCCATGAAATTTTGCTACCGTTAATCAATTTTTTCAGCTTTACACCGCGCAATTTGTCAAACAGATGATTTCAAACCACTGCACTGCAGTCATAAAATGCTCACGACATACAGAGCGAGAATCAGCAAACGACTGCATGGATGGCAAAAACCGTCCGTGGACGACGTCGTAACGAAGTGAAACAAGAAAAATTCGACACTGAGGCGCCGTTTAGTTACGGGGAGCTGTTCCCGGAAACTTGAGATTTCATGCTAGCAACATAAGAAGAGGTGGTTATGACAAAAAACTATCTAAAGTACGCCGTAAGAGATCCTTCAATTGAAATCAGCTTCGTCAGGAAAGTATGATAGGAACAGGTTACAAGGTACGGCATGACTCGGTTGTAAGTAGTGCACAAGGAACTCGCTCTGAAATGTCACTTGATTTGGCGATAAACTGTCCTGTTATAATTAGACCTTTAAAACGTGTTAGATAACAGTCGCTGGCGTATATGTTGATTCTGAACAATACTGAAAGGTTGTACGTCAAAGAACAGTCGCTGACGACAATAATTTCGCGCGAATCAATGGCCTGGTGGTATCCTTTTAATTGGAAGCCACTTCGATGACTTACGTGTCTCTTTTCTAGCTGTTGTCCAACCTGACAAAGAGTGCTTCATGTTCAATATGGAATCCGAACCACGTGTAGTTCTTGGCGGCTCCTTATATCGTTGAAAGGTGGAGACTAGATCAGAGGCGGACCGAAAATTTCAGTGGTCCGAACGAACTTCGATCCCATTACATCTGTTTGCAGGGACGCGCTTTACCACTAAGCCACCGGACCTAACAGCCCTGCTAACACTACTCCTACACGAATCTAGCTACAATGCGCTGCTTATTGACACCGCAGTTTCCAATAACGACAAATTACACACAACGCCCACCGAGAAAAATAACTACATATGATTAACTGAAGGAGCAGTCAAGCAGACAATGATTTGTAACATGTGTTCGCAGAAGGGTAATAATTATTATAGGCATAAGAACCGTCTCTCATACACAGCTCTCATGTTTACTGGAACTTAAAGTCAAAGAAATATTATCGGCAGCAATTGAGAGATTTGTACCAAACAAATTAACAAATGACGGAGCTGATCCTCCTTGGTACATAAAACAGGTTATAACACTGTTGCAGAAAGAACGAAACAAACATGCCAAATTTAAACAGACGCAAAATCCCCAAGATTGGCAATCTTTTACAGAAACCCGAAATTTAGTGCGGACTTCAATGCGAGATGCCTATAACAGTTTCCACAACGAAACTTTGTCTCGAAACCTGGCAGAAAATCCAAAGAGATTCTGGTCCTATGTAAAGTATGTTGGCGGCAAGAAAGAATCAGTGCCTTCTCTGCACGATAGCAATGGAGATACTATCGAAGACAGTGCTACCAAAGCAGAGAGTTACTAAACACAACCTTCCGAAATGCCTTCAAAAAAGAAGACGAAGTAAATATCCCAGAATTCGAATGGAGAAGAGCTGCCAAATTGAGTAACGTAGAAGTAAGTATCATCGGAGAAGTGAAGCAACTTCTCACAATAAAAGCAAGTCTTCTGGTCCATACTGTATAGCAATTAGTTTCCTTTCGGAGTATGCTGATGCATTAGCTCCATACTTGACAATCATATACAACCGTTCGCTCGACGAAAGATCCGTACCAAAAGACTGGAAAGTTGCACAGGTCACACCAATATTGAAGAAAGGTAGTAGGAGTAGTCCACTAAATTACAGGCCCATATCGTTAACGTCGATATGCAGCAGGATTTTAGAACATACATTGTGTTCGAACATTATGAATTACCTCGAAGAAAACGATCTATTGACATACAGTCAACATGGGCTAGGAAACATCGTTCCTGTGAAACACAACTAGCTCTTTATTCACATGAAGTGTTGAGTGCTATTGACAAGGGATTACAGATCGATTCCGTATTTCTGGATTTTCGGAAGGCTTTTGGCACTGTGTCACACAAGCGGCTCGTAGTAAAAATGCGTGCTTATGGAATATCGTCTCAGTTATGTGACTGGTTTCGTGATTTCCTATCAGAGAAGTTACAGT
Organism: Schistocerca gregaria; assembly: GCF_023897955.1. Taxonomy (NCBI): domain Eukaryota; kingdom Metazoa; phylum Arthropoda; class Insecta; order Orthoptera; family Acrididae; genus Schistocerca; species Schistocerca gregaria. The sequence continues at coordinate 289,609,611 of NC_064923.1, forward strand.
TCGTAGTAATTGAAGGAAAGGGTTCGAGTAAAACAGAAGTGATTCCTGGCTTTCTCCACGGTAGTGTTGTAGTCTCTTGGCTGTTCCTTATCTATATAAACGATTTGGGACACAATCTGAGCAGCCGTCTCCTGTCGTTTGCAGATGACGCTGTCGTTTATCGACTAATAAAGTCATCAGAAGACCAAAACAAACTGCAAAACGATTTTTAAAAAAATGGTTCGCATGGCTCTTAGCACTATCGGACTTAACATCTGAGGTCATCAGTCCCCTAGAACTTAGAACTACTTAAACCTAACTAACCTAAGGACATCACACACATCCATGCCCGAGGCAGGATTCGAAGCTGCGACCGTGGCAGTCGCGCGGCTCCGGACTGAGCGCCTAGAACCGCTAGACCACCGCGGCCGGCCGCAAAACGATTTAGAAAAGATATCTGAATGGAGGGAAAAGTGGCAGTTGACCGTAGATAACGAAAAGAGTGAGGTCATCCACATGAGTGCTAAAAGGAACTCGTTAAACGTTGGTTACACGATAAATCAGTCTAATCTAAAAGCCGTAAATTCAACTAAATGCCTAGGTATTACAGTAAGAAACAACTTAAATTGGAAGAAACATATAGAAAATGTTGTGGGGAAGAGTAACCAAAGACTGCGTTTTATTGGCAGGACACTTAGAAAATATAACAGACCTATTAAGGAGACTGTCTACAGTACGCTTGTCCGTCCTCTTTTAGAATACTGCTTCGCTGTGTGGGATCCTTACCAGATAGGACTGACGGAGTATATCAAAGAAGTTCAAAGAAAGGCAGCACGTTTTGTATTATCACGAAATATGGGAGAGAGTGTCACAGAAATGATACAGGATTGGGGCTGGACATCATTAAAAGAAAGTCGTTTTTCTTTGCGACGGAATCTTCTCACGACATTCCAATCATCAACTTTCTCCTCCGAATGCGAAAATATTTTGTTGACATCGACCTACATAGGGAGGAACGATCACCAAGATAAAATAGTGTCGTGAAGGTGGTTCGGTGAACCCTCTGCCAGGCACTCAAATGTGATTTTCAGAGTATCTATCTAGATGTAGATGTAGAACTGGGTCTGCAAGAAGAACTCTGTATGTACATACAGACGACTATGACGCTTGGATTAACATGAACTGTAAGAACTCACTTGTGCCCCTGTTTTAGTAACCTTTCATTAATTCACGTAGAGTATCTCTTTAGAGTATGTCAATCATTACCCAGTTTGATCCCATTTCCGTAAGGTTTTCATGCAAGAATTAATGTTGAACACAGTCAAATCTGTGGATGAAGATACGTCAGAGTTGTCATTCTCTCTCGTTCTGTGTGGCAATGTTAGGTTTTCATCTTCGAGCACTGAACACGATATACAGTACTTGATAAGGATGCCTATTAGTGAACATTAATCTAGGATGCGTACACTCTTGGCCTTAATCACGGCTTGAACTCTGCTGCAGACACTTTCAGTGAGTCAGTGTCCGTCGATGAATGGCAGGCCATTTTGCCCCGGGAGTCGAAACAAGGGAAGGCAGTGATGTTGGACGTTAGGGGTCGGGAGCGAAGTCGACGCTCTGACTCTTCCTACAGGTGTTCAGCTTGGTTCATATTGGGACTTGGGACAGGTCAGTCTGTTTCAGGAATGCTACGTCCACAAAGCATTGCGTTACAGATGCTGATTTATAACAGGGTGCCTTGTCATGCTGATATAAATGAAAATGTCTTCGATCTGCCCTGTACTGTACACATTGTACACAATGGTGTAAAATGTGTTCACATACTTCCACATTTAGCCTTTTCTTAAGCGCGGTAAGGAACATAACCATGGAAGAAAGCCCCATACCGTAACACCGTCTTCTCCGTGCTTTACTGTTGGCACTACACCCTTCCATCGGATTGTCACAGTATGTAGCGTTATTCGTCGCACCAGATAAATGGTTTCCAGTCAACCACTGTTCAATGACGTTCCTTTTTACACCAGCTGAAAAGCCGATCGACATCGACAACAGAAATGCAGCTCCTCGACCACTGCAGCCCATTCTTTTTGTCTCTCTACACATAGTAGCACTCTGGAACTCACGAGTGGTTCCTTCCGCTGAATCTGATGGTTCAAAGAACTCTGAGCACTGTGGGACTTAACATCTGAGGTCATCAGTCGCCTAGAACTTAGAAGTACTTAAACCTAACAAACCTAAGGACATCACACACATTCATGCCCGAGGCAGGATTCGAACCTGCGACCGTAGCGGTCGCGCGGTTCCAGACTGAGGTGCCTAGAACCGCTCGGCCACTTCGGCCGGCCGCTGCGATTTTTTTATAACCACCTTTCCGTCAGTACGTTTTAGTCGTGGTTTTCCCTTCGCGGTTCCACTTCACAGTCACGTCACCAAACGTCGACTTTGGCACCTTTAGAATGGTTGGAATGTCATTGACGGATTTGTTACTCAGGTGATATCGAATGACTGGTCCACGTTCGAAGTTAGTGAGGTCTCCTGACCGACCCATTCATGCTTCTGTACTGACAACACAGTATTTCCCGCCTCCGTTTATACTAGCGGGTCCGCCTTACGTGACATCCAGTGGTGAATGCCTAATACTTTAATGATGTAGCGTAGGGAGCACCTAACTACGGAGTACGTTGCAATATTTCATTCCATACAGAAGTTTATAACGTAATGTCTTTTCCTTTTTGACGTGCTTTTTAATAATTTTAAACTAATTTCGAGGCAGTTTACATTGGGCAGTGCCTGCAATGGCGAGCAGCTGTCAGTTCTGCTTGCCGGTGATTCGAGCGATGTTAAAAATCTGTAACAACAGTTACCTTAATCTTGCCATTCATAGTAAGTAAAAAAAGGGTTAGAAAAGCATGGTCGCTCGCTCCATTTTACTGAATACAAGACCTCAGTAGGAAGTGAGCTAAAAATTATATTTCAGTTTTGAGATGTAAAGGGAAACAGCTCTCACGGATTTGGTTTTTGTCCTGTTCCGACTGACCGATGCTGCCTACAAGACAGGACTAGGACCGATCTATGGTCGTGGGACATGTGATCAGCTTGTTGCCTCACCAATTGCTCCAGACATTATTGCCAGTAGATGAATCCTTGTGATGCCTCTTCTTGTCTGAGCAGCTCCTCATTTGCCCTCACCAGGCTGAGTGGACCCCGATCTTGATCTCTCTACCTCGGGAAAAAATCATAGAAGGTGCCAGGAATCGAACCTGGATCCACACCAAAGCAGGGACGTTAATCCCTCGAGCGGAAAGATCTGCTATTCGTAATAAGATGACGATGATGATGATGATGATGATTTCGGTCTGTTGGGAACTCAATGGCTATCAGCGCCCGTACAATTTTCCAGTCTTTTCACTTTTCAGTCTCGCCCTATTCGTGAAGGATGATGAAATCACGAGGACAACAGCAACACCCAATCCGTGGCAGAGAAAATTACCGTCCTTGCTGGGAATCGAAACCGGGACACCATGTTCCAGAGGCAGCAAAGCAGACTCGTGATAAAGAGTCAACTGTGACTGTTGGCTGTGATGCCTTGAATAATATTGACTACATTTGTCAGATAACAGTTTAAAAAATATGTTACATAGAATCTGTTAGTGGTAAATGACATAAAATTTTATTAGGTCCCACCTCAAAATACACTACTGGCCATTAAAATTGCTACACCAAGAAGTAATGCAGATGATAAACGGGTATTCATTGGACAAATATATTATACTAGAAATGACATGTGATTACATTTTCTCGCAGTTTGGGTGCATAGATCCTGATAAATCTGTACCCAGAACAACCACGTATGGCCGTAATAACGGCCTGGGCATTGAGTCAAACAGAGCTTGGATGGCGTGTACAGGTACAGTTGCCCATGCAGCTTCAACACGATACCATAGTTCATCAAGAGTAGTGACTGGCGTATTATGACGAGCCAGTTGTTCGGCCACCATTGACCAGACGTTTTCAATTGGTGTGAGATATGGAGAATGTGCTGGCCAGGGGAACAGCCGGACATTTTCTGTATCCAGAAAGGCCCGTACAGGAACTGCAACATACGGTCGTGCATTATCTTGCTGGAATGAAGGGTTTCGCAGGGATAAAATGAAGGGTAGAGCCACGGGCAGTAACACATCTGAAATGTAACGTCCACTGTTCAAAGTGCCGTCAATGCGAAGAAGAGATGACCAAGACGTGTAAGCAAAGGCACCCCATACCGCCACTCCGGGTGATACGCCATTATGGCGATGACGAATACACGCTTCCAATGTCTTCAACACGATGTCGCCAAACACGGATGCGACCATCACGATGCTGTAAACAGAACCTGGACACATCCCCAAAAATGATGTTTTGCCATTCGTGCACCAGGTTCATCGTTGAGTACACCATCGCAGGCGCTCCTGTCTGTGATGCAGCGTCAAGGGGTAACCGCAGGAATCGTCTCCGAGCTGATAGTCCATGCTGTTGCAAACGTCGTCGAACTGTTCATGCAGATGGTTGTTGTCTTTCAAACGTCCCTATCTCTTGACTCAGGGATCGAGACATGGCTGCACGATCCGTGCGGATAAGATGCCTGTCATCTCGACTGCTAGTGATACGAGGCCGTTGGGATCCAGCAAGGCGTTCCGTATTACCCTCCTGAACCCACCGATTCCATATTCTGCTAACAGTCATAGGATCTCGACCAACGCGAGCAGCAATGTCGCGATACGATGAACCGCAATCGCGATAGGCTACAATCAGACCTTTATCAAAGTAGGAAACGTGATGGTACGCATTTCTCCTCCTTACACGAGGCATCACAACAACGTTTCACCAAGGCAACTGCTGTTTGTGTATGAGAAATCGGTTGGAAACTTTCCCCATGTCAGCACGTTGTAGGTGTCGCCACCGGCGCCTACAGTGTCTTAATGCTCTTAAAAGCTAATCATTTGCATATCACAGCATCGGTTAAATTTTGCGTGTGTAGCTCGTCATCTTCGCAGTGTAGCAATTTTAATCGCCAGTAGTGTATTACTTAGAAGTAAATTACCAAGGTGTTAACAATGGAATACACACTGTTCAATACACGCCCCGCATTTCATCAGTGTGAAGAGCTATGCGCGTCATTATCGTAGCGCAGGACCGGCTTAACACTGGCAGGTGTTGTCGTAAGTCACGACAATGTGGTAAGAAAGTGCTGGAGAAATGGGAAGGCCGTGGTAGAATTTAGGTCACGGAAATACCATCTGTTGCTACCTGGAGGCGAAGGCGTGGCTAAAATGTCAAGTTCGCTATTAGGTTACGCGTCCCAACCCCCAAGTCGACAGGTGCCTTGAAGGAAGTCGGGACTACAACCCTCTGCGTCGTTACAAATTGACCCACTCACCAGAACCACGTAAAAAAAAAAAAAAAAAGTTAACTGTCAGCCGCGCGCCCGGAGCACTGCACTCCAGACAAACGGCTCGTTGAGGTTGTCGTCGGTTTTGCAGCAGAGGCGTACGTTGCCGCTGCGACGACCCATTCCCACGCAACTGGAGCCCGGCGGGCCCCAAGCCTCGCTTCCCTCCCATCGGGACGGCACTGCGCGCCACGCCGCACGCAGCTCGGGCCTTCGACGCCGGCGCGGCTAGGGTTACGTGCGACCAGTGTACACCCCTCGCGTCCTTGAAAATGTCATCGGATTTCTGAAGTAGCGTTTTATGGAAGGCGGGCCGACCCGTCCGACAGAGGAGAGCGGAGGACGCTACACGGCGTCCCCGGCCGCCGCCTGAGCTGCCGGCCGGCCGCGATGACATACGCTGACGTCAGTCTGTTGTGGACGCGGCCAACGATAAATAATGTAGGCCTGAGCGCAGGTCAGCAGTGTAGTGTTCTTCGCCAGAGATAAATACTTACCAAAGCCCAGTGGTCACCTACAAAACCCTTCGGTCAAATCATTGAACGGTCTAAAGCCATCGGCATACGGACTGTGCATCCGAGCGTTGAGCATGTCCAGTTTCTGACGTCATAGCGTGGAGCAGCACGTTCGGGAGTCTCTCCGAGCAATACTGGTATGTCAGATATTCTGAGCGTGCGTCTGAGCGTTGACCAATGAGATGGCACAACGCCACCTACGTCACCCGCACGCCGTCGCCCTTCAGCACAGAGTTGTGAGGCGCCATATTGGCATTCATTTCAAGCCTATATTTATATATGCCGTTTCTGAGCACCAGCAATTTGAGAATCACTGGAAAGACCGTTGTCAGGTGTGTGGTTCGTTCCAATAAAATATTGAGGAACATCGTATTCGTGGCAAAAGAATTATTGTTCAAATGGCTCTGGGCACTATGGGACTTAACATCTGAGGTCATCAGTCAATAGAACTTAGAACTACTTAAACCTAACTAACCTAAGGAAATCACATACATCCATGCCCGAGGCAGGATTCGAACTTGCGACCGTAGCAGCAGCGCGGTTCGAGATTGAAGCGCCTAGAACCGCTCGGCCACAACGGCCGGCAAGAATTATTATAACGAGCGTATTACGAGAGTAGGCTATCTAAAGGCAGCGACACACTGAAGATCCACCCAAAACGCATTGTTCTTCGTACAATTTGTTATAATTAAATTTCAATTAATAACATAATTATCTACGATTAACATTTTTAGCAAGCGGAAACACTATTCTTAAGACGTAGAGGCCTGCCGTTGGTTTAGCGTAATGAGTAGCGTCTCCACCCAGTATCTTCCCTCGAGTGAAAAGTTTACTTTCTCTATGGCGGCACGGTAACTCAGCGTGTTCAGTCAGAGGGTTAGCTCCCCTCAGTAAAAAAAAAAAAAAAAAAAAAAAAACAACCTGGGTTAATGGATCAGCAACGAACTGAAACGGGTGTCTTGCGACGTCCGCCCCGAGCAGATACAACGAACGAAAACGAACAAAAATGAGATTATAAAAAAGAAATAAAGAAACTGTTCAGTTTTCATTGAGGAGGTGGTTCGCGTTTTTACACTCCCAAATTTTTTTCCTAACATTCGCGTTTTTATTCAGTTCTGATACTTTATTATTAGTTTAATATAAGTATATGCTATAATATTTGATGTTATGTAAATAGCAGTACACCTTTTTTTGAGGGGTGGCTTTGTTCGATTGGCTTAATTACACGACAGCTTACACTACTCGTATAAAGATATTTTGCTCCTTTTTCTTTTATGCTTGTAATTCACATGTTGCAAAGATTCTGCTACAGGGTAGGAACACTGACCTTGGGGTTTTACTAAAATGTGGGAATGATGAAATAATGTTAATCTTATGCGGAGAAGTATTCCAAATTTGTACCGCACTGTTCGTAATGGAACTTTTATAAGCCTGTGTCCTTATTGATTGGACATGGTACTTTCCTTTTCATGGACGATGGAGGAAATGTGCGTTTTAATAGAGCTAACGTGGGAATTTTACGCGCGCCCATTGAGTAAACAGCGTGATTTACGTACTAGAAACATTCCTCAAACTGCCGCTGGAGTGCGTTGCGATCGCGTATACCACGTTGGGCCCCACGTACCGTATGCACAAGTCGCATCGTTCCTGAGCGTTCAGCAGCACGTTGAACTTGGCACGCTCCACGTTAACGTTCGACAGCACGGTCCGTGTACCGACGGCTTAAGGCACTGCAGTCGTGGACTGTGCGGCTGGTCCTGGCGGAGGTTTGAGTCCTCCCTCGGGCATGTGTGTGTGTGTGTGTGTGTGTGTGTGTGTGTGTGTGTGTGTCCTTAAGATAATTTAGGTTAAGTAGTGTGTAAGCTTAGGGACTGATGACCTTAGCAGTTAAGTTCCATAAGATTTCACACACATTTAATTTGAACAAATCATTGACATTGTAATAGGCACACAGACATGCAGGGTGACAATTATTGAACCATGTGAAATGAAATCGTCGTAGCTTCTGAACGGTTTGCATTAGGACGTTCAAACTGCACGGTTGGCCGCGGGGCATGACGGGAATTAATACGCGCTGTATGGTTCGATTTAGCGCCGAAGCCGACTTTCTTTTGGATGGGTTCGTCAATAAGCAAAAGTGGCACATTTCGGGGACTGAGAATCAGCATTTCGCGATCGAGAAGTCTCCTCCCCCTCAACGGATAACTGTGTGGTGTGCAGTGTCCAGTCACGGAATAATCGGTGCGATATTCCTTGATGGAAAGGTACTTGAAGGATTTGGAAGAGGATTTCATCCCCATATCCAATGTGACCCCGATTTCGACAAGCTTTGGTTCACCGAAGATGGAGCTTGACTCCATCGAAACAGGAGAGTGTTTGTTATCCTGGAGCAGCACTCTGGGGACCGCATTCTGGCTCTGGAGAACCTAGAGGTCTCTGGTATGGACTTCGATTGGCCGCCATGTTCTCCGGATCTGAACACATGCGACTCCTTTCTGTGGGGCGATATTAAAGACAATGTATACAGCGGTAACCCCAAAAACCACTGCGGAGCTGAAAACAGCCATTCAGGAGGTCATCGACAGCACCGATGTTCCGGCACTTCAGCGAGTCATGCAGAACTTCGCTATTCGTCTGCGCCACATCACCACCAATGACGGCAGGCATATCCAACACGTCATAACCTAAATATGAGTATCTGTAGTGATGTAGACGTGTTGAATAAAGTGTGTGCACGCCGTAGTTAGTAATTTTCGTTTTTATTCAAATAGTTCAATAATTGTCACCCTGTACATTACGTCTGTGAAAAGGGTTAGCAAAGATCTTTGGTGAAATTTAGAATGAGGGCCGTTGTTTACACGTCCATGCGCTTGCTTCAGTGCATTTAAGTTGTCCGACCCCGGTAGCTGAATGGTCAGCGTGACGGATTGTCAATCCTCTGGGCCCGGTTTCGATTCCCGGCTGGGTCGGGGAATTTTCTCCGCCCAGGGACTGGGTGTTGTGCTGTCATCATCATCCTATCATCCCCATCGACTGCAGGCGTCAAATCGAAAGACCGGCACCCGGCGAACGGCCTGCCCGACGGGGTGCCCCAGCCATACCATTAAATAAATAAATAAAGTGCATATAAGTTATAAAATGAAGAAATACATTTGGTGTGTGGTTAATACCACAGTGATTATTGTACAAAGTCAATAACACGACATCTACATCTACATGACTACTCTGCAATTCACATTTAAGTGCTTGGCAGAGGGTTCATCGAACCACAATCATACTATCTCTCTACTATTCCACTCTCGAACAGCGAGCGGGAAAAACGAACACCTAAACCTTTCTGTTCGAGCTCTGATTTCTCTTATTTTATTTTGATGATCATTCCTACCTATGTAGGTTGGGCTCAACAAAATATTTCCGCATTCGGAAGAGAAAGTTGGTGACTGAAATTTCGTAAAAAGGTCTCGCCGCGACGAAAAACGTCTATGCTGTAATGACTTCCATCCCAACTCGTGTATCATATCTGCCACACTCTCTCCCCTATAACGTGATAATACAAAACGAGCTGCCCTTTTTTGCACTCTTTCGATGTCCTCCGTCAATCCCACCTGGTAAGGATCCCACACCGCGCAGCAATATTCTAACAGAGGACGAACGAGTGTAGTGTAAGCTGTCTCTTTAGTGGACTTGTTGCATCTTCTAAGTGTCCTGCCAATGAAACGCAACCTTTGGCTCGCCTTCCCGACAATATTATCTATGTGGTCCTTCCAACTGAAGTTGTTCGTAATTTTAACACCCAGGTACTTAGTTGAATTGACAGCCTTGAGAATTGTACTATTTATCGAGTAATCGAATTCCAATGGATTTCTTTTGGAACTCATGTGGATCATCTCACACTTTTCGTTATTTAGCGTCAACTGCCACCTGACACACCATACAGCAATCTTTTCTAAATCGCTTTGCAACTGACACTGGTCTTCGGATGACCTTACTAGACGGTAAATTACAGCATCATCTGCGAACAGTCTAAGAGAACTGCTCAGATTGTCACCCAGGTCATTTATATAGATCAGGAACAGTAGAGGTCCCAGGACGCTTCCCTGGGGAACACCTGATATCACTTCAGTTTTACTCGATGATTTGCCGTCTATTACTACGAACTGCGACCTTCCTGATAGGAAATCACGAATCCAGTCGCACAACTGAGACGATACCCCATAGCTCCGCAGCTTGATTAGAAGTCGCTTATGAGGAACGGTGTCAAAAGCTTTCCGGAAATCTAGAAATACGGAATCAACTTGAGATCCCCTGTCGATAGTGGCCATTACTTCGTGCGAATAAAGAGCTAGCTGCGTTGCACAAGAGCGATGTTTTCTGAAGCCATGCTGATTACGTGTCAATAGATCGTTCCCTTCGAGGTGATTCATAATGTTTGAATACAGTATATGCTCCAAAACCCTACTGCAAACCGACGTCAATGATATAGGTCTGTAGTTAAATGGATTACTCCTACTACCCTTCTTGAACACTGGTGCGACCTGCGCAATTTTCCAATCTGTAGGTACAGATCTATCGGTGAGCGAGCGGTTGTATATGAGTGCTAAGTAGGGAGCTATAGTATCAGCGTAATCTGAAAGGAACCTAATCGGTATACAATCTGGACCTGAAGACTTACCCGTATCAAGCGATTTGAGTTGCTTCGCAACCCCTAAGGTATCTACTTCTAAGAAACTCATGCTAGCAGACGTTCGTGTTTCAAATTCTGGAATATTCCATTCGTCTTCCCTGGTGAAGGAATTTCGGAAAACTGCGTTCAATAACTCCGCTTTAGCGGCACAGTCGTCGATAACAGTACCATCGGCACTGCGCAGCGAAGGTATTGACTGCGTCTTGCCGCTTGTGTACTTTACATACGACCAGAATTTCCTCGGATTTTCTACCAAATTTCGAGACAATGTTTCGTTGTGGAACCTATTAAAGGCATCTCGCATCGAAGTACGTGCCAAATTTCGCGCGTCTGTAAATTTTAGCCCATCTTCGGGATTTCGCGTTCTTCTAAACATCGCATGCTTTTTCCGTTGCCTCTGCAACAGCGTTCGGACCTTTTTTGTGTACCACGGGGGATCCGTTCCATCTCTTACCAATTTATGAGGTATGAATATCTCAATTGCTGTTGCTACTATATCTTTGAATTTGAGCCACATCTCCTCTACATTCGCTAAGTCAGATCGGAAGGAATGGAAAATGTCTTTTAGGAAGGCTTCTAGTGGCACTTTATCCGATTTTTTAAATAAAATTATTTTGCGTTTGTTTCTGATGGATTTGGAAGAAATGGTATTGAGCCTAGCTACAATGACCTTGTGATCACTAATCCCTGTATCAGTCATGATGCTCTCTATCACCTCTGGATTGTTTGTGGCTAAGAGGTCAAGTGTGTTTTCGCAACCATTTACAATTCGCGTGGGTTCGTGGACTAACTGCTCGAAATAATTTTCGGAGAATGCATTTAGGACAATCTCGGAAGACGTTTTCTGCCTACCACCGGTTTTGAAAAAGTATTTTTGCCAACATACCGAAGGTAGGTTGAAGTCCCCACCAACTATAACTATAACCTTCATAATACAAACCACGTTGACTCAAAAACCGTAATAAGGGGTTGGAATCTTACAAATAAATAGCTGCAGCAATCAGCTGCATTCGAAGTTGCTGCTCTATGGATCATGGGAAGAGTACACATAAAAAGAAAGCATGTGACAGGAGATGACGTCGTGAAAAATAAACTATGTTCAAAGTGCACGTAAGTGGAATAAATATACTTATTTGTAATTTAATTAAGCTAGCTTAATCTTCATAATTTTCTCATTAGGTGATTTATGTAATGGTTCCCACGGTTCTAGAATAATACATAAAATGGCACACTGTGAGTTTCGACTACTACATTGCAGGATGGAATACTTTCGCCTGCTGCTAAAAATCTTAACTTAGCCATAAGACGATCTTTCACAGAAATAAGATCCAAGATTTAAACAATGAAACACCGCACCGATTACGTAATTTTGCACGATGCTTTTCGAGAATTAATTCTCATTAAGTACAAATATTTATATACGTATTTTATGTGATCTTTCGAAAAAATGTGACAAAAGAAATCTGTCCAACAGGAGTAAACCACAAAAACGCAATTTCATGGCAAGAGAGACAGAATAGCACACAAAGACAACATAAAATACCTATGTGAATATTTCCTTTCGATAATGATAATACATTTTCGAAAAATGTCGTATTAAACATGAAAAATTACCTAAGTAGTGCAGTGTTACATTATTTAAATCATGAATGACACAACTGCAAGCTTCACAAAAACATCTGTTCCGATGAATGAAATTAATAAATGGTATTTCTTAAGCAAGATCGGGTATGCAAAAGTGAGAGCCCACTTTCATGGGGGCAAACTGAAATGTTTGTTCGTCCATTCTCAGTAATTTTTGTTGTTCTTTACGTTTTCGTGCAGCAGCTGACGAAGCTAATTCTGGTGAACACTTTGAGCTTCTCTTCTCGCTAGCCATGGTTTCACAATCGTTTTCACTTTTCTTTCTTTTCAAGCAGTGCGCTTGCCAGGAAACTAGGACAAATTATTTTACGACCAGTGAAATAATTTGATCAAAGAAGTTTGACGAAATCTTTGACAAAGTTTGTGTTCGTGTCGGCCGGCAATTAACACCACACTGATGTCACATAGATCTGCGCTCATGCCTGCACGAGGTCTTTTCAAATAATTCCGAAACTTTGGCACAAAATTTTTCTATGCTTACTTTTTATTCTTTTGCATGGCCTCCTTCGAAATACTCTCCCCCACAATTGATACAAAGCTCCCAACGCCGTTTCCACTTCCGGAAGCAGTTTTGCTACGCATCTTGCTGGATCGCGCGAATCGCCGTCTGCGAATTTTCTGTTATCTCGTCCATCGTTGCAACTCTTCGTCCTTCCACCGGGGCTTTCAACTTTGGAAATAACAAGGAGTCCGCAGGGGTCAGGTCTGGAGAGTACGGTGGATGAGGTAGCACCGAGATTTCGTTTTCTGTGCAATAGTCACGAAGCAACAGGAATGAATGTCCGTATGCGTTATCGTGATGCAAGACCTTTCAGGTCGTTTCCTCCTCACATTTCCTCGCAGGCGTCGCAACACGTCCCGATAATACCACCGATTAACAGTTTGTCCCTGTGACATTAATTCATAATGAACTAATTCTTCAAAGTCGAAGAAAACTATCAGCATGGCTTTGACATTTGACCTGGCCTGACAAGCTTTTTTTGGTCTCTGAGAAAATTTCCCGACTCATTGTGAAGATTGAACCTTAGTCTCAACTTCATAACCGGGACTCAGGTCTTATCACCAGTAATAATTCTCTTACGGAGCATCTTGTTCTCATTTACGCGATCAGAAGGTCTTCAAAGACTGCGAGACGAAGGTCTTTCTGGTCTTGACTCATGAGCCGTGGGACGAACTTGGCGCAAACACGATGCATTCCAAGATGCTGTGTCAAGATTTCATGACATGTTACATTCTGAAATGTTACGTTCTTCTGCAATCTCTCCGACAGTCAGTCTTCGATTGGCACGTACAATTTCGTTGACGTTCCTGACAAGATCGTCGTCGGTAGACGTCGAAGCGTATCTTGAACGAGGGTTATCTTTAACTTACGTCCTACCATTTATAAACCGTGCGAACCATTCATATCACGGATTACAAGCACTCATCAACGTAGGCCTCCTGCATCATTTGGTGCGTCTCTGTAAAGATTTTCTTGAGTTTCGCGTAAAATTTAATGCAGACGAGTTGCTCCTCTAACTCTGCCACTAGAAATTCGCAAACTGCGTGACAACATTCTATTCAATACAGCACTGAACAATAACTAACAAACATACAACGACGGAACTCCAGTCACTTACACATTAAACACAGGCGAGCGCGGGCGGGATGCATTTCGCTCCTTGACACCATTGGCGCGGAACTGCAATTGTTCCGAAATACTGGCCGGGGTAGCCGAGCGGTTCTAGGCGCTACACTCTGGAACCACGCGACCGCTACGGTCGCAGGTTAGAATCCTGCCTCGGGCATGGATGTGTGTGTTGTCCTTAGGTTAGTTATGTTTAAGTAGTTCTAAGTCCTAGAAGACTGATGACCTCAGAAGTTAAGTCCCACAGTGCTCAGAGCCATTTTGTTCCAGAATTTTTTGAAAAGACCTCGTATTTACCGGTGGCCATGGTTGTGGATCTAAGTTCGCGTATTACGACGTTTTGGAGAGCTGAAATCATCTTAATGAAAACGTAATTTCCGCAAAAGACTTCGAGACCCGCACTGCCGCCTATTGAACAACATAAGAACGAACTGGATATCTGGTCAGATGTGTGATTGGATTGTAGAGTTCCTTGTAAGCAGAACATTAAGTGTCATTCTTAACGGGGAGAAATCTTTAGACGTGAAAGTCACTTCAGGCGCACCCAATGAAGTCTTATGGGACCATTACTTTTCGCAGTATACAAGGTGCAAATACAAGGTGCAAACGATAATTTTACAACATGCCATTGCTGTAAAACGGAAATCGAGATGAACAATTTGATATAAGAGACGTGTGGTCTATCAAGCAGGGAAACGATATCAAATTCAAATGGTTCAAATGCCTCTGAGAACTATAGGACTTAAAATCTGAGATCATCAGTCACCTAGAACTTAGAACTACTTAAACCTAACTAACCTAATGAAATCACATACATCCATGCCCGAGGCAGGATTCGAACCTGCGACCGTAGCGGTCGCGCAGTTCCAGACTGAAGCGCCTAGAACCGCTCGTCCACACCGGCCAACCGAAACGATCTCAAATTAGCCTAAACAAGCCATCTACACTACAGCGCATGTGCTCCACATGATATTTTGAATAGCCTCTAGCCCAGTTTTGTGATCGACGCAGTCTTAGCTGCTTCATGTCTTTTCCTCGCTAAAATTGTCCATGGATAACAACACACCGTGCTGTTACACTTGCAAATAATAAATTTGACGTTTATGTAAATATTAACTAAAAACTTCACGGATTTTAGCAACTTAACCTTACTAGCACAACAGTCTTGAAGTAAGAAGGCCATAACCACAGCACGGTTAAATTGTTAATTTTATGCTTTAATTTAAGATTCAAAACATTTCTAGGTAAAGTTTACATCAACGTCAGTGTCGAAATTGTAAGTGTAACAAGTTGTGTTTAATATTCAAGGACGATTTTAGTTAGAAAAAGGAATGAACTTCAAATGGCTAAGACCAACTAAGCTGGAGCCGCATGAGGGCGAGAGGATATTAAAAAATTAACGTGGTGAACACGCGCAGTAGCTCAGATGGCCTTTGTAGGCGGATATGGAGTTGTTCCCCGGCTTGATAGAGCACAAGTGTCCTGTATCACATTGTAGGTCTGTTGTGTACATAGTTCCGCATAGTCAGCGCGTATACGACTTTCCCACTAGAGCGCGCCCCGCTAAGCACAACAGCGCAGGCGTAGTGCGCGTCCATCTCCGCACTACGAGATGGCGCTGCCATAGAGAAGGACCAAATTCTCCTTCTGCCTATCCGCGTATTAATATGTAACGCAGTCAATGAGATTTCTGCTAACGTAGAACCTTTTCTCCTCACGGATCACACTCGCGCAGTGATACATGAACGCGCTAGGTATTTTTTCGAGTGTACAGACCTCCGATTAGTCAGGCTGCATTTGTCTGCACCAGTCTATAGTCAAGTTTCAGTCTGCGCCTAATAATATTAGCATATTCCTGTACAAAGCCATGAAGATAAATATATAGACACTATTGTCAAGTATCAGAGATATATGTGAGAATAAGATTAACATACCAATAGCAAAGGAACTTCTGATTGTCAATTGTAAACAGCATCCAGAACCAAGTTAAGTTATTTTAATGCTTGTTACTATTTTAATAAATGTGTGTGAAAATTAATCAAGTTCTGTTTATAGTCGGTCACCGTCAATCTGCTACTCTAAGCGTGCAAGTGGCATTTCTATTGTCTGACCTAACAGCAGAAGATAAACACGCCACAATAAGACCATGAGACACATTGCTGACACTCGCCTACTTCTTTAGAGTGACAAGTCAAATAATCTGATGGTGTGTGTACTGAAGGTCTTACAGTACGCACACCACAACATCTCAACTTCCACTGTGTCACTGCGATATGTTGCAAACAGTTGTCGTTCACACGGTGTATGGTTTTTTTCTTTTGTCTGATAGTTACTGTCAAATAACATTGGTCTCTTTACAGCCCATCTCAGTGATGCAGGGAAAGTTGAGACGGACAATTTGATACGCAACACTTGTGGTCTATCAAGTAGAGAAATCACCTCAAATTGGACTACAAAAAACAACCTAAGCCACAACACTTGAGCGCCGCACGAAAATAGTTCTTAGCCGTTTTAAGCTCTTTTCTTTTTCAAATTGAAAACATCAATGAACATTAAACAAACTTTGTAGTCGCACTTACCACTGTGAAACTGACTTTTGTGCAAACATGACCTCAGAATGTTGTGAATTTAAGAGCGTAGTTAGGCGAGTGATGAAACCCTTGAAGGTAGGTCGCGAAGAAGGTCATCGCCCATTCTGGTTGCTCGCCGAGGGACGGAAAGAGGAAGTGGTGGCAGGGGTATGGTCTCCTCCGAGATGTGTAGGAGGCTCTGCAGCGATAGAGCGCACTGGGTGCACCCGGCTGCAAATCGTTTCTTATGTTCCCACAAAGTACTTGTCTTCAGTAATACAGACGCGGATAACAACGGAAGTTCCAAGAGGCTTCTCAAGGGGGATGCTCTTGTATACAATTGTTAAGGAAATGCAGCTTAGACCTGCAGAGGATCGACACTTCGTGCCGAAATTATCAGTTGTTCCTTAAAAAAATGAAAATTTGTGTGCTGAGACACCCATTATTATATGATCGCACGATTGCAGAACAATTACTAGAAGCGGTCACATCCGTTAAATACACACATCAAAGAAAGTTTTTCATCACCTCGGTTCCCAGAACTCCTGAAGGTAGACATCGACTGTGGATATTGTATCACAGACACAGTCCCTTTGACTGTTCAGAGATGTCACTAAACCCGTCCAAAGATGTGAACAACCACACATGAGCAGCTCCGGAGCGGGTCCGACAGCCGATCAGTTCCTGTCATCCCACCAGGAAGGAGGTACAGGGCACGTGTTGTCTGTAGTTCGACCATGCCTAGACGGTCAATACCGCGGTTCGATAACGTCCGCATTGTTACTTTGTGCCAGGGAGAGCTCTCAACAAGGAAAATGTCCAGGCATCTCGGAGTGAACCAAAGCGATGTTCTTGGGACATTGAGGAGATACAGAGAGAGACTGGGACTGTCGGTGACATGCCTCGATCAGACCGCCCAAGGGCTACTACTGCAGCGGATGACCGCTATATACGGATTTTGGCTCGGAGGAACCCTGACAGCAACGCCACCATCTTGAGTAATGCTTTTCGTGCAGCCAAAGGACGTCGTATAACCATTCAAACTGTGCCCAATGGGCTGCATGATGCGCAACTTAACTCCCGATGTCCATGGCGAGGTCCAATCTTTGCAACCACGATGCCATGCAGCGATGTATAGATGGGCCCAACAACACCCCGAATGGACCGCTCAGGATTGACATCACGTTCTCTTCACCGATGAGTGTCGCATATGCCTTCAACCAGACAGTGTCGGAGGTATGTTTGGAGGCAACCCGCTCCGGTTGAAAGCCTTAGACACACCGTCCAGCGAGTGCAGCAAGGTGGAGGTTCCCTACAATTTTGGAGTGGCATTATGTGTGGCCGACATACGCCGCTGGTGGTAATGGAAGGCGCCGTAACGGCTGTACGATACGTGAATGCCACCCTCCGACCGATAGTGCAACCATATCGGCATTATTTTGGCGAGGCATTCTTCTTCATGGACAATTCGCGCTCCCACCGTGCACATCTTGTGAATGACTTCCTTCAGGATAACGATATCGCTCGACTAGAGTGGTCAGCATGTTCTCAAGACATAAACCATATCGAACATGCCTGGGATAGATTGAAAAGGACTGTTTATGGACGACGTGACCGACCAACCATATGAAGGATCTACGCCACATCGCCGTTGAGAAGTGGAACAAACTGCACCAACAATGCCTTGATGAACTTGTGGATAGTATACCACGAGGAGTACAGGCATGAGTAAATACAAGAGGACGTGCTATTGGGTATTAGAGATACCCGTGTGTAAAGCAGTCTGGACCACCACCTCAGAAGGTTTCGCTGCATGGTGGGACAACATGCAATGTGTGGTTTTCTATTCCAACTTTCTGTACAGGTTCCGGAACTCTCGGAACCGAGGTGATGCAAACCTTTTCTTGATGTGTGTATTTAGGCATATGCATGGGGAGCAATTTAAAGTGGAATGACAGTATGAAAGTAATCGGAGGTAAGGTAGATACCAAACAGGTTCACTGGAAGATTTCTCAAGAAATGTAAACAACCCACAAAGGAGAATCATATAGTAAGTGCTAAAGCGTCACAGAGGTACTCAGCTTGTTGCAGTGGCAAACACTGCAAGAGAGTCGTTCTGCAACACACTGTACTTTACTCGTATAATTCCGAGAGCGTACTTTTCCAGAAGACTCAGTCTTACTTAGTCCTACTTAGTCCTGCATGCATCTCGAGAGAAGAGCACGAAAAGAAAACCAGGAAGGTTCAAGATCACACAAAGGCTTACCAATACTTTTCTTCCCGTGGACCATCCGTGGCTGGAACAGGAGGTCAGTTAAAATGGTACAAAAAGTATCTTCAATCACACACCATAAGGTGCCTTGAGAAGTGTAGATATAGACGTAGAACATAGACCTTGCGTACCTCAGCTAAATCCCTCAAATATGTCATAGTAATAGCTTTGTAAGCTGCTTTCTGACAGTTGTTTATTTTAGCCGAGTGGTTTCGGGCGTTCGTTCATCACCAGGAGTATCTGTATTACAGAAGACAACTATTGGTTACGTTTTATGTGTTTTTCAGCATTCTTGTAACGTGACTTGCTTTATATGTACTGCTTTTAGCGTATGCTGACTGCATACTCACGTGATGGGAGTAGGGTGAGTATACCGATGATCTTAGCTGTTTAGTCTCCTCAAAGTTCAATCAGTATCAGAAATCGTTACACAGCAGGCTCATCCATCAACACAAGAAATGCTGAAGGGTTCACGTTTGCTCTTGTATACTCTATACAGTGAATCCATTTGCAATATGTTACTGTTTTGGGAGATTGTCTTACTGTATAACAGACTTCTTTTGCACTTCTAGTTGTACTAAGCGTACCCACACATAATATTTCGTTATAAAAATGATTAGGAAAATGATTAGGATCTTGAGTTTAGCTGGCGCCATGTGTTGTATGACATAGTTGATATGATGACAAGCTTCCAAAAATGAATCTGGAATAAAGTCAATAAATCTAATGCAGCTAAGTTGTTTTTAATGATATTGTGTTTTCATTATAAGTATAACCGCTGCGGTAATATATAAATGCAGTGGTCAAAAATAGCGTTGACCAAATAAGCTTCTGAATGAGCTTCCAGAGAGTGTCGTTTAAATTTCCCTAGCACCTCTGTCATACTTTAGTATGGACTACATTGATCTTTTACAATCCTCGTAGCTCATCTCTGAATTCCTTTCATTTATTACCTGACCGTTTTGTCTAGAAAACGTCCCACAAGCAGTTTCTCTACGGTATTCATAACAGTTGCATTGCGCGTTCACAGAACTCTCCAAATGAATCAAAATCTCCCCTATTACTGGTTCCATATGGAGCACAGAGTAGTTTCATAAAAATGTGGCCTGTTACAGAGGTTTACCACCAATGTTACAAGTGTATACTCTTATCCCTTTTTCATATTTAACCGCAACTAAGGAAGCTGCCCAATCAAAGTAGAAAGTACTGTAGAAAGGTTGCTATCGGCCTAAAGTACTCTCTACCACGAACCGACTAGTAGCTAGCAGAACATAATATTCACTTCCACAAAAAATTCACTTCCACTTTGTATATCACTTATAAACCTAAGTCGTTGTGCATTACTGTATAACCAACTTATTTTAAAGTAATTATCCAAATAAATATGACTTTTAATTAACGCGTTTTTAAATCGGACTAAAAAGTATAACAAAATTTCTTCTACCTCATACAGATTCTTAACTTCGAACAAATATCCCTGAAAATTTTTAAAAGCCAAGAAAATGCTTCAGCAATTTGAAACATAAAACGTGGGGTGCGTGTAGTAGATAATATTAAAGAATGCACCAATTAGTATTGTAATGGTACGGAGGTGCACTATCATGCATCGACTGAGGCATTTTCCGGAATAAAATCTCATAGGCAAAAATGGTTATTTGAGATAGGGCAGTTTAATTACTCACTATTAATATATTTCAAAAACAACCTGTTTCTGACATACAAGCATAGTTTAATAGGATATGCACCACTATTATGTAAATACTCGTATTTCCATTATACTGGCCGGCTGAAGTGGCCGAGCGGTTCTAGGCGCTACAGTCTGGAACCACGCGACCGCTACGGTCGCAGGTTCGAATCCTGCCTCGGGCATGGATGTGTGTGATGTCCTTAGATTAGTTAGGTTTAAATAGTTCTAAGTTCTAGGGACTGATGACCTCAGAAGTTAAGTCCCATAGTACTCAGAGCCAATTTGAATCCATTATACTAGATATTTTAAGCTATGCGAAAAATAATATTTCTGAGGAATATTTATAGGCCTTTTTCCCATAGATCAGTGTTAGTGGATTATTATGCGAAAACATTTTTTTCAGCTCATGTTATTTTAATCCTCGAAACACGTTAAACGTAATAGTAATACCTGTATTATTCCTAACAATACCTACGATCTGAGAACACTCGGAAGGTACCTACTGTACAATTATCATATGACTGCCGTCGTCTCCTACGCATTACTACTATTTACTGTCGCACAACCACGAAATAGGGTTCTTCGCAATGCGAACACAACACTAACTGCCGGTGCTCGAAGTAAGCTGACATGCACGTAAGCAGTCGCTGTATTTATCTCAAAGAGAAGTGTTGCGCGTACAAGCATAAAGAAATCCGTGGCCTGGCCTCTACAATTAAGATAAAGAAACAAAACTATGGTAGAATATTCAGCATAACCTGATTCATTTTAAACAAATTCCCGAAACAGGGGCGCATAGACTTATGGATCCTCCTCCCGGAAAATGCGTAAATTATGCATGGTTTGCGTCCAACGTTTTTGTTTTGAATATTTCAAATATTTTTAAAGAAACCAAAAATTTACAGCCACAAATTTTCAGGACTATCTCCATGGGGTTAGGAAACTGTATAGGGCTAGGAGATACTCTCTATACTTTGTACTGCAGTTTAAAAATTTATCGTATTAAAAATTAATTTTTATTTCAATATTTATTCTCTTTTTTGGTCTTGTGTGCCGAATTTTTTTAATTGATTTCAGACATTCGAATGAGATTACAACAGGGATATGTGGTAAATTTCAGATTTATTTCACTCGCCCATATTCTGCCTGTTTAGGAATCTCTGTATTTGAATGCGCATGCCTATAACAGTATATTTGGCGCTTCAGTATACAGGGTGAAAAGTATTTAAACCGACAAACTCTGGAAGGTTGTAGGGGACATCAAAACGAATATTTTTCCCTAATGCCATTTTTTCCTATGAGGGATATTTAAACCGGTAGAGGAAGATTTCTCTGGTGGCAAATTAATTAAACCAACAAACACTTTTCCATTTTTTTACGACCAAGAGACAACACATTAACACAACCTAATTTCAATTACAGCAGATTTTCAAAAATACCTCCATTGACACGTAAACAAAGGTTGAACATCGAGTCATGTTCTGTCTGACACGGGCAAAAAAAACTAGGAGTATCCTGAATTGTTCCTGCTGCTTCTACTATCTGGGCAACCAGATCCTCTTCTGATGCCACAGGAGTTGCATAAACAAGGTTGCGCATCTCTCCCCACACAAAAAAGTCCAGAGGGGACATGTCTGGGGATCGAGTAGGCCACAGTACAGGACCACCTCTGCCAATCCACGTTTCTGGGAACTGTCTGTTCGCACACGACGACTGAAATGTGCCGACGGTCCGTCATGTTGTGTTGTAGGGAGCGGGACGTCTTCCAGAAATTCTGCCAATGCTCTGGCGAGAAAATTGTAATAGTGCCTGCCATTTAAAGTCCTCAACAACACCGACCCGCACATTAACGAAGAACCGCACTTGATGAGCGCTAGTAACTGTGGCATGTGCGTTATCCATACTCCAAACATGCGAATTGTGCATGTTGAAGGCTATCACGATCGAACGTTGCTTCATCGGTAAATAACACAGAGGATGGAAATGTAGGATACATTTCACACTGTTCCAGGTACCACAGCGAAAACTGTGCTCTGGGTGGATAATCAACTGGTTCCAGGTTGTGGACACGCTCCAAGTGAAATGGACGTGACAACTGTTCGAAGGACTGTTCTCACAGTCGTCTGATTCATCCCCATGTTACGTGCAATTACAAGACTGCTGACTTGGTCCAAGACAGCTTCCTCAGATTGCAGCGTTCTTACCGCGCGGTGGCGTCCCTGTCCAGGTAATCTGCTAAATGACCAGGTGTCACACAGATATTGGTAGACAGCAGCAAAGATTGTATGATGCGGGATACGGCGATTAGGATATTGTTGCAGATAAACCCGCTGTGCAGCTCGTCCGTTGTGGTGCACTACATAGTATGCACCAACCATATCAGTGTGCTCATTCCAGGTGTATGGCTCCATTAGTAAAAAGAGACAATGCACTACTACACTGGTGGACAGCAGTTGCCTACAACTGAAGAGTGTAATACGCCCTCTAACAGCTGAAGATCGTAATATGGCCTCCACCGGTTTAAATAATCGTCATAGGAAAAAATGACATTAGGGGCCGGCCGCGGTGGCAGAGCGGTTCTAGGCGCTCAGTCCGGAACCGCACGACTGCTACGGTCGCAGATTTGAATCCTGCCTCGGGCATGGATGTGTGTGATGTCCTTAGGTTAGTTAGGTTTAACTAGTTCTAAGTCTAGAGAACTGATGACCACAGCTGTTAAGTCCCATAGTGCTCAGAGCCATTTTGACATTAGGGATAAATATTTGTTTTGATGTCACCTACAACCTCCCACAGTTTGTCGGTTTAAATACTTTTCACCCTGTATATACAGGCGGAATAGATCTCCGTTTCATACGACATGTCAAAGACTTTGATAAACGCAGCTGTGAATAAATATCAGCCAGCTTTGTCTGTCGCGCTGCACAGCGTCGGGGGAGAACGGCGGCCCGGCGCCGCGCCTGTTCCCTGGTCGAGGCGTCGGGCCTCCACTATGATGGACTAGATGGCGGTAGGTCAGTGAGCCCGCCCCACGCGACCGCTCGCCCGGCCGCGAGGCCCCGCAGCAGAATAAGCGCTCCGCCGCACGCCACAGCCAATGTTCCCTCCACTCCACGGCCGTCTATCGCGACAACGACGCCCGTAAAGTCCGCAGGCGCCGTAGGAAGCAGAGATGTTCGCAGCAGAATATAAAACTAGCAGCACAGCGCATTCCGCGAGTGGGGGGAATAGAGTGTCATTTCTAAACAGCTATATGTTTCAAGTTGTAGCTTACGCTTTGTGTCCGACGCCTCCGAGGAATGCCTCGCGCTGCGTGCAGGGGGCACGGCTACAATGTTGCCGACGATATTCATCAAAAGTCGGAATGGTAAACACCGAGACGTCGCGACTCGCCGCACGGCACCACCTTGCATTTACATCTGCAGCCGTTGCAGCCAACCTGCCAATAACTTTTTTTATTCCCCCTTCTCCCCCCCCCCCCCCCCGTCACCAATCTTTTTTTCCTTCCTCCCTACACAGGAAGTGCCTCCATCTCCTGATCACCTCGAGCAGTAAAACGTCTGAAAGCGTTCATTGGGCTGCAAAAGACGCGCAGTCCCGAGTCGTCAAACTCGTTCTGCGTGCGTTCCGTCTAGCTTGTAAATACTCGCCCGTCTGATGATTATGCATGCACGCGGGTAAAACTAAACAAAATAATAAAAAAAATTCTTTGGTAGAAAGAGAAGGGGACGGGAAGGGGCACAGGGTACAGCTGTACGATGCTGCATATACATTTATCGGCTTTCTGCGGTCCACATGCGCAAAACGGGTTCCCCACCGACTGCTCTTCGCCCGGTTCACCACACATCCTGTTGACTTATCGACCGGCTATTAATGTTGTCCGCGGCGACGGAAAGGGACTTTTTCCAGAGTTAACTCTCCGCTTAATCGACACTCCGCGCTAAAAAGGTGGGGATTTAAGCGACAAATACGCTCCTGAACGTGAAACTAAACAGAAGTTACGACAACTGCGAGAAAACAAATCCCGCGAATGGTAAATTCTGCTAACAAGCGCTGCAGAATAACTCGAATGGAAATAATGTGTTTTTGCGCCATAAAAGGAGTGTTCAGCAAGCCGGTGACTCCAGAGAACTCTGGAAGAAGTTTCCTTCAGCCGACCCGAAACGTTTTGCAGAAGTTTGAAGAGGAATATAAGGCTGTCTTACTTGTTATCAGATTTTACTTCTAGGAGAATTCATCATCATCTAGAACAGTTTCCAGCCCCAGACTGGGTATGTTTGGTACATAAGCCTCATCATCTAGTCCTGTTTTCCCACCATCTTTCTGAGTTTACCCTGGTCTATTTGGGTTTTATCAGGGAGAAGAGCAGACAACGAGGTCATCAGTCTCATCAGATCAGGGAAGGACGGGAAAGGAAGTCGGCCTTTCAAAGGAACCATCCTGGCATTTGCCTGGAGCGATTTAGGGAAATCACGAGAAACCTAAATCAGGATGGCCGGACGCGGGATTGAACCGTCGTCCTCCCGAATGCGAGTCTAGTGTGATAGCCATTGCGCCACCTCGCTCGGTCCTGGTCTCCTCCTCGCCTCTTTTCAACACACTATTCCACACATTTCAACCATCTATCCATTGGTCTTCCTCTCGGTCGTTTCCTTCGCATCTCCATTTCACGCATTGAGAATCCTATTACTTCCCGTTCTCTTTGAGTGCCCATACCACCTTGCCTTGACGTGTCTATCCTTCTCTGCAAGTGTTCCTCTTTCACTCTTTCCCTTACCCTTTCATTACTCATCCTATCTCTCCTCTTTACTTCTATCCTACTTCTGAGAAACTTCATTTCACATGCCTGTAAATTGCTTAAATCTCTTCTTCATTACCCATGTTTCAGATCCATACGTCATTGTGCAGATGTAGTGACATGTATATGTTACTTCCTTGCTTTTTGTGGGACGTCTTTGCAACAAAAAAGGCTTCTTACACTTCGCAATAATGCCTCTGCCTGTCTGTCACGTTCACTAATCTTTTTCTCATTTTTTTCCATTTTTCTTTATCACACTTCCCAAGTACTTGACACCCTCATCTTTAACTGTCCACGTCCAATCTTTATTCCGCTAATTGGTCTATCTTTCTTCCTAGTTGTAACCAGGACCTAAAATTTGTTTGCATTAAATTCCATTCCAAACTGTCTCACCTTTCTTCCCAAGCTGTCTAGTTGTTCCTGGATCTCCTCCTCCGTGTTTCCCCAGATCATGAAGTCATCTGTGATAGCCATTTCTTCCCTTTTGTCTTTTCAAGTTTTTTTGTTAGCTTAGTCATTGTCAATCAAGGAGAATTTTCGTTTGAAACATTTTTGAGGAGATTCAACCGATTCAAAAGGTAATTAAAAATCCATAGCATCTACAGTATCAGAGAAGTAATTCTGACATTGAGCTTAGTAATCGCAGAAGAAAACTCAAGAATACTTTCCTTACATTGGTGGACCTATAAAAAACTTTTGACAATGTAAAGCGGAAAACGCGGTTCCCAAAGGAGCTCCATGGGTGACTTCAAACAGAAGAAGAAACGAATTAGTGAGACATATCCTATGGTAACTAGGGAAGGTTAGCTTGTCACTGAAATGAACAGCAGGAGGACGAAACACTAAAAACAATACGGGCAGAGAAAGAACAGAATAATACACCGCGACAGCGCCGGCCCGTATGTGAAGAGGACAAGCGCCGCGACCGACTGTCGGCGCTCCAATTGAATAGTAGCTTCAACATTATAGCAGCGGCTTCGGATTACCGTACTGAAGAAAATTTGCTTATTTTTACGTCGCCCTTTGTTTGCGACACACCTATGTAACTGCGAAGTTATGTATTGTATCTGTTCATTTTGTAATAAAGATCGTTAATACTATTTGTATGAATTGTCTGTCTACACACACAGACACACACACACACACACACACACACACACACTCACATACACACACACACACACACACACACACACACACACACACACACACACACACACACACACACACACACTTCCCACCATTACGAAGCTAACGATTCCTTCATCCATCAATACACGTCCTATTACCTGTTTCTTTCTTTTGGTCAAGTTATGCGTCGAATTTCTTTTTCTTTCCCATGGTTCAGTTCAGTTCCTCCTCATTACTTATCGGACTCAATCTTCAACATTTTTCTATAGCGTCACATTTCGAAAGGTTCTATCCCCTTCTTATCTAATTGCTTATTGTTCACGTTTCACTGCTGTACAACGCTACACTTCAGAAAAATATCTGCAGAAAATATTCCTAACACTTAAATATATATTCGGTATCAACAAATTCCTCGTTTTTAGAAATGCTTCCCTTCCCCCCTGCCAGTGTGTATTTTATATCCTCTCTACCTCAGCCATCATCAGGTATTTTGCTTCCCAAACAGCAAAATTTGGCCAGCCGGCGTGGCCGTGCGGCTCTAGGCGCTGCAGTCTGGAATCGAGCGACCGCTACGGTCGCAGGATCGAATCCTGCCTCGGGCATGCGTGTGTGTGATGTCCCTAGGTTAATTAGGTTGAATTAGTTCCAAGTTCTAGGCGACTGATGACCTCAGATGTTAAGTAGCATAGTGCTCTGAGCCATTTGAACCTAGCAAAACTTGTCTACTACTCTCAGTGTCTTATTTCCTAATCTAACTCACGCAGGTCGCCTCATTTAATTCTAGTACACTGAGTTATCTAGCAGAAAATGTCCATTTTTAATGTTACTTTCTTGCTTTTTTTCATACACCTCGGATTAGAGAGGTTGTGGAACAATGCTAGGATACTGACAACCATGTCGAGCGCATTGGACTAGCAATTAAGAAAGTAGACTCTTGTCAGAGACAACCTGAGCACAAACTCAAGCCCATTTATCCTCACACAACACTTCTGTACTTTTTATAAATTCTTCTTGGACGAATGATTGAATAGTTTGTTCCGCAAACCACATCCGATTCGTTTGCCTAGTGCTGTGCTCGAACGCTACTCCAACTGCTCGAGCAGCTCGAGAGGTCTCGGGCTTTCCGCTAGGGAAGGATGGGTCCTCGTAGATTGAAGCCCTGCACTTCGCAACTTTTTTAGGTTGAGTTCAGATATCACACCGTGTGTGTTTAACATGTGTAGATAGGTGAAAGAATACCAGGAAGGAAACACTTTTGCAGAAGGCAAGGTCCAAGACAGCTGGCGAACTGAGAAAATCCTAGCAGGAAATCAATCACCAACAGAATGAAATCTGACCTTATAGTTGGCTTGTTTGGGGAAAGAGACCAAATTGCGAGGTCATCGGTCTCATCGGATTAGGGAAGGACGGGGAAGGAAGTCGGCGGTGCCCTTTCAAAGGAACCATCCCGGCATTTGCCTGGAGCGGTTTAGGGAAATCACGGAAAACCTAGATCAGGATGGCCGGACGCGGGATTGAGCCGTCGTCCTCCCAAATGCAAGTCCAGTGTGCTAACCACTTCTGACTTTATAGGACACGTGGCGTCGATATTAGTAGGTGAGTTCCCATTCCACGTCACTGATAGTTTTAGGGGAATTTCTAGAAGTGACATACCGATAAAGATGTTGTCCTGCTCCTTATGCGGGTTTACCTCACCTATAGGACTGATGCAGCTCATCTACCACTTACCAGGCATGAGAGATAATCTTGCCACACCAGCAGTGGGCATTTTCTAGCGGAATATCGTAAAGAGAGATTAGATATACGTGAGACAGGTAAGAGTTGAAGGTCTCGTCGAGAACAAAGTTATTAGAAGTCAAAACGCTAACTCGTATTACGAATGCTAGAGAAGAAATTTGACAGCATCTTATTAAGTGAAATCATTATGGGAATTCTCTTTAGCGATTTAGGGAAGCCTAAATGCTGATGGCTGGACGGGAATTTGAGCCACTTCCTTCTCGAATGCGATTTCAGTACCTTAAAACTGCAGCACCTCGCTCGGTGTGGTGACAAACTCAGTGGAAGAGACATTCCAAATGTACTTAACATCAACAAGAAAATTTAGTGGTTCAGAAATAATTACTTCCTGAACAAGTTTCAAGTAAAGGATTCAGATAAGAAATAAAGCCACAATTTTCCGTGATCCTTTTCCGTAATCTGCAGTAATATCAGTTATCCATTCTCTCTAGATCACGAGGCCCCGGGTTCGGCTCCCTACCGGGTCCGATTTTTTATTCACTCGAGGACTGGGCGTTAGTGTTGTCTTAGCATTTCATTTGCATCTACATCTTGATAGAGAGTTCGTAATCCACGGTTCGGCGCGTGGCGGAGGGTACCTCATACCACTACTAGTCATTACATTTACTGCTCCACTCGCAAATAGAGCGAGGGAAAAACCAGCTGTCTATATGCCTCCTTATGAGCCCTGATTTCTCGTACCATATCTGCGTGTTTCTTGCGCGCAATATACTCGTATGCTGAAGGCAGCACAACCGTTCTACAGTCTACGTCAAATGCCAATTCTCTAAATTTTCTCGAAAGTGTTCCTCGAAAAGAATATCGACTCCCCTCATTTGAGTTCCCGAATCATCTCCGTAACATTTCCGTGTTGTTCGAACCTACCACTAACAAATCTAGCAGCCCGCCTCTTTATTGTTTCGATGGCCTCCTTTAATCCGACCTTGTACCGATCCCAAAGACTCTATCACTACTCAAGAACAAGTTGCACCAGCGTCCCGCATGCGATATCCGTTGCAGATGAAACCACACTATCTCAAAATTCTCCCAATAAACCGAAGTCGACTATTCGCATTTTCTACCACAATCCTCACATGCTCGTTCCATTTCATATTGCTCATTTCATATTGCTTTGCAACGTTGCACCCAGATATTTAATAGCCGTGATTGTGTCAGGCAGGACACTACTAATGCTGTAACAGAACATTAACAGTTTGTTTTTCCATCTCATCCACATCAACTTACATTTTTCGACATTTTGAGCTAGCTTCTAATTATCACACCAACTAGAAAATTTATTTAAGTCATCCTGTATACTCCGACATTAACTCAAATTCGACACCTTACCGTACACCACAGCTTTATCAGTAAACAACCGCAGATTGCTGCCCACCCTGTCCACCATATATTTATGTTTATAGAGAATTATAGCAGTCCTATCACACTTCCCTGGGGCACTCCTGACGATACACTTGTCTCCGAAAACACTTGCTGTCGAGGACAACATACTGGGTTCTATACCTTAAGAAGTTCAAAAATGGTTCAAATGTCTCTGAGCACTATGGGACTTAACATCTGAGGTCATCAGTCCCCTAGAGCTTAGAACTACTTAAACCTAACTAACCTAAGGACATCACACACATCCATGCCTGAGGCAGGATTCGAACCTGAGACCGTAGCGGTCGCGCGGTTCCAGACTGAAGCGCCTAGGACCGCTCGGCCACTCCGGCAGGCTCCTTAAGAAGCCTTCGAGCCAGTCACAAATCTGTGAACGTATTCTATGTCCTCGCACCTTGGTTAACACCCTGCAACGGGGTACCGTGTCAAATTCTTTCCGGAACTCTAGAAATATGGAATCTGTCTGTTGCCCTTCATCCATAGTTCGCAGTATATCATGTGAGAAAAGTGCGTGCTAAAACCATGCTAATTCGTGGATGTTCAAGAAAATTTATTATATTCGGACTGAGAATGTTTTTACGGATTCTGCAACAAACCGATGTTACGGATATTGGTCTGCAATTTTGGGGGTCCGTTCTATTGCTCTTGAAGATACGCAAGTTGTAGAAGTGTCGTCAAATAGAAAGACTTGCAGCAGACGCCTGAACAACCCAATACTAATAACGCCATACGATCATTTACATTTTATGAGTATTTACATTTTATGAGTACTTGAAAGCAGCTAGATCATTTACTATTGTAAAAACTATGTAGAGGCAGTTTATATCACTGTAGTAAGCGGTGTTTTTTGTTAATCGTAACAAGAAGAGCAGCCAGTTTGCGGCTTTCCGAGAAGTAGAATGTGAACAACACATGGCATCTGTCACTATGGCGATACCATACTGAAAAACCGGTAGTACGTTACGCCATTTTTAAATGCTCGGGATAATATTTGTCTTGAGCCAGAAAACCCATTAAACTGGTAGAAGTCGAGAGATTGCATCCCGTTACTGCCAGCAATTACACGTATTTGGTGAGTGTATTCATGTGTAAAAGCTTCTCGCCGAGTCGTATGATTTAAATTTCCAAATTTGTAAAAATGCGGCATTAAATTTATTTTCGTATCATTTCCAGTCAGCGAACCATAAATCAAGCACCAAAATCCTTAAAAGGTGAACACTGCGTACAAAACGTGTTGAACAGCAGTGCGAGATAAACACCTATGATGGAATGCCGTATTTCATTCATGCCAATCGAGTTAAATAGCCCACTCAAGTATGCTGCCGTTTGCATTTTATCTTTACTGCTGTTTCTCTTGAGGAACGGAGATTAATTGCTGCGCCGGGATTTCAGTGCA
The DNA here is from genome assembly GCF_023897955.1 of Schistocerca gregaria. Taxonomy (NCBI): domain Eukaryota; kingdom Metazoa; phylum Arthropoda; class Insecta; order Orthoptera; family Acrididae; genus Schistocerca; species Schistocerca gregaria. Next base: position 289,640,513 of record NC_064923.1, read on the forward strand.
TCATTCTTTATCATTCGACATAAGCGATTCCGTATCGCAGAATTCAGACAGCCACTAAATTGCTCCCTTGCTGAGTAAGACGCAGAGGAACGCCTGTTGCGGCGGTAAGTGCAAATAAAAGCACGGCTCAGATTCATTGCGCTGCTTACGACAATCTGCAGTATCCATTCTAAACGAGGCAAAAATGATACTGGCCCGTCAATTACGGCCAATCAGTGGAGCAGAGCAACCCATTGAGTAAATTAAGTGCTGTTTAACTTACCGATGACTGACACCGAAGATAAGTAAGATATGTAGGCGTTCCTTGTACAGTATTTGTGCGATTCGCAGAACGCCGTAGTAGAGACACTAGGTGTTCAGATTCAAAGAAAAGCGTCAGCTCTTGCGACCGCGCGTTGACAGTCGCAATACCAAAAAATGGCATATCCGAGGAGGCGTGCTACCCTTAGCAGACGAAGGGGAATGTTGATGACAAAACTGCTACAACAAGCAGAGATAGCTAACTCGACGATAGGAAGGGCAATAGAGCGGAAAACCAGAAGAAACAGACCAGAATTAGAAAATGCAGAACACAATCTTGGAAGATACCGTATGGTCTTTGAAGCATATGACTCGATCCTGCTTATAAGGAAACATTTATATTTGACCTTATATTTTAATGAGTAAAAAGCGCACTAGCTAGATATTAGCCCCAGTAATAGATCCCGAGCGAAAATATGAGCCGTAATTCCGACAGCATGCAGTTACGACCTTCTGAAAGTGCAGCTCTTAAAGTTTCACTGTTTATCTGTCAGACGCTTCACCCCACTGTAGCGCCTTGACACACCTGCAAAAATTGTTGAAATGGCTCTGAGCACAATGGAACCTAACATCTGAGGTCAGCAGTCCTCTAGAACTTAGAACTACTTAAACCTAACCAACCTAAGGATATCACACACATCCATGTCCGAAGCAGGACTCGAACCTGCGACCGAGCAGTCGCGCGGTTCCGGACTTAAGCGCCTAGAACCGCTCGGCCACCCAGGCCAGCGACACCACTGCACGAAAGTGCTGCGTAGTAGAGTGAGTAAAAGGTTTCTGAAATACAATTTTGACGTTAGTAACATGTTTTGTTCATTGTAACAAAGTGCCTGGTTCCTAACCTGTAGCTGGAGCCAGAGATTTCTTTCCTTTGAAAATTTTTAAGTTCAAATTCACAAATTCAGTGTAAATGACTGAAAGGGAGGAAGTATGTAGCACAGAGCTATTAAATAATTTACGTCGCTATTGTGGGCTACTTCCGCTATTTTAAAGCTGTCACTCTTAAAGTGAAGTATATTTGCAGGAGATGCACTATTAGTTTTTGATTATTTATTTGTTTACCTATCATGACTTTTGGCCTGTAAGCCATACACCCAAAGCGCTATTCTTTAACACAATTTCCGGCCGCTGTGGCCGAGTGGTTCTAGGCGATACAGTCTGGAACCGCGCTACCGCTATAGTCGCAGGTACGAATCCTGCCTCGGGCATGGATGCGTGCGATGTCCTTTGGTTAGTTAAGTTTAAGTAGTTCTACGTTCTAGGGGACTGATGACCTCAGATGTTAAGTCCCATAGTGCTCAGAGCCATTTGAACCATTTTTAACACAATTCGCCTGATTAAGATGTAAATTGAAAGTCACTAACACCATTTCACAATAATTTCTCAGTTGTTTAGGTTTATTCATTTGATTATTAATCTCTTTCTCTCTCTCTCTCTCTCTCTCTCTCTCTCTCTCTCTCTCTCTCTCATTATATAGTATACATGAAGCATAGTGTGTGTCTGCGCATCTCCAGGATCTCGTCCCTAACCCCTCCATCGATTTGATTTAAATTTGGCACAGGAACACCAGGTCTCATAAGTATCAGCACTATAGGTTTTATAATCTTCTAACTCCATTAGGAGCAGAGATATGAGCAAAAACGTCTTCTTTTCAGTCCCTAGAGTATAGGCAGCCCTGCATGACAAACAATTCGTAGCAAGGCTATCCTGGACGGCCTGCTTTGTAGGGCAGCCTATATATACGAGAGATAAAAATGCTTTTGCAGCCTGGCATGTAGGCTGCGCTGCGTGACATCATTCTGGATTGGAGTAGTATTTCCATGCTTTATTTACTTGCTTTGCACGGCAGCCTGTATGTCAGAGGTACCTGTAGAATAGGTGTTTTGTGGGAGTACTATCAGCCAGCTTTAGTGAATTGTACTACAAGGACTACACATGCTGATGAGCATGGCTAGGGACAGACTGTGATAGATAAACAGAGTGGGGAGGGAGATGCGTGAGGCAGGCAGAAGGTGAAGTCGAGGATCAGGTGGAAAAGGAAGATGAGGCAGAGAAGGAAAGAGAAGAGGTGCAGGATATGGTCTGAGGGAGCGTAAGGAAGATGTGGTCAGAGAGAGGGGGTGCAGGAAATGGACAAAGACAGGGCGAGGAGAAGTTGAGGAGATGGGGAGAATGTAGAGGAGGAGATAGGTAACAGAGGTAGTAGGATTAAGTGGGCCGACAGGGGGAGGAACAGCCGGACACAGAATTGGAGGAGGATGAGGAGAAGGTGGTGGCGGCGTTGCTGTGTGTGTGTGTGTACAATGTATGTATCAAACGCATGGTTGAAGTCACAGGGAAAAGGCTAGTACAATATTGGATGCATATGTATAAGAGATTGTTGTGTTACTACCATTTTTGGAGCAAAATAACATGTTTTCTCATACAAGATTTCAGACTACGTTTCCGAATGTGTCCACCTCCCACCTTTTGTTCCCTAGCCTTCAACATCCCAAAAACTGAAGAGGTCTGGTTGTCACTTCAGTTTGTAGTACTTCGCACTTGGGCATAAGGTAGCTGACGTAGCGGATCGAGTGGCTAACAGACATTGTGTGTGCGTAAGTTTAAAAGCTGTGAACTTGAACACTGATTACGATAAACGTGAGCAGAAAGGACCGAACCACAGTCATAACAATGGGTGCAGTCCAAATTTGACTCATTAATTGCAATATAATCTGCATTTAAGATTTGAAAGAGAAAGAAAAAACGAAAATTAAGCAACGAAATCGGAAGGAAAGAGTGCTCGAGTATTGAACATGAAGTTTCATATGTGCTACAGCATCGACAAAACACAAAACACATAAAATGGTATCAAGGAAGCCACTACAGAGTTTAGACTGCCGAAAGAGAGAAATGGTAATCGGACGCTTTTACAGACCGCCAGGATCAGAAATTGTAATGGTAGAGCTCTTCAGATAGAACTTACAGAATATCATTACTAATTTTTCTGATCGTGTTGTTGTATTTGGGAGTGACTAACTTGCTATCAAGCCTGCTGCTAGAGACAGGAATTCATGTGACATTATTCTAAATGTCTTCACCGAAAACTACTTTGAGGAGACAGAGAACCAACTCGTGAAAGTAACTTCTTCAACCTCCTGGCAACAAAGAGACCTGAACTTATTGAATCAGTTGACGTAGACGAAGGTATCAGTGCGCATAAGGCTGTGATAGCAACTTCGGGCTTTGCATGGAACGTTAAGACATATAGGAAGATATTTTTTCTTAAAAAGAGCGACAGGATACAAAATGTAGAGTACCTAAGTAGTCAGCATCAAACACTCTTTGAGGAGAACGACGATGTGGAACACAAATGGAAAAAATTCGAAAGACGATTATATCCGCAGCAGGGTCTTGAGGGAATGGAAAATGCCACTTAATAGCTGTGTTAGAAAACTGCTCCGTAAATAAAGAGAAATTCATCTCAGATTCAAGAGAAGTCAAAGCCTAGCTAACAAACAAAAGATGAACGAAGAGAGTGTGAGCGCAAGGAGATCAGTGGGAAATTCATTCATTGACTTAGTAAAATTTTGTCAATCGATCCGAGTAAAAACCCTAAGAGGTTTTGGTCGTTATGTAAAACCAGTAAACGGTTCGAAACCACCTAGTCTTTCACTAGAGACCTACTGGGGCCGAAACGGAAGAAAACCGAGATAAGGCAGAAATACTGAATTCTGTTTTCCGAAAACTGTTTGACCGTGGTAGATCATAGCACAGTTCCTCATTTCAATCATCGTGCAAACTTCGAACTTGGGAGATATCGATATAACTGATATCAGAACAGAAAAACAACTACAGTCACTTACGACATTGCAGTGTCTGTGTTATACTGAATACGACGTGAAGTTCCTTTTAGGCGCTGGAGCGAATACAGTCGCTATGAAGTACATTTCATGAATTCGCAACTGCAAATATGGAAAACCATCAGCTGTGGATTGGAATGACGACAATGAAAATTTGTGCCAGGCTGGGACTCGAACCCGGGTTTCCCGCTCATCGCGAGCGGTTGCCTTACCATTGTTTTTTCCTCATCTATGGTCATCAGTCCGCTAGAACTTAGAATTACTTTTTTTTTCTTTAACAGTAAGGAACTGAAAACTAGTACGTGCACTCGTTGCGTCGAGTTGGGGACGCACGTAACTAAAACCATGCTAATAGTTGTAGAATAAGGCATAAAGAAAGAGAGCAAAGTACGGGGCGAAGGAAACCATGAAACAAAACTGAAATATGGAATCCATACCACCATTAACCAGTGCTACATCTTGCACCGGATGGGAAAACTAAAACTGCGAAGACCTTTTCGCACCGGCGACAAAAAGAGGAATGGGACAAATACTGCTACAGAGTGTAAGGGTTCACAACGAATCTCTCCATCTGCTGTATCATCCAGGTATGACTTCTCGTAATGATGAAAGTAGTCCCACGTTGTACCGTGTAGTGTTCTATTATCGTATTGTAATTTTAGCTTCTCTTACCCGTGATGTTCCAGATACGTGGAGGGTCGTGGAACGCACTCCACAAAAAATTGGAAAAATATTGTCGATACTTTGGGTTACGGAGGATCTTGCAATGTCGTTCCTGCAAATAGTTCCAATAGTCTAAAGTGTCCTTAGTGCCGTCTTGAAACAAATAATGCACTGCATGTCCACGAAGCCACGTCATTGCATTAGTTTTAGTGCGTGGGTAATACGTTTCATCCGGGAATAAGATAGTCTTGGGGTCGATATGATTCGGCGTTACCCGAAGGAAGTATGCTGACATTTGCCTCACTAAGTGCCACACTGCTGTAGACTCGCCACAGCTAAGACGGTGCTCATCGTTGTCTTGAACGCCACAGCTCGTGCACGTGGGTGAGTCTACCATGTGGATCGCATGTAGCCTTGATCTGGTCACCTGCTTACCGTTGACAGTGATATACCACATCGCCCTGACGTCAGTGTCCAGTGTTACGTGGTGAATTGTCCTCCACACTACTCGCCAGTTGACGTTCGGGTGCTTCCTCTCCATGACGTTATCGGATCGTCCACGTTGCAGGACCCTATAAACCGTCTTTGTTGAGTCGCTGGTAAGGCAAGTCGAACGTAACTGAGTTCGAGGTAAAAGACACCGATATAGAAGAGCGAAGAGGGGACGTGGTGTATCGGCACAGGCGGCAACAGGGAGGGCGGTGCTAGTTCTTCTATTAACAAACTAGTCAGACTGTCCGGACGGCGGTGCCATAGTTTGACTAATGTGCTCACAAATAGGGCGACCGCTCTGTCATAAACGTGATAAAGGCCAAGCCCTCCCCGATCCGGGGGAAGGGTGAGAGTCACATATTTGATCTTGAAAAGCATTCCAGAACTCACGAAGGACCCAAAAGCCGCAAGTATACGGCGACCTAACATCACCGGTATAGGTAATATCTGGGCGATGTGCGGAAAGCGTGACGCTAAATGTGTGTTGACATACTGGGTCCGTTGGACGATGTCCAGGGCTCGTAGGCGGTTGTTGGCAATTCCAGTCCGAACATTTCGTAAAAGCCGTCGAAAGTTGTGAGCAGCGGTCCGTCGTATATCGTCTGTAAAATCAATGCCGAGACATTTCAAACTATCACTGAGCTGTAAGGGGATGACATTGTTCTCAGACAATCCGACCGCGATGTTCATCGCCACCGATTTTGCGACGTTGATAACGACTACCAGTGGCCATTCCATATTTCTCTATCCAATTCAGTGCGCTAGCGGTGCCGTCACCGTTGCGGATGACAATCACCAGGTCGTCAGCGTACGCTTTACATCGGAAAGTGTGGCCTCGTAACGTCATACCCGTTAGTCGTTGGCGCAGGCCGCAGAGGAGAGGTTCCATGACCACAGCGTAAAGTAAAGTGGACTGTAAGGTGTCAGGCAAATCCAACACCTTCCATGAAAACCCTGACATGATAAGCAAATCCAGTAGTATGTCACATAGCTCCGAATAAATCGTGACATTAAATTAACCAAAGTAATACGAGTAACGAGTGAGCAAATGGAATATCACAGACTAACACAAGAATGCCTAAATCCATGTCGTACCTTCCCACCGTGAGACCGACGCAGTTCCGAGGGGAGAAACGAGAACAGAAGCCGAGAGCAGAACCGTGTTAAGCTAGAAGGCCCTACGATAAAGGACGGACTGGACACCCACGTCGCCAGCTAACCACTAGCGCCACACAATCTGCACGTTTTAGCATGAGACTGTTTCGCGTCTCTGTTACGTCAAGGACCACCCCCCGCCCCCCAGCCCATATTAAAAGCTAGAGCCCTCCAGAAAAACAGTATAGATCTTACGATAACACAAAAAGGGCCACTACCACCCGCAAGTTTTAGCGTGAGCCTTTTCGTGCGTCTGTTACATTAGGACCACCCCCCCAGCCCATGTTAAAAGATAGAGCCGCCCAGAAGAACAGTATAGATCTCACGATAACGCTAAAAGGACCACACCAGCTGCAGGTTTTAGCGTGAGACTTTTTCGCGTCTCTGTTACGTTGCAAACTTTAAAAACATTGCCCCACCACGAAAAGTATAACGTTTCTCATTGGATAGACAGAATTTTTGTAGGCGGAGCTTAAGGTTAACATTGAGACCCTGATTGGTCAAATGAAAACACAGCCAGATAGTTTTTTTAAACCAACTTCGGTTTAATTGTAGTCAGGAGAAGTTAGGAGGGAGTTGCTTTCGAGATGGCGAGGTGAGCGGAGCTGTGCTGCCCGCCGCCGCCCTGACGCTGCCTGAACACCGACAAGGTAATGAACGCACGCGATGCCGCAGTTTTGAGCGCATAAGGCTTCACTCAGAACTGCAGAAGTCTCATCTGTTACACCCCTTTTTTGCGTAATACTAGTGTCGATCGTAAATTGAAGCTCATGGTGTTCACATCTGCCACTTGAAGTAAAAATCTGAAACGCGATGATTTTTCTGTTATATAGTTATTGAGAAGCCACATCAGCCACTGTAATTTACGACAAGTTAGATAAGTTATTAAAGATAATTGAGGGTCACTGTAGACCATTTTCGGTGGTCTCGCGGTTAAGGCGCTCAGTCCGGAACTGCGTGACTGCTACGGTCGCAGGTTCGAATCCTGCCTCGGGCATGGCTGTGTGTGATGTCCTTAGGTTAGTTAGGTTTAAGTAGTTCTAAGTTCTCGGGGACTGATGACCACAGATGTTAAGTCCCATAGTGCTCAGAGCCATTTGTAGACCATTTTGATAGTTTTTCTTTGTGAAACTTAAATTAAACCTAGATTATATGTGATATGGCATAGGTCATCCTTCGATCGATTGTAGAACTTGGAAACCCATTCAGGGAATATTCGTTCACATTTTTGTTGAACGCAGTTGGTTTTTACCATCCTGTATTAAAACATGTCCTTTTATCAATAGTGCAATTTATAAACAATGTTTTGTGAGTAGAATAAAATTTCCAATGGTAAACTTAACTGCTTTTTTGACGTCTTTTTACCAGCTAACTAAAAATAGGAAAGCCTTGAACCCCTTCCACTAAATGTAGTTAGTATTAATATTCTTTTACAGGGAGTGCAGTGGAGCTGACGCTGAGATCATTTAGTATTTGGTTATATCATCGCTAGTCTCACTGAACTCTTCTGAATTCTACATGTCATGTGTGGTCTGGCGTCTCCTTACCAGCAGCAGGTCCCATGTTCAAACTAGTCAGTTCCCTAAAAAAACACGCTCAGAGCGTCGTTGCGCCAAAGTGGTAGGGAGACACGATATAGAACAGACAGACACCACCATGAATGTTTAGAGGACAGAGGGCAGCCTTCGCGTATAGATCGAGAAATGGTGACGGACTGCGAAGGTTGGCCGTTGACGATCACCTTGGACGTCGCGCCACGGAGTAGTCGCATGACGACAGTGACGAATGGCTGTGGGTACCACATATGTTGGAGGACCGCTTCCAAATAGTCGTGGTCCACTCTGTCGAAAGCTTGACTGAAATCGATTGCCGCCAGTGCATCCTTCAGACGACATGCCCTCGACAGTGAGACCAAGTCACGATATTCACTGAGTGCTGTTTGAATATTATTGTCGCCTCCTAATGACGTTTGATCGGGTGAGATAACATTTCGTAAGGTCTGACGTATCCGCGCCGCCAACAGTCCTGAAAAGATCTTAAAGTCACAGTTCAATAGCGTCAACGGGCGGTAGTCCTGCAGTCGTGAGCCACCGGACGGTTTGTGATTAGGAATAATCATCCCTTCCACAAAGGCCGCAGGGAGCGGCATGTCCGGGGATAGTAGTTCGCGACAGATATCCGTCCATCGGGAGGCTAATAAATATTGAAAAGTCCGGTAAAATTCCAAGGGGAGGCCATCAGGACCCGGAGACTTGTTGAAAGCTCCTTTTCTAATGGCGTCGATCACTTCTTCTTCTGTAATTTCGTTCATCAAGGCCGCTTCCATTGCCGGGGTGACGGTGCCGTAAATCGTCTGAGAGACGTCCTCCAGTGCTGTCGGATCAGGGGTCTGAGCGGAATAGAGCTGGGAATAATGATTGTGGAACGCTGTGTTTATGTCTTGTTGCGTGGTAAGGCGATGACCATCCTCCATGTCGATGAAGCGTATCAGCGCTCGTTGGCGTCGTTTACGTTCACGAAGGACGTGGAAAATTGACGGGCATTCGCTAGGTATCCGATCCTGCGTCCTCGAGCGGATGACTACCCCCTCTAGGTGGCGTCGCATATGAGCGAGGATCTGAGCCTTAGCACGGTGGACCGCCGTTTGTCGTTCCGGAGACGGCGCCATAGCATTGCAGTCGCGCAGAACCCGGAAATAAAAGTCGAGTGTATGTCTTCGCCAAGTAGCGTTGTCGCGACCGTAGTTTATCAACGTTCGCCTCAGTGCCGGTTTGGCGCAGTCCAACCACCAGCGGATCGTTGTGGGATATGCACGGAGGCGATTTTCACACGAACGCCACGTATCCTCAACGGCTTGGCGGCAATCCGGGTATGACAGGTGAGCGATGTTTAATTTCCACGGGCTGCGGCTTCTCCACACTTGTTGCCGCCGTAGGGTGACGGCACAAATGTAAGCTGAGTGGTCCGAGAATGCTCCAGGCCACAGTTCGGCATTCTGTGTTCCAGTGGCGAGAGAGCGTGAGACATAAATCCGATCGATACGACTGGAAGAGTGACTCGTGAAGAGCGTGAATCCCAGTCGGTGGCCGATAAGATGTTCCCAAGTATCCACAGGTATCTGCAGGTCTCGAATTAGCGTCTCGAATTCCGGGCACGGATGATGTCGTGGGAGTTGGTCTCTGGGCGCCAGTACCCAATAGTAGTCACCTCCAAACAACAGATGATCGTGGGAGCCTTGGAAGAGCGGGGCGACGTCTTCCGCAAAGAACCGTGAACGTTCGCTACGTTTGTCCGTCCCGGAAGGTGCGTAGACATTGATAAGGCGGACACCCAGTACTGTGAGTGCCATTCCTGTTGCCCCAGGCAGAAACAGGATATCGTCCGCCACTATCTCTTCCCGAAGAAGTACAGCGACACCGCTGCCTGTTGGGGAAGCTGGAGAGACGCAAGCATCGTAACCGTACATGCCTGGGAAGTCGTCGACGTACACTTCCTGGAGAAGGGCTATATCGATGGAAGCAGAGTTCAACATATCCTGAAGCAAGGATAACTTAGCGCGTCCGTATAGTGTTGACGTTTATAGTTGAATTGCGATAAGTTTGAGGTCTATCCACAGCATCCGTGTTGGCCATCAGTACCCCTGTAAAGCTGTCTCGTCACTCTAACTGATGGCGGGAAAGGGTCAACACTGGTGGGGTAAATTTCCCCCCGTGTCGTCCGACACGATGGGCAAGGAGTGTGCCTCACAGTCGTCCGCCCAGTCGCCATGAAATACCATCGGCTGTTGGCGGCTGTTAGTGGCTGCTGCTGGCTGGGAATCGGCAGCGGCTGTCTGCTTGTGATCCTGCTCTTCTGTGGGGTCGGAGGGGCTGAAGCCGTCACCACGGCGATCTGTTGAGTTTGAAGTTACAGCGGCCTCTGTACCGCCGGTACCGTCGTCGGAATTTCCACAGTCCATGTCAGACGATCGCTGCAAACACTCGTCCGATGGAGCACGCCGCCGTCTCTTGTGTTTTCGCGGGGAACGCTGTTTACGGACGTGTGCTTCAGTATCTGAATGTGGGTGGATTTCTTCAGCTGCTCCGGGGTCGAAGAAAAGCCGCTGTCGGCACAACCCGTGGGTCAATGTCCATCCTGGCATCCACGCCTTCTTGCAAGGTCGGTCGGTGATTATCTTCAGGTGGGGGTGCCGTTGTAGAGGCCGGATCCTGTACTGCAGAAGCTATTATGGTCTCGCCATCTGGGGCGGCTATCGGACTAATGTCGTCAGCATCGGTAAAGGTTGCTGCCCGTGTAACTTCGGCGTAATTGAGAGGAAGGGTCGTCACCGTAGGAGTCATAGATTCACCTGTCGGTATTTGAGTAAGCCGTCGTCGGAGACAATCCGAACGGACGTGCCCTACTTGGCCACAACCAGAGCAAGTGCGTGGCTGACGTCAATGATCGCCCTACATCCGCCGATGACAAGATATGACGGAACATGTTTGGTCAGTTCAATTTTAATCTGTCGTACCCCGTTAAGAACGGGGTACGTTGTAAAAGTGGTCCTTTTTTCGGCCATATGGCTCATCATTCTGCCGTAGGGCTGGAAAGCCGCGGTGACTACGTCCGGTGGTACTTCAAAGGGGAGTTCGAAGACGCGTATCGTCCTTAGGCGAAGCCCCGCGTGATCGATAGAGACCGACCCAATATGGCCATCAGAATGTTTGAATTTAAGATCGTTTGCATGTGCGCTCACGATTCTGTTGCACATCTCGTCACTTACTAGCTTGACGTAGACAACACTGCTCGTGATAGAGAGATGGATATCAATTATGTCTCGCGGGTCAATTTTAACGTCGTCACGTAGGAAACGTTCCACTTCAAAAGCTCGCGGTCGTGCGTGATCGGGTTGAAAACTGATCTTGATGGTGGTTTGTCTGTATGAATGTGCCATGTTGCGTCGGTAGTGATGGACTCTAAACTAGCGACAACGCAGTAGTAAACAACTACGGGCACTCGCGACCGCACGGACGGGACGTAAACAAGACGTCCTCGCCGCAGCGCTGGTGAAAGCAGACTGATTTGGCTATCCGTGGACGACTCAAGGGCAGACCTAAACTTCCATATGTCGTCAACCATGCGTCTAACAACTGTACTCGTACACCCATTATGTATATTAACGTAGAGGTGAGACATTTTACATGAAAATCACTTGTGCAGTGCCGGCGGCTAAATACGATATTGCAGTGTCTGTGTTATTCTGAATTCCGATGCAAAGTTTCTTTGGACGCTAGATGTTCATTGCTCCAGGACACCTAATGAAAGTGAGAGTCCTTGTTGGGTCCTATTTAAAAGCTCTGTCCCAGCAAGAAAACGGCAAACTGTTAAGGCAAAGTAGGCACTTTCTGTTGCCGCACGAAAAAAAAAAAAAAATATCCGCCCCGCCTTACAAGCGAATTCTACGGGAACTCTAAGGATCTGTTAGGCTGCCATTGCGTGGTTGATCCCAACCACTAACACCCCCATAGACTGGCGTCCCTGCGCTCTTTGCGTCCTCTTTCAAACCAAGAAGCCAGTTAAACTGTCGCTATCATCTTGGTGACCACCGATAACTAAAATTTGGAAGACAGGCATTAAAATTAGCCAGGCCAAAAATTACTCCTGCAATTAAACGTTCATACAGGCAGAAATCCAACGGATTCAGGGCGGGTGAACCAGGAGGCCATGCGGTAAGGTACAATCCCACGATCAGTAGAAAATGGATTGGTGGCATGTCGCCCATAAACCACAGACGTTACTTTCTCCAAGAGTAACTTTATCGCCGGCTAGCGTGGCATTGCGGTTCTAGGCGCTTCAGTCTGGAACCGCGTGACCGCTACGGTCGCAGGTTCGGAACCTGCCTCGGCCATGGATGTTTGTGATGTCCTTAGGTTAGTTAGGTTTAAGTACTTCTAAGTTCTAGGAGGCTGATGACCACAGATGTCAAGTCCCATTGTGCTCAGAGCCATTTGAACCATTTTTTAGTAACTTTGTCCTATAGCGATGGTAATTCATTGCATACAAACAAGTCATACATTGGAGCTGATATTCAGTTTGGTAAGTATGAGACTGCATACTTTCGTATCGTGCTCGTTGATGGTTAAGAGGCATGGCATTGTTGGCTGGGAGACCCCGAAGAGCAGGTTCAATCGCCTGAATGGGAAGGTTCTTCGTTCTCACACACAGTGACACCCTTCCTTTGCGAAATGTGGGAGTTGTGGGTTTAGTATTTCTGGTAAGTGTACGTAACTAACGGGTATCTGTAGAGTGGCGTCAACTTTGTATTGGATGATGAGAGAAGGGAGTGGATGAAACACAGTACCAGCACATAGCATACTCCTCTCCAATAGTACCAAGGGGCCGCCGATCTCAATATCCTCTCTACTTCGACCATCATCAGTTATTTTGCTCCCCAAATAGCAAAACTCCTTTACTACTTTAAGCGTCTCATTTCCTAATCTAATTCCCTCAGCATCACCCAACTTAATTCGTCTACATTCCATTATCCTCTTTTGCTTTTGTTGATGTTCATCTTATATCCTCCTTTCAAGACACTGTCCATTCCATTCAACTGCTCTTCCAAGTCCTTTACTGTCTCTGACAGAATTACAATGTCATCGGCAAACCTCAAAGTTTTTATTTCTTCTCCATGGATTTTAATACCTACTCCGAATTTTTTTGTTTCCTTTACTGCTTGCTCAATATACAGATTGAATAACATCGGGGAGAGGCTACAACCCTGTTTTACTCCCTTCCCGACCACTGCTTCCCTTTCATGTCCCTCGACTGTTATAACTGCCATCTGGTCTCTGTACAAATTGTAAATAGCCTTTCGCTCCCCGTATTTTACCCCTGCCACCTTTAGAATTTGAAAGAGAGTATTCCAGTCAGTCTACAAATGCTAGAAATTTAGGTTTGCCTTTCCTTAACTTTTCTTCTAAGATAAGTCGTAAGGTCAGTATTGCCTCACGTGTTCCTGTGTTTCTACGGAATCCAAACTGATCTTCCCCGAGGTCGGCTTCTACTAGTTTTTCCATTCGTCTGTAAAGAATTCGTGTTAGTATTTTGCATCTGTGGCTTATTAAACTGACAGATCGGTAGCTTTCACATCTGTCAACATCTGCTTTCTTTGGGATTGGAATTAGCCCCTCGTATTAGCCTCATAATGATGGAGATGAAAACAGGTGGAATCGCCATTCGGCTCATGACTGACGCCAAGAAGTCATGGTTTATCCTGTCGAACGCACGATCGAAGTCCACAGATATTCATCGCTGCTCGCATTTTACACGTTTCCGCAAGGGCCATAACGTCACGGTATTCACTTAACGCCGAGGAGATGTTGCTTCGCACCCCTAGGCAAGCCTGATCAGGGGATATTGTCCTGGATATCGCCAGCTTGAGACGAGACGCTAGTAGTCGTGCAAAGGTTTTATAATCGGTGTTTAGCATAGTGAGAGGCCAATATTGATTAACACTGCGACTCCCCGCCATCTTTGGGATGGGAAGAAGAAAGCCCGTCACCAAATCCGACGGTAGGCGCATGTCCGGACGCATCGCCTCATTGTACATCGACACCAACTGTGGCATCATCATGTCCACGAATTCTCGAGAAAACTCTCACGTAATCCCATCTGGCTCTGGTGATTTATGGGCCGCTCCTTTTGTGAGTGCCACCTTTATATCGTCTTCTGTGAGTGGTTCCATAAGCGCTGCCTTATCCGTCTGTCAGTGTCGTTTGCAGATGTTGCAGTATCTCTTCCCCCACCAGCCGGTCCGTCGGTGTACCGGCATAGAGGTGGCGTAAATGCTCTAAAAATTTATTTGCAATGTCCTGTTGTGTTGTCAGTTGACGGCCATCTAAACCGTGGAGCACTGTTACCAATGCCCGGCGGTAACGTTTATGTTCCCGCGACACATGGTGCATCGAGGTACGTTCCCCAGTGATGGTATCGAGACATTTTGCCCGTATTGGGATGTCACCCAGTCGTCGTCGCGTGAACGATAGGATTTGTGCCCTGACACGAACTTCCGCATGATGTTCTGCAGACGGCAGCTGGAAGGACAGCTCACGAAGCATGGTGTAATAATAATCAAGAGTGTCTCTTTGCCATCTCGTCTTATCCCGTCCTTACTGTATGAGAGCTCTTCTTATTTCCGGTTTAGTACATCGAGCCACCATTGAAGCACGGAGGTTTATGTTGGTAGACGGCGTTGACATGTGGCCCATGCCTCCTCGACTCTCTGACGACATTCGGGGTCCGCCAAAAGTGACGAATTGAGCTTCCTTGTCCCGCGGCTTCTCCACACACTTTGCCTAGGGAGTGATACGGTACAAATGTCAGCCAGATGATCAGTAAATGCCGCAGACCATCGTTCCGTGTCGACCACCTTATCCTGTAGGACAACCGAAACATATATTCGATCGAGTCTGTTCACAGAGTGACTGGTATAAAAAGTACACTCCTGGAAATGGAAAAAAGAACACATTGACACCGGTGTGTCAGACCCACCATACTTGCTCCGGACACTGTGAGAGGGCTGTACAAGCAATGATCACACGCACGGCACAGCGGACGCACCAGGAACCGCGGTGTTGGCCGCCGAATGGCGCTAGCTGCGCAGCATTTGTGCACCGCCGCCGTCAGTGTCAGCCAGTTTGCCGTGGCATACGGAGCTCCATCGCAGTCTTTAACACTGGTAGCATGCCGCGACAGCGTGGACGTGAACCGTATGTGCAGTTGACGGACTTTGAGCGAGGGCGTATAGTGGGCATGCGGGAGGCCGGGTGGACGTACCGCCGAATTGCTCAACACGTGGGGTGTGAGGTCTCCACAGTACATCGATGTTGTCGCCAGTGGTCGGCGGAAGGTGCACGTGCCCGTCGACCTGGGACCGGACCACAGCGACGCACGGATGCACGCCAAGACCGTAGGATCCTACGCAGTGCCGTAGGGGACCGCACCGCCACTTCCCAGCAAATTAGGGACACTGTTGCTCCTGGGGTATCGGCGAGGACCATTCGCAACCGTCTCCATGAAGCTGGGCTACGGTCCCGCACACCGTTAGGCCGTCTTCCGCTCACGCCCCAACATCGTGCAGCCGGCCTCCAGTGGTGTCGCGACAGGCGTGAATGGAGGGACGAATGGAGACGTGTCGTCTTCAGTGATGAGAGTCGCTTCTGCCTTGGTGCCAATGATGGTCGTATGCGTGTTTGGCGCCGTGCAGGTGAGCGCCACAATCAGGACTGCATACGACCGAGGCACACAGGGCCAACACCCGGCATCATGGTGTGGGGAGCGATCTCCTACACTGGCCGTACACCTCTGGTGATCGTCGAGGGGACACTGAATAGTGCACGGTACATCCAAACCGTCATCGAACCCATCGTTCTACCATTCCTAGACCGGCAAGGGAACTTGCTGTTCCAACAGGACAATGCACGTCCGCATGTATCCCGTGCCACCCAACGTGCTCTAGAAGGTGTAAGTCAACTACCCTGGCCAGCAAGATCTCCGGATCTGTCCCCCATTGAGCATGTTTGGGACTGGATGAAGCGTCGTCTCACGCGGTCTGCACGTCCAGCACGAACGCTGGTCCAACTGAGGCGCCAGGTGGAAATGGCATGGCAAGCCGTTCCACAGGACTACATCCAGCATCTCTACGATCGTCTTCATGGGAGAATAGCAGCCTGCATTGCTGCGAAAGGTGGATATACACTGTACTAGTGCATGCTCTGTTGCCTGTGTCTATGTGCCTGTGGTTCTGTCAGTGTGATCATGTGATGTATCTGACCCCAGGAATGTGTCAATAAAGTTTCCCCTTCCTGGGACAATGAATTCACGGTATTCTTATTTCAATTTCCAGGAGTGTATATCCATCATGGTTCCTATGAATCATGTCCCATGTGTCGCTTAACTCCAGATCCCGGCATAGCACATGCAATTCATGACAGGTATTGTAATGTGGAGTCTGATCTTTTTGGGTTAAAACACAATTGAAGTCACCACCTATAATGAAATGATCGAATCCGCCGGTAAATAAGGGCACAATCTCTTCCGAATAATATTTCGCACGCGCCCGTCTGTTGTCTGTGCCGGAAGGGGCATAAACATTAAGAATGCGAATTCCATTAACAGTTATCGCCAGTCCTCGTGCCGAAGGTAGATAAGCCAGGTCGCGACCGGAATCCCGTCCCGGACCAGTATCGCCGTTCCACTGTCGTTGTTTGAGTGCGGCGAAGTGTAGGAAAAGTATCCATGGACTTCCTGGAACTCAGGAATGTAAATTTCCTGCAGCATCAGTACATCCACATCCGACGCGTATATCATGTCCCTAAACAACTGCTGTTTCACGGGTGATATAATGGTATTTATATTCACTGTCCCTATTCTGTATGCCTGGGGTCGAGTAGCTGTCATCTCCACATGATGTTAAAATGACAAAGTTTCACCGTATCGATAGTCCCTTTGCACATCCGCAGAGTCTCGCCGGACGGACGTGTCCCTGCGGTATTAGGTTTCTTGAGATGCAGACGGATGCGAGTCCCCACCAGTAGAATGGTCCGCATCGGTGGTTTCGTCGTCTTGCTCATACCAGCTGATATCATTAGGGTGCTCCAAATTTTCCTGTGCGGCATTGATGTGTGACATCTGTTGTTATTTCGCAGCTTTAGACTCCACCGCAGAAGGGGTAGCGGGCCCCTGACCGGATGTGTCGTCAGAACGACATGACATCTTTTCACTGTCCGAATTCATATGGTCTGCGACATCCGAAGCTTGTGGTTCCAAGTCAGACAGGTCCATAGTGTTAGACTCATCTGGGCTCCCAAGAAGAGAAGGGAGCGTCTCCGCAGAGTTAAGTCGGCGCTTCTTGCGGCGCTTTGGTGAGCGTTGTTTGCGGGCCCTAACCTCGGCCTCTGGTGTTGGCGAATCTTGCATCACCTGCGTTCTCGCCGCCGCCACAACGCCCTGGCGCCATTCCATTTCAGCTTCCATGCATGTTGTGATGCTGTCATCCTCTTTCTGCACCACCTGTAATGTCTGGGATAGGAGGTTGGTCAGAGCCATTCCTTCGTCAGTGGGGTCCGGAGGCGCCTCAATCAACTGCGGCGTCGGTTCGATAGTGCGTTCCGACCTCGGCGTCACCTCCCCGCGAAGCGCCGCCACGTAAGTCATCGGCAGTGACGTTGGTGTAGTCGGATTCTGGAGGTCTCCGCTGGGGAGTTGCACGAGTCTCCTCTGCATACACGCAGATCGAAGATGTCCTTCACCACCACACCCGGAGCATGTCCGAGGCTGTCCACCATAGATGACAATAGCTCGACAGCCGCCGATGTTTATGTACGATGGCACATGTTTCGTAAGGGCAATTCGTACCTGTCGGACACCATTGAGCACTGGATGCGTGCAAAAATGTGCCCAACGTTCGGCCGTATGACTAATAACTCTGCCATATGGCTGGAGCGATTCAGTGACCAATGATTCTGGTACCTCGAAAGGCAGCTCGAAGACTGGAATTGTACGCACGCCCAGGCCCGAATGAGCGACTAAAACTTGGCCAATATGACCATCGGAGTGTCGGAACTGGAATCCTCGTTTGGCGGCTTCAGTGATCCTATCGCAAGCTGCGTCGTCAATCATCTTTACGTAAAGAGTGCTGCTCACGATTGATACATGAATTCCAATAATCTCTGTATAATTAAGTTGCACTTCGTCCCTCAAGGAACGTTTTATTTCGAAAGCCTTCGGTCGTGCATACTCGTTACAGAACGTGAACTGTATCGTGGTTTTTCGGAAATTGTGTGCCATTGCGTTCGATTCAAACAGTAACACACGCGAGTGACGACGGTGTAAACACCGCTTCTCCCGCGAACGTTCACAGCCGTGAAGTAAACAAGTCCGAGCTGCTCCGCAGCTAAAGGCGGACTGCGAGTACTTGTAGAACAGTGACACTACCCATTACGCTAAACCAACAATACACTCCTTGTCACTAATCATATTGTTGAAAACCTTAATCGTAGATACGTTACTAACTGAAATTTAATTATAACAAATTGTACCAAGAAGAATACGTTTTTAATGGATCTTCAGTGTGTCACTGCCTTCAAATAGCCTACTCTCATAATATGCAAGTTAAATAATTCTTTTGCCACGAGTATGATGTTTCTCATTATTTTATTGGAACAAATATCAAGTTAACAACGAGTTTTTCAGTGACTCTCAATTTGCTGGTGCTCAGAAAAGGCATATATATGTACAGGCTTGAAATGAATGCCAATATGGTGCCTCACAACTCTGTACTGAAGGGAGATGGCGTGCGCGTGACGTAGGTGGCGTTGTGCCATCTCATTGGTCAACGCTCAGACGCACGCTCTGCCAGATACTGCTCTGCACGTTCGGAAAGCCCCCGAACGTGCTATTGCACGCTATGACGTCAGAAACTGGGCACGCTCAACGTTCGGAAGCACGGTCCGTGTGCCGACGGCTTTACGTTCCGTATAGCCTTCGTATACACAACACTGCTACTGCTGCCACATACCGTCTGTGAGTGTTTATTGCACACTGACGTTGACATAGCGGTTGCCACGTTATTGTGACTGGTCGGTGTATAACCGCAGCTGATGTGAGACTTACTGGACGATTAAAACCCTGGCCGAACCGAGGCGTTAAACTGGAATCTGGCATTTTGACTGCGATGCTCTTGCCGGCTGAGGGTATAGAAACTCAACAGTTGCACTCGTCACCGTAATGCAGCCCTGGTGCGCAGGTACGGGCGTGGGAGAGCAGCGGCAGTGGCCGGCGGCGTGGCGCGCCAACAAAGGCCGGCTGACGACAGCGGGTGAGGCGGGCTGCGTGGCGGCTGTGGGCCGGAGTTCGTGACTCGGCCGCGACCGCAGCGCGGCGGCGCATCGTAAAACGCAGCGCCGCGCCGCGCCGCACCGCACCGTCCATCATACGGGCGCGCAGACGCGGACGTAGACGCCGCAGCCGGTGCTCGAGACGGCGGATAGTAAATCACCGGCGGCAGTCATTCCATTTGCAGCGGGGAACGACCTCCTGGGCAACTTGTCACGGCTGCGGCGTAAAACGTGGCTGCCGCCAGTGGCGTCGCGGTCGCAACCGAACAATTGCGTTGTAAGGTTCCTAGTTTATTTTTGGTATTTAATGAAAGCGATGTGATCTTTTCTTATTCAGTTTGTGGTCATATCTGTACACATGATATTTTTCAAACGGAAGTCTTCTACAGTCGATTCGTTGCGCCACAGGGGGTCTCTGTGCAAGCAACGTGATCTCTGATTGTAAACATCATTGTGGTGCTCAGTGGAGCAATCAGTGAGAAGTAAGTGAGAGAGTCGTGAGTTGGTCACGCTGCTGAGAAGTCTGGTAATAACTAGCAGAACAGAGAGATCCAGAGGATGTTGCTTTTTGGAAATGTGATTTTGTAAATTGTGGTGTGCATGCTGTAAGACCTTCGGTACACACACCATCAGATTATTTGACTTGTCGCTCTAACGAAGTAGGCGAGTGTCAGCAATATGTCTCGTATTCTTATCGTGGCGTGTTTATCCTCTGCCGTTAGGTCAGACGATAGCAATGCCACTTGCACGCTTAGAGTAGCAGATTGACGGTGACCAACTTTAGACAGAACTTGATTAATTTTCACACACATTTATTAAAATAATAACAATCATAAACCTTACTTAACTTGATTCTGGATGCTATTTACAATTGACAATCTGAAGTTCCTCTGGTCTTGGTACGTTAATCTTATTCTCACATACCTCTGATACTTGACAAAGTGTTTATACATTTATCTTCATGGCTATGTACAGGAATATCTTATTAGACTGAAACTTGACTATAGACTGGTGCAGACAAATGCAGACTGACTAATCGAAGGTCTGTACACTCGTTATAATACCTCGCGCGTTCAGGTATCACTGCGCGAGTGCGAGGAGAAAGGGTTCTACGTTAGCAGCAATCTCATTGGCTGCGTTACATATTAATACGCGGATCGGCGGAAGCAGAATTTGGTCCGTCTCTAAGACAGCGCCATCTCGTAGTACGGACGAGCGCTGCGTCTGCGCTGTTGTGCTTAGCGGGGCGCACTCTAGTGGGAAAGTTGTGCACGCGCTGACTACGCCGAACTATGTACACAACATAAATATAAATTTCGGAGGTGTGAAGATACCCAGGTAACGTTGTTACTGAATTGCTTTCTCGCGTATAATATAGCACGAGTTTGAGGAAAGCAAATACACTGACGGAAAAAGTTCGCAACATGAAGGAGTTGTGCGACATAAAAGACAGTTGGTTGGTCTGCTTCTAGATCTGAAAGATGAAGTCTATTCAAATTTCGTGCGAGTGACTCTAGTAGTTCCACTGTGAGAGTGAAAATCACGTTTGCTGTAACAGCCGTGATTGGTAATTACCACACAGTTGTACGTGGTGAGTTGATGCCTTTAAGGCGACAACGATGCCGTTAGCATTACCTCACTTAGTTTGAACGAAGTCGTGTAATAGGACTACGAGAAGCTGTATGTTCCATCTGCGACACTGCACAAAGACTTGGCAGAAATGTAGCCACCTACGTGATTTGCAACGGTGGTCACGTGAATGTACGGTCGCAAGACGACCTATCTCTGGGTGGTCACGTGGCATTACCATGAGGGAAGACAATCGTGTTCGGTGTATGGCTCTGGCGTATCGTACTGCAACTTCAGCAGCAATATGAGCAGCAGTTGGTACCGCAATGACAAAATTCAAAATGGCTCTGAGCACTATGGGACTTAACATCTATGGTCAGCAGTCCCCTAGAACTTAGAACTACTTAAACCTAACTAAGCTAATGACATCACACAACACCCAGCCATAACGAGGAAGAGAAAATCCCAGACCCCGCCGGGAATCGAAGCCGGGAAACCGGGCGTGGGAAGCGAGAATACTACCGCACGACAACGAGATGCGGGCGTACCGCAATGACAACGCACTATTACAAATCAGTTATTTCAAGAACAGCTCCGAGGCCAACGCCCTGTAGCGTACACTCCAATGACTCCAAACCACCGGCGTTTGCCCTCCGAGAGCTGAATGGTCAGCGTGATGTACTGCCGTCCTAAGGTTCGATTCCCGGCTAGATCGGGGATTTTCTCCGGTCACGAACAGGATGTTGTGTTGTCTTCGTCATAATTTCATCCCCATCCGGCGCGCAGGTCGTCCAATGTGGCACCAAGGCGGCCGGCGCTGCCCCATATGGGGCACTCCGGCCAATGACTCCAAACGCGCCGGCCGCGGTGGTCGAGCGGTTCTAGACACGTCAGTCAGGAACCGAGCGACTGCTACGGTCGCAGGTTCGAACCCTGCCTCGGGCATGGACGTGTGTGATGTTCTTAGGTTAGCTAGGTTTAAGTAGTTCTAAGTTCTAGGGGACTGATGACCTCAGATGTTAAGTCCCATAGTGCTCAGAGCCATTTGAACCATTTTGAACTCCAAATGCTCATTCCATTTACTGGCGTTTGCAACTCGAGGGGGGAGGGGGGCAAGCGGTAGCCCGTTGGAGGGCAGGATGGAGGTCTGCTGTGTTTTCTGATGGAAGCTGGTTCTGCCCCTGTGCCAGTGATGGCCGTGTGTTGGGTATGAGGAGGCCAGCTGAGAGCATACAACCAACCTGTCTGAGTGCTAGACACACTGGACCTCCACCTGGAGTTATGGTCTAGAGTGTGATAGCGTATGGACACCAGGAGCACACTCGGGGTTGGCCCACGCACACTGACTGCAAAATTCTACGTCAGTCTGTAGGGTCGACCTGTTGTGCTGCTATTCAAGGAGTGTTTTCCAACATGATAACGCTCGCGTACAAACCTCTATTGCAACATAACATGTTCTACACAATGTCTACATGTTGCCTCGGCCTGCTCAGTCACCAGATCTCTCTCCAATAGAGCATTTGTGGGACATAATCTGACAACTCCAGCGTCAGCTACAAACAGAATGACCAACTGCAACAGGCTTGGAACCATTCCACAAACTGGCATCCGTCACTTGTACAACACAATGTATGCACATTTGTATGCGTGTATTAAACATTCTGGCGCTTACGCCGGTTATTATTGTACCGGCATTTCACATTTGCAAATGGCTTATCTCGTCCTTACATTAACCTGTGATCTTGCGTTATTAATCACTCGGATATGTTACCTAAACAAACGTACTCCCGAAATTTCATTATTCTACAGGAATTATTTTTTGGTGTTGCGTTTTTTTCCGTCTCGATTCTTTATTGATTTGGGCCAAGTTTGATAGTCGAGATGTGATTAAACAAAGTAATCTACTCACATAATTTGGACTCATAGATTCATTACTCCTATACAGTTTCAGTAACTGATTTCATGGTAGAGCCATATTCTTCATAAGAAGTAATTTTTTTGAAGACAGTTGTAATCGTTAAGAATTAAGGTTCATAATACAGTTTTGAATGATTGCCTCTTTTCAGTGATTCAGTAAGTTCAGTGTCTTCCACCGTCCTAAAGTTCTGTTTTTTAATCGTGTGTCATCGTACTGCACTGAGTGAAAAACTTAAAAGTAAAATAATATGTTCCTAACATAGCTGCATTTCCTTTCATTGCGCTTGGGCAAGGTTTATTCTCTTTAGCCGATTTGCTGCTGCACTGCTTGTTAATGTTCATCACTTTCGAGCAGTTCCCAACTTTCATTCAACAGTGGGAAGCAAGAAGGATTTTTCAGGAATCCCACTTCTTACGTTTCTATATTCTCAAACAGTTGTTTCAAGAATTTAGAAAACTAATATAAGTTATGTAAAAATATAAATATTTTTAGTAAAATGCTAGCCTTTTCCCGTTGCTTCATCCGTGTATGTATTAGACATATATACTGAACAACTCCTCCTCACCCTTTATGTGTCCACCTCTTCATCTTCCTGTCTGTCCAACTCATCCACCCATTTGCATCTATCTTTTCCTCCCCCTCTCTTTGTCCATTTTCTCCACCCTCCCTCTCTGACCATATCTTTCCCACCCTCCCTCTGACCGTATCTTCCTTCCCATCTTTCTTACCAACTCTACATTTCTCCTCCTTTTCCACCTGCCCACTACCGGTCTTCACCTTCCATCTGTCTGATGCATCTCACCTTCCTTCACACCCTCTCTCCATTTCCCCTCACACTGTCCACACCCTCCTCTCCCCTGCTCTTTCCACCTCCTCCTCTATCCATCTCAGCCTGTCCCCACCCATGCTTATTGACGCTTCAATACAGTTCAGTAAAGCAGGCTGATACTACTGCAACGACACACCTGTCATGCAGGGTTGGATAAACATCAGGGGCTCGAAAATCATATTTACCACTGATGTAGAGGCCACCATGCAAAGCAGTTCGATAAAGCAGGCCAATATAACTCCAACAACACACCTGTCATGCACGGCAACCTTCACATCAGGATCCGGAAAATTTTCTTGTTCCTGACATGTAGGCTGCCTGGCAGAACAGATTAATCTGCAAGGCTGATACTGCTCCCACACAACATGCCTTTTGTGCAGGCCAGCCGATATGCCAGGGGCCAGAGAAACACGTTGTTGCCTTATATCTGCTCCTACTGTTTCTAGGAGGTTATAAACCCAACAGTTCTGATACTGCTGTTTCTGTGGAAAATTGGGTTGAATTAGATCGAGGGTTATGTGAAAATATCCTGGACATGCACTCATACACACATACTCTATTTTAAAAATGCAGCAGATTTATTTATTTATTTATTTATTTTTGCCTGAGGGCTAGGGTCTGGCAGCACCAACAGTTCTAATCTGGATGGGCATCAAGTCAAACTGAGCTTGGATGACAGATATGGGTACATCATTCCATGCTGCTTCTTCAGTTTTATGCCAGGATTTAGCAATTGTAAAAGCTCTCTTAGTAATCCATGATCAGACATTTTCAATGGGTGAGAGATCTGGAGACTGTCTTCAGCGATCCACTAGTGGAATCTTCAACAAGATCCCAGCATGGAGAGAGAAACGTTGAAGTCTGAAGAGGAATATGGTGCAACTTACCAACTGAGAAGCTTTTACCATCTGTTTGGAGGATGTGTTGGTCAGTACTGTAGCTGCTGTCATGCTGGTGGACGTTTATGTTTGTTACACAAGGCAAAACACGATCTTCTGAGAAAGAAAAAACAGTGCTCAGAATGGTTTTTTGTTTATAATTATACACCCGCTGTGTAATCTCTCCTTATGCAAAGAAGTCATTGTTCCTATTTACTTTCTGTTGAAACGCAATTATTTATATTTCAAAGCATGTAGTACATTCCAGTATAGCATTTGGTGTATGCATCGTCATGGTACTGCAGTTTTAGTGGAAAGTAGTGTTTTAATTGAGGTCTGGAACAACGATGTTCCATTTTGTCCCAATGAAAAATATATAGTTAGATGGGATATCAATCTTGCTCCTCGCCATTATGACACAGGCAATACATTTTGTATGTGTGTATGAAGAGGCTGTAGACGCAATATTTTGAACATTGTAGTGTTTCCATTCAAGCTATAATGAACTAGAATGTTGCTCACTATCGTAAGTCATTGTCCATTAGTACTTTCCTATCCTCTCACCATTATTACCGATTGAATCTTAAGTGGACTAGACAATATTATTTCAGCTGAGAGAATTTTTACTATATTTTGCAGTAAACTCAAATTCAACCAAGTCATAAAACTAGGTGCAGTAATAATTACCTAAAGCTCATTGTGCACTGTAGCGCTTATACTGGTACATACCAACAGCGAAGTAAAACTGTACAAAGAAGTAGCAACTTCACATTGCTTGTAAATTAAAGTGAACATTCAATTTTAACCAGGGCGATCACTGTAGTTTTGTATTGTGTTTGCGAAAATTTCATTTTTCTCGATTTCTGTAAACTGGTTTAAAGAGGTGTTTTTTGTTATTTAAGGAAACTATTACGAGCTTTTGTGAAGTGATATATACTAAAAGATAGTGATTAGTCGTGCTTATTTGCTTCACAAGACATGATCACAGATACCTTTATAGTGAGTGACGTTACTAAAAAATAATCATTGATGAGTAGAGTTAATTACGAAGACTTCCATTGCTTTAATACCTAACTTAAAGTCATTTTGTCATACGTGGCTTTTCTACTCATGTTCTTGTATGTGCATTTTGTTACGCTACTGACTATTTACCCACCCGTGATTATTATTTAATTTCGGTTTTACTTCAGTAGTTAATAATTTTTAACTTTCGCTCACTTGTGTACTGGCAATGGTAATTTATTATTGTGCAATCAAAAATACTTTCAATTCCAGCTACTTATTCAAAGTTATTTCTAATGGAAGTGCATTACTTACTTCCATAAGAAATTTAATTCCGATCTTTGTCGTTGTCTGTGTGTTAACGATCACGTTTAACCTTGCTTTCATTCTTTCGGCTATCATTTTTCTTTCGGGATCTATACCTTTTCTGTAAAATATGGAACATTAGGTAACACGGGTCGTTAAATCATTTAATTGCCGAAGAGTGCGAAACAACAAAAGTGTAAATTCTTCAAGACGTCTTCTATACGTTCCTTGACACCGTAGAACGCACGTAAAAGTCGTACGACGATTGTCATGAAGAGTAATGCCACGACTGGAGACGCGGTGGTGTTTAGTCGTTGGAGTCGCCCGTGCGTGGCGTTCGTGTACGACTGATTGCCATCAGCCGAGTCGGAGAGACCCAACCTCTGGACAGGGCCGTAAATTAGTTACAAGTGCCGTTGGTAGGTGTCAGGCTGTACTAGCCTTCTTTTCGCGCAGACAGGTCGTAATAGGCACTATAGTATTAATGCCCCATGTTCGTCTTGCGCCAGATTTTACTGGCTTCTGCAGTACCGATAAACGGCCGAGTCTTTAACCCTTCCAGACCTGATTTTTTTCTGGAGGAAGGGACATTTCTCTGTATGTTGTAATGCTCTTAGAACATATTTTAATGATTTTTGATGTAAGATTTATATAAAAATACTCACCCACTTTCAAAGTATATCTTGTACACTTCGATTCTTTTTATGCACTAAAATGATTTATTTTGAAATATGCACTGTTTTGATAAATGAACTGATTATTCAATAATTACCATGCAAAATAACGACAACATCATTCAATTAAGCAGTGAAACGTAACGAACCAACCACTTGTATCTATTCTGTGGTTACACACCGCAGCACACTGCTACAATGACTTTTTCATATTTTTTATAGTGATACCCCACAACTGGCAGCACTTGAGCATGACCAAAAGATTTAATGAAATTACAATGAAATGAATGCACCTAGTTGGATACAAGAGTTGACATAAGTCAATGGGGACAGTAGAGAACGTGTGTCCCGACCGGGACTCGAACCCGGGATCTCCTGTTTACATGGCAGACGCTCTATCCATATGAGCCACCGTGGACACAGAGGATAGTGCTACTGCAGGGACTTATCCCTGGCATGCCTCCCGTGAAACCCACATTCCCAACTTATTGTCCCGCACTACATTCAGAGTGCCCCAGACCATTCTACTCATTACTCCCAGCTCTTTGCCGATTCCCGTAAGAGTTCCGCCACTTTTTGTGCGTCCGCACAGAAAAAAATGGTTCAAATGGCTCTGAGCAATACGGGACTTAACATCTGAGGTCATCAGTACCCTAGAACTTATAACTGCTTAAACCTAACTAACCTAAGGACATCACACACACATCCATGCAAGAGGCAGGATTAGAACCTGCGACCGTAGCGGTCGCGCGGCTCCAGACAGAAGCGCCTAGTACCGCTCGGCCACATCGGCCGGCCATCCGCACAGAAGAAGTTGGTCAAATAGCCGGTGAGCCATATATATATATATATATATATATATATATATATATAGACTATTTTTTTTCTGTGCGGATGCACAAACAGTGCCAGTGCCCGAACTCTTAAGGGAATCGGCAAGATAGCCGCGAGTAGTGAGTGTAATGGGCAGAGACACTACGAATGTAGTGTGTGGACATTAAGCTGGGAATGTGGGTCTCAGGGGTAGCGTGCAAGGGATAAAGCCCTGCAGTAGCACTATCCTTTCTGGCTCAGATGGATAGTGTGTCTGGCATGTAACCAGGAGATACTGTGTTCGAGTCCCGTTCGGGACACACGTTCTCAACTGTCCCCGTTGACATATCAACGCCTGTGTGAAGCTAGGGGGTATTCATTTCATTGTTATTTCATTCCAACGAGCTGCATGGTCACCGATGGTCACCATCTTCATATACACAAAATATTTAACATTCAGCACTGCTTACATGATGTTTCTGTTGGAGCAAATATTTATGTTTTTGTACACAACTGTAGCCAATGGGTCTCAATGTTTATCACGTAGTATCTCCTGAACTATGTCTCATATAACAGTATAATCGATATAATTTTCCAGGTCTGCAAAAAGTGTTGCGTATACAGTTAGTAGTAAAGGAGTACTAAATGAAAACGTCATGCCTGTTGCGGCAGTTTCACTGCGCGAGCGGCGAAAATTTAGTACATGATAATATCTGTTCCTTTCATCGTTTTGTGGAGGCGTCAGCGAGAAAAAAATTCGTAGAGGTTTGAAATTATATGTAAAGTTTGTTGCAAGTATCTAAATATTCCCAATCTCAAATACTGGATGAATATGGTCTGGGTATTTGCGCGCAGTGAGTCAAGTAGTCTCAATACATATGCACAGCTTCTAACTGCTATGACTATCTTACTGTGTTAGACCTTTAACATAAGATTATACATCTTAATTAGTAGATTGTGACAGGATTTTAAATATTTAAATCCGGTCAGTAATTATACAGGATGTAAGTGGTACAAGTGCAGATACTTTTGTGTGTGGTGCCTTAATATCTACACATGTCAGTGTGGTGATTGTTTTTTCTCTGCATCGAACAGTCTTCCCAGAAAACGTCAAATATTTTACGTCTTTATGTTTCCTGCATGGAAAACTAAGTGGACTATGCTTGCCAGTATAGACTGTTCGTTTTGCATCTACACGTCCACCCTTCAACACCCGACCTTCTACCCAGTGAAAGTAAGAGTTAATGGTTTGCTCTTGCCACAAGTACTTGGAGGAACTAATCACCCTGAAAACTTACGACTTGTAATGGCTATAATTGTTAGTCTGCAAACGACGTAAACAATGATATAACGCTGTTCAGCACACCGTCCTCAGCCGCCCAAAGGATAAATCAAAGTTCGATTGCCAGGTCTAGAAATCTACCTAAATCTGTTGCTTCAGACAGCAGGCTCTGTGTTCATTACTGACGAAGTTTTCCTTGTAATAAAAGTTGTTTTTTCCGCGTTGAATGATAATAATAAATGTATCGCAAAGTGTTCATCCGTCAACAACATCTCCAACATCAAATGAAGTTGTGGGCGGGCAACCGTGGAAGAAATAACGACCACAAGGTAAGTATACTGACTAGTGAAGCTGGAAAGTGGTTGAAGGACGGCAAACCTCGAGAAGTTGACAAGCTCTTGAACGTGTACGCGTCATGACAATTTTTTGCAGGCTGGAGACTCCACCGCTCTGTAAAGTAGGATAGGCGGCGATCTGTGACAAACACTCAGGTCCGGTGACCTTGGGAGTCAGTAATGTAAGCCTGAATCATTTGGTCTAGTGCGGCCGATCCATCGTTCGGTAATGCTTTGTTTTAAAAATTCCTGCTCTCCCAGATGCCAGTGCGGTGATACCTCATCCTATTGGTAAATGAAGTGTTCGAATCAGTCTCCAAATGTGAGAAAAGAAAGTCCTCAAGCATATCGAGGTATGTGCTTCCTGTAACAGCGCCCTCGGCAAAGAAAAATTGAACATACACCTTTTGCCGTGAAAGTGCGCAAAACACATTAAATTTTGGAGAGTCCGCCTCATATTGCACAACTTCATGTCGTTGTTCTGTACTTCATATTCTCACTTTCTGACGGTTCACCATTCCATTTAAATGTTGCCTTGTCAGCAAACACTAAGTGTGGAAGAAACTCTCATCCTCCATCTTACCAAGAACGAAATTACAGAACTCCACACTTTGTTGTTTGTCACCTTCATGAAGATCTTACAATGGCTGAATTTTGTATGGTTTGATATGTAAACTTCGACGCAACAAACGCCAGACGGACATCGGGGGCATGATGATCTGTCGAACTGCACGGCGAACGTATTTCTGCGGACTCCTTGTGAAACTACAGCGGATGCGTTCGACGTCTGTATCGAAAACTCGCGGATGGTCAGGCGATTTGCCTTTACACAAACAACCTGTTTCTCGGAATTGTCCATGCCATCGCCTAATGCTTTGCGCTGTAGGATGATCCACACCATACCTAGTACGAAAATCACGCTGAACAGTTATTACCTACCCGCACCGCACGAAACGAAGAATAGAAAACGCTTTCTGTTGTCCCGTCACCAGCTTTACTTGAACTGAAGTGGGCGCACACCGCTGCTACCTAGCGGGAATCACGCATAACTCTTAAGTTTCTCTCTCAAACAGTACGTCTTTCACGAACATATCTCAAATAACATAATAGCTATAATTTTTTTTAAATCGGATAATTTTTTTCATACACCATGTACTATTTTTCACTATGTTACGATGATTTAAAAATGCGTACCGGTCCGAAACTAGCAATCGAGTGAATAAAAAAGGTGACATCTGTAACTTTGGACTGGTTTTTCGTTCTATTCACCTACGACAGCATGCTGGAAGTTCGCATTCCATTGTCGTCCAAACTGTACTTCAGTATGGTTCCTAACGGGCAATCAGGCTCGGGTATTTAAAGCACTGCACGGGAGCACACGTAAACGTAGTTTTGCTTCCGTCAGTAGCGAGCGACGATGTGAATTGGATGATTGAAGGAGCAACGATCCCCCTTCCAAATGTCCTCCGCACATGGAGACGAAACTTTGGGTTTCAATGACCAATCACTCGACCATGACATAATAGCCAAGAATATATTATTAATTGTTATTTGCCTGGGTTGTTACTTCGTGTTGATTTACTTACCTTATCATCCCTCCTATGCCTGCTAATTTCAAAACGAAAAAATTAAATAAAGAAACTGGAGAATGCAAATGGAAATCTCCGCTCCGCACCCAGATGTCTTTATCACTACACCACAGGAGCATTCATTGCAGAGGATTAATCTTATTGGTAAATAAGTAGCAGACAAAAGAGTTTATCTCCTCCATTTCTAGAAACAATCTCGTTAGTCCTAAGTCGACTGTGCGTCGCGTAATTTGGGGTAATTTTCTCAAAACAGAGGTTGTCGAGCGAAAACATCTTAGCATCGTTCGTTTCATCTTGCACACAAGCGACTTGTCAATTATGAGCCGAATCTGTTGCCCGCGTTTGACAAATGATGGACTTCAATCTAGTGCGCTTGCATCAACCGACCTTCAACCTTCACGCGCATGCGTGAATCTCTTCCCGGCTGTCGATACCGTCAGTTACTGGCAAGCAGCAGTTGAGTGAGGTAGTGTGCAGTCCTCGCGTTGCTTTTTCATTGCAAGGGAACTGACGGAACGGCTGGAGAAGCTCTGCTGCATCAGATTTTGTCAGAAACTGGGAGACAGCCAGGTGGAAACCGTTTTGGAGAGTCAGGTGGCTTTCGGTGACGATGCTATGGGCGTCACACAGATTAAGGAGTGGTACAATCGCTTTAAAGGCGGCTGCACATCAATAGAAAGCGAACTAAGCTCCGGTCGGCCATCAACGTGCCGAAATAACCAGGTCATTGCCAAAGTGAACGCCATGGTGATGCAGGACAGTTTCTGACTATCAGAGAAATTGCAGAAGAGGTGGCCATCAGCACTTTTTCGGCACAATTCACTATCACAATGCCGGCCGGGGTGGCCGAGCGGTTCTAGGCGCTACAATCCGGAACCGCGTGACCACTACGGTCGCAGGTTCGAATCGTGCCTCGGGCATGGATGTGTATGATATGCTTAGGTTAGTTAGGTTTAAGTAGTTCTAAGTTTTATGGGACTGATCACCTCAGAAGTTAAGTCGCATAGTGCTCAGAGACATTTGAACCATTTGTACCATTGTCACAATGGATAATGCCATAAAGACAGTGCCGGCGAAATTTGTCCCTAGCTCCTAAAGGCGGAGCAAAAACAACTTTGTATTTAAGTCTCACAAGACATGGTGGATTTCATAAACAATGACCCGACTTCGTGAAGACCGCAACCACTGATGACTAGTCCTGGGTATACAGATACGACACGGAAACCAAATCCCAGTCGTCATAGTGGAAGCATTCCTCGTCACCAGGACTAAAGAAAGCCCACCAATTGTGCAGCAACGCTAGAGTGATGCTGACTGCTTTCTTTGACTCCTACAATGTGCTACACCCTTAGTACGCACTATAGCGTCAAATAATCACTAAAGAGTATTACACGGTTGTCCTCAAGTACTCACGTGATATTGTGCGAAGCAAGAGACAGAACCTACAATCAAAAGGAAATTGGGGCTTCCATCACGACAACGCTCCAGCACGTTCCTCGCACTTCATTCAGACTTTTTTTGCGGAAAACCGGACACTTGTGCTTTAGCAGGCTCTTTACTTTCCTTATGCGGCCCTGCGACTTCTGTCTGTTCCGCAAACTCAAGGGGCCATTGACAGGAACGCAATTTCAGTCAAGCGTGGACATTATGACAGTAAAGATAGCCGAGCTAAACTTCATGCACAAGAACTGAACATTGTACAAATGTCATACATGTTGCATTCTGAAGAGAAAGTCATAGTTAAAAAAAAAATTCTGTATGCCAACCAAGCGTGACCCGGCAGACGTCAATACGGTAACCGAATTCTTGCCATACCCGTCCCAGCATCACATCGTCGACTGTGGCAGTCGCTTCCCGTATTTTCTCCCGGAGCTCTGCTACATCACGTGGTAGAGGCGGTACGTACACCAGATCCTTAATGTATTCCCACAGAAAAGAGTCACACACAGTGATATCTGGCGATCGGGGAGGCCATTTCATGAAACAGCTGTCCCCTTCTTTACCACGGCGGATCCATCGATGCGGCAGCTGCGTGTTCAGACACCCACGAACTTCACGATGAACATGGGGTGGAGCCCCATCCTGCTGAAAGATGAACGGAGAGTCCGATTACATTGGAGGCATCAGCCATTGCTGCAACATGACCAAGTAGGAATATACAGCGACAGTGCTCTCGGTGAAGAAGAATGGCCCGTACAGTTTTCGACGTGACAAGGCACAAGAAACATTTACCTTTGGGG
The DNA here is from genome assembly GCF_023897955.1 of Schistocerca gregaria. NCBI lineage: Eukaryota > Metazoa > Arthropoda > Insecta > Orthoptera > Acrididae > Schistocerca > Schistocerca gregaria. The sequence continues at coordinate 289,673,278 of NC_064923.1, forward strand.
AATCACGCTCAGATTCAATGCATTCGTGTGGATGCTTTGTGCCCCAGATTCGACAATTATGCCTGTTCACTTTCCCATTAGTGTGAAAAGTGGCTTCGTTGCTAAAAATTAAGCCATGAACAATGCCATCCCCATCCTCATTCAATTTTTGCAACTGCAAACAAAACTCAAAACGCTTGTCTTCGTCGCCGTCACTGAGCTTCTGCACCGGCTCCACTTTGAATGGTTTCATAGGCAGCTTCTGTCGCAGGACTTTCCACATTATCATTGGAGCCATTTCAAGTTCACCGGATGCACGACGCACCGATTTCTTTGGACTCCTTATGAATGTCTCTCGTACGCGCTCCACATTCATTCACTGACACTGGGACGTCCGCTTCTCTTTGTGCGGCACAAGCGACCCGTCGTGTTGAATTTGTTGTACCAGTGATAAACGACCTTCCTTGTTGCTGGCTTCTTATCGTTCTTGGTTCTAAACATCCGCTGAACAGCTGTTGCACACTTTTTTTTGTTTTTTGTCGAACTCCGACACACAGAAAGCTCGCTCCGTATCTGAACTCGCCATGTTTGCAACTAGCGCTGACTATCGGCAAATTACCAAACCACGCTGTGGCGATATACATGGAAAAAAAAAACTTTCCGGGTTTGTCTTCAAAATGACATATGTATGATATCTGTACATTGTTTGGTTCTTGTGCAATAAATAATTGACAATGGTCCCGGACTTAATGTTGCATTGGACTCCCTTTCGAGAGGACGACGATTGAAACCCGCGTCCGGCCAGCCTGATTAAAGTTTTCTGTGACTTCCCGAAATCGCTTCAGGTAAATGCTGTGATGTTCCTTTGACAGGGCATGGCCGATTTTCTTCCCCATCCTTTCCTAATCGGACCTTGTGCTCCATCTCTAATGATCTCGTTGTCGACGGGAAGTTAAACACTAAACTCCTCCTCCTCCTCCTTATTTGTGTCCGATTCTTCTAAAATCTTTTCCTAAATTCGTTCACATTTGCAAATCTGAATTTCTTTGTTCCATTTCACTTCTTTAGCTAACAGCAAAATTTCTTCAGGTAATTTAATGCTTTATTTAAAAGGTTTATTAAAAATTTTGTGGATCACAAAAAAATTATTTTTCTTGTTAATAATGACTACCGTAAAAACTGACTTTGGTAGAGTTACACAACGGTCTGTGTGACTTTAACATTTACGAGATTAATAAACTATGAACAGTGGCACCCAATTTATGCATTTATTCCAGCCAACAATTAGTTTCTATTTCTGTTTCAGTAAGCAGTCAAACAGTTTAACAAAGTGAGATACAGACAGATTCACATAATTGCAGTAGCCACACACTCCATAACGGTACAATGCAGAAAATTTAGATCATGACTGAACATATATCGCGATTATAGCTATCCTTCAGAAGTGATCGTGTGAACTGCATGTGTGTTTTCGCTCTGAAGACCGTCAGCGGGTCCATTCTCCGGGTTGCCACTACTTATTCAGTCCCAAGGCGACACACGCGTCAATTGTTTCCGCCACCACGCAGAAACAATGGGCCTGTCGCTTGATACGCTCCCACCGTCCATGTGCAACGATTCACCCGCGAAGAATTTGTGAAAAAGTTTCAGGTCCTTAGTCTCACCCAAGCCATCCAGATACTTCTCACCACGAGCATAGTGTGATTATGTGAAGCAGTTACTGGAGAGTCAGACTTCCGGGCATAACATAAAAATGACGAAGATACTATTCGCAGTTGAAACCACGGCTGATTCTATGGCACATTTGACCGCAATTCGTCCCATTTGGCGCTACTGCAGCATCACGATAAGTTTATCTGTGTTACCTAGTCTCGTGTATGAACTATCGATATACATCCGCTTAGTTGTTTCCCAGTCGCCTTGTACAAATTAGGAACAACGAAATAACAAGAATGGATATTTATGTGAATGTACATAAAGGACATGTAACCATGAACTCAATGTGAAGATATACATACGAAAAAATGCAAACGAAGAAAGTCTTGTTTCCAGTGTCATGCAGAGAGTTAAAAAACTGACGCCTTTTAATAGGAGGATACAAGGAAACAATGTAAGGAGCTAAAAAATGGACCACTGATTATGCATTTACATAAAGCAAAACGTGTTTAGTCCCCAATTTATACGGGCGAAAAGGTGGTATAACACTCATATTACTTGTGAAACTACGGCTGCAAGAAAGAGACTTCAAAAACAAAAAGACAACGTACTTATATTAAACTTTACATGATCTTAGTGGATTCTAATTACACAGTACACAACTTCATTCCTGACGGCACTGCTTGTCGTCCGTTTTCAATTCCACAGAAGACAACACTGCCTACAAATACCTTCAGGACGGAAAAACACTTTTATGAGGGCTTTCTGAAAAGTAAAGTCTCCGAATCTTTTATGTAAGAACTCTTAAAGCTTTTTAAATAAACAAACGTTATTGATATTGTACATATTTATTCCTCGTGTCTACACATTTATTTCTGAACGTGAACTTATGAGACAAAAGTCATGGTATAGCTTTATACACCCATACAGATGACGGCGGTATCGCGTAGACAAGGTATAAAAGGGCAGTACTTTGGCGGAGCTGTCATTTGTACTCAGGTAATTCATGTGAAAATGCTCCTGTCGTGAATATGGCCGCACGACGGGAATGAACAGACACCGAACGCGGAATGGTAGTTGGAGCTAGACGTGTGTGACACTTAACTTCGCAAATCGTTAGGGAATTCAATATTCCGAGACCCACAGAGTATACCAAATTTCAGGCATTACTTCTCACCACGGACAACACAGTGGCCAACTGCCTTCAGTTAACGACCGAAAGCAACAGCGACTGCGTAGAGCTGCCGGTGCTAATAGACAAGGAACATTGCGTCAAATAAATGCACAAATCAATCTGGAATGCACGACGAACGTATCCGCTCAGACAGCGCGGCGAAATTTGGCGTTAATGGGCTATGTCAACAGACGAGCGACACGAGTGCCGTTGCTAACAGTACGACATCGCCTGCGGCGCCTCTCCTGGGCTAGTGACGATGTAAATTGGACCTAGAATACTGGAAAACTGTGGCCTGGCCAGATGAGTCCCGATTTCAGTTGGTAAGAGCTGATGGTACGGTTCGATTGTGCTGCTGACACAACAAAGCCCTGGACCCAAGTTGTCAATAAGGCACTGTGCAAGCTGGTGGTGGCTCCATAACGGAATCGGTAGTGTTTACATGGAATGGACTGGTCCAAATGAACTGATCATTGACAGGAAATGGTTGCAGTCGGCTCCTTGGAGACAATTTCCAGCCATTCATGGACTTCCTGTTCCCAAACAACGATGCTCCCTGGCCCCAGGCCACCGTCGTTCACTCTGAGCAGTTCGAGCGAATCATTTGACCATCCAGATCGCCTGACATGAAATCCATCCACCATTCACGAGACATAATCGAGAGGTCACTTCGCGCACTCCTGCACCGTCAACACTTACGCTATGAAGGTAGCATGGCACAGTATTTCTGCAGGTGACTTCCAATGACTCGAAAAAATGGTTCAAATGATTCTAAGCACTATAGGACTAAACATCTGAGGTCATTAGTCCCCTAGACTTAGAACTACTTAAACCTAACTAACCGAAGGACATCATACACCTCTATGCCCGAGGCAGGATTCGAACCTGCGACCGTATCAGTCGTGCGGTTCCGGACTGAGTGCCTAGAACCGCTAGACCCCGATACGACATCCCTTGACTTTTGTCATCTCAGTGCAGTCACACGGGAAACGAACACATTTTTCCCAATTTTTTGATACCGTCGCCGTACAAAGTTTGACTTCATTGACAACCTCACCTGTTGCATGCGCCTTGTGTGAACGAACACTTTGAACTCAAAATTCAATTACAGCACGTTGCTTCTCACGCATAATATTGTCACGTTACACGCCGCCATGTTGCAGGCTACAACTCAGGGCCTTCTAGTGGGAAAGGGCTGAAAATATGTAGACATGAAGAATAAAGAAATGGAATGTATAAACGGCTGTCTTATTTAAAAATCATTAAGAATTTTCACTTAAACAACTGGCGGCATTACCTTTCACAACACCCTCATGTACACGATGTTCACAACTTTCTCTTTTGCCAGGCTGCATTTTATATCCCTTCTATTTTGGGTCGTCGTCAGTTATGTTGTTGCCGAAATAACAATAATCGTCGGCTACTTTTAGTGTCTCATTTCCTAATCTAATTTCCAGCATCGCCTGATCTGTTTCAATTACATTACAATACTATCGTCTTACTTTTGTTGGTATTCGGTTTGATAGGCTCTTTTCAGAACATTATCTATCCCGTTCAGCTACTCCAAGTCTGATGCTGTCTCTAAGAGAATTGTATCCTCGACCAACCGCCAAGTTTTCATCCAAATTTCTTCTTGGTTTCCCCTTCACAGTCTGCCCTATGCACAGATTCAATAATATGAGGTTAGAGACCTGTCTCGCTCTCTTCTCCAATACAGCTTCACTTTCATGTCCTCCGATTCTTGTAACTAGTCTTGTTTCTGTACAAAATTTCAGATAAATTTTCGCTGCCTTTATTTTATCCCTGCTACCTGCAGAATTTGAAAGAGTGTATTCCAGTCAAAATTGTCAAGAGCTTTCTGTAAACCTGCGAAAGCTATAAACCTAGGTTTGGTTTTCTTCGGTCTGTCTTCTAAGCTAAGCCCTAGGTACATTATGGCTTCATGTTTTGCTAGATTTCTCCAGAACCCAAACTGTTCTCTCCCAAAGTCCGCTTCTACTAGTTTTTTCATTCTTCTTCAAATAATTCGTGACAATATTTTGCAAATATGGCTTATTAAAGTAAAGTTTCATTCATATTCACACGTCTCAGCACCTACCTTCTTTGGAGTACGAATTATTACATTCTTCTTGAAGTCTGGTAATTTTATAAACAACACAATTCGCTGTTTCGGTAACGTTTTCTAGCGAGACTTGTTTTAGCACGACGCTTTCCGACAGCTTAGTGTCATCATCAGGAGAACATCTATTGACTACACAATTTTGTGTGACTATATACGCTACAGGTACAATGTTTTGGGCGCTGAATGTGCCATTGAGGTTAGGTAGCGAAGTTCAGCTAACTTCACCACCTAATCTCACTCCCAAACACAGCTACAAAAACATCGTAATTTTGGCGTATTTAGTCATAAAAAATTGTGTATAACGAAAAGATGTGCGCCTCATAATGGCAACATGCTGCAGAAATGTGTTATGTTAAAATAAATATTGTTAATAAATGTAACCGGAAGCAGAAATTATGTTTATAAAATCTATTAGACTGTCACAGACTTTACTCAGTACTATGTAAGATACAGAAGGGCGCCCTTACGTTAGTTTGAAAGGTACGTGGAGTAGACCTGGGAGTATGGAGTATCTTTGCTATTTGGAAGATGAATGGCGACTTTTAAGTAGCCTTAAAAAAGTCCTAGTTCCGATGATGTTAAAGACCTACGCAATACCGGTTTTTAAATTATTTTCTTAAAAGAATGACACCTGACTGCACTATAGTTTTTCCTTTTGCTTGAGAGTTAGGGAGGGGAGGGGGGGAGGGGAAAGGGGAGAGGCGCCCAACCTTTACCCCCCTTGCCCCCAGGCATTGGTGCCCATCCTTTGGCCCAAGGTATGGACGGCTTTTACTACGTATACACAAAGTTAAATCATGGTAGCGACTTACAATGATGAATCCAAGCATAGAAGACTCATCTTTAACAATCTAGACGAAGTCTGAATGTAAAGATGTCTTAATGTCTATCAACAAATGCAAATAACACGGACGTTATCGAGATCGGCGGTAGAGATCTGTCAAAGATAAATATCTTTAACTAACTTGGCTCAAGAATCACTGCTAATGGCTCACACTCTCCCGAAATCACAAGTCCCGTTAGTACCGCATGGCTAAAATGACGGACAATGATTCATGTATTTTGTGGTAAGATCAAAGATCAACTCAAGTAAAAAACATACGGCCCTGCTGTTTGCTCAGTCGCCTTGTATGGTGAAGAACGTTGGTGTGCAACGGAAGAAGCAGAGCAATAACTTGCTGTAACGAAGTATACGTAGCTTTCAAGATGGTGTCTATAAAGGACGTACGTTCCAAAAAAAGAGCTGGCATTGAGCTTCTTTCGACGGAAAACCAGAGCATCGCAAACATTTATAGGTGCCTGCAGAATGTTTACGGAGACCCGGCGCTGAACAAAAGCACGGTGAGTCGTTGGGCGAGGCGACGGTAATCGCAACGACGGCGCACAAACCTGTCCGATCCCCTGCGTACCAAAAATTAAGAAACGACTTCAGTGTGTCCGTCGCCACAAAAATGCAACCGAACTTCTTCTCCCTGGCAGGAGCTGACAGAACTTCACTGGACTGTTTTTCCTCATCCATCCTACAGCTCGGATCGAGCTCTTCCGACTTCCACCTGCTAGGGCCAATTAAGGATGTACTCCGCGAGAAGCAGTATGTTGATGTTGGCTCCGACGTCGACCGGTAGAGAGGCGCCATGTGGGCATATTAGCCCACACAGTAAGGTAGCGTAAGCCGTAGCACAGAATAGAGATTATGTTCAAAAATAAGGTTTAGTAGCCAAAAGATTGAGGAGTGATATGGCGTAGTGGAATCCTGAACAAACCAGCCTGCTTTCAGAAAAAGTAAATGTGTTTCATTATTTACTGAGCGCCCCTCGAATTTTGTTGTTATTGGAGATTAATATTAGAAATATTGTGCCAAAATCATGTGTCATGTACTTACAGATAACCTGACGATGGCTGTCTGCCGAAATAAGCCTACTGTAACGAATAAAACGACCTGATATAGTAGCGATTTTGGAAATGTAATTACCTAACACAGAAAAATTGTTATGACGACAACTGTGGCCTGCACCTAAAAGGCGAGTTTCTATGACTGATGCAGTCAGATTGCGATGATTTCAGTTCCTTACTCATTCACTCACTCACTGATCATACCGGAGTCGAGAGTCCATTACTGCAGCAACGTATTTTCGCCATCTGTCCCTGTGTGGGGCTATTTCCTTCCAGTCGAGTTAAGTCGGGTGATGCTGAGGGAATTAGATTAGGAAATGAGACACTTAAGGTAGTAAAGGACTTTTGTTATTTGGAGAGCAAAATAACTGATGATGGTCCAAGTAGAGATGATATAAAATGTAGAATGGCAATGGCAAGGAAGGCGTTTCTGAAGAAGAGAAATTTGTTAACATCAAGTATAGGTTTAAGTATCAGGAAGTCGTTTCTGAAAGTATATGTATGGAGTATAGCCATGTATGGAAGTGAAACATGGACGATAATTAGTTTGGACAAGAAGAGAATAGAAGCTTTCGAAATGTGGCGCTACAGAAGAGTGCTCAAGATTAGATGGGTATATCACGTAACTAATGAGGAAGTATTGAATAGGATTTGGGAGAAGAGGAGTTTGTGGCACAACTTGACTAGAAGAAAGGATCGGTTGGTAGGACATGTCGTGAGGCATCAAGGGATCACCAATTTTGTATTGGAGGTCAGCGTGGAGGGTAAAAATCGTAGAGGGAGACCAAGAGATGAATACACTAAGCAGATTCAGAAGCATGTAGGTTGCAGTAAGTACTGGGAGATGAAGAAGCTTGCACAGGATACAGTAGCATGGAGAGCTGCATCAAACCAGTCTCAGGACGGAAGACCACAACAACAACAACAACACCTTCGATACGTAGGCTCCTCAAATCAGTGTTCACATTGTCCTCCCATCTACGCCTCGATCTCCCCACAGGACGTTTTCCCTCTAGGTGCCCTACCAGTAGCCGGCCGGAGTGGCCGTGCGGTTCTAGGCGCTACAGTCTGGAACCGCGTGACTGCTACGGTCGCAGGTTCGAATACTGCCTCGGGAATGGATGTGTGTGATGTTCTTAGGTTAGTTAGGTTTAAGTAGTTCTAAGTTCTAGGGGACTGATGACCTTAGATTTTAAGTCCCATAGTGCTCAGAGCCAACTTAACTGCTAAGGTCATCAGTTCAAAAATTTTTCAAATGGCTCTGACCACTATGGGACTTAACATCTGTGGTCACCAGTCCCCTAGAACTTAGAACTACTTAAACCTAACTAACTTAAGGACATCACACACAGCCATGCCCGAGGCAGGATTCGTACCTGCGACCGCAGTGGTCGCGCGGTTCCACACTGAAAAGCCTAAAACCGCACGGCCACAAAGGCCGGCGTAAGGTCATCAGTCCCTAAGCTTACACACTACTTACCTAAATTATCCTACGGACAAACACACACACCCATGCCCGAGGGAGGACTCGAACCTCCACCGTGATCAGCCGCACAGTCCATGACTGCTGGACCCTAGACCTATCGGCTAATCCCGTGCGGCGAAAGAAAGAAAGAATCACGCTTAAAGCTCTGCTATTCATGATGATCCTCTGAACATTATAGTGAAGTGGGACTTGGGTGTTAATAGAGTAAGTGATCCCCATGGAAGGCAGTGAGTGCATGCTCTGCAACGTGCTGCCACGCTTACCATAAAGTTACTGAGTCGTTTTTGTGGTAGGGCGTTTCATTTCGTCCACCAGTGCGGTTGGTAACTGCGGAATGCTCGTCGGAACATGTAGACGTATTCCAGTTCGTCTCCCCAACGCATCCTACAAGTTCTTTATGTGACTTAAGTCGGTGGAATGGTTTAGGCCAGTTCATTCGCCGATATTCTCTCGTTCCAAGAGGTAGTAATAATGAGCGTATGGCACTGGTGGCCAAGAGACCCCTCGCGGGGCGATTCGGCCGCCGCTCCACAAGTTCTTTAACGCCACTACTGCGACTTGCGAGTGAATGAGGATGAAATGATGATGAAAGACACACAACACCCAGCCATGTCGAGGCAGAGAAAATCCCTGACACCGCCGGGATCGAACCCGGGACCCCGTGCGCGGGTAGCGAGAACGCTACCGCAAGACCAAGAGGTGTTGCACCTGCGTTGTAGGCTGCAGATGCACATTGGCATCTCTTGACACGATGTCAGCGCCAAAATTCAGCCCTGAGAAGAGGCATTTGGGGAAGTAGCACAGTGTCACAATAACGTTGAATGATGAGTGTATGAAATATAAGGATTTGGAGGTCAGTATGCCTACGCAATATTATACTAACCCCCCCCCCCCCTCCCCTCACGTAACACCAGCAATGGATGCGTTCGGACCTGACTATTTTTATGGACAACAATGCGCGACGGCATGGAGGAGAGACCCGGTGAATGAACCGGCCCGCCTGTACTCCCGACTGACTTCCCACCGAGTACGAGGGGATGCGTTGGCGCCAAAATAATCTGGTTTGGAATATCAATTCCATGTTATGCTTGTGTCCTCTAAGAAAACTCAGAGTGTATCAAAAAGAATCATCCTATTTTATTTGAGGGCCGGCCGATTTGGCCGAGCGGTTCTAGGCGCTTCAGTCTGGAACCGCGCGACTGCTACGATCGCAGGTTCGAATCCTGCCTTGGGCATGGATATGTGTGATGTCCTTAGGTTAGTTAGGTTTAAATAGTTCTACGTTCAAGGGGACTGGTGACCTCAGATGTTAAGTCCCATAGCGCTCAGAGCCATTTGAACCATTTTTTAAATTCGAGATGTGTGCGTCAACAACGTACTGTTGGAAAGAGCAAACAGTCGAGTTTTACATGGTTCCCGCTAGGTAGCACCAGTGTGGGCCCTCTTCAGTTCTAGTAAAATGTTGTCGGGACAACAAAAAGCGTTTTGTGTTCTACGTTTTGCGCAGTGCGGGTCAGTAATAACTGTTCAGCGTGACTTTCGTACTAGGTACGGTGTGGATCCTCCTAGGCACAGAGCATTATACGAGGGAATGAAGAGTTGCGAAAAACATGATGTTTATGTACAGGCAAATCGCAGGGCCGTCCCCGAGCGCCTGACATAGACGTCTAACGCATCCGCCATAGTTTCACAAGGAGTCCGCAGAAATCCGTTCGCTGAGCATCTCGACAGCTACACGTGCCCCCGATGTTCGCCTAGCATGTGCTGCGTCGACGTTTGCACATGAAACCACACATAATTCAGCTATTCCAGTCTCTTCGTGAAGATGATGAACAACAACGTGTGGAGTTCTGTGATTTCATTCTTGGCAAGATGAAGGATGATAGTTTTCTTCCACGCTTAGTGTTTAGTGACGAGGCAACATTCCATTTAAATGGAAAGGTGAACCGCCATAATGAGGGAATATGGGGTCCGGAACAACCACATGAAGTTGTACAACACGAGTTGTGTAGTTTCACGGCAATAGGCGTATGGTCCGTGTTTCTTTGCCGAGAACACTGTTATGCTTGAGAACTTTCTTTTTTCACAGTTGGAGACTGATTCGAACGACTTTATTTACCAACAGGATGGAGCATCGTCACACTGGCATCTGAGAGTGCGGGAATTTTTAAATCAAAGGAGTACTGAACGATGGATCGGTTGCACTGGACCGAATGATTCAGCCTTACGTTACCGGTCTCCAAGGTCACTGGACCTGACTCTATACGATTATTTCTTGTGTGTGTGTGTGTGTGTGTGTGTGTGTGTGTGTGTGTGTGTGTGTGTGTGTGTGTGTGTGTGAAGGGGGGGGGGAATAAAAGACTGTTTACGTGCCTCTGTTACCAACAACAATGAATGAACTAAGACATCGCATAACAGCAGCTGGGGAAGCTGTAAATAAAGACATGCTCGCTGCAGTGTGGGAACAATTTGAGTACCTCATTGACATATTCCGTGCATCTCCAGGGGGGCATATTGGACACCTATGAGAAGGTATGAAAAAGACTGAGTTTCCCGTTCATCAAAAAACAAAATTCATTGTATATGTTTATTAGTTTCAGAAATTTAGACGTGCCAAATCGGATGATTCTTTTCGATACATCCTGTATAAGAAGTTTTAGCAATAGATTCTAGTTGTTTTAGGGGAAAAGACTATGGTATCCAAACACCTAAATTTCAGAGCAGCTTTCGGATTGTCACTGTATTCCCAGAAATGGTAAACTTTTACGGTCCTTTCGTACTTCACCATATTTTACTAACAGCCGGCGAGCAGCTGTTTTGGGACAGACTTACGTTTTTATTTGGTAAGTGAGCTAATGGCAAAAACCTCGACTCTGTACCCGCAGAAAAGTTTCCTCCACATACACTCGCAACTGTCGCACACGTGCAGTTATCGACTCCTTCGGTGGCCGTAAAGCAGCCTTCAGTTCGTCTAGACATGTGCTAAATCTCCGTGCCGAGATACACAGACCGTAACGTACTCGACGTAAATCGCATTTCATTGCGGGACAAACGCGCTATTAAAAGGATAAGAAGTGAGAAAAAGCTCTTACTCGCATCGCTGCACAGCATTTAGAGGCAAGAGCAAGCAGTTAATTTCCAGGTTTCACAACTTACTACAATTAAAACGACAAGTACAAATTACATCGTTTCACCTCAGCAAAATATAATGCAGTATTTAAGAACCTCTTCAACCTAATGAAAGACAAGGGCATTAAATAAATTAGCATCGTGACTTGTTTAAGAGACTTCTGCATTTTCAGTATGGAGTATTCTTAGGAACCGCCATTAGACCACGATTACTGCTCAAATCGTCATCTAACCCGATGTAACATCCTACATATTATAAAAACGTAATTATTTAGTATAGTCCACATCTCATCCTAAACCACTGAACCGATTTAGACCAAACTCGGAAAGTATATCGCTGTGTGGAAAGAATCGCTGTGGAGGTGCGAACCATCTATTGAAGGGATTGGAGTGAAAAAGACATGTAGCACACGACGTTCTAATACTCATACTTTATTCATCGAGTATTTGAGAATGACAGCACTTGGTGACTTGCAACAAACTGTATAAATAATTTCAAAACTTAACGGAACTTCTTTGCGCTGACAACCGCCGCAAAATGATGAAATGAAAAACCTTCGTCGCTTACTATATTTTCGCTGTTGGTATAGTAGAAATGCTGCATCAGGTATGATGTTTTAATTTATTACTTGTCTACTGCTAACTGTATTCGTGAGACATTTTGTAGTCAGTATTCACATATAACGCTGAATGTACCAGAAAATTTTTTATCATTGCACGGTTCTAGGCGCTTCAGTCCGGAACCGCGAGGCTGCCACGGTCGCAGGTTCGAATCCTGCCTCGGGAATGGATGTGTGTGATGTCTTTAGGTTAGTTAGGTTTAAGTACTTCTACGTTCTAGGCGACTGATGACTTCAGATGTTAAGTCCCATAGTGCTCAGAGACGTTTGAACTATTTGTATCATTTGTATCATTGCACAACACATAATTCAGAAAGTGTGACGTCATAAACAAAGAGCTCTGTGAAAACGAAAGGGCAAGGCGAAATGCATTAGAGGTACAGGTGAAATATGTTTGCAAATACGAGTGAAATATATTAAATATATGTGAAGTATATGTGACATGTACGTAAGCTGTCAAAGGTGCGGGTAAAATGCTCCTCCTAAACGTCTGGATCGATTTCAATCGAACTTGGTATACATATTACTTACAATATGTGATCAAAAGTATCCGGACACCTGGCTGAAAATGACTTACAAGTCCGTGGCGCCCTCCGTCGGTATTGCTGGATTTCTATATGGTGTTGGCCCATCCTTAGCCTTGATGACAGCTTCCACTCTCGCAGGCATACGTTCAGTCAGGTGCTGGAAGGTTTCTTGGGGAATGGCAGTCCATTCTTCACGCAATGCTGCACTGAGGAGAGGTATCGGTGAGGCCTGGCACGAAGTCGGCATTTCAAACATCCCAAAGGTGTTCTGTAGGATTCAGGTCAGGGCTCTGTGCAGTCCTGTCCATTACAGGGATGTTATTGTCTTGTAACCATTCGCCCACAGTCCGTGCATTATGAACAGGTGCACGATCGTGTTGAAAGATGCAATCACCATCCCCGATTTGCTCTTCAACAGTGGGAAGCAAGAAGGTGCTTAAAACATCGATGTTTCCCTGTACTGTGATACTGCCTCGCAAAACAACAGGGGGTGCAAGCCTCCTCCATGAGAAACACGACACACCATAACACCACCACCTCCTAATTTTACTGTTGGCACTACACACGCTAGCAGATGGCGTTCACCGGGCATTCGTCATACCCACACCCTGCCATCGGATCGTAACATTGCATACCGTTTTTCCACTGTTCAATCGTCCAACTTTCACGAACCTTACACCAAGCGAGGCGTCATTTGGCATTTACCGGCGTGATGTGTGGCTTATGAGCACCCGCTCGACCATGAAATCCAAGCTTTCTCACCTCCGGCCTAACTGTCATAGTATTTGCAGTGAATTCTGATGCAGTTTGTAATTCCTGTCTGATGGTCTGGATAGATAGACGCCTCTTACACTTTATGACCCTCTTCAACAGTCGGCAGTCTCTTGTCAGTCAACAGACGAGGTCGGTCTGTACTCTGATGTGCTGTACGTGTCCCTTCACGTTTCCACTGCGCTATCACATTGGAAACAGTGGACCTAAGGATGTTCAGGAGTGTGGAAATCTCGAGTACAGACGTATGACACAAGTGACACCAAGTCACCTACCCACGTTCGAAGTCAGCGAGTTCCGCGAAGCGCCCCATTCTGCTCTCTCGCGATGTCTAATGACTACTGAGATCGCTAACATGAAGTACCTGGCAGTAGGTGGCAGCACAATGCCTCTAATACGAAAAACGTATGTTTTTGGGTTGTCCGGATACTTTTTATCAGATAGTGTATCTATTTGGAAAGAGATATTGTGGGGGTAAGAATCAGCAATCTTCTGTTGGGGTGGAGTCGACACCGTGGAGATAGAAAGGGGAGGAAGAGATGGTTTGACGGGTTGACGGGGGGGTGGGGGGGGGCAAGGAGGAGATAGAAGCAGATATGAGGAAGGACGGTATGGACAGTGAGAGGGTGTAATGGTACTTGAATTACGTAACCATTATGGTACCTCACCTCTACCTCTCGATACCAGCAATGTTTTACTGTGTTTCTGTAAAGTAGTTGACATATCTCTGAGACAACATTCAGATTTGATTTCATTAATGTAGAGGTACTCTGATACATCGATATGTTTATGTTGCAATGATATTATTCTTATGTGTATTCTTTCTTTTGTCACTATGATATTTGACGTACTTGTAACTCCGATTTTTGGGCGCGTAAGCGATTATTAGTTAGTTGTTAGAGAGTCGGACCTTGATAAAGTCAAGTCTTGGACGTCATGTTGGAAAGACGCATTTGTAGTCAGCTTCTAAAATGTGAACTTTAACAGCGAGGAAAATGTTTTCAAGTATGTTTTGTATTTTGTAGTGATGTTTTGAGTGTTACGTGACATTGCAACAAAGGCAATAAAAAAGAAGTGTAACTTGAATTCGGAGTGCTGATTAATTTTTTACATCACCATTGTGCTAACTTTGAAAGGTTTAATCTTCAAGAATGGTTTGTGAAGCGCATCTACAAAACTTTTGAATATCGCAGAATAAAACCTAGGCCTCTTTGCATCCGAGCTTGGAATCATCACCACCTAGATTTTCGACGATTGAGCCATGATTTTACAACGAGACCAGCGTGGGAAACACGAAAAGATGAGTGCCTAGTTTGTTCATTATTACATGAAATGACTTTATTAACTGTGCTCTAATGACACCTGCCACAGAATAACTTTGTTGTTGTCCCAAAATGCAGTATTTAGCAGCGTGAGCAACACCACAATCGTTATTAAATTTTGACCTTTGTTGTGGTAGGGTTGTTAGAAGGGGGAGGAGGAAATGGGCAGAGAAAGGGAAGTAGAGGAAATGGACAGAGAGAGGGGACAAGTGGAGTTAGGCAGTGGATGAAAAGAGAATGAGATGTGCAGAGAGAAGGATAATAAGGAGATGGAAGGGGAAGGAAGTGACAGAAAGAGGGTAGGATCAGTTTGACACAGACACACACACACACACACACACACACACACACACACACACACACAGAGAGAGAGAGAGAGAGAGAGAGAGAGAGAGAGAGAGAGAGAGAGAGAGAGAGAGAGAATGGGGGTTGGATCAGGCGGGCAATGAGAGTGGGAGAAGGAGAAGGTCAGAGAGGAGCGTGGAGGAGATGGACAGAGAGAGAACGAAGGAGGGGATGATAATAAAATTTGAGTAAGTACATACCTGGGCAACGCTGGGTATTCAGCAAGTGTTGATAATTGTTTCAAAGCAAATACACATATTTTCGGAAGTGGTAGTGAGGAAATAAGCTAGTACTTACCTATAGGCTTAATGACTGTAACTTTGTGTCCAACTGGACACGGAAGCAACTACCATTCTTTAACAATAAAATACCGTATAGCGCCCCCTCTGGTCTTGATAATTACCTCGATTCCGCGAGGAAGAGACTCCACAAGTTTCTTCAGGTAGGCCATATACAGCTGAAGCTGCCTATTGGTTATCAGCTGTCACACAACTGAGAAATTGAGCACGTGTTGATTGCTGCGTAAGACTCGCTGTTCCAAACCAAACAGCCCAAGACATTTTCTACTGGAATGTTATCGAGTGATTCAGCGAACAGTTCGAGGTGTGTCAGGATACCTTTATGTTTGTCAAATCAGGACCGTATCCATGTAGCCCCGCTAACAATGTCGTTGCATGTTGGAAGACAGGAGTGTTCCATAGCTCTCTTACCATGAAGATAGAAAACAAACGGTAATACTTGATCACTGAGAATGTTGAAACAAACAGCCTGGTTCGTTTGTTCGTTTTCACGGTAACCTAAACGAACGGGTTGAAGTTATAATGAAAGCATGACCGAGCTCCCTGCAAACTGAACTACGACCTCCACAAGCTAGGGATTCAACGCTGCACTGAGTCGTTGGTGCACTCGACGCATTGCATAACGTGAAAAGAAGCGAAATCGTTACTCTTTGGATCACTGGCACACCTTCAATCAACTACCGTGTCTTCTGGCCCACTGAAGACACGTAGCTTTATGAGCCATTGTAAGCAGTGGCATTTCGTGAGGTACCCGGCTCCAGAAGTCCATTGCATACAGTTCTCTTCGCATTGTTTGCTCCTTAACTAGTTGAGGTGGACTCACATTCAGCGGCAGCAGCAATCTCTCTCGGTTTGAAACGTATTTTCACTAACAACGAGCCGCGCGGGACTAGCCGACCGGTCTGAGGCGCTGCACTCATGGACTGTGCGGCTGGTCGCGGCGGAGATTCGAGTCCTCCCTCGGGCATGGGTGTGTGTGTTTGTCCTTAGGATAATTTAGGTTAAGTAGTGTGTAAACTTAGGGACTGATGACCTTAGCAGTTATGTCCCATAAGGTTTCACACACATTTGAACATCTGAACTAACATGGAGTGACACTCGTGTCCTGACGCTGTAGTTTAGGATATTTTTACGATTACTGTAATTTCGCTGTATCTCGCGTGGCCGTCCCTGGTATACCATTCTCTGTAGACACGTTGGACAATCCACGTTGACACACTAACAAATCGGCAACTTCATTTCCGGTGTGATCATGATCAAACCATTTCTCCTCTCTGCCACACTTCCATGTCGCCCCATCTTGCTGCGCCGATTCGATGCAGTCAAATAGCAGATACCCACTATTTCACTGCTATAAGTTACGTGAGCGGCGTAAAGTCAGACGATTGCGTGGTACCAGTTCTGTGCAATGTACACTGCTCCGAAGCCACCAGAGTGGTATTTTAGGCGAGTGACTAATATTTTATCCTGTAAGTTTAATTCTCTACTGAAACAAAAATTATATTTATATGAAGATGGTATCTGTTCTTTCGGGCATTTCCGAAAGAACAGATACCATTCGGAAATATCCGAAAGACAGACACCATTGGTGACCATGCAGATCGTTAGAATGAAATTACAATGAAATGAATACCCCAAGCAGAATACAAGCGTTGATATAAATCAACGGGGACAGTTGAAAATGTGTGCCCCGACCGGGACTCGAACACGGGATCTCCTGCTTACATTGCAGACGCTCTATCCATCTTTTTTTCTTTCTTTTTTTTCGATATAGTTCGTTGCGTTTGGTCTGGGCGGACGTCACAAGACATCAACTTGATCTTTGATTTCTTGACTCAGTTATTTTACAGAGAGCACGCAGCCCTCTGACCGAACACGCTGAGCTACCGTGCTGGCTATCTGAGCCACCGAGGACACAGATGATAGTGCGACTGCAAGGACTTATCTCTGGCACGCCTCCCGTGAGACCCACATTCGCAACTCATTGTCCCACACTATATTCATAGTGCCATTTGACCATCTTCTTCTATGCGGATGCTCAAACAGTGCCCGAACTCTTACGGGAATCAACAGTAAAGCCGCGAGTAATTATGATGGACAGGGACACTATGAACATAGTGCGGGAAATGAGTTGGGAATTTGGGTCTCACGGGAGGGGTGCCAGAGATAAGTCCCTGCAGTCGCACTATCCTCTGTGTCCTCGGTGGCTCATATGAATAGAGCGTCTGCGATGTAAGCAGGAGATCCCGGGTTCGAGTCCCGGTCGGGGCACACGTTTTCAACTGTCCCCGCTGACTTATATCAATGCCTGTATCCAGCTAGGGGTATTCATTTCCTTGTAAAAACTATATTGTTGAAAAGAAATAGCCACGTCAAAGAAACAAATATCTTTGAAAGTCAACGGACAAACCAGCATTTCGATATACTCGTTAATACCCTGCCCGTAATGCTCCTATGATTGGCCATTGGGGAGAGATAATACGATCTTGCTAAACAGAGCAGGGTTTGGCAGGCACGACAACAAGCTGTAGAAACTCTCGTCGTATGTGGGCAGGTATTACTTTGTCCAAATAAAAGCAAAGGATGGCTTGCCATGAAGGACAACATTACGCGACGCAGAAAATCATCGACGTGCCACTGTGATGCAAGGGTGCCGTCCAAAGGCATCCTGCTATGAAAAGAAATGGTACTCCAGACAATCATTCCTGGATGTCGGGCCGTATGGCGAGCGACAGTCACGCTGGTATCCCACCACTGTCTGGGATTGATTGGCTGGAGTATAATTGTCTTCAGTTGTGAGTCGCACTTTGAACTGAGCCTCGATGACCAGCGAAGATGTGTCTGGAGCCATCGTGCACATTCATGGAATAGCAACCCGATTGTCGCCCGCCATACGACCTGTTAACCAGGACTGATAACCTGGGGTGCCATTTATTTCCATTGTCTTTGGTTACCATCTGCGGCATCCTTACGGCACAGTGGCAAGTCAACCATATTGTGCAGCACGTTTTATTGCCCTTCGTGGCAAGCAATCATGGGCTTACATTTCATCAAGATAATGCCCGACCACACAAAGAACCAGTTTCTACTGCTTGTCTTCGTGCTTGCCAAACTCTACATTGGCCTGTAAAGTCCCCAATTGGGAGCGTTTGGAACAATGTGGGTAGCGCCCTCCAAAAATTCCGAGATTTTGTCGATCTAATGCTCCGATTGGACATAATTTGGCACGATATTCCTCGAGAGGGCATCCAATTCTGTCAATCAATGACAAGCAGAATGACTCCTTGCATAAGAGCCAGAGGTGAACCAACGCATAACCGACTTCCTCAATTTGTGAAACTCTTTCTCCTGAATGAATCATTAAATTTTTCTGCAATTTTAATAATTTGTTTGTCTCTACATTTATATTACATCTAACCTTTACCATCCCAGTCGAGTACTTTCTTCGTGGTGCGTTTATTTATTTATTTATTTATTTATTTGAGTTTATCTTAGTCAGTTACTTGCTTCCACATCCATTTCCTCTCCACACGTAAAACATTAAACGTTACCAAAATTTTCACCATAAATGTGGAAATTACAGAAACTAAGTGTGATTAAAGTATTCACTGACGAATCGAAAATAATTTTTCGTTCTTATGTGAATTCAGCAATCTTTTTTGTTATCTCCATCGAAAGAAACATAAATGTTCCCTCTAGACAAAATGGTTCAAATGGCTCTGAGTACTATGGGACTTAACATCTGAGGTCATCAGTCCACTAGAACTTAGAACTACTTAAACCTAACTAACCTAAGGACATCACACACAATCATGTCCGAGGCAGGATTCGTCGCGCGGTTCCAGACTGAAGCGCCTAGAACCGCTCGGCCATTCCGGCCGGCCTCCCTCTAGACACGTCAAAGTTCACGATAGCGGTAGTGCCCATTATGGTGAACGAGAGCCTGATTATATCTCAGTTGTTAAGTTTACTGGTGATTCTCAAAACCCCAGCATTACGGTGTGTGACGATATCAATCATATAAAAGTAATTCAGGATTTATCGTAAGTATTTCGGTACATTGGCTACTGCTACAATTTTGATGACGACCTGCTGTAGTGCCATTTAATCTTTGTGCTCCTCATAATCTATGTATTTGTGTGATTTTATAAAATGAATATGGTCGATACGACTTGGTAATGAGAATTTTCAACACTGGAGTCACTGGGAGTAATGCGCAGACTTAAAGCACATGGCTCAAGCAACGCCTGCGCAGCGATCTACAAATACACCACGCGTGTGCCATGGAGGTGGGGAGCTCTTCAATAGAATAGCTTAGTGTTCTTTCGTCAGTAATCCGTATACAACCTGCGACGGCACGAAGACTCTGCACCGCAAGTTACTGACATCCGGTTTCTGTCCCAAAATTTCATGGAAGGATCTGCAAGTGATTTACGAAACACTCGTTCCGTAAATGCCACACTTTGATAACCTTCAAATCGGAAGTAAATATTTGAAGATAGCTATTTTTCGTCTCTAATACTTTCTTCATCATAATTTTTTTATAGATATATGTCGTCTGTGTACGCTGAGACTTGTAGTCTCATCATTGACATTTCAAGCTATATTTTCTGTTTCACAAAGCATGCTGTAACGTCGACATGAGAGTATCAGCTCAATGAAGCCAAAGCGAAATGACATTAGTTGTGACACGCAGGTAACAGGTAACTTCCCTCGATTTGATGTGGTTTGCCGTAGTGAGAACCGAACCCGGATCCATTGCGGCTTTCGCGGGCAATGCCCTCACCACCTGAGTCATACGAGCGCGGCCCACGGCAGCGCCGCTTCTCACTTAGTTTCCCGCCTCCACGGGGACTCTTCTACATATCTTTATGGTGTAGCGTCTCCGCGGGAAAGATTACGGTGCAGAATGGGTTAGCCACAACAAAAAGACATATTCCAGCATTCTCGAGCAAAGCACACGGTGGGGTGGCGAAGACACTAAAGGCTGTTTTACAAGAGAGACTTTCTTTTCTCAATTGGCTACTCGGAAGGCTGAGTCTATTGCAGTGCCCCTGGCGCATTATTGCTATACTGAGACTCACTTAGAGCGAGCGATCGTTTCACGTTCACACGCCAGCACCTAAACTGCGTGTCTGTTGAATGCTATCTGCTGTTCAGTTTGGCGTCCATACTACTGCACGCTCATGTGTGTTTGTTATACCTCTATCTTACAGGTATATTTCCTTTATTTATACGCTCTTCAATTGTACCTTTGTTTAAACCATAATCAATGTTTTCTATGTAGTAGCATTTTGATAGAAAGTTACTTGTTTCATTGTAATCATTAGCCATTTAGGCAGATTCGTTTAGGATACAAGTATGTACCGCATCCACACACATTGTTTAAGGGCTATTACTCTATAACGTTGATTTATTTATGACATGTTTCGAGCTAATAGTGATCATCATCAGCCATCGAAGCTTACGAATTACTTAAATTCATGTGTATTCTTCCCAAAAGAAGTGTGGTCGTGTAAATATTTCGGGCAATAGTGTGCTGTTGAGTTACTGTAAGCCAACAGTATAGTATCATCAAAAACATTTACCTGCCGGCACGTGTTTCGGGAACAAATACGCTGTTCACCTCTTTCACTTTTATGTGAGCTAGCATATGTTCTCTACATTAAGAACACTCTAGCAACCCATGAAATCAGTGATAATGTAGTCAACAATACCAGTGGCATAAAATACTATTTTAAATGATTTGTACGGCTTGATGACGAACGTTCGTGGCTCGAAACGCATTAGTAACATTTTAAGAATCACTTACACCAAGTGGCAAGAAGGGCATTCCTAACCAAAATAAGTCTACAAGTATCAAACATAGGTCTCGATTTAAGGAAGAAATTTCTGAGAATGTACGTTTGGAGCACAGCATTGTATGGTAGCGAAACATGGTTTGTGGGGAAACCGGAACAGAAGAGAATCGAAGCATGTAAGATGTGGTGCTAGAGACGAATGTTGAAAATTGGGTGGACTGATAAGGGGACCAATGAGGGGTTTTGTGCAGAATAGGAGAGGATAGAAATATGTGGAAAACCCTGACTGGTCCCCGCGGAGGTTCAAGTCCTCCCTCGGGCATGGGTGTGTGTGTGTGTGTTTGTCCTTAGGATAATTTAGGTTAAGTAGTTTGTAAGCTTAGGGACTAATGACCTTAGCAGTTAAGTCCCATAAGATTTCACACACATTTGAAAATTTTGAAAACACTGACAAGGAAAAGGGACAGGATTATAAGGCATCTGTGACTACATGAGGGAATGACTTCTATGGTACTAGAGGGGGCTGTAACGGGTAAAAACTGTAGAGGAAGACAGAGATTGGAATACAACTAGCAAATAATGGAGGACGTAGGTTGCAAGTGCTACTCTGAGATGAAGAGGTTGACACTGTAGAGGAATTCATGACGGGTCGCATCAAACTAGTCAGAAGACCGATGACGCAAAAAGACCAAATGATTCCATGGTATGTTACAAACTTGCAGGGACGATGAAAAATGTTCTGATACCTCTGACAGTGGACGTCTTCTACTGCATGGACAGTGGACGTCTTCTACTGCATGCTCTTCCTTTTCCACATTTTGGGTAGTATAGACCAAATAAAACATGAACTGTAATAAGCATACTTTAAGAGCTATAAGCGCTTGTTTAGTAGTTGTGTTACACATTAGCACAGATTAACGGGTGTTCATGGCTCTTAAGGAATGCACTTTAGTGCCCATGTTTACCGAACACTATTTTCGTATTTTAGTCCATACTACCTCCTCCCTAATTATCGAAACGAAAGAGCTTGCGGTATATGAGGTCTACTGTCAGAAGTATCAGAACGACTTCCTCACCTAAAACTGATAATTTATCCTTTTTCATCATTCCTTGCAGTTTTTTTATCATCATCAAGGAATCACCCTGTATAGCAACGTAAGCACTTATTAAATAAATGTGAACAGTTAAGGATAAAAAACATTGCTATTCGTTGCAGTACAAACGTATAATGATGAGCCGAAACGTTACGACCACTCACTGTAACCTTTCACTGCTGGTACTGACTTGCCTTGAAACTTCTGGCTGATAGGCCGTGATCGATGTATAAAACTTTCTTCTTGCGTTTCATCTCTTTCTGCGGGAGACATCTTCAGAGGTAAATCTGTGAACTGCAACCAAAACTCGAGGGAGCTCGGAATATATAGGCGGTCTAGAGGGTCCATTACATGACGTCAACGTTGCATCGTATGAATAACGATCGATTACTTTCAGTCGAGGATATTGGTATTTCCAGAGATAAGCTCGAAGCCTATATCTACGGCGCTCCCTCGAGTTCTGGTTCAAGTTCGCCGCTTGATCTCTGAAGATGTCTCCGCAGTCGGAGATGAAACGTTAGGAGGAAGTTCTATACGTCTATCATGGCCGGTCTGCCCGGAAGTTACAGGTGAAGATATTGACCAGTGTCCTGGTGCCGTAGCGCACACGTGACACTGTAAATAAAGTACATAAAAAAGGAGCCGAGACGAATAGGGAACCATTATAGCGACGATACGGGCCGCTATGAAATCCACTATTAGCAACTCTCACAAAGGATAGATTGTTACCACAGCGCCTGGGGACGAGTATCTCGGGAACGGTGGAACTGTTCGAGTGCTACTGTCGTGCGCATCTATGGAAAGTGTCCGACTAACGCTGACACCACGAGTTAGTAACGAGTTGTTTGATGTGCACGCCTCATCACAAATGTGGTGTCTGAGGCTTGCCCGCTCTGTGAAGTACGGTGTGTGGCGATCTGTGGCACGTTTTACGACAGAGTACGCTGCTGATGCAGACAAAATTGCTTCCAAACACAGCGTGCAGAGCACACTGTTGAACATGGGACTCCGCAACGGACGACCGCTATGTGTTTCCATGTTGACCCAACGATGTCGTCGCGACTGCTATGGGCATTGCACCATCGAGACTGGACCGTGGCTCAATGGAAACGTGTCACCTCCTCGGATGAATCACGTTTCTTGTTAGACCAGGTCGATGGTTGTATACGGATACGCAGTCATTCAGGAGAACGGCTGGTCGAAACACGCACGGCGCCGTGGCTCCAGGCCGGTGGGAGCCGTACATGCTGCGGGGAACATTCAGCTAGGCTTTCATGGCAGTAATCTAAGGCAAAATAATATCTGTGGACGATGTTGACATTATTGCCCACAGCCAGCGTCGCTTCAGGCTTGATGTCTTCCGGATGGCGACGGTGCCGGCCGTGCGGTTCTAGGCGCTGCAGTCTGGAACCGCGAGACCGCCACGGTCGCAGGTTCGAATCCTGCCTCGGGCATGGATGTGTGTGATGTCCTTAGGTTAGTTAGGTTTAACTACTTCTAAGCTCTAATGACCTCATAAGTTGAATTCCATAGTGCTCAGAGCCATTTGAACCATTTGGATAGCGATGGCATAATCCAGAAGGATGTCGGCGTCACAAGGACGGTGTTGTGCAACAGTGGTTTGAGGAGGATAGTAGTGCACTCACGTTGATATCTCTGACACCAAATTCGCCCGATCTGAACCCGATGAAACACCATAGCGGCACCAGCTCCGAGCCCATAAACCGTAGTCCCGCAGTTTACTGAAACTGTGTGACCTGTGCGTATTGGTCTCGTGCCACATACCTCCGGAAACCTACCAGGGTCTTGTTGAGTCCCTGCCACGCTAGTGTCTTGCGTTCCAAACTTCGACCAACACGCCATTGACTAAGTGGCCGTAATCTTTTGGCTCATTTCTTTCATTTTTTGTAAACACAAAAAATGGATGGGAAACTATAGGAAATATGAGCGTCCATATCACGCATCGCCTTAGTGAAGGAAAAGAGAGACGCAGAGGCAAAAGAAGGTTGAGTAGTGTCTCCTACGCTGCAAAGACGAGAAAACGGGAAGCGAATGCACGATGTGTTGGTTAATCAACTGCAGGACAAAGATCCCTAGGCTTACACACTACTTAATCGAACTTAAACTAACTTGTGCTAAGGACAACACACACACACACACACACACACACACACACACACACACACACACACACACACACACAGAGCGAGGTGGCCTGGACTCGCATTCGGGAGGACGACGATTCAATCCCTCGTCCGGCTATCCGACACGGTATAAGGAGGTGCCCCATGACTTGTCACCTCATTGTAATCTGCATCACCACTAGGCAGGTTGACCGCCAGTATGGGGTAAGTCACACGACCGTGTGGAACATTCTCCCGAACTGCCACACCTGTGGAGGAACATCATGGTATGGTGACAGTGAACCATGAGCTCTCGTTCAGCCTCGATGTCTGGGCGTGGATTATCGGCGACCGCCTCGTGGGACCAGTCATTCTTCAACAACGCCTCACAGGCGAGGTACGTCTACACTACCTGATACGATGATTAATTTGGGTGCTACATGATGGTGTTCCAGCTAACAGAGTGGAGCTAAAACCGTAAAGACATAACATTCCTGTTTGTCTGGTGTGTTGCTTTCAGTCATTACACTAATAAAGAGTATTCATCTCCACCTTAAAGTGGATATACCTCTCTTAGAACGCATTTGCGGCCGCATGTCCACGTGATCTTTTTTGCTTCTTATCCTACCAGGGATAGTTTCCTGTATTGCAACCCATTTACGAAAATCACCCTGCATAATGAAATGCCGTGTGGTTGCTAGAACATCTTGTAATTTGTTATCCTTTATAGTGTATGACTTGTGTGTTGCGTCAACATAGCAAATTGCACACAACTGATCTGTAGCTAAATGGCGCTGAACGAAAGGAAATAGACAAACCGCTATCACGCCTGAAGAGGAGGATGTGAGCACCCAAAATGCCCTGTGGAAGAAAATGATAATGACTTGACAAAGAAAACACTTGTTTTAATTTGTCTTTTATATAATTTTACTTACAACGATCTTACAAAATATGAAACAGTTGTTATAAAATTTCATGCACTCTGTCACCATGTCCCGAATTAACTGCGAATTAACAATCTACTTTACATTCCACGTCATAAATTTCATTAACAACAAATTTATACTTCTTTTTCATTACTGTGTCGTTATACATTTAAGCACCAACGAAACTGGTACAGGCACGCGTATCCAAGTACAGAGATATCTAAACAGGCAGAATACGGCACTGCAGTCAGCAACGCTCATGCAAGACAAGTGTCTGGCCTAGTTGTTAGATCGGTAACTGCTGCTGCAATGGCAGATTATCAAGATGTAAGCGAGTTATAACGGGGTTTCACGAGCGATGAGACACAACAGCTCCGAGGTAACGATGAAGTAGGGATTTTCCCGTACGACCATTTCACGAGTGTATCGTGAATATCAATAATCCGGTAAAACAGAGATCTCAGACATCGCTGCGGCTGGGAAAAGATCCTGCAAGAACGGCACCAACGACGACTGAAAAGAACCGTTCAACGTGACCGAAGTACAACCCTTCAGCAGATTGCTGCTGATTTCAGTGCTGGGTCATCAGCAAGTGTCAGCGTGTAAACTATTCAACGAAACATCATCGATATGGGCCACTCGTGTATATTTGATCACTGCACGTCACCAAGATTTAAAGCCTCGCCTGGGCCCGTCAACAGCGACATTGAACTGTTGATGACTGGAAACTTGTTGCCTGGTCGGACGAGTCTCGTTTAAAATTGTATCGAGAGGATTGACGTGTACCGATACGGAGACAACTTTTTGAATCCATGGACCCTTCATGTCAGCAGGGGATGGTTCAAGCTGGTGGAGACTCTGTAATGGTGTGGGAGCGTGTGCAATTGGAGTGATATGCGACCCCTGATACGCCTAGATACGACTTTGACTGGTGACACGTACATGAGCATCCTGTCTGATCACCTGCATCAATTCAGGTCCATTGTGCATTCCGACGGACTTGGACAATTCCAGCAGGATAATGCGACATCCCACATATCTGGGATTGCTACAGAGTGACTCCAGGAACACTCTTTTGAGTTTAAACACTTCCGCTACCCACCAAACTCCCCAGACATAAATGCATATGTGGAATGCCTTGCAGCGTGCTGTTCAGATGACATCTCCACCCCCTCGTACTCTTACGGATTTGTGGACAGCCCTGCAGGATCCATGGTGTCACTCCAGTACTACACCAGACATTAATCGAGTCGATGTCACGTCGTGTTGCGGCACGTCTGCGAGTTCCCGGGGGCCCTACATGATATTACGCAAATGTACCTGGCTCTTCAGTGTTTAAATACTATCTCAATGGATACATCAACTTCCACAAATCTTGGATCATAGTTTAAGTATGAGGAGGCGTGCGAGACAATCCTTCAGAATATCGTGTCTCTAAAGTTGAAATACATTTGTCGAAAAAGATAGCACTGACTTTATCGTCTCAGGCAGAAGGATAATTTCCTAACGGATAAATTTATACTACGATATATTTGGTTATGACTTGGAGCCGACGGAAGGTAAAGAAATTCTTACTAATATTATTTCATGTAGTTGTCTGAAAACTTCTAGACTATATAAATTACGAGCTATTGCAACAAACAAGTTGCTACCCATCTTTGTAATATATTTATAGACGGGTGTAGTACTTTTATATTTTCATCTTCAGTGTCAGTTTGTGTCATGCTAAATCTACATCTACATCCATACTCTGCAAGCCACCTGACGGTGTGTGGCGGAGGGTACCCTGAGTACCTCTATCGGTTCTCCCTTCTATTCCAGTGTCGTCTTGTTCGTGGAAAGAAGGATTGTCGGTATGCTTCTGTGTGGGCTCTAATCTCTCTGATTTTATCCTCATGGTCTCTTCGCGAGATATACATAGGAGGGAGCAATATACTGCTTGACTCCTCGGTAAAGGCATGTTCTCGAAACTTCAACAAAAGCCCGTACCGAGCTACTGAGCGTCTCTCCTGCAGAGTCTTCCACTGGAGTTTATCATCTCCGTAACGCTTTCGCGATTACTAAATGATCCTGTAACGAAGCGAAGTGCTCTCCGTTGGATCTTCTCTATCTCTTCTATCAACCCTATCTGGTACGGATCCCACACTGCTTAGCAGTATTCAACCAGTGGGAGAACAAGCGTATTGTAACCTACTTTCTTTGTTTTTGGCTAGCATTTCCTTAGGATTCTTCCACTGAATCTCAGTCTGGCATCTGCCTTACCGACGATCAACTTCTATGTATTCACAGCACATTACACTTGTCTACATTGAGATTCAATTGCCATTCCCTGCACCATGCGTCAATTCGCTGCAGATCCTCCTGCATTTCAGTACAATTTTCCATTGTTACAACCTCTCGATATGCCACAGCATCATCCGCAGAAATCCTCAGTGAACTTCCGATGTCATAGACAAGGTTATTTATGTATATTGTGAATAGCAACGGTCCTACGACACTCCCCTGTGGCACACCTCAAATCACTCATACTTCGGAAGACTTCTCTCCATTGAGAATGACATGCTGCGTTCTGTTACCTAGGAACTCTTCAATCCTATCACACAATTTGTCTGATAGTCCATATGCTCTTACTTTATTCATTAAACGACTGTGGGGAACTATATCGAACGCCTTGCGGAAGTCAAGAAAAACAGCATCTACCTGGGAACCCGTGTCTATGGCCCTCTGAGTCTCGTGGACGAATAGCGCGAGCTGGGTTTCACACAAACATCTTTTGGGAAACCCATGCTGATTCCTACAGAGTAGATTTCTCGTCTCCAGAAAAGTCATTATACTCGAACATAGTACATGTTGCAAAATTCTACAACTGACCGACGTTAGAGATATAGGTCTACAGTTCTGCCCATCTGTTCGACGTCCCTTCTTGAAAACGGGGATGACCTGTGCCCTTTTCCAATCCTTTGGAACGCTACGCTCTTCTAGAGACCTATGGTACACCGCTGCAAGAAGGGGAGCAAGTTCCTTCTTGTACTCTGCGTAAAATCGAACTGGTATCCCAACAGGTCCAGCGGCCTTTCCTCTTTTGAGCGATTTTAATTGTTGCTACTCGATGTTATCTTTATCTGGAAGGTTCCTTTTAGTTTCGCGTTAGCAAACGCATCCAAATAGCACAGAAATAAATGTAACCCAAGAGAGCATAGCCACTGAAGACGGGAACAAAATTCTCAGAAACTCGAATGGGAACAAATTATAATAGAAACGGTCTGGTAGCCTGTGGTGAAATAGTAGGTAAATGAAGTTATCAGTCGATTTCAGTAGAACACCGACTGGTATGCCCGGCACTAGGAGCGATATCTCCTTTTAGTGGCTAAATTAAGTCGCCGCGGTACAAATAAACAGAGATGCACCCGGACAAACAGTGGGCGAGCAACGGCCGTTACGTGGGAAGGCCGGTATCGGGCTTTCTCCGAAAGGCCCCGTTTTACGGCTGTCATCCTTCAGACACAATGCTCTTTGTGGAACATCACAAGCTCTCCGTTTTTTGTCTCTCCTCAGCTGGCGCGCTTATCCAGAAAGCATTAAGCAGCCCGCCGGCCGGTATTCCGGCCGCCGAGGTGTTCCGAGGGCAACAGCCAGGGCGACAAAAATTCCCTCCGTTCGAGATACCGCCAGCGCCGGCAACACGAGTCACCGCCTCGCTACTGCTCTGCAGCCGCGGCTCTGCCTGTCACTCTCTTCGTAGAAATCTCTTCTAGTCTCTGGCGGGGGCAGTAGTGAACATACAGCGATAACTGACGCCAGTGGAAGTATAGCAGGAGCAAAAAAGTTACAGTAAACAAGGTTCCTCAAACTAGACGATTGCGATAAAGCTGCGAATGAATGATTACCTTCGACGATGGAGAGTAGCTACATTAGGGCCTTCACTAAGCTATACTAGTGTATGGACAATTGTACATATCAATTCTCTGTACTGAGACAATTTTTCGAGCGCGTTTGTTTATATGCATTTCTTATTTATGAATGAAAAACAACACTGGTGTAACACTCTACAACATTTATTATTTTAACAATTGGATTTCGGTTGTTACACCACTGTCATATACTAGTGTGTGAATGTGAAATTTTTGGTGGATCGAAGATTTTAAAATAGGTGCATCTAAAACTGTGTGCCGGATCGAGACTCGAACACGGAACCTTTGCCTTTCGTCAGCAAGTGCTCTAATATCTGATCTATCCAAGCACGACTCACGACCCATCCTCACAGGTTTAATTCCCCCAGAACCTCGTCCCCTACCTTCGTTAGTTTTCAAAAATGACTATCTTTGATTTAGGACTAAAACAAGAATAATTATTTCAGTAATATATGATGGAAAGCTATTTAGTTTATATCAAATAACATTAGACTTCATAACGAATTACAACACTCGTTCTAAGAAGAAAGATAAGTTGAAGATTGTATAGTAAACTTTGGCGACATGTTCCAAAGAGAGGGGAGAGGACGGGTGACTGAACAAGGTAATATTACACCAGTGTCGTGCTTTTTACCTCTTCATTCATAATATAGGAAATAATCTGCAAAGAACCAACTGAAGTCAATTGATGCAACTTGTTCTTTAATGAGTTATGTCTGTGTTTTCTCTTATATATATTTCGGAAACCTTTTTCGCTCTCGTCGGAAGTGGAAGAGAATTTGTAAGCCTAGTTAAAAATAGCGCCTGGTAGAAAGCTGTCCCAGTTTCTGATTTAGTCAGCACATTCGCAATGTTTTTTTCTTCACCTAAGTATTAGCGGGAGACTGTTTCACGCTCATTCTAGTATTTCTGTATCTCCTTCATTGTACATTAAGTCCATATTAGTTTAATATTACGAAAATAAGAAGTAATCTAACAATCCAAAAACGGTTGTGCGTTTACATGGGAGTGAAAACCGATTGTGGAGTGGAAAATCGCAAGCTCTGAAGTGTTTTCCAGAATCGATTTTAGACCGTTTACATGGCCAACCAGAAATGGTATTGCGATATCGATTTACGTAATCTGGTTTTGAGGATCACATATAAACACAATGATTAGTATCTGAGTAAAATCTAGGAGCGGACAGTTGAAGGAAGATGTAATGAGGAAGCAAAAAAAATAAAAATAAAATAGGAGTTGGCGTGAGATTTTCTGCTAATCTAACGTATGAAAATGAGAATCTGAACAACTCAGGGATTAACAGTTACCGAAAAAGGTGTGTACAGATGGAGCAAAGCACGTGTGATTCCAAATGATTAAAGTTGTTGAAATCCTGTAAGCGAATTTTGAGCATAGAGAATCTGATTGTGAGCTAATATTGATGGAATGATGTGACTTTCTACTGAAATACGCTTAAGAATAACTGATTACTGAATGATACTTCTGTTAATGCACAGCATATCTAATTGATTTCTGTGCCTTTTTCTGTGTAATAAAGAATATATCCCCTATAATTTTACATCAGGCATTGCAATCAAATACTGAAATCGGCAATTCTGAGTAAGGTGAAAATATTAGTCCCAACTGAATATTTCTCAATGTAATGCACCGAGTTTATTTGTAGTTATAAAAGCTGTTTTACTCAAGCCTATTTGTTACTCAAGAGCGTCAACAATCATTTTAGTGTAAAATCAAGAAAGGCGTCACGCCTTGTTATCAAAATCGGCGAAGTCAGAGATTTCAGCATCACGCGACATCTTCATGCGTGACGAGGTAAGAGAATTTTTCGCATATACCTTTAGACACCGAAAAATATTGACAGCAATGAGAAAGAAACGAACAGCCACGCGTATAGAATAAGAATCAACGTAAAATTTGAAGACTTCCTTCTCTTACACACGACAAAAATATCTTTAGAAGTAAACTCGCTGTTGAAATTAACTGTACAGTTGTTATATGTATGATTTTCGTGCAATACATATATTTGAACTGTAATTATCACAGCAGAGTTTGAGCATAGTTTATAACCGTCGGTCTGATGATAAATAAATTTGGGAGTAGTGGGTTAAAGTATCCAACGGCGTGCAATATTGCGATTTTAGTTAGCACAAACTATGATATTCTGTGAAAGTTCGCGTGTGTCGATGTTGCGTATTTGAATGTTCAAATGCGTGCTGTGAATGCTGTTTTGTCACCGAAGCGAAGATAAGTATCGAGATAATGTTAGTAAGGAAAGACAGTAAATGAAAATACCGATCCAGTTACATTAACACCAATGAGTTCATCGTCTCAGTGAAAGGGACTATAGTACTAGTGTGAAGAACGGGGTACAAGTACGTAATGTCATGCAGATGTCAAGTGACTAGTTGCCTCTGAAATTACCCACAGAAGTCTGTTGAAAATCGAATGGATCGATTAGATGAGGATTTTAGACGTTAGCAACGAGTTAAAGTGAAAAAGACGTAGTAAAGGTGATAGTGAATCGTGGGGCGCAAGCCATGGGCACTGTTGAAAACTAACTGAATAGATAATGGATAAAGGCAAGCAGAAAGCTGACCGCTATTAGTCTCCATATTGTTGCCGCTCCCTTGCTGCGATGCTGTCCATTCTGTGGGATACAGTTCTGTTCCAATAACAACGTCTATTTTGCAGTCTCCGGCTTCGATGAAGGAGCCTGGGCGTATGATTTCGTATTCCAGCGAGTCTCTTTCCACACAGAGATCAAAAATGGTTCAAATGGCACTATGGGACTCAACTTCTGAGGTCATTAGTCCCCTAGAACTTATAACTAGTTAAACCAAACTAACCTAAGGACATCACACACATCCATGCCTGAGGCAGAATTCGAACCTGCAACCATAGGGGTCTCGCGGTTCTAGACTGCAGCGCCTAGAACCGCATAGAGATCACATTGGTATGATGGAATAAGGCGGACACCATAAATATTGTCATTAGCTAGTATGGTGCTATTAATTCTTCTGCACATCGTGGATTTCACTTCAGACATGAGGAAAGATACCGTGATATTTTGCCAGACTAATTTCTATCGAATAATTTTATCACAAGCATGTTTGTTCCTGAGCGACTTCTAATACAATTATTTTCATTGTCCACTGGGTGGAGGCCTTCCTTCAGTATATCTAACAGTATATAACTGTATATAAAACAATTTGGTAAGCCCTAGCCGGCCGAGGTGGACGAGCGGTTGTAGGCGCTTCAGTCCGGAACTTCCTCGGGCATGGATGTGTGCGATGTCCTTAGGTTAGTTAGGTTTAAGTAGTTATAAATTCTAGGTGACTGATTACCTCAGATTTTAAGTCCCATAGTGCTCGGAGCCATTTGAACCATTTGTGAGAAACCCTAGATTGTACGAGCGTAGTTTAGGGTCGATCGATGCTATTTCAAATTGTCACCAACTCTCCTGAAATGGTGTAACTTCAGCGCATAGCTTCTGTGTGGGAATAGCCTCTGTTCCTGTTACTGGTGTCACTTTCTCTTTGCGAAAAAAGTCTGCTTAAAAAATAAAAGAGATCACATGCGAATATAGACGGTGGAAAAAGAAATATTGATACGAGAAAGATTTGAACACAGCTCATCCCCGTCATATGCCAACACCGTGACCACTTGACCACGACGTCGCAGCTGTTTAATTACGCTCGGTATAGCACTTGTTGGGCTTGGACCGTTCGCTGTTTCTATTTCGCTATGTTTTTAGAGTTCATACATCTTTTTCCTGTTGTAAGTAGGCTGCTTAGGTTTTTTTATTGGTAATGCCGCCGCCACTTAGCGCTTTGTATGAAAATCACTGGCTGTGCCGTGTGCAGTCTGTGGCTGGTTGGCATTGTTATAATGCTCGCCATTGTAGTGTTGGGCAGCGGCAGCTGGATGCTAACAGCGCGTAGCGTTGCACAGTTGGAGGTGAGCCGCCAGCAGTGGTGGACGTGGGGAGAGAGATGGCGGAGTTTTGAAATTTGTAAGAATTGGTGTCATGAACTGCTATATATATTATGACTAGTGAGGTAAATACATTGTTTGTTCTCTATTAAAATCTTTCATTTGCTAACTATGCCTATCAGTAGTTAGTGCCTTCAGTAGTTTGAATCTTTTATTTAGCTGGCAGTAGTGGCGCTCGCTGTATTGCAGTAGCTTGAGCAACGAAGATTTTTGTGAGGTAAGTGATTTGTGAAACGTATAGGTTAATGATAGTCAGGGCCATTCTTTCGTAGGGATTTTTGGAAGTCAGATTGCCTTGCGCTAAAGATATTGTGTGTCAGTTTAAGCACATTCGTGTATAATTGTTCAAAGAGGACGTTTCACATAAGCACAGTCGTGTATAAATTGTTCTAAGGGGACGTTTCATTCTGTTTTAATTCTTGCTCTGTGTTCAATTTTTGACGGGCTATCCACTGCGCCATCTTACGAATAAATCTGAGGGGTGTGCGATGAGTAGTTTCCCTTGTGAGAAACTAAGCAAGTTATGTGTCAAAATGGTTGACATAAAAATGACATCTTCATATGCTTCACTGAATCGATACAGTAAAGGAGGAGGAGAGGCGGTGGATGGGGGTGGGGGTGGGGGGGGTGGGGGTGGGGGGTAAGTGGGGGTGTAGGAATTTTATCTTACGTCGTAGTTAGTGATGAAACATGTCTTTCCGATCCTAAATGTTCAACTGCAGCTAAATAACAAGTTTATATCTGCTAATGGTATACTGGCACACTGGCTTCCAATTACGAAAGAAAAATAGGAACACGTAGATTTTTTACAGTGTAATAATGCTGAAGAGTGAGAGATACAGCTTGAGTAACTACACAGCTAGCCTGACATAAATCAGAAAGTAACAGATACGCAGCGATATCTCAAACCACAAATGCCTAGAGACACGTCAGTATTTCCTTAAAATCTACTCTAAAAATTTAAAGAACCTATTTTTCCAGCAAAGTCTAGGATTTTTCTTCCGGCCTATGTAGCTAAAATTAGAATAATAACATCTAGCCCAAAGGTATGTAACATGATCGATAAATTATTGGAACGAGAAAAATTAATTCAGGGTAAAATAAAAAATTACTCTCTCCCACGCAGTTTACAGTGACTTGTACTGCAATGGATGTAAATACAGAACGCATCCCTTACTGCTGCATTTTCTCAGAACCTATGCACCTGACAGTTAATAGATGTTTTCTATTTAAAAGAAATTTAACCAAGTCGTAACTCATGGCAGGTATTTTCTAGATAAATAATTTCTACATGACGTCTTCAGTACCTCATTACGAAAGCTTTGTGCGAAGCGTCCGCATTTTATGGTGTGAAGTGCATTGGTGTTGCGTGCACGCTGCACCTGGATTAACGACAGGAAAGCGAGGAAACAAAAACTAGTCCTGACATGCGCGTCTTTCACTTCCTGTCAGGCAAACAAGTGTCCAACACACAAAAAAACAGCTTGCAGTAATTTTTATTTGTTTGCTAATTTTACTTAGTTTCCTGCAGATACGTAGGAGATGCACACACTACTATATGCAAAGTCCATCAGCGAATACAACAACATTATAAACAAAATACAATTCTTACACAATAGCTATTCACCTTGAAATCCATGTGTCCATGTTTGCTTTCACATACGTATGATTTGAAAAAGGACTGCCTTGACTAAACAATTTTCTTATTTTTTCACAAACATGTTTCACCATCCCTTTATTTTTTAACTGCACAAGTAGCTGTCTTCTGCTGTACAACTGATATTTTGTTGCCTCATTAACACCAAGGAGGAGGGGGGTGGGGCAGGTAGCGACGACGAAGACATTTATTATTTTCGATTTTCCGAAAACCAGTTCGTACAAGAAGAATGAAAGTATTTCTTAAGTTTCGTGCAAAGATTTGAGAAGTCATGAAACACGAGAGTCGTTGGGCGCGGCGATAGGGCGAGTTTCACTGTGAGTTTCCCGTTGGTTTAGTGTTGACTGAGACCTGAAAGGCAACAGTCATGGCGGCGCTAATAACATTTAACGGAAATCTGAATG
The DNA here is from genome assembly GCF_023897955.1 of Schistocerca gregaria. Classification (NCBI taxonomy): domain Eukaryota; kingdom Metazoa; phylum Arthropoda; class Insecta; order Orthoptera; family Acrididae; genus Schistocerca; species Schistocerca gregaria. Next base: position 289,708,510 of record NC_064923.1, read on the forward strand.
ATTTATGCAAACCAGACCCTTATCGCTTGCCACCTAGCTAAGACTGAACATTCGCTCACTGATACGCAAAAGAATATGGAAATACTACACATTCTAATAAAGATTAAAAGGCAGCCCAGGTAGAAGAAATCCACCCACATTATACGACGTCAAGAAGCTGTACACTGACTCAAACAACAGATTTAGTCAACAACAATATCACTCAGAAGTTTCAAGATGTTCTGCTTTCAGTGAAAAGATTACATACATTTCATCAGCTACTTCAATCATCTTCGTTCACTAATAGAACCACACTGCCATTTGATACCAGTGCCTCAACTTGTTAAGAGATGGATCTGCGTAGACTATGAGCACTTTAAGTGCAAATTAATCTTATTTGTGTATAAAATTTTGTGTACACAAAAGATAACCTGTAAACAGTTTCGTAACAGCTATTAAATTTTAGTACTTAGTAGCATCTGCATAAAATTATTTGACAGTAAAATATATCTTATATCCTAATATCTGTCCACGATTAAATGTACGAGTCAGTTTAAATGAAATTAGTACTTTCTTTCAATTTGAGGCTTCACCGACTGCCAGATACAAGACTGCACTACATGAACGCGATCTGTCGATAAACATCGTGCACATCGATAATATGAAAATAGATTTTAGCTCCTGCTTCCTCTTTGATTTTACCTGTTGAGCTTCTATAACATATCGACATGAGGCACACGAACTGTGATTGCGATTCATTTTGCCAATGTTCGAAAAACACACACTTTTATGAAGAGATTATTCAAGTATTCAGAATAAACATCGGGGTTCCTATTTCTTTTATGTAACAAATCAAAATGTACAGTCGAAAAAGCTAAATAGTAATTGGTTGTGCATACACTTCCGAAATAGTGACAAGCTATCAAACGAACAAAGGTAATAAAAAAGTAAAAGGAAATGAAAACCGAACTGTGTTCCGAGTTCCAGCAACAGTCTTATAGAGACCAGATCCTCGCAGAACTGATAACGCTCAGGGTACCATTCCCTACAAACAATTGTAGTCTTTTACTAAATAACGATAAGACAATTCTCACGTGTCTGATACGATATATTTTACTACGCGGAGATTGTCAGTGGTTAATTAAAAATTCTTTATCTCAAAGGGTAGTCAGTGTACAAATCTGTTTGGAATTTTCTTTTTTTTTGTGAAAAAAATTGAATTATTACTTTTGTGTTTAGAAATTCAGAAGGTTTTTTTAAATACTGTACAAATATTGTTAAGCTGTTTTAAAGTAAAGATAATACGTTAATCTGTATGTTCTTTTAACAAATCAGTTATTTTTGTAACTATGTGATCGGAGGCTTTCCGGCGTATGTGTTGTTTCCAGGGCTCGCGGCTGTCCAGACGATCGCATCCGGCTGGACAGTAGAGAGCCCTGGAAACATTTTTGTAACTGTTGGTGCCAACACGAGTAGCTTAGAATTCGATATCCTCAGAGTAGAGAAACAACTTCAGTCACTTAATAAAACAAAGTCTTTCGATCCAGACTGCATACCAATTAGAATCCTTTCAGAGTATCCTGACGCAATACCTCCATACAATCATATACAACCGCTCCCTCGACGAAAGATCCGACTGGAAAGTTGCACAGGACACATCAATATTCAAGAAGGGCAATAGGAGTAATTCGCTAAATTAGAGGCCCATATCATTAAAGTCGATATGCAGTAGAATTTTGGAACATACACTGTGTTCGAACATTATGAAGTACCTCGAAGATAATGGTCTATTGAAACACAGTCAACATGGAATCAGAAAACGTCGTTCCTGTAAAACACAACAAAGTCTTTAGTCACACAAAGTGTTGAGTGTTATTGAAAGGGATTCCAAATTGATTCCGTATTTCTAGATTCTCAAAAGGCTTTTGACACTATACCTAACAAGCGGCTTGTAATCAAGTTGCGTGCTTATGGAATATCGCCTCAGTTACGTGACTGGATTTCCTGTCAGAGAGACGGAAACTCGAGTGAAAGGGGAAGTGATTTCTTGCGTTCCCCAAGGTAGTGCTATACAGAGCCTCTGCTGTTCCTTATTTCTGTGACCGATTCAGAAGACAATCTGAGCAACCGTCTTAGGTTGTTTGCAGATGATGCTATCTTTTATCGTCTAGTAAAATCATCAGAAGATCAAAAGAAATTGCAAAACGATTTAGAAAAGATATATGTGTGGTGCGAAAATTGGCAGTTGACCCTAAATAATCGAAACTATGGGGCATCCACATTAGTGCTAAAAGTAATCCGTTAAATTTCGGTTACGCGATAAATCAATCAAACTAAAAGGCCGTAAGCTCAACCAAATACTTAGGAATTACATTTATGAAGAACTTTAAGTGGGAAGAACACATAGAACAGGCAAAGACGAACCAAAGATAGCGATTTGTTGGCATAACACTTAGAAGATGCAACAAATCTACGAAAGAGACCGCCAACACTACGCATGTCCTTCCTCTTTTGGAGTGCCGCTGCGCGGTGTGTGATCCTTATCAGATAGGACTGACGGAGTACATCGAGGAAGTGCAAAGAAGAGTAAGCAGCACGTTTCGTATTATCGAGAAATAGGTAAGAGTGTCGGTTCAGGATTTGGGATGGACTTCATTAAAACAAAGGCGTTTCTCGTTGCAGATGGATCTCCGCACCATATTTCATTCAACAGCTTTCTCCAAATGAGAAAATATTTGGTTGACGCCCATAGGTAGCACAGAAAGATACAGGTGTTCGTTTTTTCGCGCGCTTTTAGAGAATGGAATAATAGAGAATTATTGGGAAGCTTGTTCGATGAACCCTCCGCCAGGCACTTAAGTGTGATTTGCAGAGTATCCATGTAGGTGTAGATGCGGATGTGATGACTAAATATTATACTCATGCTGAAATCGAAATAAAACAAGAAAACCATGTGAAATTTGCGATAAATACGATTTATAGAGCATAATGTAGTTAATATTTATCAAAGGCATTCAAAATCTGATATGAGAAAATATATTTCTGCTATGACTTTGGGTATTTGCCGTTCTTTTGATAGAGGACAACGTTTTATGCATTCAGTAAAGTAAGTAAAGCAGTCACCAATAGGGCAATTGTTTTGAACACCATAGGGCTCCACTAGGATGTTCCTGTTGGAGGTAGTATGCTGTTTCTTCCCTCCGACCTCTGAGCTGACTCACCCAGCCAGTTCTAGGGGGAGCTACAATCTAACTTGGATTCCGAACCACGGTGCAGATCGGCATTTTTCACTCAACAAACACTGCCGTAGGTGAAATTATTGGCAAGTGATAGATAAAAATCTGTGATTTATCACTCCTTTCACCTATGGCAATGTTTGTTGATGTGAAAAATGCTGAGTTGCACTGTGTATTCAGTTTTAAGAGATTATAGAAACAATTTTCAACCATTCCATTCACTACACAACAGTGTCTTACTCTCGAAGTTCCATCCCTCCAGGCCCACTTCCGCGTATAACATAGAAGATCGTTAACATCAACTCAATAAGATCGTCCTGGGGTGTGTACACGGAATCTTTCACGATCCCTGGTTAGGAATAGCCTGGAGGTTTGGGTTGAGGGGGACGGCCAGCCGGAGAGACCACGTGTCCCCTTCCATTCAGTCTGGAGCAGCAGGTAGGCCAGACTACCTGTGTGTTTACATCCTGCCGCCGCTCAAGGCTGTACCGCAGGTTTTGCCAACTCAGCGCAAAACAGCGTGGCTGTCGCAGGGACTGAATGGATAGCATTTCACTATTATGCACGTGTTTCATATATTATTTGGGATCATTAGTCACCGATTAAAAATGGTCGTCATATCTTTCTAGATCACCCACTATATTCGAAAATAAATTTAGGCTGTGGTCAGTGAAGTCAAAGTAATCTCATACAAAGGGAAATCAGTGTAGGGGAGTAGATGCAACAATCCTTAATCGCCTTCTAGGCAACATCGTGGTCGAGGCAGTATGTCATTGATTTCCTTCGAACTGTTTTGAAGAGCCCAAGTGCGTATCTGGGCCCTGCAGATGACTGTGTTGAGTGCTTGTGCATCACAGCTTGGTTGGCTGGTGCTTTACGATGCAAAACTGCTAAGCTCATAAACGCCCGTATTATAACGTAGCAAAAGCCCAATCCAGTAACTTTACAAAGAGGAACAGCTAAGGCCAAGGACGTACAGAGAAAAAAAATTTCAGAACAGCGCTGAGATGGTTCAAATGGTTCTGAGCACTATGGGACTTAACTTCTAAGATCATCAGTCCCCTAGAACCTAGAACTACTTAAACCTAACTAACCTAAGGACGTCACACACATCCATACCTGAGGCAGGATTCGAACCTGCGACCGTAGCGGTCGCGCGGTCGCAGACTGTAACGTCTAGAACCGCTCGGCCACCACGGCCGGCCCGAGAGGAATAAGTTTCCTTTAATTTACGTCTATGGGCACAATCTTTTTGGTTTAACAGATTACCGGTTTCGGCAATTAATGACCATCATCAGATGTGTTTCATAAAAACAAAGTCCTAATGTACTGCAGCCATAGTGGCATAGTCAAATGTTAAATGTGGAATCAGCACCATCATCGTCAAATACATAGAAATCACATCACATGTACGAGTCATGTCAGTAAAATATGTTTACAAAAATATTAGTTTTATTGACAACATGACTCGTGCATGTGATGTAATTTATATGTATTTGACCAAGCTGGTTCTTATTCCGCATTTAACATTTCACGATGCCACAACGGCTGCAGTACATTAGGACTGTTTTTATGAAGCAGATCTGATGATGGTCATTAAAGACCGAAACCGGTAATCTGTTAAACAAAAAAGATTGTGACCATAGACGTAAATTAAAGGAAACTTATTACATATACGGGTCACTGTGTTCTTTCGCCACGACGTCGCAACTTGTGGAGCCGAGAGGAAGTTGACCCCGCTATTTAATATCCCCGTGTTTGTTCCCCTGGAAAGAAGACCGTTTTGCACTCTAAAGTGATACTACATGTCGACTGACAGCGACACGATTATAATCCGAGGGAATAGAACGACTAGCAGGCCGAGGGAGAAGAGCTGCAGAGTTTGCAGCAGCATCAGAAGCCTCGTTCCCTGGCACTCCGACGTGTCCAGGAACCCACAGGAACACCACGTTGGCTCCTCCCCCTCCCCTCCCTCTCCCCCAGGAAGGGTGGACTGAGTACAGCGCACGAAGGCTCTGAAGAACACAGAGAATGTGAGCAGATGACAATTTGGAAGCTTGTGTCGCCGAATGTACTGGATGGCCTGGTAGAGGGCGTACAGCTACGTGGTAAAAAATCCAGCACAGGTCAAGAAGCCGACATTGAAAGCCATAATCGCCAAGTACAAAGAAACACCCGACACCAGTGCAATGCTGTGTTGTGATTGCATTGTTACGGATGAAGGAATGGGACAGGGTGAAACCCGGTGACGGCAAATAGCCCTCTCCCCTCGAATAACACCAAGAGGCTCTGGCTCTGAGCACTATGGGACTTAACATCTATGGTCATCAGTCCCCTAGAACGTAGAATTACTTCAACCTAAGTAACCTAAGGACATCACACAACACCCAGTCATCACGAGGCAGCGAAAATCCCGGACCCCGCCGGGAATCGAACCCGAGAACCCGGGCGCGGGAAGCGAGAACGCTACCGCACGACCACGAGCCGCGGACAACACCAAGAGGACCGTCGACGGACGAATAACGATCGACACTATCATATGCCTTCACTTCATGAAACACTGCTAGAACTGCGCCCTAAAAAAGCTGCGCGTTGTCACTAGTGGTAAAGTACATAAATGATGTAGTAAGTGGCAAGATTACCAGTAGTATTTTTAGCATTGGAAGGGAAAGAAACATAAATGAACGTCAGAGAGAAATTGAGAGCTGGCGACTTCCTCTTAGTTTGGTTCTCTGTTTTGCACATATTTAGAACCGCACATAGTTCGGTGTTAGTCGTTTGTGTATTTTGTATACCTGAAAAATATAAATTCTATTTTATAAGTAATAAAAATCAGTTGGTCGTTTAACATCAGCGCTTTTATGTAATCGAAGAAATTACTTTTGACGCAAGTACGGTTTATGTGCACAAACATAAAAAAACTATGTAATGATTGCTGCTATTTTGTACTCAGTGGAACGTTCGTCATCATGATCAAAGGAAAGAGTTTCCGGTCGTTATTGATAAGTGCGAAAGTTATTTATGAACAACAAACATTTTTTCTACAAGTTCGACGAAATATTGAAGCGATGTCTGATATCTTTGTTTCGCGGGTTTTGTGTTTCCCTTTTTGTTGATGAAACTTGGTTTTCTGTGGCTGAGTGATATAGCCGTTATCTTTTCTTTATTTATACTATAATATCTCTGCGTTTCACGTTCCATATTAACAACTTTCGCCGCGTGGGATTAGCCGAGCGGTATGAGGCGCTGCAGTCATAGACTGTGCGGCTGGTCCCGGCGGAGTTTCGAGCCCTCTCTCGGGCATGGGTGTGTGTGTTTGTCCTTAGGATAATTTAGGTTAAGTAGTGTGTAAGCTTAGGAACTGATGACCTTACCAGTTAAGTCCCATAAGATTTCACATACATTTTTGAACAACTTTCGAATAAAACCTGAATTAAAGACTGACAACTTCAGTTTTGTCATAAAAACCGTATTTTTAGCAACATGCAGAAGAATAATTATTCATAAAAAATGTTTCTTAGTTTATGCTGCTCACAATATTTCCTCTCTTAGTTTATAGACCGTTCACTACGACCGGTTGCAAAGGAATCTAGTAAGACACTGACTGCATACACAAAAAAAAATATGCAAAAGAGGTTATGCAGGTATGCAACGCGCCTAATGCACAGGTAACGCGGTTACGACTGACTAATGCCACAGGAAGACTAACGTACTCTGTTGAGAGGTTTTGATCTGAGTCCAGGACACTGGCGCGAAGATTTGTGATCAGAAACATTACGCCGCCACCTATCTTCGCCATGCTGGCCAAAAATTGGCACCGAAAATTTCATCAACCACCAGGATTCGAACCGGCGAACCTCCGAGTGTAGCGCCACCTCAAAAGCGCGCACCCATGATCTCGTCTATGTAAGTGGGTCCTCTGTCTGTAAGAGGCACTGTCTAATGCCATCCCCGTTCCTAGTGACGACGGTTCTTACACCACTGACGTCTAGCATGTTTCTGTACATTCGTCAAAGATAGATGGACACGTGGAAAACGTGCACGTAACCCACGCCGTAATAAATTACGAAGAGGGACACTCAGAGTTAAAAGAACAAGGGATCCGGTGTCAAAAGACTACTAGCACATTCCCCATTTTTCGACAGAGGGGTCATTATTGTAAGTTCCACGCTTACGTAGACACCACGATATCATGGCAGGACACATACTTCCCCTACAAGCCATGTACAATATGTTACATTTGTTACATTATTGCACTGTTGCGCCAGAGTAGGACGCTGATCTGTCCCGCAATGCCATTCGGATGAGGTGTCTATCTTCTCTGGGGATCGTCTGGGTGGTGCGACAGGACCCATCTCGCCATGATCAGTGACGTTCCGTGAACCATTCTGCACACACCTGTTGCACTGCCGAAGCACTTAGTTACTCAAGAGCAGCAATTTCTCGGATAGATGCTCCACATTCTCTCACTGATCTGACGGTAGGATTCACACATACGTCTGTGAGGCATCCTGCACGTCTGATCCATTACCTTCGACTTAAACCGACAGCGAGAGTCGCACTCACATTTTACCGGTAGGTGGCGTTGCGATGCATTATCGATGTTGACCTCGAACACGCGGGCCGACATGCTAATAGCTTCTGCAGAACATACTAATGTACATGTCTTGTGAATATGAACGTCCTATCTCTAGTTGTTCAAGGTGTTTTGTTTTTCCCAAATATCAATGTATTTGACGTGTAGCTTTTTACTGAAGTAAAGCGTGGACCATTAACAGTACAGAAAAGAAGGGGAATATGGTATTACAGATGAATTCTCGAGATTAGATGAGCAGATGATGAAGCGGTACGGTGCGAATTAGGGAGAAAAGAAATCAGAGAATACAACTTGACTAAAAGAAGTTGGTTGGACACATTCTGAGGCAAGAAGCAGTGGTAAATTTGGTAATGGGAGGAATCTTGAGGAGTGACAATTTTAGACCGAGATCAAGGATGTCACTGAAGTAAGGAGGTTCAAATGCATGAAGGTTGCACTAATTAAGCAGAGATTAAGAGGTTTTCGCAGGATATACAAGCGTGGACAGAAGACCACAACAAAGTGTGCAACGTATACTGTCTCAAATACCTCCACAACTCTCATGTTTGCTCAATATAGTTGTCACCTAAAAGGTCGATCTTACTTAACTGCGAGAAGGATGTCCATTAGACGTAAGTCTGGAGAACGTGGACGACCTGCCAACTGAGAAGTTAACATACCTGAAGGTATTCTAGAACATGTGCAAGTAAATGTGGACAAACGCTATCGTGCATCAAGTACATCCCCTGACAGATGGATATAATAACGTGGCATCACAGAAGTTCTGTCACAGCAGCTAACTATCGTAAAGCAACTGAATCGCACTGAGCACTTTCACATCCATGGTGCGTTTTGTCTCTTATACATGCTCAAAGTCTCCAGTAACAATTAATAGTAATTTTTATAACTTAATTAAATTCTCAGTCGTGTAAATGTTGTTTATATTTTTAAACTGTCACTTATTTGTTTAAAAACGACTGCAGATGCAGATGTAACAGAAGCGACGTCTTTGAAAAGCAAACTGACGTCTGTTGTTTCGATATTGAATTACAGTTGGTGGCTGTGAGTCATGGGAGTACAAAGTATGATTTGTATTATACGAATTAGGGTTTCTCGTAAAGTCGTGTGCTATAGGAAAAGATGCAACTTTGAATGATAAAGTAAAACACACAGGTGAATAGTGAGAAAATATTCAGCAGCTAAAGACAAATGACCGAGCGAGGTAGCGCAGTGTTTAGCACACCGGACTCGCATTCGGGAGGACGACGATTCAAAACTGCTTCAGGCCATTCTAATTTAGGTTTTCTGTGATTTCCGTAAATCGCTTAAGGCAAATGCCGGGGTGGTTCCATCAGAAGGGCAAGGACGATTTTCTTCTCAGTCCTTGCCCAGTACGAGTTTGTGCTCTGTTTCTAATGACGTCGTTGTTGACGAAGCAGTAAATACTAACCTCCTCCTCCTCCTCCTCCTCCTAAAGACACATGAAGTGCTAATGATGGACATTAAATCAACAGCAATGAGACTGGAAGATCAGAAAAGATACTGGTCTGAAGGAAACGTGTAAATGACGAACAGTTACGCACAAAAGGAGTTCGGGTACGCATCTGTGCCGAACTATAAAGTGATTGAGACCTAAAGTGAACCAGAGTCAACTTTATAGCGGCATCAGTTTAACACGCTATGGGTGATTTTTGAACAGTAAAAAGCATCTTACTTATGACAGCAACCTATACATCGTTGATAAAACATTTAGACAGTTCATTGAACCACTACCAAGGAAAGAATGAAATGTCCGCATAGTCAGAACGTTATAGTTTCAGTTTTGCGTAGCGAGGACGTCATTTCCTACAACGTACGTTTCAGAAACTCATCCGTGTTTTTCCATCCTGTGAGGCAGAACGGCGAGAATATGGCTAACTGTAGGAAGAGGTGTAAAGGATTGATGACTCGTCCTGTGACTAGCAACTGATGGTGAACTACATAAACGTAGTTGAGCGTAAATAGCTGAAGAAATCGACTATTGTACGATTACCTTATTGATGACAAATCATTGGAAACAGTAACGACCGAAAAACTCCTGCAAGTAGCCGTCCAGAGCGACCACAAGTGGAGTAGTCACACAAAACAAATACTAGAAGAAGCAGATGTCAGGCCGAGCTGCATGGGAAGTGTCTTAAGGAAATTTGATTCATCCATGAAAGAAGTGGCTTAGGAAACACTTGTACGATCGATTCCTGAGTATTAGGCGTGAGTCTGGGACTTACCAGGCTGGATTAATAGAAGAGAGGTAGGCGCGTTTCGTCACGGCATCGTTTACTCAGCGCGACAGCATTTCGGAGCTGCTCAAGAAACGCCAGAGGCAGACACTACGCGAGAGCCGTTGTGCATCGCGGAGAGCTTTACTATTGAAATTCAGAGTACATTCTAGATAGAGCCGAGCAACATACTACTTTCTCCATCATGCGTCTCACGAAATAATCGCAACGAGGAGATGCAAGAATTTAGAGCTAATATGGTTTACCAACAATCATAATTCCCACGCGCCATTCACGAATGTGACAGGGACGGGGAGAATAGACAGTGGTACCAAAACTATCCTCCGCCACACACGGTCAGGTGACTTGGGGAGTGCAGGGAGTGCATGTGTAGAGGCACAGAGACTTTCTAGAAACGCTCATTTAAAAAACTGAAGTGCAGTGCGAACCGTTATCAGAGAAAAATCAAGTAAAATATTTGTAAATTTTCGATTACGAAACCTGTTTTCACTTCGTCAGGACTCATGGAACAATTTAAATATAGAAAAAAATGGAATTACTCTGACATGAACGCGCACATTCAGACAGCACGTTGGCGTAGAACGGCTATGTATTTTACAGAGGTTTAAAAAAAAAAAAAAAAACTGGCATGTCTTTGAAGCCGGGAGTTGCTTTGGAGTTCCCGAAACTCACGTTCTGGATACTATTTATACCGCACGACATCGGAGATCTACAAGATGCCGGTGGCATAGATTTAATTATTTCTCCGATAGCTGATGCAAGAACACTCACGATCGGAAATGAAATGTATTTATTTTTTACTTCAATAAAACGCTCACGTCATTTATTGTCACTGAAATAGAGAAAAAAACTGTTTTGGCTATGATTCAAAGACGGCTGGTGTGCGTCTTTGCACTTTTATCTACATCTACTCGATCACTCTGCTATTCACAATAAAGTGCCTGGCAGAGGGTTCAATGAACCACCTTCAAGCTGTCTCTCTAGCGTTCACTCTCAAACGGTGTGCGCGAAAAACTAGCACTTAAATTTTTCTGTGCGAGCCCTGATTTATTTTATCGTGATGATCATTTCTCCCTATATAGGTGGGTGCAAACAGAATATTTTCGCAATCGGAGGAGAAAACTGGTGATTGAAATTTCATGACAAGATCCCGTCGCAACGAAACACCCCTTTGTTTTAATGATTTCCTCTCCAATTCACGTATTATGTCTGTGGTACTATCTCCTCTCTTTCGCGATAATACAAAACGAGCTGCCCTTCTTTGAACTTTTTCTATGTCATCCGTCAATCCCACCTGATGCTGATCCCAGAGCGCACAGCAATACTCCAGAATAGGGCGGACAAGTGTACTGAAGTAATCTCTTTAGTAGACCTGTTGCACCTTCTAAGTGTTCTGCCAATGAATCACAGTCTTTGGTTTGCTCTACCCACAATTTTATCTATCTGATCGTTCCATTTTAGGTTTTTTGTAATTGTAATCCCTACGTATTTAGATGAATTTACAGGGGAAGGGAGGGGGGAGGGGGGGGAAAGTACATCGAAAATAAGTGACAGATCTCATGGTGTTGTAGAATTAATCTCTTGTATATGAGGTTTCCTCTCGTTTTCTGAGTTAAAATACAATTTAGTACGCCTATTTGACGATTAAAATTAAATTCCCATTAATATTAATTCCTTTAGTTTATCTCGAAATCTCTTCTTATTTTCTGTTAACATGATATAATATTTTTCTACAAAAGCCACGTCTTGAATTGCTCTTTCAGCTTTTCGCAATGTGACTCACTGACTTGTTCAATCATACCCGTAATATCATTAATCGTTAATACTATTGCATGCCGCGCGAGATTAGCCGAGCGGTATGAGGCGCTGCAGTCATGCACTGTGCGGCTGGTCCCGGCGGAGGTTCGAGTCCTCCCTCGGGCATGGGTGTGTGTGTTTGTCCTTAGGATAATTTAGGTTAAGTACTGTGTAAGCTTAGGGACTGATGACCTTAGCAGTTAAGTCCCATAAGATTTCACACACATTTGAACATTTTGAACAATACTATTGCAAAGAATGAATTTGATGATTTACAAATCAGATAAATGTTATTTAGACGACGACATGCCATTTAGGCAGGTGGGACATTTTTTGTGATTTCAAATTGCACTTGAGACTGGCTATTAAAACGGAAATCATGATTGTGTTAAGTAAATGAATACAAATCTACGGTCGAATGGCGAAAATTTCTTCCAAAAAGTTCTACATGAGTGTGGTCCCCTCGCGCCCCCTTCACTCACCCCATCGAAAAAATGTACAATTGGTACAATAGTGCGCGAAGGGTCAAGTAGTGTATTACACTGAAGAGTTGAACTCAGTTTCTATCTACCGACTAGCTACGCACGTATCGCATAACAAGGAGGTAATGGTTATGCAAGAAACATTAGCCTTCAGTGTCAACGAATTTCAGGGCGTTTGGATGATAAGTTTCACTGCAAATATCTCCTTTGCGCACTTTTGTTATTTTGTTGCAATATCAGGTACGACTTAAAAAAGGGGGAATTTCAGCGTACAGCTTCAAATATTTTATGTTCACACTTAACTGGGTGTCGCAAGTGAGATTCGAATGACTTGCTGCCCGGTCATAACTGTTATATGTGGCACCCCAGCAATAACAGTGACAACAATACTTGTGAAAGCTCGAATTGAGGAACTAATTCCATAAAACTTAAACTCATACAGTGTAAGTTTCCTTTAAATTTCAAGGAAGTATTGTTGGCAGTAAATGCGATTTTTTTTCGTACACATCGTGGCACATCCCACGTGTTTCTCAGTGACAAACTAGAGATTCCGTTTTTCGATCTGTGTCACTTTTCTTGCCGGGGTGCGATATGTTATCTTGTAATGCACTGTACGCCTTGTGCTGATGTTAAAGTAGGGATAAAATGTCAACGAAATTGTGTTCCCCACAAAAACTGAAGAATTTGAACCGCAATGACAATATAGAGTGCTGCCAGCCCACGCAAAATACGCGGAATAGGACAACGTGACCTCAAAAAGCAGATAGTGTAGTAGGGTCGGCGGTTATGGCTGAAACAACCTGTTTTCGGTTACATTGGCTTTTTTCAACGCCGGTTTAACCCGAGTGTCAAAACCGCTCAAAATAATGGCTTTCTGAAATAACCGTCCGCCTGCTTAGCTGGGCGGTAGCGGGCTCTCCTCCCAAGCACGCGGGCCCGGGTTCGATTCCCGGCCGGGTTGGAGATTTTCTCCTCTCTTCTACTGGGTGTTGTGTTGTCCTCTTCATCATTTCATCCTCATCATAGGCATGCAAGTCTCCCAATGTGGCGTCGACCGATATAATACTTGCACTTGGCGGCCGAACGTCCTTGGATGGGGCCTCCCGGCCAACAATGCCATTCGCTCATTTCCATTTCTTCTGAAATAACAAACTATCTATTTTTATTTTCTGTTATTTCCCTTGGAAATCGACAAAAATGGAAAAATTATGACTCCCTCAGTTTAAAGACATAGAAAATCAAAATATTAAATTAAATAGGCAACTATAAGGAAACTTAGTCCGTCCACCATTCGCAGGTTTTCTCGAAGTGGTTGAATACTATAAAAAATCACCAGCATTCTCCTATTGCTTGTAATTTTTGAAACTCTGCTCAAAAATCAAGTTGTAATCCAAGATCATACCATTATTATGGCATTACGAATAGTCTGTGCTAAAGGGTAAAATCCTAGGTTGGAAACTATATTTTTCTTGTAAATTTGTTCGTTTTGAAAAGCTACAAGCATATAAAAGCATGGTATGTAGATGCAGGCAACCAATCAGCTACTTTCTGTTTTTATTATAACCTATGAAAGAACTGTGTAGTTTTCAGTTTTCTACTTATATGATGCCACTAGTTTGTTGTAACTCATCCCTTTTTTAGTCTTTTAAAGCTAGAGGGGCACTATACGTAATTAATACCGCACTTCGTAAAGTAATTACGGGCTAGAGCTAGTGCCATTCTGTAATACATCTAAAGTTTGTTCAAATGTGTGTGAAATCTTATGCGACTTAACTGCTAAGGTCATCAGTCCCTAAGCTTACACACTACTTAACCTAAATTATCCTAAGGACAAACACACACACCCACACCCATGCCCGAGGGAGGACTCGAACCTCCGCCGGGACCAGCCGCACAGCATCTAAAGTCTGACTACAACAGGCGAAACTACGGTGTAAAACAGATTGGGCAAGTCACGCACATTGCATGTACAAGCGTGCCATCGAATAGACGAGGTAAAATATACACTGTTGCCTCACCAATATTATTACCTCGTTTTTTTTAAAAAAAGGGTATTTAAAAACTAATAGGCTAAAATGGCTAAACGATAATTCGGTTTTTTACCCGGTTATTAGCAGAAAATAAAAAAAAACATCTGTTATAAACGAGGTTAAAGAAATACCGAAAATATCGCTTATTCAGAACTAAAATACAGGTATTGGTTTTAACCGTTTGGTTTTTCCCATCCCTGTGGCGTAGCAAACTGAAGCGCGTGCAACATCAATTTCTGTCTAATAGACTACAAATCTGAAAGTAAATGACCGGTCATTTAAACTATAACAGTAAATACAGTACAGTACCGCGTATTTCGCATGGCCAGAATCAGAGTTCTGCGACACGATAAGGAACAACACCATTAGAGGCTAAAGAAGGGAGAGACTCGGTCGTTACTCGCGATGCCGTAAAGACAGTTACGGTTCGCGCAGCATCAGCGCGGATTTTCCACCGCGTTTGTCGGCGCCGCGCTGTTAGCAGGAGAAAAATTAACCACGAGCGCTGTTTCCGCCTCGTTTAATGAAACGCGCGTATTTACGCGAGCCGGCGCTCCGATGCATTATTTGTCCGCAGCTGCAGGAGATTGCGCCGGGGGTCTGGTCGCAGAAACAGGCTGCAGCGGCGGCGGCGGCCGCGTGCAGCGCTCGTAGGATTAATGTAATTACGCGCAAAGCACTCGCGGACAGAGGCGCCTCCCGGACGGCGCTCCCATATCCAGGCAATGATCTGCGCCGGGTCGCCCGCTACTTTATATTCCGGTCCAGTTGCAGCGGCTCGCCAAATATTGGTCATTTTATAGGGCCGGCGTTAAGGCAGAGAGAAAGAGAGCGACAGAGAGAGAGCGCGAGCGAGAGAAAGAGAGCTCGGCCCCGGCGTGTAGTTTTTTTGCCGCGTCCTGTGCGCGCGGGCCTCGTGGGAAAATAAAAGAGACTACAATGTCCGACAGAAGCCGGCCAGCCAGCCTCCAGCCCCTCGGCTCGACTCCTGCGCGGCGCATAAAAACATTTGAGTTCTGCAAGAGACGTCCGCCCGCCAGCCCTAATGGTTGCGATGCAGGAATGCCGCTTCAGCAATGTCTCCATTGAAGCATTTTTAGTGTGCAACAATAGTTACTTCAAAATTTGCAGGACCGGTTTGGTGCCGACGCCGAATTTCTTTTTTACATGAAAAATGGCGAAAAAGAACGGTGTGCAGACGGTTGGCTGCGCCGGGCCGCCAGCCAGTACCACGGAGCAGGGCGGCGGCGCTTTTTGCAGCCCGTAATGAATGGGCCGGCTACCTTTCGGCGGAACCGTACCCACCACTCTTCGCCAACGAAGGGAAGAGAGGCCGGTCCGGGTCTTGCGGGAAGACAATTGTTTCCACATGGCATCGTGGCCTTTTTCAAGTTCCTCTCCTGGTCGTGCATTGATGTCTCCAACTCTCCTATGGAAGCGTACAGGTTACACTCTCTACCACGCATTGAAATCTCCCACTGTGTGTCGATTTTATGTTCAGTAATGAGCTCATTTTCCATAATTTCGAAAATAATCTAAAATGTTTTTGCACGATCCACTTTTTGCACAGAACTAAAAAAAAAATTCCACACCAGCCGAAATTCGTTTTTTTTTTTTTTCTTGACTTCTGTCCATAGGCCTATAGTAAAGTGCTTCTTGAAATTTAGAATAAAATCACACATTGATGAATTTTCACGTCACTCCTTAGTAAAGTACCGTCATATGTCAAAATCAAAAACTGTTAGTTTTGAGTGGAACATATACAATTTGTTTTGATTTTCAAAATACTATAAAAATGCTCTACATTCATCATCCAACGACTATTATTGATCACACACACACACACACACACACACACACACACACACACACAAAATATTTTAGGAATTACATTTCCATTGTTAAAGAACTAATCCACCGGACTAATACCTTCCCGATCGTTCACGAAGTTAACGAGTTAGTTTTAGAATAATCATCCTCGAGACCCTTAAAAATGAAAAGTACGTCTTATTTCATTTTACCGTCGTTTGCAGCATTGCAAGGCAACAATTGCGACGCACAGGTGAAACCTGTTTAGAGGGATCGCTAAAGACGTAATAGATGCGTCGTATTAAAATGAGAAATAGCCACCAGGGAATAAAAATGAAGTGTTATTTCTCAGTCACCTTACTGTAACTGCAGAAAAATTCTTGCCTGCAAGTTATATAATAGAAGTTACGGAATAAAATTCGTAACACATTTTTTTTTTTAAAAAAAAAGACAGTTTAAACTGTACATTGTGTTGAGATTTAACGAATCTGCACAGGTGGGTGGAGTCCACCAGCAATATCTTGTATTCTGCAGCTTGTAATATCGATATACGCATGTCATTCGCTATCAGATCTGTGAGTACTACTCGGTAAACCAATTACTTAAATTTCACCTTGGCTCACATACGTATTCTGCACAGTGCTTTAAGAAAGCCAACAACACAACGAAGTAATAACACTCGAGTCATACTCTGGATTTAAAGCACTCGCACATTTGCGAGTTCCTTTGCATGAGCGACGATGCTACGATTCGCAACGTTCATTATGGAATTGTGCTACATCATCGTGCGCGATGCTGCTTCCCGTGCAATTCAGTCTCCCTCCAATGACTTGTTGCCTTCAGAATAAGGTGGGAGCTATTTGTCCAGTACTTCCTGCGTTCAACCGGCAGTAAGTAATTTCGCAATTTGCTGTTGTCCACCGGCCCTCTTTGAAAAAGGAATAAAGTGACTGAAAGTTTGAGCAGAGTCTCGCTTCGTCAACCAAATCGATTTTCAAAGACTCATCACTAGCAATGTCCATCCGTGAGAATGAGACGAGAATATTATTTTAATGCTTCCCGAACATCTTCAAACTTCCCAGAACGAAGAACGCAAAAGCTACACATACATCCCTGCAACGATAGTATGAGTTTTCATGTAAAGTAACACACATAATGTGATATTGATTTAGACGGAAACACCAAAATACAACTGAGACTGCTACTTCTTGCCCTTAAATTTGTTACCTAGGCGTGTAATACGCTGAAAATTGACTCGTGAATTGTTTCTTTTGAAAATTTTAAAACAGAAAAAACAAGAAGGATTATACACGCAGTTCACCAGGCAGCCACAACGAAGTCTACAAGATGTAGCTGTATTACACAAAGGAAGGGAAATTGAATATGTAAGCGAATCTGCAACAGTTACAATTTTTTGCTATTGAACAGTAAAATAACAGCTCACACCGAATTTCAGCAAATCGTCTAATTCTACACTGTTCATCGCATTATATAGCCATTTTTACAATTAAAAAACAAATAAAGTAACATATCCAATGCCATGCACAGTTTCTCGTTCTTCAGACCTTACACTGGCGACAGTGTTGAAAAACGTATCCTACAAAACAATAATGCACGACAGAAAAAAGAAAATAACAGCTCAAAAGGAAGAACGACAGGTTACTGTTCATGCATCATTAATTCACATTTTTTACCGTCACACGTAACACCAGTAAAACTTCTAGAAAATATTAAGTTACGAAATGTGAAAGTGCGAATAAGACAGATTTGTTTCTAACTGATGCAGACGAAACATAAATGGAAGGGCGAGAAACAAATTCATGCAAATTCATACGTACAAGGGTTTGTACACTTAATTTCATCGGACACTATACTCTCGTAAAATTATCATCCGCCAAGTGAATGTAGAAAGCGAAACCACTTGTAGTGCTAACGCTGGGGAAAAAAAACTGGGAACGAAGTGTTGTTATTGAACATGTTAATAGGCAAATAGTATCAAAAGTAATGCAAAATACGTAATGCACTTGCTCGACTGTAGTAGTAAACTCTCGATGAACGGAGAAGTCACTGAATTAAAAATACAGGTACGAAAAATCTTTTCCAGGAGCAAACGAAAAATTTACGGAATCGCAGGGAAAGGACAAGCAACGAAAATTCTTACTTACAACTATTTTTGCACCACATTTCACTTGAGACTATGTTGTCTTAGAATTAGCAGCTGAACGAAATTCACAGGTACCGCAGAAACTATAGAAGAATAACATGAAAACGCATAATTAGGGGTGAGGTGGTGTTATCGAATATTTTAAGCAACTAGTATCAACAGTAGTGCAAAATTTTTTCGAGCATGTTCTCGACAGTGACAGCAAGTTCTCGAAATACACCGAATGAGAAGTGGATGTAGAAATAACAGAACTGACACTAACTCTGAGACACACTATTCGAGAAAACGAGTTTCGATTGTCACCTGGATCGAAACTCTTTGTGAGTAACAACACGAAGATGTCCAGAGCACGAGTAGGTGGCTTCTCGAAAGGTAACGAGCAGTGGCGACCATGAGACTGATGACAGGCTAGCAGCGACTGTAAGGCAGGTAACTTTTCGCAGCTGGGGACAGGGAAAACGAGCTGGCAGCAGTGAGAACGAGTGGCCGGGACAAAGACGGCCTGTGGGAGTGTGACACGCGACGGATGCAGCGGTGCGCCTGCGCCCGGTACAGCGGCTGCAGCAGCGGCGGCGGGCACGGCCTGGCGAGCTGTCACGCGGCCGAGGCGCAACGTGGACGATGCGTGCCGCTGCGGCGCGAAAACACGGCTGTCAGCGGCGACGTGGCCGCGTGCTCGCCTTCCCCGCTCTCACTCACCTCTGCCGTAGCCCTGCGTGTGCTTGGCGAAGCTGTTGACGACGGCGTCGACCGCCTCCTTGAGCACCTGCTTGGCGCGGGCGTCGGGCAGCGCCGCCGCGGGCGCCTTCGTCTTGGCGTGCATGCTGCCGCCGCCGACGACGACGAGGAGAGTAGTCCGCTGCCGAACAAAGGTGTGAGATGTCTGCTGCCGAGTGCCGCTGCGGCTGCGGCTGCGGCTGGCGACGTCACCTTCACTGCAGCTGCGCCCTGCCCCTGCCCCCGCCGAGCCGCCGACTGCAGAGACACCTGTGGCCGCGGCCGCGCACTCGCTGCACGGCCGCCCGCGCGCGCGACGCCAGAGCCGCCTCGCGGCCGCCCGCCCACGTAGCCGCGAGGACGAGAGGCGGTCGCTCGCCTTCCGTCGTTGACGCGCAGGCCGGCTGCACGGTAGCGGCTGCCCGCAACAGTAGCGTTACTCACACTTCTCATCTGAGGTCAACGCCTTCGGCAAATTTCTTCTTTGACCAACTCATTTTTCGGTACTGCTCTATCACATCAGTGAATACCTCTCCTTACTACTGCCTACTTTCCTGATTTGCAGTAGGGGTTCTTACACTGATGAGCCGCAACATTATGACACTCCAGAATGAAATTTTCACTCAGCAGCGGAGTGAGCGCTGATATGAAACTTTCTGGTGGATTGAAACTGTGTGTCGGACCGAGACTCGAACTTGGGACCTTTGTAAGTGCTCTACCGACTGAGCTACTCAACCGTAACTCACGAATCGTAGCTTTAATTGCGCCAGTACCTCCTCTCCTACTTTCCAAACTTCACAGAAGCTCTCCTGCGAACCTTGCAGAACTAGCGCTTCTGGGAGAAATGATATTGCGGGGTCATGGCTGTGCCACACCCTGGGGGATGTTTCCAGAACGAAATTTTCACTCTGCAGCAGAGTGTGCGCGGATATGAAAATGAAGTTTGGAAGGTAGAAGACCAGGTACTGGCGGAATTAAAGCTGTGAGGACGGGTCGTGAGTCGTGCTTGTGTAGCTCAGTCGGTAGAGCACTTTCCCGCGAAAGGCAAACGTCCCGACTTCGAGTCTCGGTCCGGCACATAGCTTTAATCCGCCAGGAACTTTTATATCGGCGCACTCTCCGCTGCAGGAGTGCTAGCTTTTCAAGGTTCGTAGGAGAGCTTCTGTAAAGTTTGGGAGGTAGGAGACGAGGTACTCGCAGAGGTAAAGCTGTGAGGACGGGTAGTGAGTCGTGATTGTCTAGCTCATTGTGTAGAGCACTTGTCTGGAAAAGGCCAAGGTCCCGAGTTCGAGTCTCGGTCCGGCACACAGTTTAAATCCGCCAGTAAGTTTCATTATGACCACCGCTCACAGCGAGGTTTTATGCTGCCTGGTGGCGTTAAGGGCACGTGACGCAGTAAGAGAAGTTTATGAGCGGAGCAGAAAGGAACAGGGAATCATTCTAGCGACGATACGAGGCGAAAATGCGGAAATCCGCCTACTTAAGCGACTTTGACAAAAGCCCGATTCTAGTGGCCCAGTGCCTGACAGCCAGCATCTCGGAAACGACGAAGCTGGTCGACTGTTCGCGTGCTACTGTCGTGAGCATCAACGGTAAGAATGCTGAAACCACGAGTGGACGACAAGATGTGTTGGACATCGATACCTCATCACCGGACGTAGAGGTCGCAGCTTGCCAGCTCTCTAAAGCTGGATACGCGGTGATCTGTGGCAGATCTGACGACAGAGTAAAGTGCCTGGCGCAGGCACGAGTGTTTTGGAGCACAGCGGTCAGCGCACAGTGATGGACATGGAGTTCCGCACCAGAGAACCCATACGAGTTCCCATGTTGAGCCAACAACATCGTCAGTTATGATTACAGTGGGCGCGGGATCATCGAGATTTGACCGTGGATTAATGGAATCGTGTCGCCTAATCGGATGAATCCCGTTTATTGTTAAACCAGCTCGATGGTCGTGTCTAGATAAGCCGTCATCCGGGCGAATGGCTGCTCGAACCATGCAGCGAGCCACGGACGCAGGCTGGTGGGAGCAGTATTACGTCATGGGGAACGTTCACCTGGGCTTCCACTGGCCCTGCGGGAGTAATCGAAGACACCATGACGGGTGTGGACTACGAGAACATTATCAGGGACCACCTGTAACCACTCTTATGCTTGATATCCTCCTCAAAAGCGAAGGTAACTCCTAGCAGGATAACTGTCTGCGTCACAAGACCAGAACCGTACTAAAGTGCCTTGAGGTGAATGACAGACTCAGGCTGATGCCTTGGCCATCAAATTCGGTTCATCTGAATCCGACTAAACCCAGATGAGGCGCTATCGGGCGCCAGCTCAGCGCCCACAAACCGTAAATTCCCAGAAGTGTGCCACCTGTGTGAAGCGCAACTTTACGTTGGCACAGGAAAGGTTCAGTTAATGAAAGCACTAGGCCATGATTCTCAAACATGACTGACTTTATTACAATACAACTCTCTGAGCAAGGTTCATCATTCCTTGGTATTTACTAAAAAAAAAAGGAAAAAAAGGCACAGAGCATAAAATTTTAAGACAAAGTTTATCATAAAACATTACTCTAATTAAATATAGAAATAGCAAGAACAAATTCAGGCTGACAAGTAAATAACTTTAGAGTTAACTTCTGCAGTAGTTCAACACAGGATCATTAAAAAACATTAAACAAAGTCGTAGTTTTAAAAGTAAGCCACCACTCACGCGCCGGCCGCAAAGGCCGAGCGGTTCTAGGCGCTACAGTCTGGTTCAGATGGCTCTGAGCACTATGGGACTTAACATCTGAGGTCATCAGTCCGCTAGACATAGAACTACTTAAACCTAACTAACCTAAGAACATCACACACATACCTGCCCGAAGGAGGATTCGAACCTGCGACCGCAGCAGCTGCGCAATTCTGGACTGAAGCGCCTAGAACCGCACGGCCTCAGCGGCCGGCGTTGGGGAAGTCCCCTGTAGAAATATTGAGCCATGCTGCGTCTACAACCGTACGCAATTGCAGAAGTGGTGCCAATGCAGGATTTTGTTTACGAACTGACCTCTCGATTAGGTCCATGTGGGTGTGCAAATCATTCGCTCGTATTGTCCAGAATGTTCCTTAAACCAATCGCGATCAATTGTGGCCCGGTGCCATGGCACACTGTAATCGATAAATATTCCGTAGTTGTTTGGGAACGACGACCGCTGTGGCCGGGCGGTTCTAAGCGCTACAGTCCGGAATCGCGCTGCTGCTACGGTCGCAGGTTCGAATCCTGCCTCGGGCATGGATGTGTGTGATGTGCTTAGGTTAGTTAGGTTTAAGTAGTTGTTAGTTCTAGGGCACTGGTGACCCAGAAGTTAAGTCCCATAGTGCTCAGAGCCATTTGAACTCACGCAACTACAAATGCATTTAGAGATAGTGGTTAAAATTGGAGGCGTATACTCAAAGCAGGATTACACAGCTTTCCTTTCATCACACATGAACTGCCGCTCTTGGTGCGAGCCCCTTTACTCTCCAACCACTAACAGGCCCAGCTCGCCCGTCTCCTCAGGCAGGTCGTTGTACACACTGGAGAGGACACGAAGTAACAAGACAAGCTTCTAAAACACACAAACAGATGGTGTTAAATCAACAAGCCTCAGAAACATGTTCATACGTGCTTCAGGGAATACAGGCCAGACAATAATGACAATGTAAACTATGGCCTGGAAAGCTTCAAGCAACCAATAGGTCCAGTAAATAAAACAAAAAAAATTAAACCACACTTGACAAACCAAAACACGGGCATGTCACTACTAAAGAAATCGTTCAGGGATGGCAGTTGGCAATACCCATAGCACAGATTGAAGTAGCTGACGAGAATTTAGAATGAGGCAAAAAGAGGCAGCAATTAAATCACGTTGTTACCACAGTTCATGGGCTGAAAGTTTGCTCACCCCCCCCCCCCCCAAAAAAAAACAAAAAAAAAGACCTGTCCATGGTTACAATTCCGTCGTGAGCAGAAGCAAGGCTGTCCAGACTGTCCACTCAGAGTCCCGTCAACCAATGAACGTCAGAATCAGCAACGCCAGTACCAACAGTCTCAGCTCTACGCATTGCCAGCTTATACTGCCGCCCAGCATGCTTCCAAACAAACACAGTGCATCCGCGACTCACGCCTCCTAGCGGCTCCGTGTTCACTCTCTCTCTCTCTTCCAATGCCTACTCTCAGGCGCGCGCTATATAGGCAAACTTTAGGCCGGGCGGGATCGATAACCGCTAGATCGATGTGCACACATCACTGTGCTTAGGCATCTTGTACCACAAACCTCTGCAAAGCTATCAACTACCTGCAGAATCCATGGCAAGCGGAATCATTGGTGGATTGCGATCCAGTAATGGACTAACACGATTTTAAGTAGGTACTAGTAATGTTCTGGCTCATCACTGTATACTTTGGTATGCTTCCCAGTAAGGTATTTGTTTTCTGGTAATCGTTTTAAATGGTTAAGTATGTTATTTTAGCCGGCCGGAGTGGCCGAGCGGCTCTAGGCGCTACAGTCTGGAACCGCGCGACCGTTACGGTCGCAGATTCGAATCTTGCCTCGGTCATGATTGTGTGTGATGTCCTTAGGTTAATTAGGTTTCAGTAGATCTAAGTTCTATGGGACTGATGACCTCAGATGTTAAGTCCCATAGTGCTCAGAGTCATTTGAACCATTAAAAAAATAGAAATAAATTCGAATTATTTGGAAGTCCGAAAAAACGCTCCATTTTGGGTAATTTGTTACACGTGACGTCATTGCCTAACTCGCTGCTCCTACTGTCGTAAGGCTCGTTCACAGCTATCCCTAGTTTCGGAATTTACGATTCGAAAAACGGATAAAAAACGGTGTGTAGTACCACATTGTATAAATACACCTATGAAACTTCTGAAAAATTGTTTTTGAGTGTTCCAAAGAACGAGAACAAGGGTAAAATGTCGTTGCACTGTACCAGCAAAATGCCACGAAGTCGATTCACAAGTTCCCTAACTTAATTAAAAATATCTTGCTCTCTCAAGTTAACTTTAATTCACCCCCAAGATGCGCTTTCGCACTCTCACAGGAAGGACAGCGTCATTGAAAGAAATAAATCTCGCAGTAAAAACTGGCAGAATCGGCTGTCCAAAATAACGCGCATCGTTTGGTGGCGCAGTTGGCAAAGCAAAGGTCTAAAATTGTTTATAAGTAGTTATTCATAGGTCAGTGGTTCAGATTTGGTCCTGAGGAATATTTTAACTTTTTTGTAAACGACTCAACAGTCCTCTCGTATGAAAATCAAATCACAGTTACAAAACTTCACCACACCGATCAGAAACATGATACTGTTGAGTTTTCCTTGCCGTTTACAAGCGCTTACAGTTGCAATCGCTGTTCACACACCGTCACCTTCAAGAGGATTTGTAGTTCATTGAGACCACACACGTTATAGTTTATTGGAAACAATCCACTTTTCATCTTTTTACAGACTAACTACGATTGTTACTGTTCAAAATTTCCTCACCTTACATCAAGATAGATTAAGTCTGTTTCAGGCACTGACATTAGTTTCCATTCACAAACATCACAGCCATTACGTTTGTGCGTGAAGAACGATCTACAATTACTTAGTTTTGAATGAGTTTCATGATGTTGCAGCGAGCAGGAAAACCAAAGTGGGAAGGAGAGAAGGCGTAGATGGACAGATAGAGAGGCGAGACAGCGATCAGGAGATACGTCCTATTCCTCTTGTCCCTCTCTCTGTCCATTCCCTCCTTCACCCTCTATATGTTCATTTCCTAATCCTCTCTGTCCAACTCTTCTATCCCCCTATCGCTGACTTTGAGCCTTGTTTATTGTTAATGCAAGGAAGACCTTTACTGGGAACTGAAGTCGCTTAAAATGAACGGTTAAATATGTTAGGATGATTGGTAGGATCTGTGAGGAGAGTAGTTTTATTTTCCTTTTTTTTTCTTATGGTACCAAACTACTGAGGTCATCGGTCCCTAGGTTACGCACTACTTAAGCTAACTTAAACTAACTTACGCTAAGGACACCACAAACATCCATGCCCGAGGGAGGACTCGAACCTCCGACGGAGGGAGCTGCCCGGGCCGCGACAAGGCGCCTTAGACCACGCGGCGCTAGTAGCTTCAATAACAGCCTTTCGCGTAGTTTTAATTTGCGAATACGTAGGATTACAAATTTAGATGATTCAGTCTCCTCAATAGAGTTCTAATCATAAACCAGTAAGCCATAAATACGAGTTTTGTATTTTCTGATAAAACCGATCACGAGGAATAAAATGAACAGCACATTGTTGTGTATATAATTTTGTTTAAAGTTATACATAAGGAAAAATAATATATGTGTAAGAAAGAAGTTGGGTAATGGTTTAAATGTCCTGCTATCGTAGTTGAAACTGAGAGCGAAGAAGAAAACAAAACATCACACTTTCACAGCACACCACCGTATAGCTTTTGTTTACTGGTCGTCGGTTGTAATAGAAAATCTATATATTGTTGTTTTTTAAAAAAAAGATGTTCCCTATGTCCGTCCAAACGCTTATTAAAGTGTTGTGTACAAATATAAAGTAAATCGGTCAGGTGCTTTTCGAGATTCTTGGTACCAACGCTAAACAAGGACGTTTCTTTATGTAGCAGTACAGATTATTAATAATTATTTGCGTTCAACAACTTTGATAGCACGTGATACAATTCATCTATGCGTTTCGAGAGACAATGATCTCATCATCAGTTTGTCGATAATCATTTTATAGCACTCATTAAGTAAAATAAAATAAAATAAAAAAGAGACCATGGATCCTCGCCTTACCAAAAATCGTACACTTCAGATACCGAAATGCAAAGACAAGTTGCGTACGCAGAATGGTACCTCAGGCACAGCAGCTCGCAAATACATCCAGACAAGAGAAGAAGCGTCAATTGGCCACTTGGGGCACTCACAGCTGAAGAACAGGACACTGTTTGCTGCCTGGTTGCGCAGAGTGAAGTGGACGGCTTTATGTAAGACAAGGAGAGGTAGGTCCGGCTGAAGAACGTTTCTCCGCACAAGTAACATATCACCATTTGTCCCCGCCATCTCCACCTCAGGGTTCATTTCTTGGGTTCTTGGTAATACGATTTTAACATACATGTTGTAATGTTCAACTTACTTACGCGGAACGTGGAATGATACACTTGGTACAGCGATTTGGCTACAGTACTTAGCGTTATCGAGCAAGACGTGCGCTTGCAATTCATTCACAAAGTTTTATTTTTATGGATGTTGTGTACTATAGATAGCTGGAAAATTGCGAATTTTGCTGTATGTATCATTATTTGGAGATCATATTACGTTTGCTCCTTCGATTTCAAGCCAATCTGCTGATTGCAATAACAAAAAAATATGTTAACAAAAATCAGTCGTTCATGTAAAATGAGTAATACGAGTGTAAAAGGCAGTGTCCTGGCTGACTGACTCGTCACCGCCCAGAACAAACCGCTGAAAAAGAAACTTGAAACATGGAGAGCGGACTTGTCGAAATTCCGGTCTTAACGGAGTTATATAAACAATGAGTAGTTTTTTGAAAATGTGTCGCTATGATGGCAATTTTGAAGATAGACCTACAAAAACTGGTACCTAGTTACAAAGTCAGAAATAAATAAACACGAGTTTCAGCATTTTTGAAAATTTAATGCTTCTTAGGGTGAAATGGAGAGTGAAAGTTCCTTTTGAAAATAAATCGTTATTAAAGAACTACTGAAGTAGTTTTAAAGCTAGATCTATTAAAATTGGTTACAAATAAAGAAATTCGTGTTCAAAACTGCGAGTGATTTGGCGATACTGTGTTGTTCTGCTTGTGTAGGCCGGTGTGTTCATCCCTTCCAGATGCTCAGCCCGAGTTTCAGCCAGGTACAGCCACCATATGACTTTTGAGAGCACCATCAGTAAAGCTGTATTTTTTGTGTGTATTACGGAAATGGAACAGCGGAATTTAGAGGAACGTCATGCCATCAATTTTTGGGTAAGGCTTGGGGAATCAGTGAGTGTGACCTTCAAAAAGTTGAAACAGGCCTACAGCTTATCAAGGGCACAAGTTTTCTGCTAGAACAAATCATTTTTGACAGGTTGAGAACACTTTGAAGATGAACCCCACTCGGGGAGACCTTCAAAAACGTCGAACGTGTGCTTACTCTTGTGAGATCAGACTGATGTTTAACAATAAGGATGATGGTTCAGCTGTTAAACTTAAAGGTTTGTGCCAAAATGGTGCCGAAGAACCTCACAACTATATATATACAAACTTCCAAGTTACATTTTGCCCAAGAATAACGTGTAGTCAGAACTGTGAGAACACTTTCACCAAACATCAAATTTTGACCGAACCTTTACACATGCAAAAGGTTTATGCCAAAACTGTGCCGAAAAACCTCACAACTCCACTAGAAAAATATATATGTATAAGACTTCCAACTTACATTTTATCCAAGAATAGTGTGTAGTCTGAACTGTGAGAACACTTACAGTTTCGGTCATTTTGTGAGCTCCAAAATTGTCTGCAGTTCCTGCCTGTGCATCGAGAGGCATTCTGGCCTGTCCTTGAGGGATCTATGGGAATGTCTGCGCCTCTGGAAGTGTAATCATGTTCAACTGACGGAGTTATGATAATACACCACGGTGCAAGAAGTTAACTAGGTTTCACGGTAGTTTGATGGATAGTGAGGATATTATGATTAATAAAGTGAAGATCGTTAATATGAAGAATAATATTAATGTAAAGAAATGGGCCCATTGTGCAGGGGCAGAATGAAGGGCTCTAGATGCACTTTTCGCCAGATTTACCTGCTGAGATGGCATGTAGAGGTTCCAAAACCCTAAACGACGTTCTGACAATTACGGCAACTTTGGCTGGGATTTGTGTAATGACTAAGCAAAAACAGAGGAAAGCAGTTTTCAATACTGAGACCATATGTTATGGACGTGGTCAGCCTGACCACATTCAACGATGTTGTAGGAAGTCTCATTGTAAGAAGTATAAGCATGTTGAATACTCCGAACAAAAATTGCTGCTACAGGGATACGCAAACATGAGGGTCGATTTCATACCCAAATGTTAAACAAAAGAGGGAGCGATATAGCCATTATACAGCATTCCCCATTAATGTTAGCACTGGGTACTACTATAAATACACTCCTGGAAATTGAAATAAGAACACCATGAATTCATTGTCCCAGGAAGGGGAAACTTTACTGACGCATCCCTGGGGTCAGATACATCACATGATCACACTGACAGAACCACAGGCACATAGACACAGGCAACAGAACTTGCACAATGTCGGCACTAGTACAGTGTATATCCACCTTTCGCAGCAATGTAGGCTGCTATTCTCCCATGGACACGATCGTAGAGATGCTGGATATAGTCCTGTGGAACGGCTTGCCATGCCATTTCCACCTGGCGCCTCAGTTGGACCAGCTGGACGTGCAGAGCGCGTGAGACGACGCTTCATCCAGTCCCAAACATGCTCAATGGGGGACAGATCCGGAGATCTTGCTGGCCAGGGTAGTTGACTTACATCTTCTAGAGCACGTTGGGTGGCACGGGATACGTGCGGACGTGCATTGTCCTGTTGGAACAGCAAGTTCCCTTGCCGGTCTAGGAATGGTAGAACGATGGGTTCGATGACGGTTTGGATGTACCGTGCACTATTCAGTGTCCCCTCGACGATCACCAGAGGTGTACGGCCAGTGTGGGAGATCGCTCCCCACACCATGATGACGGGTGTTAGCCCTGTGTGCCTCAGTCGTATGCAGTCCTGATTGTGGCGCTCACCTCCGCTCACCTGCACGGCGCCAAACACGCATACGACCATCATTGGCACCAAGGCAGAAGCGACTCTCATCGCTGAAGACGACACGTCTCCATTCGTCCCTCCATTCACGCCTGTCGCGACACCACTGGAGGCGGGCTGCACGATGTTGGGGCGTGAGCGGAAGACGGCCTAACGGTGTGCGGGACCGTAGCCCAGCTTCATGGAGATGGTTGCGAATGGTCCTCGCCGATACCCCAGGAGCAACAATGTCCCTAATTTGCTGGGTAGTGGCGGTGCGGTCCCCTACGGCACTGCGTAGGTCCTACGGTGTTGGCGTGCATCCATGCGTCGCTGCGGTCCGGTCCCAGGTCGACGGGCACGTGCACCTTCCGCCGACCACTGGCGACAGCATCGATGTACTGTGGAGATCTCACGCCCCAGGTGTTGAGCAATTCGGCGGTACGTCCACCCGGCCTCCCGCATGCCCACTATACGCCCTCGCTCAAAGTCCGTCAACTGCACATACGGTTCACGTCCACGCTGTCGCGGCATGCTACCAGTGATAAAGACTACGATGGAGCTCCGTATGCCACGGCAAACTGGCTGACACTGACGGCGGCGGTGCACAAATGCTGCGCAGCTAGCGCCATTCGACGGCCAACACCGCGGTTCCTGGTGTGTCCGCTGTGCCGTGAGTGTGATCATTGCTTGTACAGCCCTCTCGCAGTGTAAGGAGCAAGTATGGTAGGTCTGACACACCGGTGTCAATGTGTTCTTTTTTCCATTTCCAGGAGTGTAGAATCAGTGACAGGTTAATCTTTAACTGGCTCTGTAGGAGGAAGAGCGTTCAAATTTTTTCTAGGCTCGGGGTTGCAGGTATCAGTAGCCAGTCTGGGCATGCTTGGTATAAAGAATTTTGAATAATTTGTATTATCATGTGATTCGAGCAAACTTGTTTTGGAGTGGCGGAACAGAGAACCAGATAACTTATGTTTCTAGACTGCTGAATAACTTAGAGAAAAATTACACGACTACTGAAAAAGAGATGCGCAGTTTGATCTTTTGAATCATTTATTTTAGTTGCTTCTAGCATGGTCGGATTTTTAAGTTATAACACATCACAAAACATTTGAAGACACGGATAGACTCATGGTAATGCGGACAGTATTAATCACAAGGTACGTGCCATAGAAGGTAATTGTGTATCTGCAGGTGAGTGCAAAAGTCCCAGCTGCTGGCCGATATCGTCAGCTATTAACAACACAAGAGCAGTTCACTGCTGATGACGGAGTAGTATTCAGACAAATACGGCGTGGCAGGTAGTCATGTTGGCTAGTTTATGCGATGACGTGATGCGGCAGGCTTATGATTTTATCTTGAAAAGGCATGGAGGCCAGAGAGCTGCAGACTGACGTGGTGTAGAAAAGTATTTGTCCAGAATGCGTAAGCATGGTGTGGTAAGTAGGCCAAAAACTGTGTCCGTGTGCTCAAAGGACTGAGCTTAGTCATCAACAGATTCCACTGCTAACGTTTCCTGAGGCCAGGAGGCAATTACAAATGATCTGTACGGGCATTCTTGGTTCTTTTGTACAGATAGCAACAGGACATCGGTGTGTGTTAATTATAACTGATCATTTTTTGCGATTTGTATCCATGAGTGCTGTACCAAGTCAGCAAGTGGAAATAGTATCTAAGATAATGGTTAACCACTGCTGATTAAGTTTTGCGACGCCAGACACCCTAATAGCACACGATGGCACTAATTTCTTGCCCTAACTCATGAAGCAATTTTATCGTCTTTTACGAATTAGTAGGTTACAGACTACTGCACTACAGCCACAAGCCAATAACAGGACAGAAAGTTGCACCGAACAATAGGGAAAATGTTAAGTAGTTAAGTAAGTAGTGTCCATAGTGAATGAGACACTACCATACGTAATAGCAACATATTACCCAGAAGTACACAAGAGTTCAGAGGTATCACCATACGAGGATGTTTATGGGAAAAATACGCATTCCCTTCTTGAATTGTGCAGATCATCTCCTGGGGAAGATGTACCCTCCGTTCGTAACTTTTCTAAGAGATTCAAGAGTGTATGACACCAGGTTCAGAAGATGACTACGAAAGCCTTAGCGCAGCTAGAGGAAATGCTAAAAGGGAAATCCAAGCTACCCAAGTATCACATCTGACAGTTGGTTGTAGTCAATAACGCCCATGTGCCGAAAGGGAACACAAATACGTTTGTTAAACAGCATCAAGGGGCATATCAAGTAATTGAAATGAGGTCTCCAGTTAATGTAAAACTACAACTCTCAACTTGCGCCAAGGTTGTACATGAAAAGTGAGACAATGTATTGAAGAACACCATTGAAGAACTGCCTCAGTTGCTGGCAGCTCCTTCGAAAGTGGAGAGGGAAGTGCTTGTAGCAGATACGAGCACGCATGTACGAAAAGGCCGCAGGCGGTTTGGGATGGGGGGATGTCTTTGCGCTCAGTTCCTATTTGAGCTAGGAACGTGGTGTTTAAAGTTTTTGCTTTAGCCTGGACTAGCCACCATTTCTATAGCCATTAGCATCTGTCTTACTGTATCTATGTTACAGTACATTAAGCAGGGTTTGAACGACATACTAGATCTAACGCACATGCCATTTGTGCGAATTGTTTAATTTGTTTTCCAAAATATTTTAATTCGGCTGAAATTACTGCTCAGCTAATGGATCCATTTGCATGCGCACTATTATGATTTTACGTGCAAAACCAGCCACCCTTAAATAATTCCGGACAGGAGCAAGACCGATGGTTCGAATTTGGTCTGCTGGTGTGTCGGACTTTGCTGCAAGACGGGTAATAAGTGTTCGAAAAAAATCATGTTTCGTTTATAGTTTACGTGTAAGAGACACGTTTTTCTGGTTGGTTTTTGAAGTGCGCCACTTCTATACGTTAGATAAAGGAATGAACTCGAAATGAGTTTTTTAGCCAATAGATTAATCTGTTGTCGGGATACGATGGTTTAAAGTCGAGCTAAATGTAGTACGTGCCGTAGTGGTAAAACCGGTTCCCATTAGCTCACCGAAGTTAACCACTGTTGGGGTTGGCTAACACTTGTGTAAGTAGGCTGTTTAGGTTTTTATGTTGGTAATGCCACGTAGTGCTGTGTATGAAAATCACTGACTGTTCTGTGTGCAGTCTATAGCTGGTTGGACTCATTGTTGGAATATTCGCTAGTCTAGTATTGGGCAGTTGGATGTGAACAGCGCGTAGCGTTGGGCTGTTGGAGGTAAGCTGCCAGCAGTGGTGGATGTGGGGAGAGAGATGCCAGACTTTTGAGCGGACGATCTGGATGTGTGGCCATCAGAAAAAGGAATTTGTTTAATTGGATGTCACAAAATTATATATATTTTTGAACGCTATTAAGGTAAATACATTGTTTGTTCTCTATCAAAATCTTTCATTTGCCAACTATGTCTATCAGTAGTTAGTGCCTTCAGTAGTTAGAATCCTTTATTTAGCAGGCAGTAGTGGCGCTCGCTGTATTGCAGTAGTTCGAGTAACGAAGATTTTTGTGAGGTAAGTGATTCATGAAAGGTATAGGTTATCGTTAGTCTGGGCCATTCTTTTGTAGGGATTATCGAAAGTCAGATTGCGTTGCGCAAAAAATATTGTCTGTCAGTTTAGTGATGATCAGAATAAGTAAAGAGAGAATTGTCTGAGTACGTTGAGTTTTACTCAGCTGTTTCTGTATCAAATAACGTAAGAGTTTTTCCAGCACTGTCAATTATAATTTTTCAGAGGGGACGTTTCACTTGAACGGGTGACCGCCCACCTCTGCCCAGCACTGTTAGCAAACGGGATGCACTCATCCCTTGCGAGGCCAATTGAAGGGCTACTTGTTTGAGAAGTAGCGACTACGGTCACGAAAGTCGACAACAGCCGGGAGAGCTGAGTGCCGACCAGACGTCACTCCATGTGTGCGCCCAGTAAAGCTCTGTTCAGGGAAAGTACGGCCAACTTGCCAGTGGCCGCCATTTTGAGCCCACTGCGCCGCTCGTGATACATTGACTTCCGCAGCGTATTTAGCCGTGTATATTAAAGAAATGCACTCAACCGTCTAATGCACTGCTAAAACTGATCAGTGGCTTCAAACGGAACATGTCGGATATTTAGCAACAAAAAAAATTGCAATAGATTTTAGCTAACTGAGCCGAAAAGCATTTGTTGTGGCGAGCACCTGCTTTCGTAATTAGCGTTAAATTGGTCTTATCTAATAGTCAGCAGAACAAAAGGGAACCAATATTAGTTTCCAAGTGCAAGGAAAAATCCATCGCTAATTTAAAACCCTGTATCTAATTCCTTCTTGTTACTGCTATTTGATACTAAGAAAAATGCAAAATGTTTCTTTTGTTGTATGAAGGAAAGCATTGGATTAAAGTATATATGCACGGTACGTCTGTGGTAAACGTGCCTAATGGTTACGCATGCTTCATATTTTTGTCAGATCTATCCTATAAAATGTTGTCTGCAAATTTTTCTATAACATCAAGAGAATGATTACAAAAGCACAAGAGAATACAATATTTTTAAAATGTGTTCGAATAAAACTAGGCCTACGATCAAAAGTAGGCTGAAGGAAACAGTAAGAACTGTGTTTGTATTGATACACTGTAGATCAGCGGCCAGGTTGCAGCAGTAGTTACAGTTTCCTGGTAACGTTAATGGATACTGAATAAAAGTTCGCCCCTTGCATAGGGTATTTTTTTTTATACTGTGCGGAACAAAGTACAATTTATTGAGCATCATAATTATAAATTTAAACCACACTGTACGGTCAATCAGTTGTAATCTGTTACCAGTCACGATAGCTTTGTGCAGTACCACTCACTATTTTTCTTTTTATCCTCCAACGGCGGTAGTTTTATTCCTAAGATCTCTGTTTTGTAATTAAATTACCATTAAACCATTCTATTAGCTCTTCTGGCTTTTTTTTTTTTTTTTTTTTTTTTTTTTTTTCGCTGCTTGAATGGGTTGGAAACCAAGTAACAGAAATGTAAAAAGGAGACAAGACAAAAGGTCAGAAATGAATGAAATGAACTGAATGGGTAAATCGAGTTCCTGCAACGTTTCCCATTGCGACCAATATTCTCCTTTTTGTTTAATCTCTCCCTTCGGAAAGAATTCTGCACCGCTTTTCTCTCTTTTCGCCTCGAAACAAACAGCCAAAAGCATCACACTCAGGCGTTATTCTACTTAAAACTTGGAAGATACACAACACTTCCTATGCACACGTTACGCTTTGGCCCACAATGGCTGCTAATGTGACGTGACGCGGCTTCTCCCAGTTCTGAACTGCGGACGGTGGCAAACACAGCGGAAAAGGATATCCATACTTTCCTTTATACAGAGCTTTAGCGCCGAGTAATGCGTATCTGCTGAGGATGAGATGCCGGTCGGTCGGCACCGTTAGGCCTTCCGAGGCCTGTTCGGATGGAATTTGAGTTTTTTTGAATAATATAACACGTAAAGTTCCTTCTTACGCCAATTGATTGCGCGGAAACGCTTTAAAACGAATCAAGTAAATAGAATTTGCATTCTTACGACAAAATTAAAATCTCGCTTTCAAAAATCTATCTTCATTCAGATTTTCCGTGCTAAAAAACACTTTTTTGTGAGATTTTCCACTCGCATTACTTCTATGTTTCCGACTTGTGTGAATCGGTTCAAATGTCGTAAGAAGGTAGACAAATATATGTAATTAATACCCGGTCTGTTGTTTTAAGAATACTTTATCCGTTGCCACAATATGACGGTCTAAAGTCGCACATAAAATGCACGTAAAATTCAGTTTTAAGGAATAGCTTGTACTGAGACGCTTCAAAGTGATACAAATGGTAATAAAAATATTTTCATGGTGATTGTTTTTAACAAGCCTTTGCAAAAATCTTTCATCGTTCGGGTTTTACGTGCGGAAAATCAAGCCTTCGCTCATGAAATTGCGTGTCATTGAAATGTGTTGCATATTCAGCGCTACACTAGGATATAATTAAAAAAACTGGTTATTACAGTTGATTATCGTTTCGTTTTTTATGTGTTAAAGATTTTATTCACCAGTGACTTAATATCATTGAAAAATCTTTGGGAGTGCGCTTTTCAGACCAGAGCTACACCCAGCCCTGAACAAAATGATATGCTGTACTGTTTGATGGGGCATTTACATCTGTATCGATGACCACGCAGAAAATTAAAGTAACCTGAAATTACTATAAAAATAAATGTCAAAAAAAGAACACCTTAATTCTAATCAATAAGAAATGTTGTACTGCGCTTTCCTAAAAAACTACTATGGTATTTTGTAGAAAATTTACTTTCGGCCTAAATAATTAAGTTCGTCAATTGTCGTACAGGACTGAAAAGTTGATGGTATTTTGTCGTGCATACATTGATTCGTAGTTCTGCTTATTTCAGCCAATCATACTCATACTTAATTCCAAATGGTTGTTGCAACATTTCATTCCAAAATTATTTACGGAATTTCATAATTTCAGTTTTTTCGTGCGTACTTTACATAAACAATGTCAAAAATTTGAAGATAAGAGGCAATAACAAGATGTATGCTTTTCAATAGCTTCTTATTTATTGCGCGAATTGGTCTGCATTTATGTAGTGCATGATTCATTACAAAGCCACCTTTCTTCTTCTTTTGTTTCAGATGTAACATTTCGTATACAACACCATCAAAACATTTCGAAACAATGCGTACGCTGAGCTGATTGATAAGTTAAATTTAACCCCATAAAGTTGGAATTATTGTGGTTTATCAGTTAATTAGTCAACAGGTTAAATTCTCAAGTAGTTAAATGGCCAAAAGAATTGTCTATTATTCATATTACTTACGCATTCAGTTGGTCCTTTTTGTGTCTTAGGACACTTCTTCCTGCTATTCGTCAAATTATTATATGTCCAAGAGTCAGCCTATCCTTACCTTATAGTCCTTACCCACGCTTCGTGACTGATCATAAACGTAATCACATTTTACAGCGGCCGATTGGTTGGTCACACGGTTCTTGTGGGTTACTTTGCAACTACTTACAAGAAGTACAGTAATGCACTGTCTCATGGTGCTGTTAAATTAAGCGAAAGCTGTTTGTCGTACTGAAGCCATTTGGCAGGTAATGGTAGTATTTGGACATGGAAAGATTCTCACAAGCTCATAAATTTCAAATCTGCTACTTCACATGAACCATGTGAACATGGCCTTTTTTGTACAACCAATCTACATTTTTCCTCATTCAATTTCAATGTTGTTAATTAACAAATTATTTCAATTTCAAAGTTGTTAATGTAACTTTGAAATTGAAATGAATAATTGAAGTTGTTAATTAACAAATTATCTCAATTTCAGAGTTGTTAATGTAACTTTTAATAATTTGTTAATCTGGCACTCAGCCATTATTGATTCTTATTTCATTGTCAGGCATTTCGCCATTACTAATGCTTGTCCAACTATTACTGGTCATGATGGTTTTTGAAGGTTTTAAACAGACTTAATTTATGAAATTCCTTCTTACAAGTTATTTAGTAGTTAACAGGTCCCAAGCAACTCCTTTTTTATTAAATTCATTCTTAGCTGCTGCGAATTGCTGTAAACCACTTGGAAAAAGGCAGTCATTTAAAGAGGTGAGTGCAAAACTTAGGGTAGAAACAGGGACACTGACACACCACAGCATGTATTCTAATCAATACATTCCTTTGGGCAAGCCAGATTCTGTATCAATAATAAATTCTTATTCAAATACGCTGTCAGATAGCTTATCCAAATGTTAGTTTTAAGTTTTTCATGTAACGATCTGTTCAGTGCTTAAATGATAGAGAAACTGACACTCATACAAGACGCACACAGTTCATGATTAGATTAGATTTACTTTCATTCCAAGTGATCCGTAGTGAGGAGGTCATCAAGGATTTAGAACATGTCAGAAGAACAATAATACCTGACAAATATTAACAACTGAAAAAAATAAGCTAATGTAACTTCCACAGGTCCCAAGTGCAATGATCGTCATTTTTTTAATGAACACTGTATGAAAGGATCATTTTACAACACTGATTTACTAAGATCACATTAATGCACTGAATTTAAAATTTAAAAACAGTTTTTTTAATTTATAAGGTAATAACAATGTATAGATCTACTACAATACTTATTTACAATGAACACATTACTGCACTGAAATGGTGCAGGAGTTAGGTTGTACTTTATATATTACTGAGAAAGTCATCAATGGAGGAGAAGGAGTTGCGACCAATAAATTCTTTCGGCTTCTCTTAAATTGAATTTCATTCCTTGTGAAGCTTTTTATGTTTGCTGGCACGTTATTGAAAATGTGCGTTCTTGAATAATGCACCCCTTTTTGTACAAGAGTAAATGACTTTAATTCCTGTACCGACAACACTTCCGCAATTATGGACTGCTATAGAGGCTGCAAGATTCATTTTTTCTGCACGGACTTCCAACAACTTGTCGCGTCTATGCCACTTCTAGTTGCTGTACTACGTCGGGCAACAGGAGGTCTGACACGATACTGGGAGGTATCCCATGATTATGGCCACCTCAGTGGAAATACTGAATTTTATTCAGAGGTATGTGTGATCTTGCACTTTCCAGACGACCACATAATTTGTGTACGTTACAATCTACATACTGGCTTGGTCGTTCTCAGCGGTATAGTTTTGGTTTTATAAAGGCCATAACTGCTTCTAAGTGTTGCTACGTTTATGTCTACAGTTCAACGGTCACCTTAAAGTCCTGCCAGCAAAGATAGTGCCTCTATTATGATCATGTTATTCGATGCTATAATGGTGCACCATAATTTGAACGAAACAAAGAATTTTTTACAAAAACTGCTATAAATTATTTCCTTAAAATTGCGAATTTTCCGAAATTAAATAGCCTGCAACGCGCCAATTGTAATTCACGCTTTTCCTCTATTTCACGCCACCTGTAGCACGAAAGTGACAGGCGAAGCCTTTCGTAGTCGTCTGCATAGACAATTATAGTCTGCGAATCACTACAAAGTGCGTATCGAAGGGTACTTTTTATTGTACTATATATAAAGCTTAAGAATGACTACCTGTACTCCTTTCTGCAAGAACTTGTATTATCTGCATGATTTCAGCAGGATACAAAAGGAGCCAAAGAAAGTTCGTCGTCTCTGACCTGAATGACAGTTGTTTGAGTTTCATAAGTAGGTTAACCACGAGATGTACGCCATCTTTCTTCGAGTGGCTGTCAGATAAGATTTATTAGCATTTCAGACCACCTTACTCTCTCGTGTATGGTGTACATCATTTGGATCGCAAATCCATAACCAATCGCGAAGATCGATCCCACTGTCCATTCCATCACAGGTAAGAAATTCGAGGGCAAAAACCAGTTATTGTGGATTCAAGTGGACAGTCAAGAGATGCAGAAATTTAGTTTGGCGGTAGTGCCAGTTGACTCTTAACAAGTAAAGTCCGATTGTTCACTTAGTAAAAAATGACTTTATGTTATTTCTTTCACAAAACACTTCAGATAAATGTAATTAATATACATTTGAATATCTGTGATTAAAAATAATGATTAACTCGAAATATAAATCGCAGTTGGATCTTGTTGTAAGAAATTTTTCTCATTGGAACCATCAATGCAGTTTTCGAGGATAAATTCTGTATCAGTTTACCACTAGTTATTTCCTCTCGCAGCTGTTTAGAAACTCATGAAATAAAATAGTGACATCAACAGGAAAAGATATCATTCAACAATGCGTACCATCAGGTCATTGCATGCTTGTAATTTCCTTTACCTTAATTTTAACGACTGAGGAAATCCATTCACATAGGTTTATATAAATCAAAATCAGTTGCCGCGTAAATGAAAGAAATGAAAGATCATCACTTGAGAACGGCTCGATTGAGTTCTCTGATTTTCCGTTGTTGTGTTCATAATTGTAAAGACAAGGTTTCTATGAACGAATATTTTTGGAAAATCCGACGAAAAAGTCGGGAATGCGGATGGTACTTCTGTATGAAAATCTCAGTGAAATTAATGTAACGGTCGCTTTGACAGTTATGCTGTCACATGTTTTCTTAAGAAAAGTGACGTTCATTTCGACAGTTCTGCTATCGCATGTTTTCATAGCAACAAAAAATCTGAATTGAACACTAATATTTTGCGAAAGAGAATACAGCTGAAAGCAATATCGTCATATCATTGGTGAGTTGCAGAGTCTGTCGTAATTTGTTGTGTTGGAAACTTTCAATTGATTTCAGTTCGTGGTGTATTTATTTCGAAAAATGCGACTAGTGAGGCGTGGACATATCGGTAGGCGTACGCCCAGGGTAAGGCAGTTACAGTACATGATCGTCGGGTCAATGAGACTGACGAAGAGCAGAGACAGCGTTCGGAGGCAAATCGAATAAGGATTTCTCAAGCGACTACAGTGGAGTTCGACTCGCTCAGTTGGAGCTCACGCATAAAATATCTGGAACATCGACAAAACAGACAGCCAAACGTGTATTTCCGGTGTTGATCATATCTTTGGTGTGTTGCAAAGATTGCATTGATACTCTCCTGGAAATGGAAAAAAGAACACATTGACACCGGTGTGTCAGACCCACCGTACTTGCTCCGGACACTGCGAGAGGGCTGTACAAGCAATGATCACACGCACGGCACAGCGGACACACTAGGAACCGCGGTGTTGGCCGTCGAATGGCGCTAGCTGCGCAGCATTTGTGCACCGCCGCCGTCAGTGTCAGCCAGTTTGCCGTGGCATACGGAGCTCCATCGCAGTCTTTAACACTGGTAGCATGCCGCGACAGCGTGGACGTGAACCGGATGTGCAGTTGACGGACTTTGAGGGAGGGCGTATAGTGGGCATGCGGGAGGCCGGGTGGACGTACCGCCGAATTGCTCAACACCTGGGGCGTGAGGTCTCCACAGTACATCGATGTTGTCGCCAGTGGTCGGCGGAAGGTGCACGTGCCCGTCGACCTGGGACCGGACCGCAGCGACGCATGGATGCACGCCAACACCGTAGGATCCTACGCAGTGCCGTAGGGGACCACACCGCCACTTCCCAGCAAATTAGGGACACTGTTGCTCCTGGGGTATCGGCGAGGACCATTCGCAACCGTCTCCATGAAGCTGGGCTACGGTCCCGCACATCGTTAGGCTGTCTTCCGCTCACGCCCCAACATCGTGCAGCCCGCCTCCAGTGGTGTCGCGACAGACGTGAATGGAGGGACGAATGGAGACGTGTCGTCTTCAGCGATGAGAGTCGCTTCTGCCTTGGTGCCAATGATGATCGTATGCGTGTTTGGCGCCGTGCAGGTGAGCGCCACAATCAGGACTGCATACGACCGAGGCACACAGGGCCAACACCCGGCATCATGGTATAGGTACCAATCTCCTACACTAGCCGTACACCTCTGTGATCGTCGAGGGGACACTGAATAGTACACGGTACATCCAAACCGTCATCGAACCCATCGTTCTACCATTCCTAGACCGGCAACGGAACTTGCTGTTCCAACAGGACAATGCACGTCCGCATGTATCCTGTGCCACCCAACGTGCTCTAGAAGGTGTAAGTCAACTACCCTGGCCAGCAACATCTCCGGATCTGTCCCCCATTGAGCATGTTTGGGACTGGATGAAGCGTCGTCTCACGCGGTCTGCACGTCCAGCGTGAACGCTGGTCCAACTGAGGCGCCAGGTGGAAATGGGATGGCAAGCCGTTCCACAGGACTACATCCAGCATCTCTGCGATCGTCTGCATGGGAGAATAGCAGCCTGCATTGCTGTGAAAGGTGGATATACACTGTACTAGTGCGGACATTGTGCATGCTCTGCTGTCTGTGTCTATGTGCCTGTGGTTCTGTCAGTGTGATCATGTGATGTATCTGACCCCAGGAATGTGTCAATAAAGTTTCCCCTTCCTGGGACAATGAATTCACGGTGTTCTTATTTCAATTTCCAGGAGAGTATTATTTCGTTGTAATTTGGTGTGTTGCAAACATTCAACTGATTTAGTTCGTGGTTTATTTCTTTGGAAAAATGCCACTAGTGTGGCGTATAAATGTCGGTCGGCCTATGCGCAACAAAATCTCATCATATGGTCGTCGAGTCAACGCGTCGGACGAAAAGCGTAGATAACGTTTGAATGCAAATCGAATAAGAATTACACAATATACATATTGCGATAAACCGTTTGCGGGAGAGAACGTGCCAAGCTGTGCTGTGAAAATGTGCGTATTTGTTTTCCTTTTCGCAGTTAGTTTAAACAGAAAAGTTGTGTCTGTGGCTAACTTCATAATTCTACCTGTTCGTAGATTAAAGTCATGCGAAATACTGCAATCAATGCTGCTATTTTCTCAGATACAGCGTAAAGTTCTTTTATAAAATGAAATAATATACTGAATGAAGTCTGAACTGTGGAATGGGTATTGAACTCGAATTATCGTGTAGCGTGTTGTAACTGCAAGTGGTGTACTTACTCTGTGTTACTGTTGGCAAAACCTTACACGAATTGATTGCGCAATGCAACTCCCAATGCCAATAAATAAATGCAGCTACTGCAAAATATATTCAGCCCCATAGGCACTAAGTCATCTGGCCCTGTTCAAACTGATAACTTTGGTCCTTGTGCACGTAGCAAATAAATTAAATTGTTTTACCTCTAAAGTACCATCGGAGCAACGCGATATATTCTGGTCTCTCAAAAATTAATCCAACATTAATGCAAATCATTCAAATTACAACAGATCTTAAAACCATTAGAAAAGTGAAATACCTGATTAGCCTTTTTATCAAAACAGTTTAGGTACATTCTGGGTTACTCAACGATTATAAATTATCAGTCAACTCATCTATACTAACGATCTAGTAAAAAAAAAGTAATCATAATTATTTAATATTTTTACCTTGGTTACATGAAAACTTCTGCTTCCATGTTCAACAATACTGACATACCTAAATTATTCTAACTCTTGGTGATTTCACACAGCGCACCACAAAAACTGCTTACTCCATCGTCTTTCCCTCACTGACAGTTACATATGATTGTGCGGCAAGCGCTCTCTTACTCTAACAAAGCGGTACAGTTTCTTTGGCTCTGCGGTCGCGCAGTCAGCGATCCGCATTATCGAGCCTATCAGAGACATTAATCGTTTATAGTATATTAGTTTCGTTTTAATTTATTAATATTCTTATCTTTTGTGTTGGCATACACAGGAGTGCCCCAGTATACTCCTTTCAACAGCAACTGGAAAGATCTCTCTTACACCCTTCGCAGTAATGATTCCAACCGATTTACCCATTCATTTTGACTTCCGTTCCCAATCAAGGTTCCGTTTGCAATAACAATAAATAAGGTCAGAGGGGGGGGGGGGAAGATGAACAGAGAAGGGGGGAGGAAATGGATATAAAGAAAGGGAAGGAGGATATGGACAAAGAGATGAGGGAGCAGGAGATAGGTAGAGTGAGTCTAGGATAAGAGATGTACAGGGAATGATGAACAGCGATAGGGGTGAGGAGGAGGAGATGGACAAAGGAGCGGGTAGGAGCAGAGAGACAGATGGAGGTGGTGGAGGAAAAGAAGATTATGACGTCTATCCAATTTCCGTACATCTTTAGCAATTGCGAAGCATTGTCGGGTTCGCTAGTAATACACTGGAAACTGAAATAAGAACACCGTGAATTCATTGTCCCAGGAAGGGGAAACTTTATTGACACATTCCTGGGGTCAGATACATCACATGATCACACTGATAGAACCACAGGCACATAGACACAGGCAACAGAGCATGCACAACGTCGGCACTAGTACAGTGTATATCCACCTTTCGCAGCAATGCAGGCTGCTATTCTCCCATGGAGACGATCGTAGAGATGCTGGATGTAGTCCTGTGGAACGGCTTGACATGCCATTTCCACCTGGGGCCTCAGTTGGACCAGCGTTCGTGCTGGACGTGCAGACCGCGTGAGACGACGCTTCATCCAGTCCCAAACATGCTCAATGGGGGACAGATCCGGAGATCTTGCTGGCCAGGGTAGTTGACTTACACCTTCTAGAGCACGTTGGGTGGCACGGGATACATGCAGACGTGCATTGTTCTGTTGGAACAGCAAGTTCCCTTGCCGGTCTAGGAATGGTAGAACGATGGGTTCGATGACGGTTTGGACGTACCGTGCACTATTCAGTGTCCCCTCGAAGATCACCAGAGGTGTACGGCCAGTGTAGGAGATCGCTTCCCACACCATGATGCCGGGTGTTGGCCCTGTGTGCCTCGGTCGTATGCAGTCCTGATTGTGGTGCTCACCTGCACGGCGCCAAACACGCATACGACCATCATTGGCACCAAGGCAGAAGCGACTCTCATCGCTGAAGACGACACGTCTCCATTCGTCCCTCCATTCACGCCTGTCGCGACACCACTGGAGGCGGGCTGCACGATGTTGGGGCGTGAGCGGAAGATGGCCTAACGGTGTGCGGGACCGTAGCCCAGCTTCATGGAGACGGTTGCGAATGGTCCTCGCCGATACCCCAGGAGCAACAGTGTCCCTAATTTGCTGGGAAGTGGCGGTGTGGTCCCCTACGGCACTGCGAAGGATCCTACGGTCTTGGCGTGCATCCGTGCGTCGCTGCGGTCCGGTCCCAGGTCGACGGGCACGTGCACCTTCCGCCGACCACTGGCGACAACATCGATGTACTGTGGAGACCTCACGCCCCAGGTGTTGAGCAATTCGGCGGTACGTCCACCCGGCCTCCCGCATGCCCACTATACGCCCTCGCTCAAAGTCCGTCAACTGCACATACGGTTCACGTCCACGCTGTCGCGGCATGCTACCAGTGTTAAAGACTGCGATGGAGCTCCGTATGCCACGGCAAACTGGCTGACACTGACGGCGGCGGTGCACAAATGCTGCGCAGCTAGCGCCATTCGACGGGCAACACCTCGGTTCCTGGTGTGTCCGCTGTGCCGTGCGTGTGATCATTGCTTGTACAGCCCTCTCGCAGTGTCCGGAGCAAGTATGGTGGGTCTGACACACCGGTGTCAATGTGTTCTTTTTTCCATTTCCAGGAGTGTATAATATTATATGAATCGCTATGTCCTTGAGTGTTGTGCAGAGTCTACCATTACGAGGTACATATATTATGTATATAATCGTACGTCATGAGAGCAGTCATGAATTGCTTTCTGTTCCTATCAGTGCTGAGACCGGAAAAATTGAAAACAGAAGACTCAATAACGGGGCTTCAGGAATAGACGAATGATACTTGAAAGGTGGTCAGTGACGTAATATTAAAAGTTCTACCAGATTCTGTGCTTCGAAGATTTTACTGGATTAAATATATTGATGTACAAGAGAAACAGTAAAAAATGCTTAAGATATTAAAAAGTGCTTGTGTCACT
The DNA here is from genome assembly GCF_023897955.1 of Schistocerca gregaria. Classification (NCBI taxonomy): domain Eukaryota; kingdom Metazoa; phylum Arthropoda; class Insecta; order Orthoptera; family Acrididae; genus Schistocerca; species Schistocerca gregaria. The sequence continues at coordinate 289,752,837 of NC_064923.1, forward strand.
CAGGTAGTGCCACGTCCTCAGTAGGCTGGTGCATCCTATGACAGGGGGCCCTGGGAAGAATGTTAAAAAAAGAAAAAAATGGAACCTTAGACAGATAAGGGACAAGGAATAAAACTGTTAGTATGTTTGCGAATGTGCTTAGTATGTTGATGAGTAACAGCTGAGTTCCGAGCACAGCTCTCTGAATGTGAATTAACCTCGGTTCGCCCACGATGTTTCTACAGCTCAAGTGTAAGAGTGAGGTGTATGACAGGCGCTTGACATTCACCCACGCACATTCCTGCAGAGAGAAGGCACGCCACTTTAGGGAAGCTAATTGCCACGCAGTAAAGTACCGTCGCCTACTCCGATGAAAGGGAGACTGGTGACCGCAAGGGTTCTTTTGCAGTATGGAGAGTTGTGTGTGGAGGGGTCAAAGGGAATGCAATAAAAGGATAACATAGGTGATTCCTCTGCCCAACTATACACACTTTAGTGTGGCAGATTTGTAACTGAAGTCATTCCTAGTTTGTAAAATAACGAGGTCCACAAAACCTGTAAGATGGTGAAATGAGTCAGTCCCAGACCAGATCCACGCAGCGGATTAACAACCTTCGGTCTGGTATACTGTCAAATTGGGTGTGGTTCTTAGTCAGTTTTTTAAGCTTATTTAGGCGAATGCTAGGCTGATCCCCAGTCATCGCCTTATGAAATATGGTACGAAAACAGTCAAAATGCCATAATGTACAGAACAAAGCTTACACGATCCACACAGAGGTGGTGCACACAACATCCTTCCTTCTCTTTAATTCACCGACTACTGTGTCTGCAGGGAGGGCATCTGTTTTCAAAGGTAAAATAAAATAAATTTGTCAAATCAAGTAAACAGTAACCCATACGATGGGTTAATCACAAAAAGAGAGAGTTGAGGATATGGCTGTTGTGTTTGACGGTATCTTTTCATTGGAAAGTACCAGTTAGTCATGAATTAAGTAACTCTGTTTTAAAAACCGTGGTACAAAGACACGTCATGAGAAACGGAAAATGTGCGTTACCGATAGATTACAATACAAATATAAAAAACATTTCAGGAACTTGTGCGTATTAAAAACAGAAATAATTAAAATAAAAAGACCATTTGAAAAAGTGCTTGACAAAGCTTACATCTATCTAGAGTGGCAATAAATCTGTAAAATCGTATGTCTATCTGTCTGAACACGCTAATCTCCAAAACTACCAGACGAATTTTCATGGGGTTTTCATTGGTAACTTGAGCGTAGCTTGAGGCAACATAAAGGCTTTATTTTATTAAAATCCAAGATATCGTAATTTAAAGTTTTATCTAAATCCGTCTTGTCTGTTTTCTTGAACACGCGAATCTCCAAAACTGCTAGACGAACTTTAATGCGGGTTTCACAAGTTCGTTGTGCCCTGCTTAGGGCAATGTATAGTCTTTATTTCATCAAAATCGGAACATAAAAAAGGATATCACAATTCAAAGGTTTATCTAAAATCGTCTACTGAGTTCGGATGTTTTTAATCATCAAGTTGTAGTACGCCAAAGAACCGAGAGATGGGTCTGTTTGTTTTCTTTACATTAGTGACGGAAATATTTTCGGAATTTTACGTCAATGACAGAATTAAAGGCCACAATCTTCATGAATAAAAGCTAGCAGCAAATTTACTTGGCTAGGATATATGGATATGTTAATTTTGTTTTGTATATTAAAATTTAACGATATTGCTTTGCTTATTTCGATACGACTTATTTATATTATTCTCCTTTTATTAAGTTTGATTTGTGATTTGTCTGACTACTAATTACATTTTGATTTCGTTTTGTTTATGAATTAAAGTTCCCAGAAAAACGTCGAGGCTTTCTGAATACAACAAAATGGCCAAGAAACTGTGGGCTATCCTGTCTCAAGAAACAAATAAAGATCTGGAGGCAGGACTTGATGCACTTTAGGATCATGAGGCCTTAACTCGCTATAGGGAAACTCCTTCCGAAAGTGAGACGTGACTTAATTCTGAACTAAACATCTTATCTATTCCATAGATATCAGCATGCTTGTAATGTAGGAAATGCGTAGCTCAAATGGTGACTTTAAAGTAATTTATTCACCTACCAGTTTCAGTAAAGGATCATAATCATGTCATTGTACAAAATCAGTACAAAAACCACAGTAAAATGCAGTGACCAGCAAGGTCGAGAATTACAACATTCTTACGAAGATACTTACGTCAAATATGCAATTATAAAACCAACATTACATATCTTACATTTTGCAAAATGTAAGGTGTATAATTTTAGTCGACCAGGACTATTTTGAACATGATAACTACGTGAAATGCAAGCACTAAGCAATGCAAATGAAGACGGTTCAAGATAGTCTAAAACAGAATCACATTTGACCACAATATCAGTCACCATGGAATACAAAGATGACACAAACATGGAACTTATTTGAAGACATCAGAGATTATAAGACCAAAATATAAAACAAATGTGCATAAATACATTACAAAACACTATAATGCATCTTATGTAAAATACATAAAAAATCAAAATATAAATCAGTTTTTTGGCTATAAAACTAACCAAATTGTGATATAATTGTAATTATGGCTAATATCTCTGGCTCTGATCATGAGCGTCATGTATTATCTCACTCCTCAAAACACTTCACTCACAGACGCTAATGTTCCTTCTCTCTAACGTAACATCATAGAATCAGAAATTCTGACGTGAAAATTTTACACCACGAATCTTGCTTGTTCCTAACAACTTACCATTTGACTTTAAACTTGTACAATTTCCAGCACAAAGCACAAGACCAGACAATGCGTATTGTGGATACAGATCTTAGTGTCTGATTTTCGCACAGCCACCTCTGTGTAGCACTCTCTCGTGTTTGTGAAGTAAACAAGCTCTTCATTCAAATGCCCAGTCAAACTGCTCCAGACGTTGTATACAAAGAGGCTTTATAAGTCAGAAATAAATACCACACGTACTAAGTCCCGCGCACAGCTGTAAACAGATAATCTAGCAACGCAGTGTTCCTCAACCAGTATATTAAATACAAAGGCATTGAGTACAAATTTTCTAATTATGTCCAAAAACGCTAAACAAAATATCAGTCTCTCTGTCCTGGATGAAATATTTCGATGTATCTAGATACTTGTGGTTAATTTCTAAGCAATGCTCTGCAAAAACAAGAGTGCATTTTCTGCAGTTACAAGCATTCATTACGTTCCTTCCGACTGGTGCAAACTGATCCACCTTTTTTCTCCTATGTAATACGAGGCAAGTGACATTATACATTCCACTTTTATTCATAGTGCACTGCAAGCCCTTTTTAGTTGGTCCACCGTCTGTTGTCTCTGTGGTGTAGAAGACCACTGAATAATTTTATTGCTTTTAAGTCTATTTTGGTTAGCAATTACCCAAAAGACAGACAGCACACATCTTCTCTTGGCTAAAATTTGGGAGGTTATTTCGCAGGACATTAAAGCCCCTGTTTATTTGTTTTCCTCCGGAGTACGCAGTAAGTTAAGATGAGATGGTAAGCGTTGTTTAGAGTTATTATTTTGAAAGAACGTAGTTCCTGGCCAAAATAAATTATGAACGTAAGGACTGATAGTAAATGGTACTGTATACTCCAAGATAACGATAGTTAGACTGCATGAATTTCTCGCTGCAACAGCTACTAACGATCACAGCACTAAACTCTCAGGACCCGACGGACCTCGGGTCAGTTCTACGCACTAACAGAAATGTAGTTAACCAATAAAATGCGCATTCTAACGACACTGTTTTAGCCTGAAAAACACGGAACTTTATGTTGGCGTGTTGTTCTAACCCATCTTATGATGTTATCTGCAGTTTCGATGCGGAATTGTCAACCCCAGGACAAATGTGTGTGATGATCTATCTGTGTTCGGTGCACAACGTTCTGTTATCCTAGCTACTCCAGGTGACTTTTCAATAAAAGCCTATTTCAGCATGTGCTCAACTGTCGAGTGGACATCCATGTGTGGAAAGTGTTCGAGGTGGTGACAAAGATATTCTTCGCCATGTCATTTCTCATATGTACTTTAGTTTTCTCATATGTACGAACTCTGAACGTCTGGAAATGTAGAGCGACATACGGACTGATCGAAGCGTTGAGCCGGTCAGTGAGTTTGAATGACTCAAATAGTTTAAGGTGACTCTACGAAAGGGAGAGAGCTCTTGTTTGTTTTCTGAACTACATAGTTGCTGAACTGCTATAAATGCACACTCATATCTATCCAAAAGATTGAAGGTTGATGTATTTTTTCCATACGTGTATCTTGCTTACGTTGTTACATTTGTTTGATTGTGTAATTAAGGTTATTCCATTCAAGTTCTCCTTGTTGTATACCTCAAGCCACATAGTATTCCAGGAATTTCCTGACGATAGACAGTCTTGATAAAACCTTCCAGTACAATATGTAACGTCTCCAAAACTTCACTTCTAAAGCAGATAACTCACTTTTTGGCAGTTGCAGTAGATAGTAGTAGACATTATTCCAGTAACTGTTTCTCCAGCTTTCAGTTAAAATTAAAATGAAGTGAAAATTCACGTTAGAAAATGTGCATTAAAGACATACAGGCAGGTAATTTCCTGAAGAGATAGTTAATGGTTTTAAATTAGAAATGGCTCTGAGCATTATGGGACGTGGGCGCCGGTGGCGACACCTCCAACGTGCTGATATGAGGAAAGTTTCCAACCGATTTCTCATACACAAACAGCAGTTGACCGGCGTTGCCTACTGAAACGTTGTTGTGATACCTCGTGTAAGGAAGAGAAGTGCGTAGCATCACGTTTCCGACTTTGATAAAGGTCGGATTATAGCCTATCGCGATTGCGGTTTATCGTATCGCGACATTGCTGCTCGCGTTGGTCGAGACGCAATGACTGTTAACAGAATATGGAATCGGTGGGTTCAGGAGGGTAATACGGAACGCCGTGCAGAATCCCAACGGCCTCGTATCACGAGCAGTCAAGATGACAGGCATCTTATCCGCATGGCTGTAATGGATCGTGCAGCCAAGTCTCGATCCTTGAGTCAACGGATGGGGACATTTGAAAGACAACAACCATCTGCACGAACAGTTCGACGAAGTTTGCAGCAGCATGGACTATCAGCTCGGAGACCATGGCTGCGGTTACCCTTGACGCTGCATCACAACAAGAGCGCCTGCGATGGTGTACTCAACGGCGAACCTGGGTGCACGAATGGTGAAACGTCATTTTTTCGAATGAATCAAGGTCCTGTTTACAGCATCATGATGGTCGCATCCGTGTTTGGCGACACCGCGGTGAACGCACATTGGAAGCGTGTATTCGTCATCACCATACTGCCGTATCACCCGGAGTGATAGTATGAGACGACATTGGTTACGCTTCTCGGTCACCTCTTGTTAGCATTTTTGACGGCACTTTGAACAGTGGACGTTACATTTAAGATGTGTTACGACCCGTGGCTCTACCCTTCATTCGATCCCTGCGAATTCCTACATTTCAGCAGGATAATGCACGACCGCATTTTGCAGGTCCTGTTCGGACAGAAAATGTTCGACTGCTGCCCTGGCCAGCAAATCCTCCAGATCTCTCACCAATTGAAAACGTCTGGTCAATGGCGGCCGAGCAACTGGCTTGTCACAATACACCAGTCACTACTCTTCATGAACTGTGGTATCGTGTTCGTACCTTTTGTGGGTACTGATTTCTCACGATCTACGCACCCAAATTGCGTGAAAAGGTAACGTCATGTCAGTTCTAGTATAATATATTTGTCCAATGAATACCCGTTTATCATCTGTATTTCTTCTTGGTGTAGCAATTTTAATGGCCAGTAGTGTATAAACTACTCTACAATACTGATATTGGTATTCAGATGTACAAGGGTAGTGACTTCACAACATTTGTTTGGATAGAATACGTAGTTGATAAACTGATTCAGAAGGAAGACGCCTTAGCAGGATAGTGTTTTAGGTACTAACTTTCTAAATTTACAATCAACCAAAAGGATTTTTTCATATTCTACTGGCTGGGAGAGTTAGATCGTAAGGTACGTGATCCGCGAGTCAAAGTTTCTGTATTTAACCCATATAAACACAAAGTTTATTCCAATTATTTCAAATTCAAATGAATGCTATCTGCAGTTTATATAAAAGTACACTTTTTCTTGAGCATACCCCTCTGAACCATTTGTTCATTTCCGAAAGTTGTAAATCACACATAGCTGGTACGCATTTCGGCATTTTTTTTTTTTTTTTTTTTTTTTACTGGGTGTTTCTTTTGCTTAGAAAAGCAAAGTGGCTGAAGAATGGTGGCACCACGAGTGGCAGCAGGGCGCTGGACGTCCACGCCGTATCACTGAACGTGGCATCAGGGACTTGTCTTCTGTGTAATGCTAGACAGACGACAATTTGTGACAGATATGATAACAGTGCACAGTGCAGGTGCAGGCACAAGGGCTTCGCAACACACCACTCAGCACACATTATTGAGCGTGCTGTGGTAGTAATCGAACGCACCATGAGAGCTGTGGTCTATATAAACATTATTGTGGACCACTAGCATCTTATAAGGCTTGATGTCTTCCCGACGGCTATGACACCTAGCACGATAACTGTCCGTGTCACAAGGCCATAATCGTGCTACAGTAATTCGAGGAGCATGACAGTGAATTCACATTGACGTCTCGTTCACCAAATTCGACTTATGTGAATCTGGTGGAACACATCTGGGATGCAATCGGGTGCCAGCTCGGTGCCTACAAACCAGCAGCTCGTACTTACGGGAACTGTGTAATATGTACATTGATATCCGCTGGCACATACCTCCAAAAACCTACCAAGGACCTGTCGAATCAATGGAACGCACAGTCGCTGTTGTATTGCGTTCCGTAAGTAGACTAACACGTTGATAAGCAAGTAGTTTCAGCTCATTCGGCTCATCAGTTACATTCAGTACTAGCTGTACCTGGCCACACTTGCCTGTGGCTCCGCTTTCTTAAATGCAGCAAAAAAAGAAAGCACACGTTTTTAATATGTATGGTAATTGGATATACATCCTAATATTCTTCTTTCCCCTCTCGCTGTCCATCTCCCTCTCCTTCTTTGTGCATATCCTCCTCATTCCCCTTCTCTCTGTTCATCATCTCCTCTCCCTCTCTCTGTCCATCTTCTCCTGCCCCTCCTCTCTCTTCATCTCCTGTCCCTTCTGTCTCTCCCTCTCCCAGTCTACCCCTTCCTGCCCCATTTCTCTGTCCACCTTTTTCGACACCCTTTCTCTCCAATTCCTCCCAAACCCTCTCTGTCCATCTCCTCCTTCCCGTTTTCTGTGTGCATTTCTTCGTATCCCTCTGTTCATCTCCTTTACCCTTCCTTCCCCTCCGTCTCAGAGCGTTTCTTATTGTTATCAGAAAATCAGATTCTGTAGTAGTACTCTAATCATAAACCAATAACCCATCAATACAAATTTCTTGTTTCCTAACAATGCTTTACTATTGTATACTTTATGTATATATTTTTATATTAAAAAGGGTATAGTTTATATGTGTCTAAAAGATTATTAATTGCTCTTCCACTGTTTTATTTCCCTTAATTTTTGATGACGCTGTAGATATTCTATTTCTGTCTTTTAATCGAATTCTTTCAAAGCTTTGGACGTTCTGTACCACCTTGGTACTACAACTGACTGATTCCAAGCTCAGAGTCACAGCATGTCCTCATCAATGCTACGAGGTTTGCCACCTGATCCCATTCCTTCTTCCACTTGCTCCTGTCAGCCCTTAACAGCAGTCCAAATTTCTCCAAATGAGCTATGATTTGCTAATGATAGGAAGGCCCAAAGAAACATGCTTCAAATCACCTTCCCACAACACTTGGATGACTAAGTTGAAGCCATTATTCCCCACTATCAGAACAATCGTGTGGTTTCCAAAGAGAATAAATACAGTCGTCGGAACGTAAGGGTATTGCATGATTTGAAACACCAGCAAAACGATTCCAGTTCACGCCTTACAATCTGCTGTATGAAGTCAAAGCCGTGTTGACAAATAACAACTGAAAGAATTCAAAATGAGCATAAGGAAAGCAATGGAAGAGTCCTGTAATAAATTTCTGTTTACCAACTGGTTGTAGCCGACCACACTTCGGTATGGCTGTCTGCTTACACAGGTAAGAAAGAAAAGAGGAAAGACACTTTTCTAATATGTAGGGAATTGGATATCCGTTATAATGTCCTTCCTTCCCCTGTCTTTGTCCATCTCCTCCGCGCCACTTCTTTTTCCACCTCCTCCTCCTTCGCTCTCTCTCTGTCCAACACCTCCTCCACCTCTCACTCTATCCCCATTTGCCTCCTCTCTCTCTCAATCCATCACCTCGTAGCCCCCTCTCTCCATCTTCTCCTGCCTTCTCTTTCTGACCATTCCTTCCTTCCCAATTCCTGGATCTATTTCCTCCCAACTCTGTGTCCATGTCCTATTCTCCCCTCTCTCTGTCCTTGAGACTTGTTTATTGTTATTGCAAATTCACATTCTGAAATAGTACTGTAATCATAAGTCGCTAAGCCATAAATACAATTTTCCTGACAACGTTTCGCTATTGTATATTTTATATGGATATTTATATGTGTCTCAACGTTTATTATAATATCGTGTAAAAATTAGGAGCACATCAGAAAGGTACATTTTTAGATTTTTCGTAAAGATGTTTTCCTTTTTTATATATAGTAAATATATATATATTAAAGAAACAGGTACTTAAAAACATGCCCGTATTAGAGTTGAACGTTGTGCCAAAATTTCAAAGCAATTGCTCTGTTTTGAACAAACCAACATTTACATTTTATTGCGTTTCCATTTTTATTACATATATATATCAGACATATACTAGGTGGCAATTGAGTAGGTGCAGAAAAACATTTGAGTATGTGAATGCAACAGCGTGTAAAAATGTCAAAGTAATCCACGAAGAGATTTTGAAGAAGCAAACACCTACGTTTGTACTTTGTAGATGCTCCTAATCGCATATCTCCGAAAGTTTTTTACCGATTGCTTTGAAATTTTGACACAACTTTCCACTGGTACACACGAGTGTTATTATTTACCTTTTTTTAAAATATATGTCTAATACATAAATTTGTATAAACTTAATAATAGCGAGATGTTGTTACAAAAGTCTCAAAAAGTTACATATACATATATTGTACATCATATATTAAAGAATTATGTACCTGAACACCTAAACACGCGGCTATACTAGAATTCAACGTTGTCTCAAAATTTCAAAGCAGTCGCCCAAGAACTTTCTGAAATTAACGATTTCGAGCAAACCAATGTTTACCTTTTTATATCCTTTCCAGTTTCATTACATATATGTTACACATACACCACATGACGTTCCAGCAGACATATAAAAACACGTGAGTATTCGAATACAGGAAACCAATATCTACGTTTGTACTCGTGTACAAATTGAAAATATTCCTAACTGCAAATCCCTGAAAGTTTTTGACTGAATGCTTTGAAATTTTGACACAATGTTGCATTCGAATACACGTGTTATACACCTATTTTGTTAAATATATGTATACATTATTTTTTATAAATTTAATAATAGAAAAACGCTGTTACAAAAATCTTAAAAAGTTATATGTATATTACAGAAACATGTACCGGAAAACATGCATCTATTAGAATGCAACGTCACGTCAAAATTTCAAAGCAATCGGTCAACAACTTTCGGAAATACTTGAATTTGGACTAACGAACACATACATTTTTATTTATATAGATGCGACAAAACTTTTTAAGAAAGTATGATCTTATGCACAGGCAATAAACAGATCAAAGTCATTTATGAAGTCACCCAGTGATCATACTGGAACAAAAACGGAAGACAATATACGGAAGACTGAAATACTGAATTCTGCGTTTCGAAATTGTTTCACGTGTAAAGCTGCACTACAGTTCCTACTTTATTTCCTCCTTCTAACGATTTAGGAGACAATCTAAGAAACCCTTTCAAATTTTTTGCAGATGACGTTGTCATTTATCGTCTAGTAAAGTCATCAGAATATCAAAACAATTTACGAAATTATACAGGCAAGACATCTGCATGGTGAGGGGAATATCAGTTGACCCTAAACAATAAAAAGTGTGAAGATCTCTACATGAGCACTAAAAAAAAATTATTGAATTTTCTTTACAAGACAAGTAACACATATTTAAAGATTGTGGATTTAACTAAAAACCTGTTGTTATGGTCTTCAGTCCGATGATTGGTTTGATGCAGTTCTCCATGCTACTCTGTTCTGTTCAAGCCTCTTTATTACTAGATAACTACTGCAACTTACACTCTTCTCAATCTGCTTGCTGTATTCATCTCTTGGTCTCCCACTTCAATTTTCAACCCCCAAACTTCCGTCCAATATTAAATTGGTGGTCCCTTGATGTCTCAGAATTTGTTCTAGTCAGGTTGTGCCACAAATTTCTTTTCTCTCCAATTTTATTTACTAATCCTCATTAGTTAGGTCTAGTCTTCAGCATTCTTCCTTAGCACCACATTTCAGAAGCTTCCATTCTTTTTAACTGAATCAACTGTGGATTCTTGGTGAAATATTTAAATCATCTAAACAAACACTGTTTTTTCCCTTGTTTCACAATAATAATAAAATTGTGTAACAAGGCCAAAAACAGCGTTTGTTTGGTTCTATTCCTTTCTTGTCTGCACTGTTTATCGTCCATGTTTCTCTTCCACACATGGCTACACTCCATGCAAATAACCACAGAAATGAATTCCTAAACTTATTGCTATATTTGGTGTTAACAAATCTCTTCAGAAACGCTTTTCTTGGCATCGACAGTCTACATTTTACATCTCCTCTACATTGGGCATCATAATTTATTTTCCTGCTCAAATAACAAAACTCATCTACTACTTTAAGTGTCTCGTTTCCCAATTTGATTCCCTCAGCATCACTGGATTTAATTCGACTACATTCCATTATCCTCGTTTTACTTTTGTTGATGTTCATCTTATATCCTCCTTTCAAGACACTGTCCATTTCTGTTATCAGCAAAGCTTAAAGTTTTTATTTCTTCTGCCTGACCTTTGATTACTATTCTAAATTTTTCTGTGTTTTCCTTAGTGATTTCTCAATGTACAGATTGAATAACATCGGTGATAAACTACAATTCTGTTTCATTCCCTTCTCAACCACTGTCTTTCTTTCACGCCCTCGACCCTTACAACTACCGCCTAGTTTCTATACAAGTTGTAAACAGGGTTTTTCTTCCTGTATTTTACCCCTGTTACTATGAGAATTGCAAAGAGAGTATGCAAGTCAACATTGTCTTATCCACAAATGCTATAAACGCAGGTTTACTATTACTACTACTACTACTACTACTACGTGATCAGGCCCAGTGGACAGCACGCATCTACCAGTTTCCTCCTCCACTGTATTCTGTCCATTGCTGCTGTCCGCCATCCGTTCACATCTATTGACACTTGGTTTAAATCTTCATGGATTCCATCCCTCCAACGCTTCTTGGGTCTCCCTGGCGGTCTCTTTCCTGTCGGTGTGAAATCCAGGAGCTTCCGAGGCCATCTGTGATCCTCCATCCAGGCCACATGGCCGGCCCACTGCATTCGTTTGGCTTTGACAGTTCCTGCTATGTTGGGCTGCTGGTATAGTTCCTCGAGCTCTTGGTTGTATCTTATCCTCCATACTTGTGATTTCTGGTTTTTCTACAATTTGTTCTGCTTTGATTGTGACTGTATCAGCAAGCGGGATTGAACTGTACATGTACTGGACATCAAAATCAATTAGTATTGCCATTGACAGGATAAATGTAGTTTTTGGTTTTTGTTAATGCTGAAAAGTTTTATGTAAGTCGGTTGTTCTCTACTTTGAAACTTTCAGCTGTAGATTAGTGAGAGAAATTTCAAGTTAGGTGTGTGGTAGCATTCTTGGAAATAAACATCTGGTTCGGCTTCTGATCATTTGTGCTACTGAATTCTTTTGTACTATGTCTATTTCTGGGTTACTGTAAGTTTTCGACATCTGTAAAATGTTTTTAAGATTGATCTGGAATCTAATAGTAGACTGAAACTTTAATTCTTCAACATTATTTTTGTAATAGGCTTTGTTTTATTCAGATATTCCTGTATATTCATGAATTCTGCAATGTGATTACTGTCTGAATTTGAAGCTATTGCCTCTCCCCATTTTCCTGTAGTTTCTCTTTATTAACTTGATTGTTAGTGCTTCTTTGTTATCTTCCTGTTTGTTTACATGAGGTTTCTTTTTTATGAAGCCAATTACTTTCAAGTTTCAGTTTCCTATTAATTCTGCAGCTATAACATTATTTCTCCTCCTTATACGACAATATCTTCTGTTTCTATCATGATATACCTAATTACAATTGTTAATTTGTTCTTGTTAATGTTATATTTAACATCCTCCTCTAACAATTATGTTTCCATTTCACTCAGCTGTATGTCAGCGAGATTAATTTGTAAAAGATGTGTATTGGGTATGGGTAAGTGGTTCTCTGGTGGAGATGGAGAGTGGGTACATAAGCTGAAGGCAGCCATTGGTAACAAATAATTTATTGACTCTTAAGTTGGACAGCCATAGCTACAACACCTACAGGAAGCTTGTGGCAGCGGTGGCCATAATCTAATAGTGGTCTTGGTAACAGCATGTTGTTCCGCACCAGAGCTGTAAGGTCGAAGGGGAGGGAGGGGGGGGGGCGATCACCTGTCCTAGCTGTAGTAGGACTTGGCTAGCCTGCAGCCTCACCAATAGAAGTTAGTAGTCCTGGGTTACAGCCTGGGCTGGTGACTGGAGTGTGGTAGCTGGTACTATCGAACCCTGCTGACTGTAGCTAAGAGGAGGAATGGTGACAAGTGGATGGATTTCGGGACTGGAGCCATGTTCTAGCCCACGCTGCTACACTCATCTCTTCATAGAATAATCTGGCCTGCTGAATCGCTGAGTGGATGTAGTCCAGCTGGAACAGAGCTGCTGCTACCTTTACAATTTACGCTTCCTAAATTCCCAATCAAAGCACATGTGTGGAGCAAAAATTCTAGTTTAGCTGCCATATGCCTAAAACGTTTGTTCCTGAATCGCTGAGTGGATGTAGTCCAGCTGGAACAGAGCTGCTGCTACCTTTACAATTTACGCTTCCTAAATTCCCAATCAAAGCACATGTGTGGAGCAAAAATTCTAGTTTAGCTGCCATATGCCTAACACGTTTGTTCCCCTATTCATATTTACACTACTCACACCATTCCACGTTCATCAACTCAGTTAATGAGTCTTTTTGTTGCTGACTTCTGCACTACCTCCCTTCAGCACCCAAACCTCGGTCATTTATTTATTCATTATGAACGGCCAGTATCTCATGTAAATAGTCGTGGAGGATCAGGAGGAAGGTGACACTCAGACAGGTTCGGTTTTGTTTAGGTAAAATTTCGAATGGAAGGTGCAACAAATAAAGTACTGAGTAGGTGATGTTCATGGTTGAGGTTCTGGAGATGGTGGGTGGTAACCAGACGGTAGATCCAGAAATATTGGAATGGATGACACTGTAAACAACCATTACTCTTGCAGCTTTAAATGCTGCATGCTACCAATGCATCCTTGATCGTAACAGGTCGAGAGGATCATTAAGGGATCTACTATGGAAAAGAGCCAATGCCATCTGATCTTTTGGAAGAAGTCATTTTTACTCGCAATCACCTCGCAAGGATACTACGGCACAGGGGTCTCAGCGCAAAATATGTTGAACTCCCGTGCCCCTGGTGCCATATGTATTAGTTTTGTGTGACAGACGGTAACTCACTCAACCTAGCACTACATAAACACTGAAGTGCGATGTGAGGGACTTCCACAGATCTTTTCGCCCTCCTTCCTTCATCATCTTAAATAAATAGTTTGGCTCAACAACAACATGCTTCAGAAAAGAATCTTTAAAATTGAAGCTGAATATCCAAGACCGACATGCCCACATGCACACAACTGCAACTCATTACAAGTCTGTTCTGGATATAAAACTACATTTACACAAACCTCCGTTGCTAAGACAGGTATAAATATGTTGCACTACATAACATAACTGTACCTGCCACACTGATTAAACACGATGTCTCTTCTAAACTCGCTCGAAATCCTCTCATATAAATTCAACACAAACATGAATATAAACAAAACGAACTTGTATATGCACAGATATCCCCTCTAGCTAAAAGGGAAACACAAATAAAATTCACATATGTACTGCAATCAAGAGGAAGCCGAAATTCACAATTAATTCACCAGGTCACCCTATGATTTTACGGCATGTTGATATGTCGTAGTAACTGCAAGGGTATCTTGTTCCTTTTGCTTGATCTTATCATTCGTCCTCAGCACTCCCCTCTCCACTTTCGAAGGAGTTGCCAGCAACTGAGGCAGTTCTTCAATGGTGCTCTTAAATGCATTGTCTCACTTTTCATGTACAACCTTGGCGCAAGTTGAGAGTTGTGGTTTTACATTAACTGGAGACCTCATTTAAATTACTGAATATGCCCCTTGATGCTGTTTAACAAACGCACTTGTGTTCCCTTTCGGCACATAGGCGTTATTGACTACAACCAACTGTCAGATGTGATACTTGGGTAGCTTGGATTTCCCTTTTAGAATTTCCTCTAGCTGCGTTAAGGCTTTCGTAGTCATCTTCTGAACCTGGTGTCATACACTCTTGAATCTCTTAGAAAACTTACGAACGGAGGGTACATCTTCTCCAGGAGATGATCTGCACAATTCAAGAAGGGAATGCGTATTTTTCCCATAAACATCCTCGTATGGTGATACCTCTGAACTCTTGTGTACTTCTGGGTAATAGGTTACTATTACGTATGGTAGTGTCTCATTCACTATGGACACTATTTACTTAACTACTTAACATTTTCCCTATTGTTCGGTACAACTTTCTGTCCTGTCATTGGCTTGTGGATGTAGTATACTAGTCTGTAACCTACTAATTCGTAAAAGACGATAAAATTGCTTCATGAGTTTGGGCAAGAAATTAGTGCCATCGTGTGCTATTAGGGTGTCTGGCGTCGCAAAACTTAATCAGCAGTGGTTAACCATTATCTTAGATACTATTTCCACTTGCTGACTTGGTACAGCACTCATGGATACAAATCGCAAAAAATGATCAGTTATAATTAACACATACCGATGTCCTGTTGCTATCTGTACAAAAGAACCAAGAATGCCCGTACAGATCATTTGTAATTGTCTCCTGGCCTCAGGAAACGTTAGCAGTGGAATCTGTTGATGACTAAGCTCAGTCCTTTGAGCACACGGACACAGTTTTTGGCCTACTTACCACACCATGCTTACGCATTCTGGACAAATACTTTTCTACACCACGTCAGTCCGCAGCTCTCTGGCCACCATGCCTTTTCAAGATAAAATCATAAGCCTGCCGCATCACGTCATCGCATAAACTAGCCAACATGACTACCTGCCACGCCGTATTTGTCTGAATACTACTCCGTCATCAGCAGTGAACTGCTCTTGTGTTGTTAATAGCTGACGATATCGGCCAGCAGCTGGGACTTTTGCACTCACCTGCAGATACACAATTACCTTCTATGGCACGTACCTTGTGATTAATACTGTCCGCATTACCATGAGTCTATCCGTGTCTTCAAATGTTTTGTGATGTGTTATAACTTAAAAATCCGACCATGCTAGAAGCAACTAAAATAAATGATTCAAAAGATCAAACTGCGCATCTCTTTTTCAGTAGTCGTGTAATTTTTCTCTAAGTTATTCAGCAGTCTAGAAACATAAGTTATCTGGTTCTCTGTTCCGCCACTCCAAAACAAGTTTGCTCGAATCACATGATAATACAAATTATTCAAAATTCTTTATACCAAGTATGCCCTGACTGGCTACTGATACCTGCAACCCCGAGCCTAGAAAAAATTTGAACATTCTTCCTCCTACATAGCCAGTTAAAGATTAACCTGTCACTGGTTCTATTTATAGTAGTACCCAGTGCTAACATTAATGGGGAATGCTGTACAATGGCTATATCGCTCCCTCTTTTGTTTAACATTTGGGTGTGAAATCGACCCTCATGTTTGCGTATCCCTGTAGCAGCAATTTTTGTTCGGAGTATTCAACATGCTTATACTTCTTACAATGAGACTTCCTACAACATCATTGAATGTGGTCAGGCTGACCACGTCCATAACATATGGTCTCAGTATTGAAAACTGCTTTCCTCTGTTTTTGCTTAGTCATTACACAAATCCCAGCGAAAGTTGCCCTAATTGTTAGAACGTCGTTTAGGGTTTTGGAACCTCTACATGCCATCTCAGCAGGTAAATCTGGCGAAAAGTGCATCTAGAGCCCTTCGTTCTGCCCCTGCACAATGGGCCCATTTCTTTACATTAATATTATTCTTCATATTAACGATCTTCACTTTATTAATCATAATATCCTCACTATCCATCAAACTACCGTGAAACCTAGTTAACTTCTTGCACCGTGGCGTATTATCATAACGCCGTCAGTTGAACATGAGGCCACTTCCAGAGGCGCAGACATTGCCATACATCCCTCAAGAACAGGCCAGAATGCCTCTCGATGCACAGGCAGGAACTGCAGACATTTTTGGAGCTCACAAAATGCCCGAAACTGTGAGTGTTCTCACAGTTATGACTACACACTATTCTTGGGTAAAATGTAAGTTGGAAGTCTTATACATATATATTTTTCTAGTGGAGATGTGAGGTTTTTCGGCACAGTTTTGGCATAAACCTTTTGCGTGTGTAAAGATTCGGTCAAAATTTGATGTTTGGTGAAAGTGTTCTCAAAGTTTTGACTACACGTTATTCTTGGGCAAAATGTAACTTGGAAGTTTGTATATATATAGTTTTGAGGTTCTTCGGCACCATTGTGGCACAAACCTTTAAGTTTAACAGCTAAACCATCATCCTTATTGTTAAACATCAGTCTGATCTCACAAGAGTAAGCACACGTTCGACGTTTTTGAAGTTCTCCCCGAGTCGGGTTCATCTTCAAAGTGGTCTCAACCGGTCAAAAATGATTTGTGCTCTTTATAAGCTATGTTCATATAGGCCTGTTTTAACTTTTCGAAGGTCACACTCACGGATTGCCCAAGCCTTACCCAAAAATTTATGGCATGACATTCCTCTAAATTCCGCTGTTCCATTTCCGTAATACAAACAAAAAATACAGCTTTACTGATGGTGCTCTCAAAAATCATATGGTGGCTGTACCTGGCTGAAACTTGGGCTGAGCATCTGGAAGGGATAAACACACCGGCCTACACAAGAAGAACAACACAGTATTGCCAAATCACTCGGAGTTTTGTCAGTCTCATTACTTTTCTCACACACGATGTATTTACGGCTTACAAACATTCCATAACTGGTATTGTCTGTATGGTTGTCAGATTTTTCATATCTTCCAGATTTTTATCCTGATGCAACAGTGGAAGTAAGTCGCTTGTGCCAAGTATAGAATCCATGATGTCCACTAAGTTCGAAATTCAAGACGGCAGTTCAAGACGTAATACTTTACATTCCATGCTGGCAAATCCTGGACATCATCAGTATCATCAGAAATCCAGATGGCGATTCAGGTCAGCTGACCAGGGTACACGAGCAGATGCTACAAAATTAACAGTCCAAAACATTTGTTCCAGTTTCAGTGATGTTGCACTCACCTACTCCCATCATTCATCCTCAGCATCCAGCATTACTAACCATACCCTGGACTCACCACCTGTGGTTTTACATTTTTGTTGAAGACTGATTGTCATCGTGACACATCATCAGAGATCTACCATCTCCAGACAGAAAAAACTGACTTGCCCAGTGTAATGAAAGTACCAACCCAGTCCTCTCTCTTAATCTTTATTGTTATAATAATTATTATTAAAAAATGGTTCAAATGGCTCTAAGCACTTTGGGACTTAAATGCTGTGGTCATCAGTCCCCTAGAACTTTGAACTACTTAAACCTAACCAACCTAAGGACAACACGCACATCCATTCTCGAGGCAGGATTCGAACCTGCGCCCGTAGCGATCGCGCAGTTCCAGACTGTAGCACCTAGAACCGCTCGTACACTCCGGCCGGCCTATTATTATTCAGTATGTGCCTGTGTATTCATGTGTTTCCACGGTTTTCTTTTATTTCTTTTGCAACACACCAGTTGTCTTACGTACACAATGCACTAACTGATACGTTTGAGCAGCAGTAGCAGAAACTAAGTTAGCAAACAGACACACTCAGATTTACTTACAGCGTCGTACTATTCTGTCTTGCTAATGTGATGTGCTGTCTTATATATAAGAATGCTACGTGCGAGGGTAGTGTCCCTCTCTCCCACAGACATCTTGTATGGTACATTCGATAGTGATGATATAGAGCTTATGTCAGATGAGCATATATAGGATCAACAACCTGCCACAGGTGGTGTCATCATCTAGGATTCTGGAGTATATATATATATATATATATATATATATATGATGAGTCACCCAACGTTACCGCTGGATATATTTCGTAAACCACATCAAAAACCGACGAATCGATTCCACAGACCGAACGTGAGGAGAGGGGCTAGTGTAATTGGTTAATACAAACCATAAAAAAATGCACGGAAGTATGATTTTTAGCACAAACCTACATTTTTTTCGAATGGAACCCCGTTAGTTTTGTTAGCACATCTGAACATATAAACAAATACGTAATCAGTGCCGTTTGTTGCATTGTAAAATGTTAATTACATCCGGAGATATTGTAACCTAAAGGTGACGGTTGAGTACCACTCCTCCGCTGTTCGATCGTGTGTATCGGAGAGCACCGAATTAGGTAGGGATCCCAAGGGAACGGTGATGGACCTGCGGTACAGAAGAGACTGGAACAGCACATTACGTCCACATGCTAACACCTTTTTATTGGTCTTTTTTTACTGACGCACATGTACATTACCATGAGAGGTGAGGTAAACCTAAGGACATCATACGCATCCACGAACCTGGGTGTACGAATGGCAAAACGTCATTTTTTCAGATGAATCAAGGTTTTGTTTACAGCATCATGATGGTCGCATCCGTGTTTGGCGACATCGCGATGAACGCACATTGGAAGCGTGTATTCGTCATCACCGTACTAGCGTATCACCCGGCGTGATGGTATGGGGTGCCATTGGTTACACGTCTCGATCACCTCTTGTTCGCATTGACGGCACTTTGAACAGTGGACGTTACATTTCAGATGTGTTACGACCCGTGGCTCTACCCTTCATTCGATCCCTGCTAAATCTTCATTTCAGCAGGATAATACACGACCGCATGTCGCAGGTCCTGTACGGGCCTTTCTGGATACAGAAAATGTTCGACTGCTGCCCTGGCCAGCACATTCTCCAGCTCCCTCACCAATTGAAAACGTCTGGTCAATGGAGGCCGAGGAACTGGCTCGTCACAATACGCCAACCACTACTCTTGATGAACTGTGGTATCGTGTTGAAGGTGCATGGGCAGCTGTACCTGTACACGCCATCCAAGCTCTGTTCCACTCAATGCCCACGCGTATCAAGGCCCTTATTGCGGCCAGAGGTGGCTGTTCTAGGTACTGATTTCTCAGTATCTATGCACCCAAATTGCGTGAAAATGTTATCAACTGTCGGTTCTAGTATAATATATTTGTTCAATGAATACCCGTTTATCATCTGCATTTCTTCTTGGTGTAGCAATTTAAAGGCCAGTAGTGTAGTAGCTGATTTAAACATAGCACACAAACACACACTAATAGACTTGTCTAGCTCCTCCTTCTCAGCGTCAACATTATCTTCCTGACCACACCATGGAAGGGCAGTTTAAGGTATGTTCACCATAGATTATGTCTATGGGGTCCATATTGTAGCGTACAAGCCGCATAGGTTGGGTTGAATGTAAGCACTGTGTTGTTCTTAAGTGTTAACTTCATAGTATCACCTCCAAGTGGGCCGACGATCGCTGGCGGAGATAGAGCCGTCATCAGGGAAGGGATGTAGTCAGTTGTCATGCAACCTCCAATGTATTTCAAAGCGTGTATCATGCCGTGCCTGCTCAGCATGCTTCCGCTAGGCTGACAGCATAATCTTTATGATCATTTTTCTTGGATTTGGTGTTTAACATTGCATACGATAACCAGACCATTTGTATCGTGCCTTTAGCACAACTTGGAAGCCTGGACATAATCTACGAACGAAACCGGTCGCAACACGATAAATCTTTGATACACTCAAAGGCAAAAAAAGAAAAAAAAGGAAGACGAACCGCAAACGAATTAACCGGGTGGAACGGAAATCATTTGTTGTGATGTACATGTACAGAGAAAAAATGATTACAATTTCAAAAAAACTGGATGACTTATTTGAGAGAAAGAGCTTCGTATGTGGAGCAAGTGAATAACGCGCTGGTCCACATCTAGTCCTTATACAAGCAGCTATTCGACTTGCTATTGATTGACAGAGTTGTTGGATGTCCTTCTGAAGGATATCCTGACAAATTCTGTCCAATTGTAGAGCCAGATCGTCAAAATCCCGAGATGGTTGGAGGACCTGCCCACGATACTCCAAACTTTCTCAATTGGGGAGAGGCTACCAAGGTAGCGTTTGAAAAGCACGAAAATAAGCAGGAGAAACTGCGTATGTTGTCTTGCTGGAATGTAATTCCAGAATGGTTTTTTATCAAAGGCAACAAAACTGGGGGAAGAATATTGTTGACCTACCGCTGTGCTGTAAGGGTGCCACAGATGGGCAACCAGATGGATCCTGCTATGAAAAGAAATAGCACCCAAGACTCGTCTTCAGACACGCCTTCGGCCTGAAACCTCAGTGACTAGAGTATAATTATCTTCAGTGATGAGTTTCGAAATGAGACCCGATGACCAGCTAAAACCTGTCTGGAGACGCCTTGAACAGTGGCGGATACCAAACTGAATGTCGCACGCCGTATGGCCCGACAGCCAGAGCTACTGGTCAGGGGTGCCATTTCTTTTCACAATAGGACAAAAAATGACTCTAAGCACAAACCTAACCATCCTAAGGACAACACACACATCCATGCCCGAGGCAGAATTCGAATCTGCGACCGTAGCATCAGCGCGATTCTGGACTGAAGCGCCTCGAGCCGCTTTCACAATAGGACCCCTTTGTTTGTCATACGTGGCACCCTAACAGAGCACAGCAGTACGTCGACGATATCCTTTCATGGAAAGCCATCCTGGGATTACATTTTAGAAAGATAATGCCCTTCCACACTCGGTGCGAATTTCCACTGCTTGTCTTCATGCCTGCCAAATCCTACTTTGGCCAGGAAGATCACCAGATGTCCCCCAATTAAGAACTTTTTGAGCGTTATGAGCTGGGCTCTCCAACCATCTGGGGTTTTAGACGATGTAACTCGGCAGTTGGACGGAATTTTTCAGGATATCTCTCAGGAGGACATCCAACTCTTTCAATCAATGCCAAGCCGAACAGCTGGTTGCATACGGCCCAGAGGTGGACCAGTACAAACTTAACTTGCTCGACTTGTGAAACTCGTCCTCTTGAATAAGTCATCTAATTTCTCTGTCTGTAGATGTACATCACATCCACCGATTTCCGTCCCATTCGGATAATTCCTTCGTGGTGTGCTTTTTTTTTTTTTTTTTTTTTTTTGTCTTAGAGTGTAATGGTTCAAATGGCTCTAAGTATTATGGGACTTAACTGCTGAGGTCATCAGTCTCCTAGACTTAGAACTACTTAAACCTAACTAACCTAAGGACATCAGACACATACATGCCGGAGACAGGATTCGAACCTACGACCGTAGCAGCAGCGCGGTTCCGGACTGAAGCGCCTAGAGCCGCTCCGCCACAACGGCCGGCATAGTGTAATAAAGCTGTTTGTTGTTTTCAGTGATCATTATCATTAGAATATATTTTCATACAAGGCAATTTTAGCGACAGAGGTTGCTGTTTGCACTGATGCTGTCACCAATAATAGATCCCAAAACCTCCGCATTAACGCTATTCAGCTACAGATGAGGTTTATAATATTTGTGACTTGATGAAGCGCTTCTGATTAGATATCATTAACCTTAGGGCATTTTGACTAATCAACTGCATCTCCTCTTCAGAGCAAAATACCGAGCGCTTGGTGAATGCTCAGCGATGAAGATTGAACTGTTTTTGGAGACAGAACCGCGCGTCCTAGCCTTCTGTGGTGCCTCCCTCCACTCCTACCGCACTGATTAACGGGCAGTGTGGCAGCAGCTCATCATTTGAGGCCACACTGTTCAGTTCGCCAGCTGGAGTGCTCTTGTTCCATGTAGGACATAATTTCGTCACTCCTCGCCCAACACTTTTCTGATTTACTCTGTATTTTTACTGATTTCATGACGACCAACCAACTGACAAAAATAAGAGGTTTCACTGAAAAGTAATGCCTCCACTTTCGTAACTCTTGGCGCAACAGTTGGCAGCATTGTATGCGGCAGGTACTGGCTTGTTTCGTAGCCTCTTCTCTACAGCTCCAGTTGGCGGGAAGCCTTAGCATTGAACAGTTGTGTTGTTACAGTGTAAAGAATGGAACCATGCGCAGACGATCGCTCAATGTGATCTAAGCAACGTGCAGTCATTGAATTCTTGACAGCAGAAGGTGTCACGAGAAAGGAGATTCATCAGAGAATGAAATTCCTGGCACAAGGTAACAATGCGGACGTGACCGAACCGCGGTACTGACAGTCTAGGCATGGTTGAACTATAGACAACAAGAGGCGTGTACCTCCTTCCGGATGGAACGACTAGAACTGATCGGTTATCGGACCCCCTCCGTCTAATAGACGCTGCTCATGCACGGTTGTTTGTATCTTTGTGCAGGTTTAGTGACATCTCTGAGCAGTTCAAATGGTTCAAATGGCTCTGAGCACTATGGGACTTAACATCTGTGGTTAACAGTCCCCTAGAACTTAGAACTACTTGAACTTAACTAACCTAAGGAAATCACACACATCCATGCCCGAGGCAGGATTCGAATCTCGACCGTAGCGGTCACTCGGTTCCAGCCTAAAGCGCCTAGAACCGCACGGCCACACCCGCCGGCCCTCTGAATAGTCAACGGGACTGTGTCTCTGATATAGTATCCAAAGTGAACGTCTGTGTTCAGGAGTTTTGGGAACTGGGGTGATACAAAACTTTGTTGATGCGTGTATTTTCAAAAAGCCTTTCACCCACAATTTTACCCCTTAGTGGCTGATTCTGCAAAAGTGCTGACTGTGTTATCTAATACCAGTTTTCATAGTTCTAGCTTCAATACTGACTTAATAGCGAAATATCTTCATATTTTCATAAACCTTTCATTCGTTATTTCGCTCCCTTAGGAAAGGTTTATCGAACAAGCCCTTCATAAACGATGCCTACAACGTAAGATATTCTCGCCAGATTTCAAGTTTCTAGTCTTAGCGGTGTGCTGGGTGACGACAAGTCAGTGAATCAGTCTAGCCCTAATTCACCCCCTTTTTAAGTTGGATTTCCAAAAACACTGAACTCGAATTTCTTTATCTCTAACCAATTTTAACAGATCTAGCTTTAAAACTAATTCAGTAGTTATTTAATAACTATTTATTTTCAAAATTATTATGTTCTGAAGAAAAATTCTCTCGTTAAAATATTAGTCTCCCCTTTATAAGAGGACACTAGTCGCTATAGAGCACTGTAGAAAGCGTAGAAATTGTGCTAGACAGTCACGTGGAACTACATCTCCTATATAAGGCATGGCATTGAGGTGGTTGTATGGAACCAGCGCAGAGGAGACGCGATACAATGGCAGAAAGGAGCTGTATTGTTTGAACGTGCTCATGATCATTCCATGAATGAAGTTCCTCAACTGTTCCGTGTAACGAAGTGGACTGCTCAAAGTGTCAACAAGGATTGGTATTCAGCTCGCATTAAGGTAAAATGGAGTTGATATTGTTGTTGTTGTTGTTTTCTTCGTCCAGAGACTGGTTTGATGCAATTTTCCATGCTACTCTATTCCGTGCAAGCCTCTTCATCATCGAATAACTACTGCAGCCTACATCCTTCTAAATCCCCTTAGTGTATCCATCTCTTGGTCTCCCTCTTCGATTTTTACCCTACACGCTTCCCTCCAGTACTAACTTGGTGATCCCTTGATACCTCAGAACATTTCCTACCAACCGATCCCTTCTTGTTGCCAAGTTGTGCCACAATTTCCCCTTCTCCCGAATTCTATTCATTACCTCCTCATTAGCTATATGATCTACCCATCTAATCTTCAGCATTCTTCTGTAGCACTACATTTCGGAAGTTTCTATTATCTTCTTGTTTAAACTGTTTATCGTCCATGTTTCACTTCCATACATAGCTACACCCCATACAAATACTTTCAAAAAAGACTTCGTGACACTTAATTCTATACTCGATGTTAACAAATTTCTCTTCTTCAGAAATGCTTTCATTGCCATTCCCAGTCTACATTTTATATCTTCTCTACTTCGACTATCATCAGTTATTTTACTCCCCAAATAGCAAAACTCATTTACTACTTTAAGTGTCTCATTTCCTAATCTAATACCCTCAGCACCGCCTTATTTAATTCGACTACATTCCATTATCCTCATTTTGTTTTTGTTGATGTTCATCTTATATCCTCCTTTCAAGACACTATCAATTCCGTTCAGTTGCTCTTCCAGGTCCTTTGCTGTCTCTGACAGAATTACAATGTCATCGGCAAACCCCAGAGTTTATATACCTTCTCCAAAGATTTTAATTACTACTCCAAATTTGTCCTTTTTTTTCCTTTATTGCATGCTCAGTATAGAGACTGAAGAACATCGGGGATAGGCTACAACCCTGTCTAACTCCCTTCTCAACCACTGCTTCCCTTTCAAGCCCCTCGACTCTTATAACTGCCATCCGGTGTCTGTGCAAATTGTAAATAGCCATTCGCTCCCTGTATTTTACCCCTGCCACCTTCAGAATTTGAAAGAGAATATTCCAGTCAACAGTGTCAAAAGCTTTCTCTAAGCCTACAAATGCTAGAAACGTAGGTTTGCCTTTCCTTAATCTATCTTCTAAGATAAGTCGTGCGGTCAGTATTGCCTCACGTGTTCCAATATTTCAACGGAATCCAAACTGACCTTCCCCGAGGTTGGCTTCTACCAGTTTTTCCACTCGTCTGTAAAGAATTCGTGTTAGCATTTTGAGAAAAACTGTGAAAACTTGGGGTAAGAATGGTAATAACTGGAGACCGGTTTGTATGCATTCGCACGTTGCAAATGTATTTGCTTAAATGGCTCCTTTTCATCGTTTATTACACATTTTAACTAAAAACTAGTGACGATGGATATTCTCCCTCTATGTTGACAATATTTTAAAAACTTAAACGGGCGGTCTCTATCTCGATCTAGTTTTGATGTCTCACAGATTGACAGCGACCTAGAGCTGCATGGCCGGCCGTTGGTGGCCGAGCGGTTCAAGACGCTTCAGTCCGGAACCGTGCGACTACTACGGTCGCAGGTTCGAATCCTGCCTTGGGCATGGATGTGTGTGATGTTCTTAGGTTAGTTAGGTATAAGTAGTTCTAAATTCTAGAGGATTGATGACCTCAGATATTAATTCCCATAGTGCTCAGAGCCATTTGAACCATTTTTAGAGCTGCATGCAATCGCTAACTGAGAGGCCGCTGCCTAGCGAGAACATTACAGATGAGGAACAAGAACAGGCAGACAGAGTCAATGCTCCTGCGCCCGCGACTCCGATTAATCCCCTCTGCTGCCATATCGTACGTGTCGGCAACAGTTAAACTACACAAGCTTTTAGTCGCACGTCCATTGTTTCTATTTACTTGTACGAGTATATAGTTGAACGTGTTAACGAAGTGTAGTGTATAACGTGTTGCGCGCGACGCCGCCCGAAAAAAGAAACTTTCGTTTCGTGGATAGCTGACCACCCTGAAACATTTACATACGATGGAATTGTTTTATATTGTCGAGTTTGCGAGAAAAACGTTTCGTGCCAAAAAAAAAAGTTTCAAGTAGACCAGCATGTCAAGACAAGTTTTCATAGGGCAGCAAAGCATAAGAAAGGAGTACAACTACATCTTCTGACAACAGCAAGTTGCTGTCCAAAGGTAACTAAAAAAGTTGGTTTGACATGGACCTATGTAAAGCATTCATTGCAAGCAATATTCCTTTTCACAGACTTACAAACCTTTCCTTACAAGCTTCCTACACAAATATTCCTTAAATCAAAATATAACAGATGAATCAACATTGTGTAGAAATGCATACCGACAATTTACGTAAAAGTTCTGGAAGAAATACGCAATGAACTCAAGGAGAGAATTATCTGGATTTCAGTTGCTGAAACTACAGACACTTGTGGCAGTTACTTTGCACATTATATTGTTGGTGCTTTAAAAGAAGAGCTTTCATCTTCCTATTTAGCGGCCTGCAAAGAACTTGAAACAATAAATCATTCTACCATCGGCAGATTTGTGAATGAGGGCATAGAAAAAATAATTCCAGGCTCTTCTGCAGATTAGGGGGTGTTTGTGTTTATTTCAAATGCTACTCCCTACATATTAGATCAGGAAAAGCCTCAGAGTATTTTATCCCAATTTTATTCATGTGACGTGCTTTGCTCATGGAGTACATCACCTTGCTGAAGAAGTACGTTCCACCTTTGTGAATGTAAGTAAACTGATTTCATCCACAAAGAAAGTGTTTATAAGGGCTCCTGCTCTCACCAAGACCTACAAAGAAAAACCACCAAATATGCCTTTACCTCCAGAACCAGTGGTAACTCGTTGGTATACGTGAATCGAAGCTGTGTTGTTTTACAGTGAACATTTCGAGGCCATTAAAGGAGCGGTAAACGACTTCGATAGTGCAGAGGCTTTGGCAATTTGCCAGTGCAAAGGAGGCTTTTAATGATTCCGGTATTAAAAAAGACATTGCTGTGATTAACACTCATTTTTCCCCACATACCTGCTTGAAACTCAAGGCTGGACGTTGAATGAATCTTTCCTTCTTTCACTGGTGCCATGTCCCGCCCTGAAGCAGGGTCGGCATTGTAAGGAGCGGATTTCGCAAGGTTACGATGAAGGGGTGGCTGGTTGTCCTTCCTGCCGGCACCCCGTACCCCTTGGGACGGGATTAGTGTACCCCAGCTGTCAGTGTCCAGTGCAATTCATGGAATAGTGCAAACGTGTTCAGATGTCGGCGAGTCGTGTAACTGAGGCAGAACGTGGGACCAACCCGGTATTCACCTAGCGGTATGTGGATAACCGCCTAAAAACCACATCCAGGCTGGCCGGCACACCGGCCTCGTTGTTAATCTGCCGGGCGGATTCGATCCGGGGCCGGCCCGCCTACCCGAGTCCAGGAAGCATCGCGTTAGCACTCTCGGCCATCCTGGCGGGGTTTGAATGAATCTATTCAGTTAATGAACAAAATTATAAGTAAACTCCTCATTGCTGGAGGTATTCCCGAGAAAACTTACAGAAAAGTTTGAAAACATTTTAAACAATAAACCAGGCTTTGAACCCTTGTGCCAAATTGATAGTTTTATTAATGGGACGAGTGAATTTTCACCAGAAACAATAAGTGGCAACATAGTACCCCAGTTCAAATACTGTCCAGTTACGTCAGTTGATGTAGAACGGTCCTTTTCTGCTTATAAAAATGTTTTGAGTGATCGAAGCCATACTCTTACTACTGGGTATTTGAAACTTATTTGGTCATTTATGTTTACAATAGCAGGAAAATGTAAAATAAATTGTAAATTATGCTTCGGTCTAATAATATTAATTAGATTTTCATTATTAAGGTTTATTTTTTCTCTAAGTATCACTTCATGACATAGCAATGTTATGAAAGTTACGTACAGTATGGTAAAATATTGATATTGGGTTTTCACAACTGTGAAACGAAATTCCTAACTATTATATTCTTTAATGGTAAGATGGTTGATGACCATGTCTGGGGGTCGATGAAAACACAAACAAATTAAACCCAGTTGGGGCCAGAGATATCAATTACTTTAAAATGCACACTGAAAATATCCAAAATTGAATGGGGGTCGGTAAAGAGCAATCAAAAATAATTACGCACTTAAAACAATTTATAACCCTACAGTGCCTGATCAATCCTTTTCGTCAGATCGGACATATCGCGTTCCTGCTTCAATTAAGCCTGACAATCGTGAATATGTTTAACTACAGGTCACTGCTGAAAAAAAAAGTAAGAGAGACGGAGACGACCGTAGTTCAGAGTGTCAATCGAATATCACTTGCTGGCGCGGCGCGGGGACGCGTGTGTTAACCTTTCGTCGGCTGCGGCAGTGGCGGCTGTCAGCGCGAGCTGTGAACCTGAGAATCTATTCTGACTCTCTCTCCACTGTTAAACACCAGTCGGATAAGTTTCCTACGTCATCGGTGAAGCTGAGACTCGTAGTTATTCCCTAGCTAACTGACATGATACACGCTCTTTGGCTGGAATAGCGCGTATGCCGTTGCCCTCAAATCGTTCGCAAGTGTTAAACTGTCAGTACGCGGTGCGATTCGATGTACTAGGAGACTTTGCAGTTTTAACTCCTTACGAGTTAAGACGAGCCTTGAACAAGTGTTCACATAATGCCTCTCGCAGTCGTCCCAGCGCAGCGTTTCTTTCGTAGGGCAGAGTTTAACTTTTACTATATAGTACTGAAATAAACAGCTTTTTCTTTCATGAGAGTTTTTAGGGCAGGTGGCTACAATGAGTCACCTATGTTTTATGTTGGGTTCCTATGGACGTTTTATATCTGGATGTTCTATCTGGCACCTCCTGCCGTGTTGGTCGTTAAAGTCAGGAACAAGGGGCGGCTTTTGCCGATGGTCTATCCAGTGGCGGTGGGCGTCTCATTGTGTATGCTAGCCCCGTGGCGAACTGTGTCGGCCTAACATGAGCGGCATTGTTGCTGTAAAATTCTCTTTCCCTCAGAACTGCGTCTCGTAGCTCGGGTCTGCGAAATTACCTGCGTGCCATTACTAGAGTGAGTTTTAGTGGTGTATATTCACGAAATGCTGGCTATTTATTACGTCAGCATTTTAATAACATTCGTTCGATTTCACATAACTACGAGGGTTGGAACTTTAATAATGGCAACTATTTATTTAGAGCTCGCACAAAATAGATACGTGTTTCAAAGTTTTACTGACCTTCAGAGCAGTCACCAGCATTGTGTATAACCCGGCAATGTACCGCGCCGCTCGAACTGTCAACCAACTGGCACTGCTAAGAGTATCCTGCGATTTCCACATCACTGGCAACGGGTTATACAATATGCTGATGACTACTTTGAAGGTCAGTACAACTTTGAAACATGTATCTGTTTTGTACGAGCTGTAAATAAATAGTTGCCACTATTAAAGTTCCAACCTCGCATGTTGTGTGACATACCGAGTTAACTGCGGTACTGTTTCAGGAATTCGGTGTAAGGTGTGTCATTTCCTTACTCCTTACGAGGGAGAAAGTTTATCGCTTACTTAGTTTCCACTGTTCACGCAATAGATCTGCCGCATGGAGCGTGACGTTTAAATTTATTCCTACCTCATTACTAGCTCTGTTCGAAACACACTTCGCCCACAGTATCCACATATGTCACTGAATTTACCTACAAAACTATATCATTCTACGACACACAATTCTCAAGATATGACATCTTAAAGACTCAGATTGTGATACACTTCGCCGGCCGGGTGGCCGAGCGGTTCTACGTGCTACAGTCAGGAACCGCGCGACCGCTATGGTCGCAGGTTCGAATCCTGCCTCGGGCACGGGTGTGTGTCATGTCCTTAGGTTAGTTAGGTTTAAGTAGTTCTAATTTCTAGGGGACTGATGACCTTAGAAGTTAAGTCACATAGTGCTCAGAGCCATTTGACCCTTTTTTTGTGATACACTTCCGCGCCATCCGTGACGATTAAATTTATTACTTCCTTGCTACTAACTATTTGAACACATTTCAGAGACAGTATGCACATTTTCTGCTGAATGTAACTACAAAAGTATATCATTGTACGAGACAGTTCAGGAGATACGACTTGATTGAGGTACTCAGGGTACCCTCCGCCACACACCGTCAGGTGGCTTGCGGAGTACGGATGTAGATGTAGATGTAGATAAGACTGAGCTGAGTGAAAATGAAATTTCAGGGTGAAATTTGATAGAGATACAGATGGAAGATGTGTACAAATACGTAAGAAAAATGTTAAATACATGTGAAATGTATTTGACAAGTGTGCATGCTAGCAAAGTCATGGATAGGAAGCTAATCCTACGCCCCTGGAACGACTTCAACGAAATTTGTTACATGTAAAGTTACGATCTGGAAACTAATACTGTGGCGACGAAAACCATCAGCCTCGCATTGCGGTAGGGTTGATAATGGTGAGAAAGAAACGGGAAGGAGGAGAGGTCAAAGAAAGGGGGGGGGGAGTAAATGGGCAGGGAGAGGAAGAAGAGGAGGCAAAGGAGATAGATGAGGGGAGAAGGAGGTGGACAGAGGAAAGGAGCAGGTGGACACAGGGTTGGACTAGCAAATGGCCAGAGAGAGCGGACGAAGAGCAGCTAGATGGAGAAAGAAACAGGAGGAGATAGACAAAGGGAGGAGCAGGGGGAGTGGACAGAGAGACAGAGAGTGGCGGGGTGGAGGAGATGGGCAGAGAAAGGGAGAAGAAGGAGTAATAGAAGTTTGGAATAAATACTTACCGGCCAACATCAGCACTCAGCAAGCACTGATAGGCACTTGCTTGTACTGACTGATTTATATCTATTTATCTTACGTTTTATCAACGTAATTGTATATACTTGGTAAAATATAACTGTTTAAGCCATCCGCTAAATACATAAAACATCTCTAACATTCATTCTCACGGGCCTACACGAAGTCTTTGATGTGTGAAACTAAAGAAATATTGCTTAGGCTTTCCCGACGATCTGTTGACATCTTGAGGTGTTGTGTGTTCCTCCATATACCAGTGGCGTTCATGCACAATATTTCGATAACGTGCCTCGTTGTCTTCATCAGGTGCTAGTTAACACAGTTAACTGAGTGCGAAGAAGTAAAGTCCTCCACGTCCACACTAGCGTGATGTCTAACACAAAATCTTCTAGTATCACCTCTGCAAAAATGGTTAGTTTTCGGATCGAAAGTCACGGTACGCGGGTCTGCTATGCTGTCCATACGTCTGGGTGCGATCACCATCTATATAAGGTACCATCACGGATATACTAGACAGAAAGCAATTAAAGGATAGCTGTTTCAAGAAAAGAGGGAAAAGAATGCTATGACAAGTGTCGTGGCAAAAAAAAACCTCTGTTATAATTTGGGCGGATAGTACGGCTACTGGTGGAATTGTGCCAGTGGGTTAAAGAAATGTTAGTGCAGAGGAGTTGTCGCTGTAGCTGGCCTCAGACGAAATCTCGTGGGCCGGCTGAGGCGTCAGTGTATCTGTAACACGCCAGACTGATCATCTGAAAGGTTAGTTAGATTATAAAATCGGCAGCTCGTTACCTGAAGTTGTGTGCAGGCCATTATTCACGGAGTGCTGCACTGAAGAGAGGTATCGATGTCGGTCGGTGAGGCCTGGCACGACGTCGGCGTTCCAAACATCCCAAAGGTGTTCCGCAGGATTCAGGTTAGGTCTCTGCGCAGACCAGTCCATTACACGGATTTTATTGTCGTGTAACCACTCCACCACAGGCCGTGTATTATAAACAGGTGCTCGATCGTGTCGAAAGATGCAGTCGCTATCCCCGGTGCAAGCCCCCCCCCCCCCCCCCCCCCAGCGAAAAACACGCCCACACCGTAACACCACCGCCTCCGAAATTTACTATTGGCACTGCACACGCTGGCAGCTGACGTTGACCGGGAATTCGCCATACCCGCACCATGCCATTGGATCGCCACATTGTGTACCGTGGTTCGTCACTCCACATAACGTTTTTCCGCTGTTCAGTCGTATAAAGTTTACGCTCCTTACACTAAGCGAGGCGTCGTTTGGCATTTACCGGCGTGATATGTGGCTTATGAGCAGCCGCTCGACCATGAAATCCAAGTTTTCTCACCTCCTTCCTATCTGTCATAGTACGTGTAATGGATCCTGATGTAGTTTGGAATTCCTTTTACACATTACGACGCTCTTCACCTGTTGGCGATCTCTGTCAGGCAAGAGACGAGGTAGGCCTGTACACTTTCGTGCTGTATGTGTCCCTTCACGTTTCCACGTCAGTATCACATCGGAAACAGTAGACCTAGGGATGTTATATGAGTCTCGAAAACTCACGTACAGACGTATGACAAACGTGACACCCAATCACTTGACCACGTTTGAAGCCCGTGAGTTCCGCGTAGTGCCCAATTCTGCTCTTTCACGATGTCTAATGACTGCTGAGGCCGCCGATATGGAGTACCTGGCAGCACAATGCACCTAATATGAAAAAAGTTCTTTTTTGGAGGTATTCGAATACTTTTGATCACATAGTGTAGTTTAGAAGATATGACGTCCTAAACATTCAGCAACGTGAAAACGAAACTTCAGGGCGAAAAACACTAGAGATAAAAGTAAATTATGTGCACAAATATGTGGGAAATGAATGAGAGACGGGGTTAGGGGGAGGTGGACAGACAGAGAGAAGGAAGGAGGACATGGACAGGGAGAAGGGGGGGTGGATGGACAGAGAGAGAAAAAGAAACGAGGAAATGGACAGAAAGGGAAGAAGAGGAGGTGGACAGGAGAGGAGAGAGGAGGAGATAGAGTTGGGGAGGAGGGTGACAAGGAGGGGGGAGGAAGAGGGAAGAGAGGGATAAACAGAGGGGGGAGGAGTAGGAGATTGACTTAGAAAGGGTGAGGGCGAGATACAGTGGGGGAGGTCGACAGAGGGGGGGAGAGGGGAGCAGATGGACAGGGAAAGGGGGAAGGTAGGAGATGAGCTAAAAGGAGACTGGAATAAATAAGTACCTGGATAATGCCAAGTACTTAGCTAGTACACATACAAATGTAACAATAAACAAGAATACAAATTGTTTACATCGAGATACCTGACAGTGACAGTATGTATATATAAAGTCATTGTAACGTATGTTTTTACTTAGTATTACTGCTGTTACGAGTGGTTACGACATGAAACCACCAGAGCATTACGTCTTTTGATGTAAATTTACTAAAATTTAGGCCCCTTTTATGACTGCTATTTAGGACTATTTTTTAGGCATTATGAGTTCATGGAAATTACGAGGTGTGGGATTAACTGTAGGAAAAAAGCGAAATTGCTTTCAGATATATTTAATGAAATGAAGGGTGGTTTAAAAATGAATGTCCCAGAGGTGCAAAGTGAAACAACTACTTTAAGACAATGACTGTGTACTTCTTGCCCATTTCTTCTATGATAACAAAGGTTAATTTTGTGAAAAATTTTAAACTTATATTACAAAGTGAAACCAACTTCTTAAAATAACTGGTTGTTTACTTTTTGTGAATTTCTTCTTGCATTCGTTGGTTATTATGATGTTACAGATCAATTTTTTGAAAATAATTTAAAACTAATTTTTATATGTTGTTCGGACTAAATAGGACGGTTAAATTAACTGTGTGAAAACTGTTAATAAACATGCCGACCCTGCCCGGACAGGCTGAAGAAAAATAAGAATAAAAGGAAGACTGTAGCCTGAAGATGAGGTTTATTCCTCAAAACGTGTCGGTTCTTTTAATAATTTAAATAGTCAACAAATTCTGTGACCGACATCGGTGTCTGAGAAACGTTTTCATATTTTTGAAAGTCACAGCATGCCTTTAAATTGTTCACTAGCGAGATTTGCAAGAGGCTAGGGGCCGCCCGTCGTCGTGCAGCGGGCCAGCTGTAGGTACCGTTTGCCAGAGGTGCCCTGGCCTCACGATGTGGGCTGCAGCGGCAGGAGCGGCGGGGGCGGTGGAGGCTGCAGCGCAGACGTGTCGCAGCCTGCAAGAATGCCGGCCGGGCGAAACGGGCCGTCTGCGTCTGCGGCGGCGGCGGCGGCTGCCGTTAGGCGCAGCCAGGCGTCTGGAATGCGCTATATGTCTCCCCGGTACACGTGTACTGCTGCCGGTGCCGCTGCCGCCGCCGCCGTGTTGACCATAGGGCGACCTGTCGGAAGTTACGGCACTTCCCCGAACGGCCGCCGCCGCCTCCTCTTTTTGCCCCTACCCGCTGCTGTGTGCCCCTCCCTCCCTTTCTTTCGCCGCTGCCCCTGGAAACACATACGGAATACTTAACTATGTTCGTTTTGTTTGTCCGCGCCGGCGGCTGGTCCGCGAGTTCCCGGAAGTATTTGTTCTTCCAGTTTGGGGAGGCCTCTGTGGTCGGCCGCGCCGCGCCGCGCCAGCTCGGAGACTGAGAG
Source organism: Schistocerca gregaria (assembly GCF_023897955.1). Classification (NCBI taxonomy): domain Eukaryota; kingdom Metazoa; phylum Arthropoda; class Insecta; order Orthoptera; family Acrididae; genus Schistocerca; species Schistocerca gregaria. Next base: position 289,787,361 of record NC_064923.1, read on the forward strand.
CCAGGCGGGTGGCCGGTGGAGGCGCTGCCGACGACCTGTCCAGGTGAGGCGTCGTCAGGGTAACGGGGGTCCCGTCTGCAAAGCTCCCAACTCTGGACTGACAGGTTCTATAACAATTGGCAAAGGCACATATGCGTTCCTTATCGGCAAGTGTTTATACAGGGTGTTACAAAAAGGTACGGCCAAGCTTTCAGAATACATCTCTCACACACAAAAAAGAAAAGATGTTATGTGGACATGTGTCCGGAAATGCTTAATTTCCATTTCAGAGCTAATTTTAGTTTCGTCAGTATGTACTGTACTTCCTCGATTCACCGCCAGTTGGCCCAATCGAAGGAAGGTAATGTTGACTTCGGTGCTTGTGTTGACATGCGACTCATTGCTCTACAATAGTAGCATCAAGCACATCAGTACCAGGCATCAACAGGTTAGTGTTTATCACGAACGTCGTTTTGCAGTCAGTGCAATGTTTACAAATGCGTGGTTGGCAGATGCCCATTTGATGTATGGATTAGCACGAGGCAATAGCCTTGGCGCGGTACGTTTGTATCGAGACAGATTTCCAGAACGAAGGTGTCCCGATAGGAAAACGCTCTAAGCAATTGATCGGTGTCTTAGGGAGCACGGAACATTCCAGCCTATGACTCGCGACTGGGGAAGACCTAGAACGACGAGAACACCTGCAATGGTCGAGGCAATTCTTCGTGCAGTTGACGATAACCCTAATGTCAGCGTCAGAGAAGTTGCTGCTGTATAAGGTAACGTTGACAACGTCACTGAATGGAGAGTGCTACGGGAGAACCAGTTGTTTCCGTACTATGTACAGCGTGTGCAGGCACTATCAGCAGCTGATTGGCCTACACGGGTACACTTCTGCGAATGGTTCATCCAACAATGTGTCAATCCTCATTTTTGTGCAAATGTTCTTTTTACGGATGAGGCTTCATATCAACGTGATCAAATTGTAAATTTTTACAAACAACATGTGTCGGCTGACGAGAATCCGCACGCAACTGTGCAATCACGTCATCAACACAGATTTTCTGTGAACCTTTGGGCAGGCATTGTTGGTGATGTCTTGATTGGGCCCCATGTTCTTCCACCTTTGCTCAATAGAGCACGTTATCATGATTTCATAGGGGGTTCTCTACATGTGCTGCTAGAACATGTGCCTTTACAAGTACGACACAACATCTGTTTCATGCACGGTGGAGCTCCTGCTCGTACGCTTCTCAACAACAGATTCGGTGACCGATGGATTGGTAGAGGCGGACCAATTCCATGGCCTCCACGCTCTCCTGACCTCAACCCTCTTGACTTTCATTTATGGGGCATTTGAAAGCTCTTGTCTACGTAACCCCGGTACCAAATGTAGAGACTCTTTGTGCTCGTATTGTGGACGGCTGTGATACAATACGCCATTCTCCTGGGCTGCATCAGCGCATCAGGGATTCCAAGCGACGGAGGGTGGATGCATGTATCCTCGCTAACGCAGGACATTTTGAACATTTCCTGTAACAAAGTGTTTGAAGTCACGCTGGTACGTTCTGTTGCTGTGTGTTTCCATTCCATGATTAATGTGATTTGAAGAGAAGTAATAAAATGAGCTCTAACATGGAAAGTAAGCGTTTCCGGACACATGTCCACGTAACATATTTTCTTTCTTTGAATGTGAGGAATGTTTCCTGAAGTTTGGCCGTACCTTTTTGTAACACCCTGCATATTAACGTGGACTCCACTAAACGGTGAGATCCCTTGTTATACACTGTCTGATCAAAAGTATCCGCAGACTTACTGGCGGGCATTAATGTGAGGTGTGTCCACCCTTCCCCTTTATACCGGCTTCAACTCTGCAGGGGACACTTTCAATAAAGTTCCTAAATGTGATTACGCACGCTTTCCCGGCGCAATAAGTCTTGAAAGTCTCTTCGGGTTTGCTGCCGCATCCTAAAATCGACTTGACTCGATATTTCGGCGATCCAACTGGTCGCCATCTTCAGGAACATGCTGCTTCTGCTGACGAGTCCCGCTGAGAACTGACGCCAAGTTGCAAATCGACGTCCTATATAGGCCACCGTTCAGTACACGGCGCATGCGCCGCCCATCACGGTTTCTGCCTTCCAAGGCAGGGAGGTGGCGCCGCCCTTAGTGAAACACTGCTGGCAACGATATATCGCAATCAAGGCCGCACCGAAGAACGTTCAGGTTTGCCGGTCGAAGTGGCCGAGCGGTTCTAGGCGCTACAGTCTGGAACCACGCGACCGCTACGGTCGCAGGTTCGAATCCTGCCTCGGGCGTGGATGTGTGTGATGTCCTAAGGTTAGTTAGGTTTAAGTAGTTCTAAGTTCTAGGGGACTGATGACCTGAGAAGTTAAGTCCCATAGTGCTCAGAGCCATTTGAACCATTTGAACGTTCAGTTTTGATGCGAGATAATACAGGATTCCACGTCTTGCTAAGAGGAAACCCATTGTCTCTGTTGATTAAATTATCAGCCAACCTAATTTCAATCGCCTCTTTATAGACACTGTTCCAAAAACCGGAAATTTCGGCAACTACCACAGTTTCATCAAATTTCATACTGTGTCCCTCATTTAGGCAGTGTTCTGCTACCAACGATCTTTCCGGCTGTTGTAGCCTCCGTATGACGCCGATGTTCCACACACCTGTCATGCACTGTGCGAATCGAACGGCCAATGTAAGCTTTCCCACATTGACACGGAATTTTGTACACACCGGGTTTCTTAAGCCCCAAATCATCTTTCACAGAGCCGAGCAGAGCCCTAATCTTCGAAGGTGGACGGAACACACTCTTAATGTTAAAATTCCTTAAAATTCGTCCAGTCTTAAACGACAAGCCTCCAGCATAAGGAAGAAAGGCCACAGATCTATGTTCCTCTTCATACACCTCCTGAGATGGTCCGAAGATGGTCCAAACTCCATAGCCCAACGAATCTCAAAGTTCCTAAATCTCTGTGGCAACCCATTCTTCCTCAAGAGCTGAAACCAGAGAAGGTAATCATGATGGACACTGGAGTTTGGAACGGAATCGACGTTCTAACTCATCCCAAAAGTCTTACGTTGGGTTATGGTAGGTACTCTGGGGTGGCCAGTCCATATTTACGAGGGGCGTCTGAAAAGTCCGTGCAAAAATAGAAACCACTTACATGTTTGGGGTAAACCTTTTTTTATTTTTCGACATAGTCTCCTTTTAGACTTATACACTTCGTTCAACGCTGTTCTAATTTGTTGATCCGAATAATAGGAATTGTCGAAGTCTGCAAAATAGCTATTAGTTGCTGCAATCACCTCTTCGTTTGAATAAAATCTTAGTCCTGTCAGCCATTTCTTCAAATTGGGGAACAAATAGCAGTCCGAGGGAGCAAGTCTGGAGAATAGGGGAGTCGTGAAATGAGTTGGAGTCCTATTTCCATTAATTTTGCGACCACAACCGCTGAGGTGTGTGCTGGTGCATTGTCGTGATGGAAAGGACTTTTTTGCGGTCCAATCGCCGGAGTTTCTCTTGCAACTCGGTTTTCAAATGGTCCAATAACGAATAATTATATGCACATGCAATAGTTTTACCCTTTTCCAGATAGTCGATGAGGATTATTCCTTGCAAATCCCAAAAGACAGTCGCTATAACCTTTCCGGCAAAAGTAATGGTCTTCGCCTTTTTTGGTGCAGATTCTCCCTTGGTAATCCATTGCTTAGATTGTTCATTGGTGTCAGTAGTATAGTAATGTATCCATGTTTCATCCACAGTGTCGAAACGACGCTTAAAGTCCTGCGGATTCTTCCTGAAGAGCTGCAAATCATCCTTGCAACACTTCACACGATTCTGTTTTTGGTCAAGCGTGAACAATCGCGGAACCCATCTTGCAGATAGCTTTCTCATGTCCAAATGATTATGCAAAATATGATGTACCCGTTCATTCGAGATGACCACAGCACTAGCAATCTCACGCACCTTAACTCTCTTGTCATCCATCACCAAATCATGGATTTTATCAATGATTTCTGGAGTCGTAAACTCCACAGGGCGTCCAGAACATGCAGCATCACTTGCGCCTGTTGGCCACGCCGCAGATTTTGAAACCACTTACAAATTGTTCCAATCGAAGGTGCAGAGTCACCGTAATGTTTAACAAGCTTCTTTTTAGTCTCCTGAAGCGTTTTTCCTTTCATAAAGTAAGGTTTAATCATCACATCAAATTCTTTTTCGTCCATTTTTTGACAATCCCTCGACTTCCTTGATTCACAGGAATGTCAAACACAAATAAATAGACCAATATGGCTGAAACTTGGTGTGCGTTCTTTCCAAGGATGCTATTGCCTAAACATGACCTCGATACTCGCCGATGGTGCCACCTCTTGGACTTTGCACAGACTTTCCAAACGCCCCTCGTACTTATATACTTGCTAGCCACCAATCGGTGTGTGGCGGACGCCATATTAGCGCCAAAGTCATATTACCCCCCCCCCCCCCTGTTCAAATTCAAATGTTTCAAATGGCTCTGAGCACTATGGGGCTTAACATCTGTGGTCATCAGTCCCCTAGAACTTAGAACTACTTAAACCTAACTAACCTTAGGACAGCACACACATCCATGCCCGAGGCAGGATTCGAACCTGCGACCGTAGCTGTCCCTGCGGTTCCGGGCTGAGCGCCTAGAACCGCTAGACCACCGCGGCCGCCCCTCCCCCCTCTGTTCCACTCGCGTATCGCATGAGGGAAAAACGGCTATATGAACGCCTCAGTACGAGCTTTAATTTCCCTTATCTTTGAATGGTGATCATTGTGCGATTTGAACGTTGGTGGTAATAATATATACTCTACGTCCTCGGCGAAGATCGGATTTCGGAATTTAGTGAGCAGCCCGCTCAGTTTAACGCATCGTCTATCTGCAAGTTTTTCCCTCATCAAACTTTCAATGAGATTTGTAAAGCTCTCGCGATGGCTAAATGTACCAGTCACGAATGTTGCCGCTCTTCTTCGGACCTTCTCAATCTCTTGAATCAGACCCTGCTGGTAAAGGTCCCATACAGATGAACAATACTCTAAGACTGGACGAACTAAAGTATTGTTAGCAATTTCCTTTGTTGAAGGATTCTACCAACAAACCGCAATCGTTACTTGTGTAATCTGATCATTCCATTCGCCTTGTTATAAGCAGTTGTTACACTTAGTAATATTGAAAGATAACTGCCAGTCATTACACCACGCATTTATTTTCTGCAAATCCTCATTGATTTGTTCACAACTTTCGAGTGAAACTACTTTTCTGTTGACTACAGCATCATCGGCAAACAGTCTAACGCCGCTGTCAATACCATCAACCAGATCGTTCATGTAAATCGTAAAAAGCAGCGGACTTATTACGCTGCCCTGGGGCATACCTGAGGTTACGCTTGTTTCTGTTGAAGTCATCCCGTTGAGGACGACATACTGCTCTCTGTCTGTTAGAAAACTTTCTATCCAACCGCATATGTCATCGGATAGACCGTAAGCGCGCACTTTTTGGAACCAGCGACAGTGCGGATTTGAGTCGAACGCCTTTCGAAAGTAGAGAAATATGGCACATCCTGGGAGCCGGTATCTAAAGCCTGTTGTACATCACGTACAAAGAGGGCCAGCTGTGTCTCGCATGACCGCTGTTTCCTAAAACCGTGCTGGTTTCTGCAGATGAGCTTCTCAGAGTCTAGAAAGGTCATTATGTCTGAACACAAAATATGTTCCATGATTCTACAACTAATCGACGTCAGAGAAATTGGCCGGTAATTATGTGCATCGCCGGCCGGTGTGGCCGAGCGGTTCTAGGCGCTTCAGTCCAGAACCGCGCGACCGCTACAGTCGTAGGTTCGAATCCTGCATCGGGCATGGATGTGTGTGATGTCCGTTAGTCAGGTTTAAGTAGTTCTAAGTTCTAGGGGACTGATGACCTCAGATGTTAAGTCCCATAGTGCTCAGAGCCATTTGAATTATCTGCTTCCGATTTTCTACCCTTTTTATAGATTGCTATGAACTGGACCTTCTTCCAATCCCGTGGAACTTTCCGCTGTTCCAATGATCTCTGATAGATGATGGATAAGAATGGTGCTATATTTGTAGCATAGTCAACCCAATCTTTCGGGGATACCGTCTGGATCAGATGCCTTCCTGGCGTCTAAGAATCTTAACTGTCTTACAGTACCAGATACATTAACCACTATGTCAGCCATCCTTGCGTTTGTTCGATAATTGAAAGGGGAATGATGCTGCAGTCCTCTACGGTAAACGAGTTTTTGAAAGCTAGGTTTAGAATTTCGGCCTTCTGTTTATCATAACCCGTCACATTACCAGTCCTGTCAGTAAGAGAAGGTATTGAATTATTTGTAGCGTTCATAGACTTTACGTACGACCAACATTTTTTGGGGTTATTTTTAGAGTCTGCAGATAAAATATTGCTTTCAAATTCGTTAAAAGAATCTCTCATTGACCTTTTGCAGCTGCTTCCATTTTGCATAATTTCTATTTGTCATCGGGGTAGTCACTACGCTTCAAACGACTGTGCAAAATTCTCTGCTTTCTCAGCAACTTCCTAATATGTTTGTTGTAACAATGTGGATCCTTTCCCTCCCCTATATTTTTTCAGGAATGTTACTGTCCACAAAGCATGCCCTCTGCGATGCCTCTCTATGAGAGGGTGTATTGTCATTTAGATAGAAATAGCCATTGTCTCCGAACTGTGCCTCTTCTACACGCAGTTCACAGGGCTGCAAAACGTGTTCACAGTCTTCCTTATTCAGGGTTTTTTAAGCGCAACAAGGAGATCACGCCCCAACAATGAAAGAAACCCTCACACCATAACAGCGCTTCCTCTGTACTTCACTGGCAGGTAACTTTCTCCAGGCATTCGCCAGACCCAAACCCTTCCATCGGATTCCGATAGAGTATAGCGTGATTCATCACCTCAAATCACTCGTTTCCGGTTATCCACTGTCCAATGGCGTGCCTCTTGACACCACCTCAAGCGTCATTTAGCACTGATTTTAGAAATATGTGCCTTACGATGAGCTACTCGAGAATTATATCCCACTCTTTTTAACTCCCTTCGCACACTCTTTGTGCTAATGGACGGCTGGTAACACTTTGGATCTCAACAGTGATTCCTCTCGCTGATTTCATGCTGTTTTTACAAACACCCTCTACAATGTTCTATGGTTCCCGTCTGCCATTACAAGAGGTCTGCCTCGTCTTCCTTTAGCTGAGGTTGTTCCTTCGCGTTTCCAGTCCACAGTCACATCACCGACAGTCTATTTTGGCACCTTTAGAATGGTTGAAATGTTCCTCATGGATTTGTTACTCAGGTGACGTCCAATGACCAATGAATTCGAAACCACTCAACTCTCCTGACGGACTGATTCTGCTTCTCTACTGACAAGACGATATTCCGCGCCTCCTCTCCGACTGGCGGGTCCACTTCTTCTGAGCTCTAGTGGTCAAATTCTCATTACACAGGGGTGTCCAGATACTTTTGATCAGACATTGTATTTATTGACGATAAGGGTCACTGTCTGTCACTACATAGGCGTGGATTCTCTACCAGTCTTCCTACATTGCGCTACTGTTCTCAGACGCTGTAGCATTCCTATGCACAACGTAAATAATCAACAATTAGCGATCTCAGGGAGCTTCCGATGCTATCCACCACATCATTCGTAAAGAGGGCGTAACAAAAATACACCGACTAACTTCGACTGTGTCTTGAGGAACAAATTAGGATGGGAAACTGTTTAGACTCTGCTATTCACTCCAACTGCCATCTAGTGGCAGCTTCAAACTGGGCATGTCAGGCTGTCCAGTATAGTCTGCTTCCTGTTGGGAGAATTTGCAACCTACGTGCAGAAGTGGACCTCCCGGGCCTTTGTGAGCGCAGGTAAGATTAGCAGTTGTAACTTGTAACGACCAAGCAGGTGGCTGTGAGACCCCGTAGGGGACGGGCGTGTATGTCTACCAGCTAATCCAGGAGCCGCAGTTGGCGCGCTGCCTGTGCAAGTTGTAAAGTTTAATGTAATAAATAATTATACCAGACAAATCGTTCCGTCCAGTTATTGTGAGTAGAAACAAGGGGAGCACAGTGAGTCATCTCGCACTGTACACTCACACTCCAATGTGCCACCACGGGAGGAAGAGCCCACGCGCACACACAAACCTCGTGCGGAAACGGCGTCCAACAAGGCTACAGAGCGTCCACATTACACGTGAGGATGGCTGCGTCATCCATTTGGCAGCAAACATGAGTTTCATTCCACTTCTGTCACTGTGCTTACCAGTTTTTCAATTGTTAGGTGACAAGAGTGGAAGCATCAGACTCCATCTAAAGTCCTGAAAAGTGACAGATCCACTGCGAGGTTTGTCGGCCTCCTGTCCTCCAGCTGTGCAAGTCATGCGCGTAGCTTAAAGCATAGTTTAGCAGAAGTCCTTTCCTCTGTTATTTCGAAGATCTCTGGCGTCTTGGTACGATGATTCAGTTTGCTCTCCCGCATTTCCACTTGAAACCTCTGTCAATATAGTGTTATAAACTGCGCCAAGTAAACTTCGCACTGAGATTACAAACATTACAAGCTGCCCAGCAGTTGGAAGACCTGATGGCTCTTACGTGGTGTATTAATGAAGAGGACTGGAGATGCCAAAAAATTCAGTCGTAAGTTAGTTAGTTACTTGACTAAAGAAATTACCAACTTCCGCTCCATCGGAGCATTGAAATAACTCAACAATGATAGATGAAAACTTGCACCGGACCGGGCTTCGAACCTTAATTTTTATCGCTGTGTGCCAGTAGTCGTCTTATCGCTTATTAATGAGAAATAGGTAAAGAGGAAAACACATCAAAGTTTATTTTGCACAACTGGTTCGTTTTGGAAAGAAAACAACAACAGCAACACAATGTACAATCATTAAAATTAGGAAAAGACCGCCCTCCTAGTGGAACAAACAAAACGCCACACACCAGAGTCTCTATGTGATTAGTTACAAGTCGATTCCCTCGTCCTGCAGGTGAGGTCTAGGCACATCATTTCGAAGAAAAATGTCGTATGCTCCTGTCACTGGTCCTGTGTTGAGAACTAGACACTCGCAATGAAGTTATCTGCTCATGCCCGGCATAGTCCATGTGCGGCGATGGTCCGAGAAAACACTGCCCAGAAAGTGGCATACTGCTGTCACCATCATGGAAGAAATAGGATATCGACCATGTCACAGCATTAGTCTTAGTTCCAGGGGAAAGCGTCTCATCCAGGAATAAAGGGGACTGTGCGACCACTGCGTAAGTGGCTGTGTGAAGAAGAAGGGCAAGTATTTTCCTTATCAACAGCCACAGAGAAGGTCCACCCTCCAGTTCAAGTACGTCCATCTCAGGCAGACGTCACTATCGGCAGAGTGGAGAGTCGGCGATATTAATGGTATGGAGCCGTTGTTGCGACATACGTTTTTGGTTGAGCACCAGATACCAGGTTGCCCAGACGTCCGATTTGAGGAGGGATTGGTGTACTTAACGCCAGACCACGGCCCAAGCTATCATAGGTTGATGGCACTCCATTACATTTCATTTATGTTCTCACATCATTAGTCAATAACCATCACGTGCTGTAGGAACCCTGGTACTCAGGAGGTCGGCATATATGTAACATGCCTTGTAATCAACGAAAAAGCTCTTGATACAGGACAGCAACGAGGAAACATACGCCACTGTGTAACCCCCCAACAGAAAAGTTTCGAAACCTCCCAACAGTAAAAATATAATTATTTATAATTCACACTCTGCGTAACCTACCAACAGATAAATTCCGAAAGCTACCAATAATACAATTCTCTCAATAAAATTGTGGCTCACTTATAACCTTTCAATAATTGACTGTGAATTTAAACTGGTAAATTTGGACGTCAGCAGTGCTGCGTCATGGCCCTGAAAGATCATTCTGAATAAATTGAAATTCTTACCTCAATAAGGTCGACGGAAAACGCATATATATATATATATATATATATATATATATATATATATATATATATATATATATATATATACTCCTGGAAATTGAAATAAGAACACCGTGAATTCATTGTCCCAGGAAGGGGAAACTTAATTGACACATTCCTGGGGGCAGATACATCACATGATCACACTGACAGAACCACAGGCACATAGACACAGGCAACAGAGCATGCACAATGTCGGCACTAGTACAGTGTATATCCACCTTTCGCAGCAATGCAGGCTGCTATTCTCCCATGGAGACGATCGTAGAGATGCTGGATGTAGTCCTGTGGAACGGCTTGCCATGCCATTTCCACCTGGCGCCTCAGTTGACCAGCGTTCGTGCTGGACGTGCAGACCGCGTGAGACGACGCTTCATCCAGTCCCAAACATGCTCAATGGGGGACAGATCCGGAGATCTTGCTGGCCAGGGTAGTTGACTTACACCTTCTAGAGCACGTTGGGTGGCACGGGATACATGCGGACGTGCATTGTCCTGTTGGAACAGCAAGTTCCCTTGCCGGTCTAGGAATGGTAGAACGATGGGTTCGATGACGGTTTGGATGTACCGCGCACTATTCAGTGTCCCCTCGACGATCACCAGAGGTGTACGGCCAGTGTAGGAGATCGCTCCCCACACCATGATGCCGGGTGTTGGCCCTGTGTGCCTCGGTCGTCTGCAGTCTTGATTGTGGCGCTCACCTGCACGGCGCCAAACACGCATACGACCATCATTGGCACCAAGGCAGAAGCGACTCTCATCGCTGAAGACGACACGTCTCCATTCGTCCCTCCATTCACGCCTGTCGCGACACCACTGGAGGCGGGCTACACGATGTTGGGGCGTGAGCGGAAGACGGCCTAACGGTGTGCGGGACCGTAGCCCAGCTTCATGGAGACGGTTGCGAATGGTCCTCGCCGATACCCCAGGAGCAACAGTGTCCCTAATTTGCTGGGAAGTGGCGGTGCGGTCCCCTACGGCACTGCGTAGGATCCTACGGTCTTGGCGTGCATCCGTGCGTCGCTGCGGTCCGGTCCCAGGTCGACGGGCACGTGCACCTTCCGCCGACCACTGGCGACAACATCGATGTACTGTGGAGACCTCACGCCCCACGTGTTGAGCAATTCGGCGGTACGTCCACCCGGCCTCCCACATGCCCACTCTACGCCCTGGCTCAAAGTCCGTCAACTGCACATACGGTTCACGTCCACGCTGTCGCGGCATGCTACCAGTGTTAAAGACTGCGATGGAGCTCCGTATGCCACGGCAAAGTGGCTGACACTGACGGCGGCGGTGCACAAATGCTGCGCAGCTAGCGCCATTCGAAGGCCAACACCGCGGTTCGTGGTGTGTCTGCTGTGCCGTGCGTGTGATCATTGCTTGTACAGCCCTCTCGCAATGTCCGGAGCAAGTATGGTGGGTCTGACACACTGGCGTCAATGTGTTCTTTTTTCCATTTCCAGGAGTATATATATATATATTACATCTGCTCGAGTGTGCTAGCAACAAATTCCTTACTCATGGACCTCTTACAACCGCAATGGGCAATAGTCGGGAGGGGGAGCCAGCTCTTAGATTAGGTGCCCATTAGGTGGATGACATTGAATTGACGACTTTACCATCATATTGACATATAGGGCAGCCGCTCTGACTTCGACGTTGCCGAGACTTAGGCCACCAATGCTTATGGGTATCATTAGTGTATCGTATCGTACTTTTAGGGTCAGACTCGCGCTCACGAAGTAGCCGAAGTCTGCCATCAACCTGTACATCATCGTCTTTGGCACTGGTAAAATGATGGCCGAATGGGTATTATGGATGCAAGGTGAACGTTGACTTAAGCAACCGTTTGCACCATGTTTAATGTCCAAAGTAAGTTGCCTGTGCCTCCTTGGAACAAGACGGACACAATTAATCACTAGCGTCTGTCTGACGCCGCATGTAAAGACAAACCTAAAACATTTGAGCGTCTCTTGTAATCGGAACAGCGCCATGTGCCCTTATAGGAGATCCCTACACATTACTGTTGCTCGATACTTCGTTACATACATACAACTGCCCACAGCAGCTCTGTATCTGGTAATTCATTTCAGCATCCCTTGCACTTCGTCTCCCAATTCTGCCAGAAACGCCAGATCGTCCATGGCAAATGAAGGCGTTGCCTCTCAATGTAATTCCCGTCAACCAACCCATAGTCCATGTAGCAGTGGCTCAAACGTGATGGCGTACATGCTCATTGATAACGGACATCCCTGCCGTAACGACCAGGAGATGGTAATCGGGCCTAGCACACGTCCAATGATCATCACTCACGATGAAGCACCTCGGAGTAGTCGCATGACAATGTAAGTAAAGACTGGGCGTGGGGGAAGACGGGGAGAAGCCAACTGCCTCAACACCGCCTCGAGGTAATCTTGATTCACCATATGGAACGTGCAGTTGAATTCCACCGACATCAAAGCTCCACTCAAGCGACAAGCCTCTGCCAGCTGATGACATCTTCATAACCTCTGATTGCTGTCTGTGTATCACCGTACCGCTCTGACATGTTACGTACAAGTAGACGATTTGAGGCAGTACAAACCAAATGCAATAGTCTAGAAACCGGGTAAAATTTTTAGAACCTCTGTTAAGCATAGTGAGAGGCCGATAATGTTCAACATCCCTGCCGGGTTGGGGACCAGAAGAAGAAGGCCTAAAACGAAAGCAGGTGGTAGGGGAATGCTGGGGTTCGTCAGTTCCTAGAACATCGTTACCTGTGAGAAGCTATAATGTCTTCCAATGCGCAGTAGACCTCTAGTGAAGTACCTTCTGGGTCTGGTGATTCGTTAGCAGTCACTATGAGAAGAATGTCATCTATGCGATCTGTCATGATCAGGTCTGTTAGTCATCGCAGCCTCTCCAACGAGAGCTTCTGTCAGCGAATGGAGAACGTGATCTGTCGCCAAGGCGTTATCTTCCTCTACTTCATAGAACCGCCCATAGTGACCCACAAAAGCATTTGCAATATTCATTGGGGTTGTCAGGCGTCGACCACCAGCATGTCGAGAGCATCTGAAGGCAAGTTTAATGCCTTCGAGCCACCACACAAGCCACGGAAGGCGCCTCTCACATTCCCTCCAATTCTCCATTATCAGATGCCGACACTCTGGTTCCTTCATGAGGGCAACATTCAGTTTCCATAAGCTTCGTCCGCACCGCACTTTCTTTTGGTAAAGATAACATGCAGACGTAAGAGACATGGTTGAAGAATGCCATCTGTCATAGCTCCGCATCGAGTATCGCAGCAGTAAGTCCTGGAGAGACGTATACACAGTCAAGGCGGCTCACCAAGTGGCTGGTGCCATAAAGGAATCTTTCCCGTCGCCATGTATGCGGTGCAGTTCGCCCACCAGCTGGTTCCGTTCCAGTCTTGGAAAGCCTCGACATATGTCAGTGGGAGCGCCATCAGTGTGGTTATCGTCTGCTCTTCGCCTGGCAGTAATTGGGATATTTGACGTTGCACACAGGTGGATCACACATGACTTTCTTGGCCGCATCCCAAGCACGTCCTCGGTTGACCATTATAGATGACGATGACTTGGACCGAGCGAGGTGGCGCATTGGTTAGCGCACGGGACTCAAATTCGGGACGACGACACTGCAACCGTCCATCGTGATTTAGGTTTCCCGCGATTTCCCTAAATCGCTTCAGGAATATGTCAAGATGGTTTCTTCGACAGGGCGCAGCCGATTTTCGTCCTCATACTTCTCTAATTCGTTGGGACCGAAGGCAAATGGTTCAAATGGCTCTGAGCACTATGGGACTTAACATCTGTGGTCATCAGTCCCCTAGAACTTAGAACTACTTAAGCCTAACTAACCTAAGGAAGGCACACACATCCATGCCCGAGGCAGGCTTCGAACCTGAGACCGTAGCAGTCGCGCGGTTCCGGACTGAGCGCCTAGAACCGCTAGACCACCGCGGCCGGCTGGGACCGATGATCTCGCTGTTTGGTCCCCTCTCCCAAATCAACCATCCAATCAAACACCTCGGTGGGAACCTGAAACGGTAGTCCGAATACTTGGATCGTCCTCTGTCCGAGCCCCGCACGGTCCACCTACACATAACTTAAACATCCGTCTGGATGTCAGAATTTAAGGCCACTTTACGTTGACAATAGTGTTGCAAGTCAAATTTTCATCAGTCGTCATTGAGTTATATCAATGTTCCAATGCAGAAAAAGTCGGAAATTCCTTTCATGTATTCTTTTGTATGTATATATGTGAATTTCTGTTTCAAAAGTCGTAGCCTGTAAATAAAAATAGTAACTTAAATCCTAATTTTTAACTGTAGTTGCATGAGTAGGACTAAAAATAACGTTGTCATTAACGTTAACAGCAACTATCTATGTATACATACCCTGTAGGCTGACTCGTTCCACATCATTTTGTACCGCTACCGCCCCGGTCTGGACACCGTTTCAAGTATACTTACGGTGTACAGAGCTAATGTGACGAAAAGAGTGTAAGAAGATCTTACCTCCTAACTTTACTGATATTTACGCCCGGCCAGAGCGTGAATAGAGCACTTATTCGGCGGAGCGGACACAAGAAATAATCATGATAATGGGGGGGGGGGACCGGAATCTATACTTTTGTAAAATAGTTCTCGGAGCTCTGATTATTTAACAGCGCGTGACTCACAGCCTTGTTACTATAGGATTCCGCGAGGTGCTTTTAGAATTTGTTAAAACTGATGTCTACGTGGAGCATTCACACCGACAAATAAACTTAAACATAATCTCAGTGATCGTATTTCGTGTTATCACATTATAATATTGCTGCAAGATATCTTTACTGTAGCGAAATTTAGTTAAAAGAAACCTTTGATTTAAAGAAATAATAATCTTTGTTTGCCGAGAAACGGTCAATGTCTGAACTGAACTGAATGTTCTTAGTTTTTACTTTAATACGATATAAATTAATATATTCACTTTCTTATCCATTCTAATTATGGTACAAGTCTTTCAAAGGGTCCGTTGATGACGGAACGCAATGAAATTATTCCTGCGCAAGATGTCTGCCAAGAATGGTCGATTGTTCGACCGTTCTTGTTGTTTATCCAGCATGCTGAAAACCTCACAAATAATATTTTTACTTCTGCATGAAGGTCATTATGCACATGTAAGAAAAATGTAGTCAGGATAAATTACCATGTATTATTTAAAATTCACAACTTACAATGAGAAATGGCAGCCGTAGCGTGTGTTAGCTTCAAGAACAGAACAAAGAGTGAGTAATAACGCTGGTCTTTTTAGTTTCTTGCGCCAGAGAGTAAAAATTTTTGGTTAGTTAGTTAGCTAGTCAGATGATTTGTTTGATAATTAAAAGTTGTGTGTCCTCGTGACCACGAAACATACAAAACTTATCCCAATCTGCGGAAAAATTAAAATTTAGGTCAACATTTGTAAAATTCTAATTCCTCTCTCCCAAACAACACCCTACAGGGGGTGAGGGAGGGTTTTAGTTTTAGCGAATCAAAATTTACGAAATAAATAAGTATTTTTTATTTATCTGCAACCATTTTCCTCCAAAAATGAGAACACGGATTTTCTTGCATTACAGCGCCAACTACCAGGAATCAAAACAAATGTTTAAGTCAAAATGTACGTAGTTTTTGTAGAATCTGATTCTTCAATAAAAAATGGGGATTTCTATTTGAATTTTTAAAGTGGCCTCCCGCCCCCCTTCTCCAGGGGCTAGGGTGGCGGGCTAATTTTAGCACCGGCAGATGTCCCCCTCGAAAATAATCAACTTTGGATTCTACACATTTTTTCGTGTGAAGCTTATTTTTCGAGTTATTCTGGTTTTTCAACTTAAAATTTACACCCTGTGTGTAACAAATGCCATTAAAGAAAAAGCAACAGAAGACTATTAATGATGTTATACAAAAAATTATTAAGTGATTAGCTGAAAACTGACTCTTTAAACTTTGAGAAAACACACTATATTCAGTTCTGAACAAGAAATAGAGCCTTGCCAACAACTGACGTAGCACATGAATTGGATTCAGTGAATAGAGTAGAACGCTCCAAATTTTTTGGAGTAGATACTGATGAAAACTTTACCGAACTTGTAAGTTCAGCTACTTTTGCTCTTCGTATAATTGCCAGTCTTCGAAGCAAACGAATCAACCACCTGACATATTTTGCACATTCCCATCTTATCCTATGGAATAATTTTCTGAGGGAACCCATCTCTTAGAAAGAAAGTACTGATTGCACAAAAGCGAGCAGTATGAATAATATGTTCGTCATGTAGAGGAGTTATATATTGTAACTGCACCATCGCAATACACATATTCGTTAACGAAATTCGTCATAATTAATATATCATAATTTGAGAAGAGTAATGATGTCCATACCTAAAACACTAGAGGAAAAATTTGGCATTTGTTACTCGGTGACTCAGAAAGAAGTTCAATTTCCAGCAGATGTCTGCCAGGTAGCAGAGAAAGTTCTAAATCTAACCTAAAACCAATTATCCTCAGCAATTTATTTTCCTCCATGTGTGTGTGTGTGTGTGTGTGTGTGTGTGTGTGTGTGTGTGTGTGTGTGTGTGTGTGTGTGTGTGTGTGTGTAAAAGCATAGACCACTCTCAGATGTAGTGACAAATAAGCCCTAATATTTTAATGATATGCAGAATTTACATTACTAATGTTCCAGAGAACAAACTTAGGAACGCGATCTGACTTGTAAATTAAGTAGAAAATACACTCCTGGAAATGGAAAAAAGAACACATTGACACCGGTGTGTCAGACCCACCATACTTGCTCCGGACACTGCGAGAGGGCTGTACAAGCAATGATCACACGCACGGCAGAGCGGACACACCAGGAACCGCGGTGTTGGCCGTCGAATAGCGCTAGCTGCGCAGCATTTGTGCACCGCCGCCGTCAGTGTCAGCCAGTTTGCCGTGGCATACGGAGCTCCATCGCAGTCTTTAACACTGGTAGCATGCCGCGACAGCGTGGACGTGAACCGTATGTGCAGTTGACGCACTTTGAGCGAGGGCGTATAGTGGGCATGCGGGAGGCCGGGTGGACGTACCGCCGAATTGCTCAACACGTGGGGTGTGAGGTCTCCACAGTACATCGATGTTGTCGCCAGTGGTCGGCGGAAGGTGCACGTGCCCGTCGACCTGGGACCGGACCGCAGCGACGCACGGATGCACGCCAAGACCGTAGGATCCTACGCAGTGCCGTAGGGGACCGCACCGCCACTTCCCAGCAAATTAGGGACACTGTTGCTCCTGGGGTATCGGCGAGGACCATTCGCAACCGTCTCCATGAAGCTGGGCTACGGTCCCGCACACCGTTAGGCCGTCTTCCGCTCACGCTCCAACATCGTGCAGCCCGCCTCCAGTGGTGTCGCGACAGGCGTGAATGGAGGGACGAATGGAGACGTGTCGTCTTCAGCGATGAGAGTCGCTTCTGCCTTGGTGCCAGTGATGGTCGTATGCGTGTTTGGCGCCGTGCAGGTGAGCGCCACAATCAGGACTGCATACGACCGAGGCACACAGGGCCTACACCCGGCATCATGGTGTGGGAAAGCAATCTCCTACACTGGCCGTACACCTCTGGTGATCGTCGAGGGGACACTGAATAGTGCACGGTACATCCAAACCGTCAGCGAACCCATAGTTCTACCATTCCTAGACCGGCAAGGGAACTTGCTGTTCCAACAGGACAATGCACGTTCGCATGTATCCCGTGCCACCCAACGTGCTCTAGAAGGTGTAAGTCAACTACCCTGGCCAGCAAGATCTCCGGATCTGTCCCCCATTGAGCATGTTTGGGACTGGATGAAGCGTCGTCTCACGCGGTCTGCACGTCCAGCACGAACGCTGGTCCAACTGAGGCGCCAGGTGGAAATGGCATGGCAAGCCGTTCCACAGGACTACATCCAGCATCTCTACGATCGTCTGCATGGGAGAATAGCAGCCTGCATTGCTGTGAAAGGTGGATATACACTGTACTAGTGCCGACATTGTGCATGCTCTGTTGCCTGTGTCTATGTGCCTGTGGTTCTGTCAGTGTGATCATGTGATGTATCTGACCCCAGGAATGTGTCAATAAAGTTTCCCCTTCCTGGGACAATGAATTCACGGTGTTCTTATTTCAATTTCCAGGAGTGTAGTAACACTACACACACTGTTATAAAATCAGCACAGCGAAAAGAAATGCGAACCTGCATATCTAAGACTTGTAAGCAGTGTGAGTGTACCGCTCTGTGAATGCAACAAGTTATTGTAAATGTGTGCTGGACTTCCGTTTGTAGGGTCCAGCTATACAACGAGGCAGTCTCCTCGTCTTTGTGTGCAAAACTTCAGAAAGCAGAAAATGCTTAATTAGTAGAAAGATCATATAAAAAAAATCACAATTCCCTCCGGGTGTAATATGGTATCAGAGAAGTGAGGTGATGCAACACAACACCTCAAAGTCGCAGTCAGCACTCCAGCACACGACGACTTATCTTTTCTCAGCTGCTAAAACTTAATTATCATGTACAGAATTTCTCTTCAGTGCTATTAATTTTCTGTTGAGGCTCGGTAGCAGAATATCTATACATCAAAATGTTTTTGACACATGTGGTCAGTTTACGTAACACAACAAGATGGTGACCAGCCAGCGCAGTACTTCCACGTAGATTAAAGACAAAGGGTGAAGTGGTTCTCAATTAAATGAATTCGTGAGAAGGGAATTTAACAATCAATGGACACAAAACGAAAACTTTGCAATCCCATAGAGATATTTCAACCTACAACTTCAAGATTTATCTCTACAAACCAAAGTAACTTAATTTCTTTCGTCATATTAGATGTTTCAGGAAAGTCTGCAACTGTGTCATTCAGTATTCAAATAATGAAAATTGCATCAGTTACTTTTGTTTCAATGCTTAGCTCAACGCGTTTCGAGTTTTTATTCGCACTTTCCAATACATTTGTGCATTTGTTGACATGATAGTATGGTGATGTTTGCATGTACGATTTTCTGCCTTTCTTGAGTCTTTTTACGGTTAGAAGGTATTGTGTCTCCTCCATTATACATAATAGAAATGAGAACAAATTCTTCAAAAGCGCTGTAAGAAGCATCAAAACATAAGTAACTGGTGCATTTTTCGTTATTTAAACCATAAACGAAGGTAACATCTTCTGAAATCCATCACTGTGAATCCTTGAAGAAAAAAACTCTTTACGGTTCAGGAGAGGTTAACATCTTTCAATTTGTATTACCTTGGAGTCAAAGTTATATACGATACAAACAGTTCGTAATAGCAACTTATGAGCGCGTGTTACTTCGCAGAAGCATGTGATATGATACCTACTCGCGGATGATTATAGCAAAGTAATATCGCCAAACAAAACTAACCTTTATCGCAGTAAATAAACTGATTTGGTATCACCCAGTTACTTATGCACTGTAATGTCTGTTCAAAAGCGTGGACCTCAGCCACACGGGGGCAGCTTCCTTCTCAGCATCAGAATACAATACAAGGTGCCTCTTCGGCTTTAACGCACCAAGTCTGAACAACAAGTGACCAAGATTAATGGCGTATTACATTCAGACAAGTGCCACAGCCGCGAACGAATGACGCCCCGAGCTGTGGTGTATCCAGAGTAGTGTAATGGAGGTGGATGGGGTGTTGCAGGTCGCCACCCCTAATCAGGCCACAGACCATTATTTGTAATGTAACATTTATCATTTCCGAAAAGTCTTTGAAATAATTTACGTCTGTAAAGCTCGAATATTCCGGGATATTCGGAATATGGAATATCCATGTTTCCACGGGTATCTGCACTCTCCGCCCAGGAGGTCAGTTCTGTCATGGCTGAACAGATGCACAAAACTATACGCCTATATCTCTGACATCGATCTGTTGTAGAATTTTAGAAATGGTTCAAATGGCTCTGAGCACTATGGGACTCAACTGCTGTGGTCATCAGTCCCCTAGAACTTAGAACTACTTAAACCTAACTAACCTAAGGACATCACACACATCCATGCCCGAGGCAGGATTCGAACCTGCGACCGTAGCAGTCGCACGGTTCCGGACTGCGCGCCTAGAACCGCGAGACCACCGCGGCCGGCAGAATTTTAGAAGATGTGTTTTGCTCGCGTATCATGTCATTTCTGGAAACCCAGAATCTACTCTGTAGGAATCAACAAGGATTCCGGAAACAGCAGTAGTGTGAGACCCAACTCGCTTTATTTGTTCATGAGACCCAGAAAATATTAGATACAGGCTCCCAGGTAGATGCCATTTTCCTTGACTTCCGGAAGGCGTTCGATACAGTTCCGCACTGTCGCCTGATAAAGTAAGAGCCTACGGAATATCAGACCTGTGTGGCTGGATTGAAGAGTTTTTAGCAAATAGAAAACAGCATGTTGTTCTCAATTGAGAGACGTCTACAGACAAAGTAACCTCTGGCGTGCCACGGGGGAGTGTTATGGGACCATTGCTTTTCACAATATATATATAATTTACGGAGTAGATAGTGTCGGAAGTTCCATGCGACTTTTCGCGGATGATGCTGTAGTATACAGAGAAATTGCAGCATTAGAAAACTACAGCGAAATGCAGGAAGATCTGCAGCGGATAGGCACTTGGTGCAGGAAGTGGCAACTGACTCTTAACGTAGACAAATGTAATGCATTGCGAATACATAGAAAGGAGGATCCTTTATTGTGTGATTATATGATAGCGGAACAAACACTCGTAACAGTTACTCCTGAAAATATCTGTGAGTGCGTGTACGGAACAATTTGTAGTGGAATGATCATATAAAATAAATTGTTGGTAAGGCGGGTGCCAGTTTGAGATTCATTGGGAGAGTCCTTAGAAAATGTAGTCCATCAACAAAGGAGGTGGCTTACAAAACACTCGTTCGACCTATAATTGAATATTGCTCATCAGTGTGGGATCCGTACCAGGTCGGGTTGACAGGGGAAATACAGAAAATCCAAAGAAGAGCGGAGCGTTTCGTCCGAGGGTTATTTGCTAAGCGTGATAGCGTTACGGAGATGTTTAGCAAACTCAAGTGGCAGACTATGCAGGAGAGGCGCTCTGCATCACCGTGTAGCTTGCTGACCAGGTTTCGAGAGGGTGCGTTTCTGGATGAGGTATCGAATATATTGCTTCCGCCAACTTATATCTCCCGAGGAGATCACGAATGTAACCGGCAGTCGTTCTTCCCGCGAACCACACGCGACTGGGACAGGAAAGGGAGGTAATGACAGTGGCACGTAAAGTGCCCTCAGCCACACACCGCTGGGTGGCTTGCGGAGTATAAATGTAGATGTGGGTGTAGATGGTTTCAGTAATAAACCTGCTTTCAGTCGTAAGTATGGTACATCACCTATGACGCTGCCTTCGGATTTGGACCTGATTGTGGTTTCGACATGGCACTGTTGGAGGAGGGGCCGGGTGCTTTAAAAGATCAATAACACCGTGGATCCATTTAGGCAGCGTAAAATCCGAAAGAGAATCGAAATACAAGCAGTACGTCGTTATACAACCTTATACTCAGGAGGCGGATGGATTCGAAGCAAGCAGTGTCAGCTGTGCACCATTGGTTTTAGGTGATGTTGGTCAGGACCCGATGAAATGGCTGAAAGAGCTAGACGGAGTCGCCAAATACAACAGGTCGCAAATGCGTTCTTTTACTTGGACGACGCAACTCAGCAGAATTTCGTCGACTGTTACACTGTGAGATTTTAACCACACCAACAGCCCTATCGACGTCTGTCAACTACAGATGCGTATGCCGACTTATGGGACGAGTCCGGTCGCCATACCTGGACGAGGTCACTCCCCAACGCACCATAGACATTTTCCTCGCCTTACAGAGGCACCAGCGGCTCTCCCAGACACCAATTCCAGGAAAACTAAACGAGGCTACTATCGAAAGGGGTGAGGCCGCTACAGAAGAAATTCCTCCATCGGCGTCAGCCACCGTCAGGAAATCTCATTGACATCATCATCAAAGCCATCCTGCCCGAATGCAAGTTGGATGCTTAGCATTATGAGCTGGAGAAAATTCTGTTCCGTGATACAAAAGCAATTGCACTGAAGGTCGCAAATGGGAAACACGACCAGTCAACAAGAAAATGTACTGCAAGAATAACTATCAACAACAGAACACAGCCTTCGAATTTATCATTTCAGCAGAATAGAGTCATAATGTTATCCTTGCGTGGGACTCTTGCAGGCATCACAAGCAGTCATGGACTGTGGAACATCCAAGCTCCTTATTGACGCCGGCCGCGGTGGTCTCGCGGTTCTAGGCGCGCAGTCCGGAACCGTGCGCCTGCTACGGTCGCAGGTTCGAATCCTGCCTCGGGCATGGATGTGTGTGATGTCCTTAGGTTAGTTAGGTTTAAGTCGTTCTAAGTTCTAGGGGACTAATGACCACAGCAGTTGAGTCCCATAGTGCTCAGAGCCATTTGAACCTTATTGACGAAGCTATTCCAAGGAGCACACATAACAAAGACTTCTCTGGGCTGTTGCCTTTGAAGACGGTGTTATTTTGCCGTCATCAATAACACGAGTTCCAGTCGACTGTTGAGATGCTCAGTTAAATTGTGGATCTTATATCGACTGCAAAAAGCTATTCAGACTTCCAAGAGAAATCTGCATGCCAAATACGACCATAAGTATTATAGGTTGTTAAGGAGAATCTAGAATAGGTAGCTGTCATGAGCAGCCACAGTTCATTTCTTAAGTTGCTTGCATAGGTATAGCCGAACCAGTCCAGGAAGCTCAGCCTACTGTCGACAAATAACTGTGCTCCATTACCACAACAGACAACACTACTATCGAATTGCCAACAGGATCTGACATGACGGATGAATAACGTCAGCGATTGATAGCTGTTCTGAGCCAATTATTTTCAGATGCTTACAAATCGGAGTTGAGAAAAGGCAGACCAAGCAACGCACTGAAAAAACTTCATATCAACAATAGGAAGTATCCACCAATTAGACAGCGCTTGAGTAGGGTGTCACTGGCTGAACAGTGCAGAAGGAAGTGGAAAACATGCTGCAACATGACATCACAGAACTTTCAGAGAGTTCTTGGTCCACTCCTGTGGTGCTTGTAAAGTAAGAGGATAGCACATGACGTTTCTGCATCGTTTGTTGACAACTGAAAGTGATCATTAAGAAAAATGTCCACCCATTGCATCACATTGTTGACACACTAGACTGCTAGAAGCGAACAAAGTATTTCTCAACTATGGACATAAAGACAGGCAACTAGCAAATGGAGTTTCATGAAGCTGATCGGAAAAATACCGTGTTCACAGCTCTTGATGGACTCTATGAGTTTAGAGATATGCTGCATGGACTGTACAACGCTCCTGCCTTCTTCGAACATATTACAAACAACCTGCTTCAACAACTTAAATGGACGACATGTCTTTGCTATCTGGTTGACACTGTCATTTTTTTAATACATTTGAAAACATCTAAGACACCTGACAAATCTTCTAAAGTGTTTTCAGACTGCAGGTCTCCACATGGTATCGAAAAACTGACTCTTTCTCACCCAAGAAATAAAAATCTTATGGCAGCTAGGAAATGGCTATAGAGTTTGTCCTGATCCAGAGAAAATAAGAGCAATCACAGATTTTCCGATACCCGACCCATTCGTGTTGCTAGAGGTTTTCTCGAAATGTGCTCGTACTATTATTCGTGATACATGAAGGTCTTCCATACCAAGGCACATCCTTTGCAAGAACTACTTCAGGAGGATGGCAGTTTTTCCTGGAACGAGGTACAGGAAATATCTTCCCTCGTCTATAAAGAGACGCTAACATATTCTCCATTTCTAGCATTGTATGACGCGATGTCGACATAGACTTCACACTGACGCTTGGAGTTTTGGATTAGGGGTAGTTCTGGTGTAAATTCAAAATGATGCTGAGAAGGTGATAGCTTATCCCTACAGAATATTCTCAAAGTCCAAGATGAATTACTCCACAAACGACAAAGTGTGCCCTGCAGCTGTTTGAGCTATCAGCAAGTTCCAGTTTGGCAAATCATTCACTGGTTGTGATGGACCACCATTCTCTCAGCTCACTGATTAGTCTGAAGTATCCATCAGGTCCACTGGTGAGGTGGCCACATTGGCTTTGGGAGTAGTACATCACAGTGTTATACCTAAGTGGACCCCAATACAAGGATGCCAGCTGCGTTTGAAAGAGTCCTTCCGCGGTACACAGCAGTGTGAATGAAATCTCAGTCACTGCGTTAAATGACATTGCTGTTGAACAGAGGGAAGATCTAGCATTTCTGAAAACCATAGAAACCTTGAAGAAGGAGGAACCGAACAAAGGAGAAAAAAATGGTTCAAATGGCTCTGAGTACTATGGGACTTAACATCTATGGTCATCAGTCCTCTAGAACTTAGAACTACGTAAACCTAACTAACCTAAGGACAAAACACAACACCCAGCCATCACGAGATGCGGGCGAACAAAGGAGAATTTCAGTCAACAACGAAGCATTTTTATATTAACTGTGGTCCAATGGGGCAGAAATTGTCGGTCATTTCCGTTTATCTACTAGGTCTACGACTTTTCTTCCGCCGTTTTGTCTCCAACTATGAGACTTTATTGCGAAAAACGTACAAACAATTTACGATTCAAAGTATTGGCCATCGGTGGTCACTGCTTTCTGCTAGCTTTAGGGCACCATACGAATCCCGCAGTGTATAAACTGGGCGTCTTTTGAGTGGAGCCATGAATCGATCCAATTCTGCACTTGTTCATGTGACCGCAAGTGCTAGTCGGCTAGGTCGTGCACCATAGATCGAGAAAGGTGGCAATCAGAGGGAGGCATATCTGGAGAATACAGAGGGGGGGGGGGTAGAACTTCCCATTTCAGCGCTTTCAAATATATTTTGACGGGATTTTCGACATGGGGTCGTGCACTGTCATGCTGCAAAATCATTTTTTCATGTCAATAGCTGTAGTGTGGCCGTTTGTCCTCCAGTGCTCGTCTCAAACACACCAATTGATTTCGATAACGATCTCTCGTGATGGTTCCACTCGGTTGTAATAGCATCGAAAGCTTTCTCTCTTTCACAACCATGCCGGTCTTCAATGTCAAAAATCATCATTCTTGAAGCATGGAAACCATTTTAGGCGAAGTTGTGTCTCATCATAGGTCTTACCCAGCTTTTTATGAGCCTCAGCCGCAGATTTCTTCACATCAAAGCAGAAAATTAAAACCTCCCGCAGAAGACGAAAACTGGGCTCATAAGTTGACGTATTCAGTCGAGAACAACTTTTTGATGCAGTCAAAAATCTACTGATATTTTGATGGCGTTATGTTCTCAAATGCCTAAGCTTACTGTATGACGCTTACGACTTGCACGACTTGCACCACTACTTTCCACTACGGGCGTCTATTGCAAAACGGCGGAAACAAAATTGTAGACCTAATGTAACGTTCCAACATCTGGTCCTTGGAATTCGTGAAGACTCTAAACAGAATCAGAGGCAGGTATCGTTGGCCAGATATCTACCGATACGTTAGACGCTATGCGAGCCACTGTAAGGAGTGCCAACAACAGAAGCACGGCAGCAATTGCCTCCGGAGCATCTGGTACCATTCCTATTTGCAGTAGCACCATCGCACCGAATTCGAATCGATCTTTTGAGGGGGTTCCCAAAGTCGACAAATGGGAGTCGGTGAGTAATCTGCGCTTAATACCTCACCTGCTATGTTGTCAATAAAGTTGTACCTACTGCTGAAACTACAAAAGTTGCCAAGTTTCTTGTGCAAAACATGATTCTGAAGCAAGGAGCACACCTTACGAGGATCTCTTAAAGTGAAAAAGATTTTTAAACGAGATAAGTATTAGAAGTAATTTCACATTGCGACATTACCCACAGAATGACAGCCGCCTACCATGCAATGACGAATGGCCTCACAGAACGCTCTAATAAGTTGCTCGCAGATATGGTCTCGATGTATGTTAAAGACGAACAGATATTGGGATACAGTACTGCCGATCGTGACATTCACTGCAAATGAGTGCAGGAAGAAACTACAGGTTTTCTTCCCTCACCTTGAACACGGGGCCGAAACAACAATGGACACACTGTTTCCGTTTCGGCTGGACGATATTCAAGATGACTGTCTGAAGTACCCCATCACCTGGACTCAAGAAGTAAGACAGCTGGCTGGCATATGGATCCTAGACGCCCAGGAAAAGGATCGAGAGTGCTCAATCCCAAGCACCGACCAGCCAGATACAGTCCGAAATTTTTACGCTAATACGAAACGTAGAACTATCTAAAAGTTACTTAAGTGCTACTTTGGACCCTATTGTCTCTTACATCGCTTGTCGAAAATCACATTTGAACTCGAGGATTTCTGTCATCAGGATGACAAAATAGCAGAGACGTCATCTATGTCCTCCAATGCAGCCGTTCTACTGTTCAGAAGTTGAAACGTTCAAGTAAACTGGAGACCCACTCAACGATCCCAGAATTTCGACGGGAGGGGCTCCCTTCGATGATCATCATACCTTCGATGCTCATCATAGTGAAGATGATGTAAAAAAATAGAAAAAGACACAGAAAACGATGAGCTTCCAGTCCCGCCATACGGAGGACCATTGACAAGCTCTAGATCCAAGGTGCTGTAGTCAGCTTCAGTGAGAACTTTGGAAATAGCGGGTCGCCGTTTCTGCAGAAGAAACAATGCCGCGTGGACTACCGTCACCGGGTGTTACGTTGCGGGTCGCCAGTTCAGACCCAACAACCACAAACTGTTATGTAGCATTCATCATGTGTTGAAGGTTCCTGAAGTACCTGTTGTTTGTAATATTTGTATATGCTGGAATTCAGTAAACCCTCAAGTCATTAAAGAATCTAAGTCCAGTTTATAAAACAGCTTCAAGTGTCAAATTACTTTACAAATGAGTTAATAAGTTAAATAGTCGACGATGAGTAAAAAGCGAGGAAAAGTTTCAAAAAGGTTTAAAATTATGCTTAAAGTTTGTTGGGAGTCGCTAAGTGCTGTCATTATGAAACACTGGATGAAATATACAGGCTGGGTAATTTCCACTCTACTGTAAGCAAAAGCTAAATTTCCAGGCATCTAAATGTTTATGATATCATACCTCCTGAATTATGTGTCATACAGTGAAATAATTTTGCAGTTACATTCAGTGATACATGTAATACTGTTTTTCTTCTTTTTTCAGTTTATTTGCTTTCGGAACTTGCCCATTCAGCCATCTCAACAGTGGAATGTCAGTTAAGACGATGGGAGTGTAAGGATAACACAGGACCCTGTCCTCACGGGGAGAAAAATCTCCGACACAGCCGGAAATTGAACCGGGCCCCTTCACTTAGCTACCGAGGTGGACATAGTGATAGATGTCGTGTATAATTTTGGTATGTGAATTTTTGATATCTGAATCGATTGTAAGCGAGCAGCGGTGTGATAAGCTATATCGCAGAGGTTAAGCTAACATCTATGAGCTGCCCGAGGGCGCAGGGGAGCAGTCGAATTTTAGCTGTGCATGAGTAAGGCAGACAATGTTTAGCTCCGGTAGCGAGTGGAGTGGAAGTTCAACTGTGCAAGAATTAAGCTAATAATTTTAAGCAGTGTTAGTGAGGAAGCTATGCCAATTTTATGATTCAAATTAAAATTTTTCCTTTGTGCAAGCAACATGGTTACGAAACTGTTTTGTGAAGGTATAAATCTAATGGAATGTCGGGTAAATACAATAATGACATTATTATTTTTCCTGCCGGCTGGGTTGGCCGAGCGGTTCTAGGCGCTACATTTTGGAGCCGCGCGACCGCTACGATCGCAGGTCCGAATCCTGCCGCGGGCATGGATGTGTGTGATGTCCTTGGGTTAGTTAGGATTAAGTAGTTCTACGTTCTAGAGGACTGATGACCTCAGAAGTTAAGTCCCATAGTGCTCAGAGCCATTTGAACCATTGATTATTTTTCACTATTGCTGCGCCGTTGAACGAACTTGGTTATTGTACTGACAGTAGTTAGATTTGAGAGATATTTTTTGAATTTATAGAAGTTCATTAAATTCAAAATCTGACTTGAGCACTAGTTCTCAATGTAAAAAAAAATGTTGGCATTTATGTGCATATTTTATTTTATTACCAACCTTTTATTTACAATTGTTTTTAATGTATCATCCAACCAAGTATGTTCGATCTGCAATTAACAGATAACTCATTGCACCTCTCGAGTGTCTCAGTAGATACAATAATTTACAGCTTTAGCATAGCGGCGTAAGACAGAGCAGTACAGCGACGCGTTATCCAAATTTGCGCAGATTAGAGGTAAGGGGGAAATATTTTGATTGTTTTATTTATTCAATCAGGGCCAACTTACGTTTTCAGAGACAGTTTTTTTAACAAATTTTGTAAATCCAATTACTCTATGTTTCACGTCCAAGTTAATTATTCAAGCAGTTTATGCTGTTCAAAATTATTGAATTCAGATTGATAACTTTTACAATATGAATGACCTCCGGTTTATTACGACGATTAATTACTGTTACTGTGCAGCTTGGCTTTCACAACACGACAGTTGATTTATTATCGCAGTTCAGGCTTACAATCAGAAACAGAGTGCTTCAGACATATTTTGAATTTTTCAGATAACTTTCAATAGTTAGTCTACTGGTTGTAAAGCATGTTGCGAATAGAGTTAGTAGTAAATCAGTATTGCCCGCCATTTTCAGCAGAAACTAGTTTATGACGCATCTAAAATTGTATGATGTCATATCCCCTCAAATACAAAGACAAAATTTTGCAAGTACATTCAGTGTATATGTGGGTAATGTCTGCAAACTGTGTTGCGAGTAGAGTTGGTAGTAAAGAAGTATTAAATTTAAACGTCATGCGTGATGCTTAAGTTTTACTGCATGAACATCGAAAGTTTAGTGAGCGATAAACATTTTACCTTTTATTGTTTTTCGGGGGAGAGGGGTGGGGGGGGGGGGGGTGGAGGGGTTAGCGAGAAAAAGCTTCGTAAATGTTTGAAATTTTGTGTAAAGTTTGTTGCTGGTCGCTAAGTGCTCCCACTCTAAAATAATGGATGAATGAAGTCCGGGTATTTGCGCGCTATATGTTACACTGACTCTGCTCCTTTTACTGCCTGAAAGACGACCAGTCGAAACAGGCTTATGGCCTAACCTCTGAATGGTGTTAACGGTTACTAAAAGATAAGCACAAGTTAGAGGAGCCATCAAATCAGTCGAAAAGTTGATGATTTAGAAGAAGCAAAATAGATTCGTCACTTGTAGACGTTTCAGTTATACGCGAGATGGGAGCGTACGTGACAAGTGTAGGGGAGTGCGAGCAACCCGACGCTGCCGCCTCCCTCGTTGTCGCTAGCCACAACAGGCCGCGTCACGGGCCATTACGCGTGCTCACCGGATGTCGACTTCGTGAGACCGGCACAGGCGAGCACATCCTAATAGCTTTCGGAAGCACTGATTACGCTCAAACACGGCTCACCCTGTTACGCTCGTAACGGGGATAGCCTTGCGTGTTAAGGTACCGTGTCTCGAAGCAAGCTGACGTGCCACTCAAGGTAAATGTGGGTTTTAGGTCCGTCTCGATACTCGTCTACATGACGTCTATTTACCTCTAATACATTATTCACATAAGTCTGAAACGCAACCTGCATACGGTTGGTACATGTTGCTCACATCCTTTATAAAGGACTTCAGGAGAAATGGTAAATCCTGAAATCCAATTCTGCCCGCTTCGCACTTCGAAATCTGTTTACCGTTGTTGCCGGGTTTGCTAGCTGGGGCAACACAAGTAGGGTAAAAAAAACTGACCTACAGTAGCGCGCCGTACAAATATAATCCAGTGGTGATAATCGAACGTCTTGCATCAATCTCTTCAGGGACCTTGACATTATCAGCGCTTACTTCTAAATAAACTTATTCCCCAGTGGTGCTTCATGATTAGCATGAATTAAGGATGGGCTGGTAAAATCACAACCATAGTAATAGCAGTAAAGGTAAGTTCCAGTTATCCCTTTCTACTATGAACAGTTTATTAACTGGTAAATGAAATGGAGTCACCTTAGTAAGCACTCCTATTATTTGTGAAAACGTTTGTTCTCGTGGATGTGAATTCTGGTAACAGTAACGTTCACACTGAACAGATTTTAACTTTACAGTTATATAGTCATGTGACAGCCATAACTGAAATCCGTGAAGTACCGAGTGCTTAGACAGAAGTTGTAGATATAAACACCAGCTAAGTAAATGAAATTAATCTATTTATCATATGGCTTTTGGCACATTAAAAAAGTAATTCGAGTGTAGAGTGTAATCTACAAACCAACTCAGTACCCAGTATTGTTTATGTCTGTATTTATTCCACTCTCTCTCTGTCCAACTTCTGCTTCCCCTCTTTCAGTCCAACTCCTTCTCCTCCACTCTGTGCATCCGCTCCTACCCTCTCTTTCTACCCACTTGCTCCACCCTGTCTGACCATCTCATCCTGTCCCTCTCTCCGTCCACCTCCTTCTTCCCCTTCCCCTTCTCCAGCTCCTACTCTCTGTTCAACTCCTCTTTCGTTCCTCTATTCACATACTCCTCTCTCCTCTGTCTGTCCAAGATTTCCTCTTCCTTTCCATATCCTCCTCCCCATCTCTCTGCCCCCCTCCTATCTCAGTCCACCTACTCCTCCCCACACTTTTCGTCCATCTCCTCCTCTTCCCTTTCCCTGTCCAGCTCCTCCTCACCCTTATATCTATCCATCTCCTCCTCTTCTCATTCTGTCTATTTCCCCCTTCCACCTCTCTGCTCGTATCCTTCTCCCCCCTATCTGTCTCCATCTCCTTCTTTTCCCTCGCTGTCAGTCCATCTGCACCTACCCCCTTCCGTCTCCACTTTATCGCCCTACCTCAGTAGGAGGTTGCTCGTTGTTACCCCACAGTATTCCTTTTCAGATAGTAAATAATAAATCTACCTAACTTGATTGAAAGGAGGAGCTTTTTACGAGTGATATTGCACTTGAAAGCACATTTTACACATATTTACATATTTCACCTGTATCTCTAGCGAATTTCGTCCTGCAGTTTTATTTTCACTCAGAAAAAAGTTTACGGCGTTGTGTCTCCTCAACTACGTGTCGTAGAACGATATAATTTTGCAGGCACATCCAGTAGTACATGTGAATACTGACTGCAAAATGTATTGCAAAAGGAGTTAGCTTTAAAGAGATTTAAATTAGAACGACATGCCTGTTGTGGCAGTTTTACAGTATGAACAACGAAAATGAACTAAGTGACAACCTTTTTTTATTTCATCGTTTTGTCTGGGATGACATCAGGGAAAAAATCTCGTCAATATTTAAAATTATATGTATAGTTTCATGCAAGTAAGGAATGCTTTGATACTCAGATACAAGATGATTGTAGTTTGGCTTTGTGCGTCGTGAGTTGCGCACTGTTCTCAACCCCCCCCCCCCCCCAACCTTTCAAAGGTAGGTGGTTCTTACCTCCAAATGATTCTTTGCACATAGTAATTGATATCTGTACCAAGCTAGGTTGAAATCGATCCAGTGATTTAGAAAAAGAAGTGTAGCATAAAATACATACACACATACATACACTACTGGCTATTAAAATTGCTACACCACGAATATGACGTGCTACAGACGCGAAATTTAACCAACAGGATGTGTGTGTATTGTTCCACAGTTCATCCTAAACCACTGGATCAATTTCAACGAAATTTCGTGCACATTCTACTTATTGTCTCGAAAGGAGGATAAGAACCACCTGGCTCCCATAAAGGTGGGGGTAAAAAGGGTTGGCCTTGCCTAATATCTAGGCCACCATGCACGAACGACATTTTGTGCTGGTAGTATCACAATGTGTTGCAAGTGGAAAAGTTGCCAATGGGGACTGCTGAGCAATGAGGAGGGGGAGTTGAGGATGGATAGTGTCAGGCGTGGGGGATGATGAGCAGGGCGGAGAAAGAGTAGAGAAGAAGATGGATAGATTGAGATGGGAGTAGCAGATTTAGACACAGGTATAGGGGAGATGAGGTAAACAAAGAGAGGGAAGGAAGAGGAAATGGACAGAGAGGGGAGACGAGGATGAGTGGACAGAAAGATGGGGTGGAGGAGATGGACAGAGATAGAGGAGGAAGCACAGAGAGAGATGGGAGAAGAGGGAGGTGTAGGTGTCACGTGGGAGATGGCGAAGGTTATTGGGCAGTTTGAAAAAGGTTTGTGGAGACAGGAAGAGAGAGAAGGTGTGTGCAGGCAGGCATCATAGGAAGAGCGTGTGATGAGGCAGAGATAGGAGGCAGAGAGAGGAGGGGTGTTGGTAGCTGGACAGAGAAAGTTGTAGGAGGTATGTGGGAGATTGAGGGAGTAGTGGGTAAGTGGATAAGAAAGAGGATGTGAGGAATCAGGTGGAAGAGAAACCAGGTGTGAGGAGGCAGGCGGAAGAGGAGAGACAGAAATAGTTCACATTCTTTTCTTTGCAATTGTAGATTGAAATAAACACCAAGGTACTGACAGGTGCTCAGCTAATACATACATAGGTGGAATGCCACAGCGGTTGGCATGCGTTTCCTCATATCAGTTCAATATAAAAATGTGTCTAGCTGTAACTTCGTGCAGCATGGCCAACAACAGGTAGAATGAAGTCTGTGCTGTGCCCGAGCTGTCCCATTAGTTCTGTGAGACAAGACGATGTTCGAGTGAAGTTCACCCAAAACACTTTCTTTTTTCGTTAAAGCATGAAATTGCATTCAATTTACAGCTCCATAATGCGCTATTTCTTTCTGTTACTGAGCTTCTTACAGATCTAAACGGCCACTTTGTTTCGTTCATGTCACAAATAAAGCCAATAGAAAAAGTAGTGGATATAGTACAGGGTGTTTCAAAAATGACCGGTATATTTGAAACAGCAATACAAACTAAACGAGCAGTGATAGAAATACACCGTTTGTAGCAATATGCTTAGGACAACAGTACATTTTCAGGCAGACAAACTTTCGAAATCACAGTAGTTACAATTGTCAACAACAGATGGCGCTACGGTCTGGGAAACTCTATAGTATGATATTTTCCACATATCCACCATGCGTAGCAATAATATGGCGTAGTCTCTGAATGAAATGACCCGAAACCTTTGACAACGTGTCTGGCGGAATGGCTTCACATGCAGATGAGATGTACTTCTTCAGCTGTTCAATTGTTTCTGGATTCTGGCGGTACACCTGGTCTTTCAAGTGTCCCCACAGAAAGAAGACACAGGGGTTCATGTCTGGCGAATAGGGAGGCCAATCCACGCCGCCTCCTGTATGTTTCGGATAGCCCAAAAATTAAAGACGTCGGCCGTGCGATGTGGCCGGGCAACATCTTGCATAAACCACGAGGTGTTCGCAGTGTCGTCTAAGGCAGTTTGTACCGCCACAAATTCACGAAGAATGTCCAGATAGCGTGATGCAGTAATCGTTTCGGATCTGAAAAATGGGCCAATGATTCCTTAGGAAGAAATGGCGGCCCAGATCAGTACTTTTCGAGGATGCAGGGACGATGGGACTGCAACATGGGGCTTTTCGGTTCCCCATATGCGCCAGTTCTGTTTATTGACGAAGCCGTCCAGGTAAAAATAAGCTTCGTCAGTAAACCAAATGCTGCCCACATGCATATCGCCGTCATCAATCCTGTGCACTATATCGTTAGCGAATGTCTCTCGTGCAGCAATGGTAGCGGCGCTGAGGGGTTGCCGCGTTTGAATTTTGTATGGATAGAGGTGTAAACTCTGGCGCATGAGACGATACGTGGACGTTGGACCGCAGCTGCAACACGGCGAACGGAAACCCGAGGCCGCTGTTGGATCACCTGCTGCACTAGCTGCGCGTTGCCCTCTGTGGTTGCCGTACGTGGTTGCCTACCTTTCCAGCACGTTCATCCGTCACGTTCCCAGTCCGTTGAAATTTTTCAAACAGATCCTTTATTGTATCGCTTTTCGGTCCTTTGGTTACATTAAACCTCCGTTGAAAATTTCTTCTTGTTGCAACAACACTGTGTTCTAGGCGGTGGAATTCCAACACCAGAAAAATCCTCTGTTCTAAGGAATAAACCATGTTGTCCACAGCACACTTGCACGTTGTGAACAGCACATGCTTACAGCAGAAAGACGACGTACAGAATGGCGCACCCACAGACTGCGTTGTCTTCTATATCTTTCACATCACTTGCAGCGCCATCTGTTGTTGAAAATTGTAACTACTGTAATTTCGAAAGTTTGTCCGCCTGAAAATGTACTGTTGCCCTAAGCATATTGCAACAAACGGTGTATTTCTATCGCTGCTCGTTTGGTTTTTATTGCCGTTTCAAATATACCGGTCATTTTTGAAACACCCTGTAAAATTGTCTGTATCCAGTGAAGTACAAAAAACACAATAGATGGACTACACAAGATTACACGCTATGCTACGCACAATAATTCCATTGTGTAAATTTGACGTTCGGGCTTATCTTCACAGAGCTGGTACACACACGTATGAGCAACATTCAATTTACAGAAGATGTTCAAAGCGACCTCCTTGGATTTGCAAACATTCTCCACTCGCTGGATCATACTTTGCTGGACCCTATGCAAAACACCTGCATCCGTCATTGCCGAAGTGGCATGTGCGTGAGCTATTACGTTGTGTACATTCATGTGTGGAGTACTAGAAACTTCTTCATTTATGTGTGCTCACACATAAAATTCTGGTGGATTAACGTCCGCGGAACGTGGAGTTCAGAACATTGGATCTCGGTGTCCAAACCATTTCCCTGGAAACGATTCATTCAAGTAGTTACCCAAATTCATTGCAAAGTGCAGTAGTTGACGATCATGCTGAAACCATAGATGTCGCCAAACAGCAAGTTCAACGTTTTCTAATGCGTCAGTTAAAGTATTGCAAAGAAACATACTATCCAGAGGCGCATACAACCTGCCCCGCAAAAGGTGAGGATCCGAAAGCACTCCTCCCAAGATTCCAGGTCACAGGTTTATGCCAAAGCTTCCCTGAAACAACGTTCGTGGGTGACATGTGGGTTTTGTTTCGACCAATATGGCTGTTGTGGAGGTTGAAAATACATTCACGTGCGAAACTAGATTCGTCAACCTATGAAATATTATTTATAAAATGTTCGTTGTCTTCCACCTGGGCGGCCGGAGTGGCCAAGCGGTTCTAGGCGCTACAGTCTGGAACCGCGCGACCGCTCCGGTCGCAGGTTCGAATCCTGCCTCGGGCATGGATGTGTGTGATGTCCTTAGGTTAGTTACTTTTAAGTAGTTCTAAGTTCTAGGGGTCTGATGACTCAGAAGTTAAGTCCCATAGTGCTCAGAGCCATTTGAACCATTTTTTTCTTCCACCTGGACTTCAGGCTGCTAGTGTTGAGTTAACATATAATGATATGAATTCAATTCTTCACAGTGCAACACTTCAACAGCTAGTCTTTGAGATATCTGGAACTCCCTTGCAATATCACGTTTACTTCGCCGAGGTGTTTGGTGAACGGTTTTAAGAATTGCATCCCTTGCTTGTGGAGTATGTCTAGTCCCTTGACGACGACTGTTCATTGCCTTTGTTTTCATCTGCCTCCAGATGAGTGGATGTTTATGTTGTCGTCATTTCATCATCATTCATGGATGTGGCGAGACTGGACTGAGTTGCGCGTCCCACAAAGCAAACATCATCGTCATCATCATCATCATCATCATCATTGCCTGTGGACGAAGTTTACCATTCTCCCGACGGCATTGCTGCAGGCGACGAAAAACATTCTTATCGGGTTGGCGCCTTTGAGGGTAAAGTGTACCATACGCATGAACAGCAGTAGCTAATGGTTCAAATGGCTCTTAGCACTATGGGACTTAACATCTCGGGTCATCAGTCCCCTAGACTTAGAACTACTTAAACCTAAGTAACCTAAGGACATCACACACTAATCCATGCCCGAGGCAGGATTCGAACCTGAGACCGTAGGAGCAGCGCGATTCCGGACTGAAGCGCCTAGAACCGCTCGGCCACCGTGGCCGGCGGTTCGAACACGAGTGATGCAGATAAGGAACTGGTGAAACACGCATTTATCCGGGGCGCAACTAAATCAATCCGTCAAGTGTGTCGACATTTGCAGCTACCAACAACCACGATGCACAGGCTGCAACGCCAGAGACAGAAGTTTCATACATACAAGGTGCAGCTGCTGCTTGCTCTTTGAGTTGATGACAGGCGAAAGCGCAAAGCGTGTTCAATTGAGATTTTGAGTCGCATCGACGTATTCATCGCTCGTGTACTTCGTCGGGAATCCGCCCTGCATAAGCTCGACAGGACCAGGGATGGTTGTGCACTGCACGGTTAGTAGGCACATGCATGCAGTTTAATGGATGCAGTCTAATGGATACCACGGTCATGTGATAGGCTTTCTTCATGTGATAAAAATGATGCCCTGCTTATAAACGAGGGAAACTAGGGAACGGACGTGTAAAAAATAAGAAAAAGGAACCTGACGAGGATTCGAAGC
Organism: Schistocerca gregaria; assembly: GCF_023897955.1. Classification (NCBI taxonomy): domain Eukaryota; kingdom Metazoa; phylum Arthropoda; class Insecta; order Orthoptera; family Acrididae; genus Schistocerca; species Schistocerca gregaria. The sequence continues at coordinate 289,823,980 of NC_064923.1, forward strand.
TTAGCTCCATGGTGGAGGGGGGCTTCATGGCCTAGCATTGCACGCTGTGAGCTACGACACTTAAAACATGCCGATGCGCTGCATGGTGTGACACTGCTGCTAGATCCTCGTTTTCATACATGTGGTTTCAAAATCACCCAATCTGATTTTTCTAGATAAACTTTTGTCTTGAATCTTGATGGTGAGTCACATGTTTAACATCAAGTGATATTCAGGGTGTCCCATTTATCTTGACCACCCTAAATAACTGTTTGCCCAGCTTCCAATTACAAAATGTTTCAAGCAAATGTTCCTTAACCGTCAGGGGGACATCAATCAACATGATTGTCTTCGTTGTATATTCGTTTTTCACGAAGATATGAACAGCGATTTGACTTTTTTAAATGGCTCCCTGTATTTTTTTATTCGGTAATTCATTTCCTCTCCTAACGATCTTGTCAAAAAACGTATCTCAGTGTACCACTCAATGAAACACAACGTTATTAATTACGTAGCACAACACTGACGTTGACTCTCCCAGCGCTTAGTGCAGGTACTCGGGGTAAAGGAACACATCCATGTGCTGACGTTGACAGAGGACAAATGTAAACACAAGTAGAATGCACACCCATCATTCCGTCAACCATCATCAGGTGAAGAGTTATGCGAGTAGAATGTACACCAACGAAGAAAAGGTGGAAATGCTACTCATCTATGTTTTTTTATGTACGGGTACATTTAGTACAGTAGTTTGGTCCTTTTAAATACGGTTGTGTAGAGTAGGCATACAGTAAGGCTGTCCTTCCTACAAACTGCATCGACATAACGTTTCTTTTATTGTTGTTGTTGTTGTAGGTATGCAAAATCCTACGCAGGCAGCGGAACTGTACAGAAAGCGATATCCTGACAAGAATCTACCTTTCCGACGGATGTTTTGTCGTTTTGCTGCGACGCTTCAGGAAACGGGAAGTTTCAACCCACGACAACGCAATCCTCGTAGGACTCGCACAGACGAAGCTACCGAAGTTACTGTTCTCGTTTCCGTTGCTACGAATCCACATGTGAGCACTCGACAGCTTGAACACGAGATTGGCTTTCCTAAAACCAGTGTACATCGTGTTCTTACACGTCATCGGTTCCATCCTTACCATGAACACCTACATCGAGAATTACATGGGAATGATTTCCAGAATCGTGAACAGTTCTGTCAGTGGGCATAGCAGCGAATCCTCGCCAACCCGAACTTCTTCTCCAATGTTCTATTTACCGATGAATGTTCCTTCTCAAACAAAGGACTGGTAAATACAGGGCACATGCATTATTGGTCCAGCGACAACCCACAATGGGTTAGACAGGTGGAACATCAACGTCAATGGAGAGTTAACCCCTGGTGTGGGATGCTTGGTACTACAATTATAGGCCCTTACTTCATCAATGGTAGTCTAAACGGCATAGCGTATGCCAACTTCCTCTGACGAATTCTCCCTCCTCTTCTGGATGAAGTGCCGCTAAGAACCATATTGATTATGTGGTATCAACACGATGGATGTGCAGCATTGCGTGCATTTCGTGTTCTGTACTGAAGGTATCCTGCCAGATGGATTGTTCGAGGATGAACAGTTACTTGGCCTGCTAGGTCTCCCGATTTAAATCCTCTGCTCTTTTTTCTTTGGGGATGCATTAAAGACGTCGTCTATCGCGATATTCCAACAACTCCAGAGGACATGCAGGAACGTATCGTGCTTGCTTGTAATTCCGTTCAGCAGGCAACACTGAAAGCTGTAAATAATTCCTTCATTCAACTAGTGCACCAGCGTATCGGTGTCCAGAGTCACCACTTTGAGCGTTCTACACCTGGTCGATGGTACAGGAGAGTCAGAGTCAATCTTTTGTTATGTTTTTACTTGATTTTCATTTGTTTTCCGCCAACTTCAGCAGGTGGATGAGTTTGTGATTAATAACGTTCTGTTTCAGTGAGTGGTAGACTGTGATACATTTTTTGAATATGTCTTTAGGAGAGAAAATGAATTACCGAATACAAAATACAGGGTGCCATTTACAAAAGTCATATCGCTGTTCATATCTTTGTAGAAAACAAAACTACAACGAAGGCAGTCATGCTGATTGATCTCCCCCTGACGGCTACAGAACATTTTCTTGAAGCATTTTGTAATTTGCATCTGGACAAACTGTTATTTACGGTGGTCAAGATAAATGGGGCACCTTGTATATGCGCCAGAGCTATTGCAGTTATAAGGGATTTGTTTTTAAAAACTGCTGTTAGGGAGTTTAATAAGATTAAATGCGCTGCCTGTAATATTATATCAAGAATACATTCTTGTCAGTAATTGTATGGCGAACAATGTGGATGACTGATTGATCTGGCATCGTAACACGAAACATAATGCCTTGCTATGCTGGTTTACGAACGGCTGAAAGCAGGAGGAAACTACACCCATAATTTTTCTCGAGGGTCTGCAGCCCTGTAGCAGAGTAGCATGGAGAGCTGCATCGAACTAGCCTTCGGATTAAAGACCACAGCAGCAACACACACAGGGACCCATGACCGTTGCTGTCTGGCCCTTAAACCCACAAACCAACCAACCCAGCAACACACATTCAATTCCGTTCTCAGCAGTCTATTGTTTCCTTTAGAACAGGAAGTAAATTGAAGCTGAGATTATTTCAATTATTTTATTTTAAATTATTTGCAGAGAGTCCAGATTTTTTTAATTGCATGAAATGAAGACATATATGTACTTCTTGTCATGGCGATGGTGTGCAGCTGCAGGGGCGAAGCGTTATTAAAAGCAGGCAGGTGCGAATTCTAGTGCCCCAGCTACGATTTTTATACCGATTAATAATTTTTTCACGAAACTTCAAGTACAGGCCCCTTATAGCGGCGGTTCATCTCAGACAGATTACAATCTGTCACAGGTCTCGAGAAAATTGATCTCATGTAGCACGTTCAATTTGCGATCGCGGAGGGCCAGTGATAAAAAAGAGTGAAATATCCACAATATTCCTTGTATATCACAAACAGTTTCAGATATTCACAAAAAATAGAGTATTTTTCCATATCATTACTATTCAGAACTTCATTATCTATCGTATTATTCCACTAACTACACGACTTTTTCGATGAAAGAACGTAATTTTTAAGAGAAATCTACAACTGGTGAAATGATAAATTCCATGGGTTTGGTAACAACATAAGTGAAGACATTACCCTTTTTTTTTGTACCATGGATGTGCTTTTTCACTAGCTACTGATCTTACTTTTCGTCAGTTCCTCACTTAATAAAAATAAAACACTGTTCCAGAATTCACTCGCAATAGCGTCTGCACAATACATTAGTGAGACGGGACTGTCTAACTCAGCTGTGTTTTGGCAAAAGAAACAAATTTTAATATGGCAACAAGAGAAAGGTGTAGGTTTTACATTTAATATACTGTGCCGTCCGCACTTCTCGTACTAATTGACTCGCGTGGCGCCGGCGGCGCTATTTCGGATCACTTGGCTTGTCGCTGACCGTTCTTAACGTTATCGAGAGATTAGAAATTGTTAATTGTTACTAATCTCATCGTTAGTTCTCATAAGTTCTCAACCATGTTCCCCTACTTTCGTGGAATTTCGAAGATATACATACGTAAATAAACACAAAATACATTTCTTTCAAATATTTGTTTATTTAAACTTTTTGCAAAAATAATCAATTACGAATTGCACTTTGAAAAGCCGCTCGGCGTTATCCGGCTTATTTTTGCTGTCGAAGAAATGTAAAAATTATATTTGTCTGAATCGGTTGCGGGACATCGTTTTGCGAAATATCGGTGTGTCTTGACCAGTAATCATCAATCCTTGCCTTTTTTTTACAATTTCCATAAGGATAGCAAACCCAAAACATTTTCTAAGTTCGGGTCCCGTGACGTCGAAAAATTTGGCATTTTTTAATCCAGTTTTCTTCTATTTCAATTCTGACTGTAATACTTGTTGGTTTCGTTGCTAATATATTCAAATAGATCGTTCCAATATATAATTCGGCGATATCCTTGACGCTCTGTGTATCTTTGGGAAGTATGTTTGGATCCGAAGATCCTTAAAATTAATTATTGGCCCTCGGTAAATCAAAGTCTGACCACTGTGTACTGTCTTCTTCGTCTGATTCATCCGAATTAGTTGGGAACCGAAGCGTTCACCGAATTCTTCTTGGACGTATTTCACTATCTTCTGACGCTTCTGCTTCACTTTCATTTTTCGGTATCCAATGTCTTCTTCCCTATCGGCCAAGTCGTCCGGAATGTCAGACAAGACGTCCCCACATTCAAATGTTTCAAATGGCTCTGAGCACTATGGGACTCAACTTCTGAGGTCCCTAGAACTTAGAACTACTTAAACCCAACTAACCTAAGGACATCACACACATCCATGCCCGAGGCAGAACTCGAACCTGCGACCGTACCGGACTCGCGGTTCCAGACTGCAGCACCTAAAACAGCACGGCCACTTCGGCCGGCCGACCCCGCATTCATTGTAAATAATCGTATCATCTCTTTCGTCAGCCATGATGAAAGGGCACAAGTACCTACAAAAACAGAAAACTTGTTGATGTGTGTAACTTATTGTTACCTAAACAAAACACCAACAGAATGCAAGATATAAAGTGCTGTCGCCGGCCACTGCGTGGTACTATGCTCATGACAGCACTGTGGTGTCACCGGCCACTGACCGATACTATGGAGTCGACACCACTGTGGTGTCACCGGACGGCAGAATGTTAACAAAAATTGTGAGCGTAGGCTTCAGTTTAGAACAGCACATCCCCTCCAGCGCTCAGTATTTCCCCTACAGCGCCTGCCCGTAACCCCCGCCACTACCGCTCTCCCTACGCGTGCCTTCCACTCTCCGCATCTACTGGCCACGGTAATCCGCGCGGTCTCTAGCTGGAGTTGCAGTGGAGAGCAACTGCTTCATAGCATATGCCGGACAGACGGCGTTGGCCTGGCGCCGCTGCAGTCGCAGTCTGTACACCGCCGCCAGCCTCCAACCATTAACCTCCGCCCGCGCACGCCGCTAACGCAGACTCCATTACGTCAGGCGCGACTCCACGACGAGCTGCGCTAACGGCCACTCTGGCACAGCTGCCCCGTGCAGAGCTGCCGCATGCAACATTCTCGTATTGCGAGCCCATCTCATATTGGCTATCATTAGAAATTGCGTGAGTGTCCCACGAATATTTACTTCAGCTTCATACGAACAGCGAACCTTGTTCATAGGGCAATGTTAGGTACCGAGAGATGATAATTAAAATGAACCTACTCACCGATATCCACAGTGGGCGGTAATTATCGTATTGCAGCGAAAGTTGGCAAATAGGCTAATGCGTTAATGAAGAACCGATTTATGCTGGAAAACAAATTAGTTCCAATTTTGGACACCAGGTGCAAATCTGGTGCTGTACACTCTATGTATGGCAGTATGACATCCACGCTGTCATTTGACAAGCCATAATGTGAGTGGTCAGTATGGAAATCGAGAAGAGAGATCGTACGCTTCTAGTGAAAGAGTTTTATGTGAACGGTAGCAGTTACAGTGTTCCTTTCAAAGAATACCGCCTACTGGAACTTCTGAGGAGAGGCCAGATGTCATCAAATGGTTTAATGAAGCGGATAATGAAATTCTAGAATAGGGATGAGCTTGGTGTGGCACCAAGAAGAGGAAGTTTTCCACGACGTCGCTATTGCTGCAACCAACCATACAATACGTGCTCCGGATAGAGCTAATACTCGTGCATTGTCAAGAGAATACTGTCCATCCCACGGTCATGAGTTTTGTAGTCTCTTTTACACTGGTACCCATGCAACATCCAATTGGTGCAGCTACTACTGAAATCTCATGATCCACAGCAACATTCTGAATTTGCTCTTCAGTTTCTGGCACTGGTCGAAGTTCATGATATATGGCTGGGTATTATTCTATAGTGTGGCATTTCACGCTACAGAATGCAATGAATAAACAGAACAGCCGAATGTCGGGGTACTGTTAAACGAGTGTTGTGCACGAAGGTCCATTGCATTCGCCGTATGTGACTGTGTGGAGTGGATTAACACTCGCCTTTATTCTTGGTCTGTTCTTCTTTGAAGAGAATACACCCAAATGGCCTGTTAGGTCTCCTATGAAATCTCAACATTATAGAGATCTCCATGTACAGAAAATGACTCCTGCTTTGGAAGAGAGGAATTGTGCGGAAACCATCGTTTTCATGCAAGATGGGCAACACTGTCATGTCGCTCGCCCAGTGGGAGATATTCTTAATACCACCGTCGATGGACGTACTACTTGCAGATGTTTTTCAGATACATGGCCTGAAAAATCAGCTGCTCTGAATCCATGCGACTGACTTTCGGATACCTACCGTATAAGAACGAGTTTACCAGGTACAACTTCGGTCTCTGCCTGATCTGAAGGACAGTATACAGGAACACATTGATCAGATTCCACCTGAACTGCTGCGAGCAACACTAATCTCTTTGTTTTGCGGATGCAGCATCTCGTCGATGTCTCTGGCACTCATGATGAACAAATTGCTTAAGTAGTGGTTAATAATAAAATCAACATGACGCCTTCTCTGCCCACGTCCCATTACTAATCCATTATATGTGGAAACAATGTTAGACGTATATCTTGCATTTACAGTGACAGATTTGCACTAGGTGGCCAAAATTTGAACTAATTTTTTCCCGACATAAATTGGCTCCACATTAACGCAGTAGAATATCTATCAAGTTTTTTTTTTGCCATACGATAATTACAGCCCAATTTGGACCTCTGTGCGTAGCTCTACTTCACTTATAAACACTTGGCACGTTTCTTTATGCGGTCGCTGGGAAGGCATAGACATTTGACAGGTTTGATGCCGCCCCCCCCCCCCCCACCCCCAATGACTCTGTCGCCGGCCGGGGTGGCCGAGCTGTTCTAGGCGCTTCAGTCCGGAACAGCAGGCTCGAATCCTGACACGGGCATGGATGTGTGTGATGTCCTTAGGTTAGTTAGGTTTAAGTAGTTCTAAGTTCTAGGGGACTGATGACCTCAGAGAAGTTAAGTTCCATAGCGCTCAGAGCCATTTGAACCATTTTTGAACTTTCTGTCCTGCGCTAACATCTTCATCTCAGAGTAGCTGGAAACTATTTCCTAATGCCTTAAAAGATGTTCTCTCATTCTGTCCCTTCTCCTTGACAGTGTTTTCCTTTCCTCTCCGATTCTGCGCACAACCTCCTTATTCCTTAACTTATTAGTCCACCTAATTTTCAACATTCTTCTGGAGCACCACTTCTCAAATCCGTCGATTCTCTTCTGTTTCGGATTCCCGTGTCCGTGGTTCACTAGCGCACAATGCTGTACTTCAAACGCACATTCTCAGACGTTTCTTCTTCAAATTAAGGCCTATGTTTGATTCTAGCTTACTTCTTTTCGCCAGGAATGCCATCTATGCATGTTCTAGGCTGCTTTTTATAATCTCCTTGCCTCTTGCGTCATGGGTTATGTTGCTTCTTTCACTTCGTCTACTGCGTGGTCCCCAATATTTATGTTAATTTTATCACTGATCTCATTTCCGCTAGTCACCACTGCCGTCATTCTTCAGTTTAATTAACCTCATATTCTTGCTCAGCAAATTTCTCATTTCGTTCAGTATGCAATGAAATTCTTTCTCACTTTCACTGAGAATAACAATGTCATCAGCTAATCCTATCTTCGATAAATCTTTCACCCTGATTTTTAATTCCATCATTGGTTCTTCGGTGTGCCGGTTGAACAGTAGGGGACAGATGCTGCACACATGTCTTTTTATTTTTTTAATCCGAGCACTTCGTTCTTGGACTTTCATTCTTATTGTTCCTATTTTTTCTTATACATATATATTACGTGTGTTTAGCTGTACTTGACATTTATTTCTCAAAGGGCTTCGAACGTGTCGCTTTATTTTACACTGTCGAGTCTTTGTGGTCGATCTACAAATCCTATAACAGTATGTTGCTTCCATTATTAAACGCAACGTCAGAACTGCTTCTCTAGCACCTTTACCTCTTCTAAAGCCAATTCCTCAGTTTCTTTCTGATTCTTATCTGTAATATTCTTATTTTGCTCCCCAAATAGCAAAACTCGTCTGCTACTTTAAGTGTCTCATTCCTTATATAATTCCCTCAGCATCACGTGATTTATTTCGGCTACATTCCATTATCCTCGTTTTGCTTTTGTTGACTTTCAACTTATATCCTCCTTTCAAGACACTGTCCTTCCCGATCAACTACATTTCCAGATCCTTTGCTGTCTCTGATAGAATTACAATGTCATCGGCAAAAACATCAAACTTTTACTTCTTCTCCATGGATTTTAATTCCTATTCCAAATTTTTCTTTTGTTTCTTTTACTGCTTGCTCAATATACAGATTGAATAACATCGGAGATAGGCTGCAACCCTGTCTTACTCCCTTCTCAACCACTGCTTCCCTTCCATACCCCTCGACTGTTATAACTGCAGTCTGGTTTCTGTACAAATTGTAAATAGCCTTTCGCTTCCTGTATTTTACCCCTGCCACCTTCAGAATTTGAAAGAGGGTAGCCCAGCAAAAATTTTCAAATGCCTTCTCTATGTCTACAAATGGTAAAACGTAGGCTTGCCTTTACTAAATCTTCTAAGCTAAGTCGTATGGTCAGTACAGCCTCGCGTGCTCCACCATTTCTGCAGAATCCAAACTGATATTCCCCGAGGTCAGCTTCTACCAGTTTTTCCATTCGTCTGTAAAAAATTCATGTTAGTATTTTGCAGTCATGACTTATTAAACTGACACTTCAGTAATTTTCACATCTGTCAACACCTGCTTTCTTTGGGATTGGAATTATTATATTCTTCTTGAAGTTTAAGGGTATTTCGCCTGTCTCATACATATTGCTCACCAGATGGTAGAGTTTTATAATGGCTAGCTCTCACAAGGATATCAGTAGTTCAAGTGGAATGTTGTCTACTCAGGTCTTTCAGTGCTCTGTACAATTCTTCACGCAGTATCATATCTCCCATTTCATCTCTATCTACGTCCTCTTCCATTTAAATAATACTGCCCTCAAGTACATTGCCTTTGTTTAGACACAATATACACTTCTTCCATATTTCTGCTTTCCCTTCTTTGTTTGGAACTGGTTTTCCATCTGAGCTCTTGATATTCACAAAGTTGGTTCCCTTTTCTGCAAAGGTCTCTTTAGTTTTCCTGTACGCAGGTATCTATCTTACCCCTAGTGATATATGCTTCTACGTCCTTACATTTGTCCTCCAGCCATTCCTGCTTAGCCACTCTGCACTTCCTGTTGGTCTCATTTTTGAGACTTTTATATTCCTTTCCGCCTGTTTTATTTCCCCTTTCATCAATTAAATTCAGTATCCCTTCCGTTACCCAAGAGAATGAAATAGAGAATCAATTGGTGTGAAACATTATTGCGCAACTGAGTGTTTTCTTGCAAAGCAAATTTAAATTATCACTCAAGTGCAACAATTAAAGTAAAGGTGGAGGATTGTAGATTGGCTTGAAAGTAAGTAAAGTAAATAACAATTATACTTAGTGTGTGAACTTGGTTACTGGGACAATTTGTCCAAGAAATTATGTAAAGTAACTATTTCAATAAAACTGAGAAAAACCAAGTTTAAAACCTTTTGCAATCATTTCAATACTAACAAAAGACCGTGTGATAAATTCTGAAAGCACTCATTATTCAGCTATCTACGTGCAGTAGCCTGTTCCTTTAGTGATAGAAATTATTAAAAGAGGAAAAGTTTTAATAAGAACCAAACTACAGTAAAGACCAAATTTGGTGAATTTGTTGAATAACGTCAATCTATTTGTCATTTTCTCTGGCGACCGTGTTTTTCAGTATTATTATCACTCACAAGAAGTAGTTTGACGAAAAAGAAAAGCTGCAATCAAGACTATACGATAACTTCAGATCTGACCGAACTTTATCCATTACGCGGCATCTGAGGTCACGAGCGGCTGTTAAGATGGTAGTTGTGTGTAAGTGCTTCAACTACCGAAGCTAGAATAACATCTGAAGTACTAAACGTAATTGCAAGAGTAGAGGCCGTGAGTGTTGTAAGCGGCCTTTAGACAGGACTAGAACATTTTCTACGTCTACATACTATCGTAAGGTGACAGAACAGCACTTACAACGCCTTGCGACCGTTATACACTGGACTAATTTCGGTGTTCAAACCCTCGTCCGCCATCCTGAAATAGTTTTCGTGCATTTTGCCTTAATCAGTTAAGCCGAATTTAAGGATAATTACTTTGAAAGGATATTGCAAATGTCCTTCCTCATCCTTATCCTGTGCAGCGGTTACTTTATACGACAGAGTACGTCACAAGACTTCGTTACGGTAGTTCGTTGCTTTCAGAGAATTTCCCACCCTTAACGAGGGAGAGCATTAGGAAACGATTGAGGGTAATGGGGGAAATAAATACAGTAGAAGAAGAATGGGTAGCTTTGAGAGACGAAATAGTGAAGGTAGCAGAGGATGAAGTAGGTAAAAAGACGAGGGCTAATAGAAATCCTTGGGTAACAGAAGAGATATTGAATTCAATTGATGAAAGGAGAAAATATAAAAATGCAGTAACTGAAGCAGGCAAAAAGGTATACAAATGTTTCAAAAATGAGATCGACAGGAAGTGCAAAATGGCTAAGCACGGATGGCTAGAAGACAAATGTAAGGATTTAGAGGCTTATCTCACTAGGGGTAAGATATATACTGCCTACAGGAAATTAAAGAGACCTGTGGAGAAAACAGAAGAGCTCAGATGGAAACCCGGTTCTAAGCAAAGACGGGAAAGCAGAAAGGTGGAAGGAGTATATAGAGGGTCTATGCAAGGGCGATGTACTTGAGGAATATATTATGGAAATGGAAGAGGATGTAGATGAAATGGGAGATATGATACGGTGTGAGGAGTTTCACAGTGCACTGAAAGACCTGAGTCGAAACAAGGCCCGCGGATTAGACAACATTCCATTACAACTACTGATGGCCTTGGGAAAGCCAGTCATGACAAAACTCTACCATCTGGTGAGCAAGATGTACGAGACAGGCGAAATACCCTCAGACTTCAAGAAGAATATAATAATTCCAATTTCAAAGAAAGCAGGTGTTCTGAAAATTACCGAACTATGAGTTTAATAAGCCACAGCTGCAAAATAACACTAATTCCTTACAGACGAATGGAAAAACTGATAGAAACTAACCTTGGGGATGATCAATTTGGATTCCGTAGAAATGTTGGAACCCTACGACTCATTTTAGAAAATAGAGTAAGAAAAGGCAAACCTACGTTTCTAGAATTTATAGACTAAGAGAAAGCTTTTGAGAATGTTGACTGGAATACTGTCTTTAAAATTCTGAGGATGGCAGGGGTAAAATACAGGGAGCGAAAGCCTATTTACAATTTGTACAGAAACCAGATGGCAGTTGTAAGAGTTGAGGGGCATGAAAGGGAAGCAGTGGTTGGGAAGGGAGTGAGACAGGGTTTTAGCATCTCCCCAATGTTATTCAATCTGTATATTGAGCAAGCAGTAAAGGAAACAAAAGAAACATTTGGAGTAGGAATTAAAATCCATGCAGAAGAAATAAAAACTTTTAGGTTCGCTGATGGCATTGTAATTCTGTCAGAGACAGCAAAGGACTTGGAAGAGCAGTTGAATGGAATGAACAGTGTCTTGAAAGGAGGATATAAGATGAACATCAACAAAAGCAAAACGAGGATAATGGAATGTAGTCGAATTAAATCGGGTGATGCTGCGGGAATTAGATTAGGAAATGCGACGCTCAAAGTAGTAAATCAGTATTGCTATTTGGGGAGCAAAATATCTGATGATGGTCGAAGTAGAGAGGATATAAAATGTAGACTGGCAAAGGCAAGAAAAGCATTTCTAAAGAAGAGAAATTTGTTAACATCGAGTATAGATTTAAGTGTCAGGAACTCATTTCTGAAAGTATTTCTATGGAGTGTAGCCATGTATGGAATTCAAACATGGACGATAAATAGTTTAGACAAGAAGAGAATAGAAGCTTTCGAAATGTGGTGCTACAGAAGAATGCTGAAGATTAGATGGGTAGATCACATAACTAATGAGAGGGTATTGTTTAGAATTGGAGAGAAGAGAAATTTGTGGCACAACTTGACTAGAAGAAGGGATCGGTTGATAGGGCTTATTCTGAGGTATCAAGGGATCACCAATTTAGTATTGGAGGGCAGTGTGGAGGGTAAAAATCGTAGAGGGAGACCAAGAGATGAATACACTAAGCAGATTCAGAAGGATGTAGGTTGCAGTAGGTACTGGGAGATGAAGAAGCTTGCACAGGATAGAGTAGCATGGAGAACTGCATCAAACTCGTCTCTGGACTGAACAAGAAAAACAACGAGTCGCTGTGAGCAGGAAAAGAAACAGACGTTTTACTGTTTACAGCAGGGGTATCCAACCTGGGCCACATTCGAAGAAAATTATTTTTATGTAAAAATAGTTGAGTAAGGACCAATGAGGGAATAGCATCATCATCACATGGCGAGAATGGAATTTTTTTCTGATCGTGTGACATATGATCACTTCTTGGGCCGCATTGATATTTGCGTTAGGGAGCATGCGGCCCGCGGGTTGGATACCCCTGATTTATAGGGAGGACAAAAGAGCAGATTCACAACACTGGAGACTAATACTGTTAAGGCGTGCGTGTTACAGGACCCTGGAAACTATTCTGAGCTCTAATATTACGACTTTCGTAGAAGGAAAGAAATTCAGTTGTTTATAAAAACACCACTTACGCAAAAGAAATTGTGACTTTGAGCTAGAACATATTACAAATCGTAGACGTAGAGGAACACAACAGTTTCCGTGTTATTATGTTACTGAATAATGTTAGGAACGGTAGGAACTGGATATAATGGCAGTCATCTTGTAAGGAGGGAAGTTTGTACCAGACTATGATGTAAGACCAGAGAATTTTCAACTTATTAAGTTCACCTAAACAGCAGTTATTTATCAGGACTAGCCTTGCACTCAAAATATATAGAACTACCTGTCACACAACGAGAAAAATGTAAGTTCCCTACACGCATAGGGGCTGGCGAAAGCACTTATGTGCGAGGCGGTTGGGTTTAGTCAGACGCGTATGGAGTCCGCGCGTTGAACGAATACCCTCTGGCGTGACACACCTAATGAATGAGTGTGGGCCAAGGCAAATAATTACGCACATCTGACAAACACCGGGATAATTTCCTATCGCATAAGGATGTCTATTGAACGTTCTGAAACCACTTGTCTTCTTTGAGCTATCGCGTCATCAAAATGGTGGAAATAAACCTCCTATCGAAATCCAACATATGTGGAATACCCACCAAAACAAGAACTCCAGCTCTCACATTAGCACAGTCGTTGTTTTCGCCAGCCTAGAAGTAAAGTTTCAGTTACATTCCAAAAAAAGTGACCGTGAAAAAAATATCGTCGATGTTCTGTCCTGCCTTCGAGCATGTAAGACGGCATAAGCCACAACATGACGCCATGCGTCAAAGCGGACGTCCGGTATCGGTAGTTTCAGCCCACCCGAAACACACACATCGAGAGTAAGAAACGGGAGGTTATAATTAAATGGTGGCTATTCTCAGAGGTCCAGTTTGGGCTGCAGCTTGGTAGATACTCTAATGCGTTTTTGTTCCGAATTTAGCTACCAGCTGCAAATGTGGCGCTAGGAATGCAAGAGAAACGTATAGAAATGTTTCCAAGTGTAATGGGTTTGGAACGGGACGCAGGCAGAAAAAGTCAAACAAGTAAGTAAGCCATAATTTTGATTTTATTATTAACTGCTGCTTGCACAATTTGTTCAGTATGAGCAACGGAGACATCGATGAGTCGCTGTACAGCGCCACATTCGCATGTGGTGGCCAATATTGGGACTAACTTTTTTTTCGGCGTAAATCGGTTCGCATTAATGCACTAAGATATCTACCAATCTTCTCTGCCATACGATAATTACTGCCCACACTGGACCTCTGTAGGTAGCTGCATTTTAATGATGACCATCCAGTATTATGCTATTCTCAGCTTACACGGACCCCGCTTTTTACACAGTAGGGAGATTGAAAAACCAGGGCATACCAAAGAGAAATGAAGTAACAGAGTCGTACAGTGTTACTCCTGCACGTCATCTGTGAACATAATAGAATAGAATACAAGGGACATGAGGGAACGGAGTTAAATTAGCGCCAAACAACATGACTTGCGCTAAACTATATCGCAGCTTCTTCTTCTAGTAGCTGCTACAACTCGCCATCGAAGAATCTTTTAGTCTGAATACCCCAAATCATTTGCAACAGAGTATCTTCCATCTGGGTTTTGAACTCATGGCTACAAAAGTGCTCACATCCGGATTTGTAAAACCTGTTTCTAATCTTTACGAAATTGACACACAGCGATGGACACTTTTTCCGATTCTTCTCGCACAAGATCACAAAGTCCCTCTGTTTTACCATCGCGCTTCCTAGATTTTTCTTGGTTCATGACTGAATCGCTGCACATGGCACAGTAATATCCGTACCCTGTTCAGGTGTCCGTATAATTACCGAACCAGTTCCTTTTATTATCTTTTATTAAAAACGCGTATATAGTTTAGGGTCGGAACTCCTATTCTTCACAAGCAGATACCCGTGTCCGCCGCCGAGTGTTGAGATCGTTAAAGCTTGCCTGTACAGTGCCACTCGACTCAGAAGTAACCACCTTCGAATCTCGGTCATGGAAGAAATTTTCTCCAACGGTATTTGGCCAGCAAGCGGAGAACAGGTGGTGACTTAACGTTCCTGATCACCATACTTGGCAGAATTGTCCTCGATTAAATTCAAAACCTTACTGCGGTGTCTCATGGAGTGAGAACAGGTGATCCTTGATGGTGAATCGCTCGCTGAGCGGTGACGTCAGCGTCTTTCAGGCGACAGTGTCATACGACTCTTCTGCCAGCGACTCGTAACAGGGCTTTCCACATAAGTCGATTCAATAATTCGCCCCTGTAGTCGAGCAGCTGCGTTAACATGGGGGTAAATATTAAGTGTCAGTGAAATTTGTTGCAAAAGAAGAAACATCAGAGTTTAACGTCGCGCTGACATCGAGCTCATTATATACAGGCCACAAGCTCACGTTGGGGAAGAATGAAAAGGTAAACCAATTGTGCCCTCTCAATGTAACCATCTCATCATTTGCTTCAACTGATGTAGGTAAATCAGGTAAAACCTGAATCAGTATTTAATTTTACCCATATTTTGCAGCTTCAAAAGTGACTTTATTCAGTACACTGGAAGTGTGAATTAAAAAACCGTTTCAGTCACAACTTAACATGTTTTATTAAGCACACGATGTGTTTCGGACCCAGCGGGTTCATCATCCGGTGTAATTTATCTTAATACATGCTTTATTTTTTCTCTTGAATGAGGTGAAATGTATATTCCTGTCATGAAAAGGTTTGATGTTAGGTTATGATTTTCGTAAGTCCAACGCGGAAAATACGTGCAAAATAGTGGAAAGGTGTAAGCTTACCACATAATCCAAGAGAAGCGTTTTTAACGTGTTAGCCATCATACATTCTATTCTCTCCCCTGTTCGTACATATCACTTCAGTGAAGACACCTTTGTACACACATGTTTCTAAATATTTCACAGATGTTTTTGTACATATTGTGATGAAAGATGAATTTATTCATATCGCTAAAGACTTGACTATTAAACAATTGATATGTGTAGGGAATAACTCTAGAATAGATATTTAAAATTACTGAAATAGCTGCGGCTTGCGAGATCTGTTTGTTCATTTAACATAGATTCTGGTTTTTTGATTTTGTAGAGGTATAGACCGAGTTGTTCTAACATATCTAGGTTCTTACCATTGGCTTCATTATATTGTATTACTAAATTATTTCTAGACTGTTGATAACGTGTTTCGTTTTCAACATACGTTGTGCAATAACTAATTTTTCGAAGTGGCTGAGCCTGGAACAATTTGCGTGTTCTTGAAAATGGGTTTTGAAGTTTCTGCCTCTTTTCCCTACATAATAGGCAGGAAAATTGGGGCATGATACTTTGTATACTGCGCTGTTATTGTATGTTTGTGTATTTGATTTTATGTTATGGACGAGAAAGCAACTATTACATTTTTTATAAAAGGTTAGAGATTTTTTGTGACATGGGGCCCAGGTATGGGATACTGGTAAATATTTTCTCTTCTTTCACAGTGTGGTTATTCGTTGTCTTATTTTTGCGCATTTGTTTATCTAAATTGTCAATTGTTTGTAGCCATTGGTTATGGCAATGATCTGTATTGTATTTATCTCATTCTTGAGGGTGTCTTCTTCTAAATCAAGAGAGTGTATTCTGTGTAGCATGGACATAAATGCAGCATGTTTCTGTGTGGTGGGATGGCATGATGAGTTGTCCAATGTTATGTCTGCGTATGTGTGTTTTCTGTGCATGCTGAACGTATGTTTATGTTGGTGGTTGGTGATTTTAAGTTCCAGGAAATTTATGCTTTTGTTGTCCTCATGTTCTACTGTGAATGTTATGTTTTTGTGGAAAGAATTGAATACTGCTAGTAGTTCTTCGATCTCCACTTTTGTTCCATCAAATAGCAACAAGGTATCATCAACATACCTCCAGTAATATATTATTTTACTTTTGAGGCTGTTGTTTTCATTAAATCTGGATTGTTGAACGGGGACTCGAACCGTCGTCTTCGCGAATGTGAGCACAGTGTACTAACAACAGCGCCACCTCCCTCGGTAATACGCTTTCATGCAGTTGGACATCGTTGTCTAGTATAACTGTTCATGTAAAAGATTGCAGTACAGAACTCAGTTACATTTTGTTACATTTACAGATCTCCGTTTCCTGTAAGCAAGGGTGCGCCCTTTTGGCGCATTGCGCAGAATGAGCATACTGTTTTCTGTGTCATGCAGTCGATGCCCATTTTCAGACAAATTTGTGGCGACAGCAGAACCATTCAGCTGTCGCATGTGTTCCTTAAACCTCAAAGGAAGTCATCTACCAGTTTCGTCTTTATAATAATTTTCAGTCTGGTTACAGTAAATTTTATATACCCTAGACCCTGAAAACCGATTTTCTTCTATGTTATGTCTAATTCTCAACCTTAATGTTTTCTTTATTGGTAGCTACGCCTGATATTGGCATTTCTAAAGCCTTTCTCTTTTTCTGTAGTATTTTTCGTTTAGTATCATGAATACGGTTCTAAACTAAGCTATACTTTTACCACTGTATATTAACTGTGATTACATTCTCCGTTGTTATTATTTTGCTATTCTCTTATAAGAGCGAGTCACGTCATTTACGGAGTATTCATTAGCTATTGCTATTTTCAAGGCATTCTTGCTATAGGCATCAAATTTATGCTTATTTCCCAAGGCTTGTGATATTGAGATACAGATAGTTAATACAACGTCCCTTTTCCAATTCTGTAGCATATCCAATATTTACATACATATTGCCTATCAATTGCGAAAATCCTTTGACATCTGTAATATTGAACTTTGTCAGGGGTAGAACATCATCCACGTAAGACTCGTAATACATGACTTTTTCTTTCACTTGAGAAAATTTCTACATTTCATATCATTTTAAATAATACAACGTTATGTTTTTACAATCTGTTCCGTAATATTTGTTACTTCTGTTAAACAAAGTCTCTCCCTTCTTCATAATTGTGTATTACAATATGGTAGCGTTCTGCTAAGAGCACTCGTAGAAAGATTTGTTGACGCTTTCTCAAAGAATATTGACATTTTATTCCATAAATATCTAACGTATAATTCCTATAAATTGAATGTGTTGCAGCGGTACCTAGTGTGGCGTTTTGTAGCCATGACTTGGTTTTTCCTTTTATAACAGATTCATTGCAGCTAACGACGGACTCGGCAACAATACTCTGAACTGTTTGTAGTTACTAATTGTACCCCTCTTTTAAGCGTCTTATGTCACATCTGTCCTTGTTACCTCGGTTACCTTTTGTATTTCATTTATTTTAACATATGACCGTAGTTGTGCTGAAGACAGATTTTGGGTGCAGAACGTTGCATCGACTTGATCTCACAGATTAATTAGTAACACAATTATGCACTGCTGTATGTGGTGTGTATTACTATTCCGTGTAAAAAGACACATAGAACAACGTTACTTGTTCGGCTCCAAAAGAAGTACATCCTTTTTAGACGTTTCAAATATCTTCCTACTTCAGACATTAACTCTTTAACTGGAAAAAGAGTCTTATTTGTGCTATGTCACGCATTTCATAATGAACATAAGTTTTACCACACTCAACATACATGTTTTAGCGATATTATTATCCTTAAATCTGTTTATATTGTAGGCTATATTGCCGTGTATCTGGAATGTTTCGAAGCTTTTTCTACGCACAGTCCCAAGATGGTAGAAATGGACGTCTCGACAATTGCCCCAAGAATCAGTGCGTTATCAACGCTCGAAATTCACTTTTCTCCATTTCAGTAGAGAAATTTACGAGGACAAGGAGAAAATTTCTGTTTGGCACAGCAGTGATGACAGTGTGAAGGAACTCAGGCTCATTTAATGTTGTTACGCATTCTGCAGTAACATAAAGCAAATGTTAGCTAACATAAAGCAAACGTTAACTTCTTCTTTTATATAATGACATTCCGTTTAAATGGACAATCAGAATGTCCTGCTGTCATCAAATTCTGTTTGTGAGTGTTTATCGCCGAAGTCCGGGGCGTATCCAGAGAGGTCTTCTCTTGCTCAGTTCGAAGCGGGACTCATCACTGAAGACAGTTCTACTCCAGTCAGATTCCCAGCCGCAGACGTGTCTGGGGACGCCCCGGACAGCAGTCGCTGCCATATGGCCCGACAACCAGGAACAATGGTCTGCAGTGCCTTTCTTCTTTTTTTTCCACAGTGTAACTCTTTTGGTTGTCATCCGCGACATTCTACAGGACAGCGGTATGTCAACAATATGCTACTCCCCGTTTTGTTGCCCACCGTGGCAAGCCATTCTGGGCTTACATTTCAGAAAGATAATGCCCGCCTGCACACGGCGAGCGTTTCTACTGGATACGTTCATACTTTCCAAACCCTACCTTGGCACCGAGCGTGGTGGCGCAGTGGTTAGCACACTGGACTCGCATTCGGGAGGACGACAGTTCAATCCCGTCTCCGGCCGCCCTGATTTAGGTTTTCCGTGATTTCCCTAAATCGTTTCAGGCAATTGCCGGGATGGTTCCAATGACCTCGTTGTCGACGGGACGTTAAACACTAACCACCACCACCACCTACATTGGCCAGCAAGGTCGCCGGATATCTCCCCATTTGAGAACGTTTGGAGCACTATAGACTGGGCCCTCCAACCAGCGGAAATTTTGAGGAACTAACACGCCAGCTGGAAGGAATTTGCCACGATATCTCGCAGGGGGACATCCAACAACTATCAATCAATGACAAGCCGAATAACTGCTTATATAAAGACCAAAGGTGGGCCAACGCGTTATTGACTTCCTCAATTTGTGAAGCTCTTTCTCTTGAATAGATCACCCATTTTTCCTGAAAATTCAATCATTTGCTTGTCTGTACATGTACGTCACATCTACCGATTTCCAACCCATTCGGATAATTTAATCTTGATGCATCTTCTTTACCATAATTTTTTTTTTTTTCGTTTTCAGCAGTCCAGAAGTGGTCAGGTGAATTCTCATGTGGTCGTTAGTCACTTTTAGAAGAACCACGTGTAGCACTTCTCAGTAGCGCAACAACATATTGAAGCATTAAGGACTGAAGATTAAAGTTACATGAGGTTCCTCACGTAAGAGCATGTCTGAAGAAAGTTACATTCAGTTGGAAAATTAACTATGAGAAAATGTTGAAAAACATAAGCACTCCAGATAAACAGTTATTCACCCGCGGAAGTGGTGTAATACATCCTGTAACCTTGATAGTGCTCTCATTCGGCGTGGGAGTGAGTGTACAAGTTTCGTCGCAAGCGTTTCATCCAGTTGACGCCACTGATTGATGATTAGATTCCGTAGGGCTACCACATTACGTGATTGGTGACTGCTACGAATCACCCGCTGTTTCAGATAGTCCCTGATGTAGAAACTGGGAACCGCTTTGCCACCGAGAAAGTTGATGTAAACATCCTGGTTCCTCAATGAGTGGGCCAAAGCTATGATATGATAAACGTCTCCAAAACATGAACGAACCACCCGTGGCCTGAACTACAACATCTAAAATCTACATGTTCAACACCTCTTGAAACACTCATCCTACACCGACTAACTGAGAAGCTAGAGACAATATACATTTCAAAGCAGGCTGGATTCAGACAGGGAAAGAGCTGCACATTTCAAGTGTTGAAACTAACACAGCACATCGAAGATTGTTTTGAAAGGGAAGAGATCACTGGACTGTATTTATTGATCAAACAGCAGCTTACGACACAGTTAATCATAGAAGACTTCTTATGAAGCTGTACAATGCCATTAGAGATTAACAGCAACCCTCTTTCATAATGAATCTCCTTTAAAATAGAAGATATTTTGTTGAATTCCAGGGCAAGAGAAGCAGATGGAGATCACAGAAAAACAGATTATCCCATGAAAGTGTACGTGCTCCAGCTTTGTTAAACATCTACACAAATGATCTACCACTACCCGGAGGTACACAGAGCTTCATCCATGCATATGGTTGTGCTATCACCGCCCAAGCCCACTGCTTTGAAACTGTTGAAGAGAATCTGTCCAAAGCATTGAGAGAACTGTCACCTTACTACAGGAAAACCAGTTGAGACCAAATCCTGGAAAAACACAGACTTGCGCTTTCCATCTTAAAAACCAGCAGGCAGCTAGAGCCCTCAATATCACCTGGGAAGAAACATCACTAGAGCACTGTATCTATCCCAGATACCTAGGTGTCACCCTTGACCGTGCATTAACATATAAGAAGCACTGCCTAAATACCAAGCAAAAAGTGGCAGCTAGGAACAGTATCAGTAGAAAGCTAACAGACACAACGTGGGGAGCACACGCCAACACTGTGAGAACCTCTTCCCTTGCATTGTGTTAGTCTGCCGCAGAATACGCAAGCCCAGTGTATCCTGCCATGCCAAAACAGTAGATGTCGATCTTAATGATGCTTGTCGCATCTAGATAAACAGTACAGCCTTTCGGGAATTGCACCCCTCGACATCCGCCGAGAGGTAGCAGCAAAAAGTGAGAAGGAAAAATCATAAACTTCTGAAGCTCACTCCCTATATGGCTATCAACCAGCAAGCCCACGACTAAAATCCAGAAAAAGCTTCCTCAGATCTACCTAGGCTCTAGTTGTGGCACCACAGCAATGTCAAATCGAACTACGACGTGCAAGGCTTACCAGTACTGTGGAATGGATGACACCAAGCGAAAGATTACCACCCGGCTACACAGAGAATTGGAGTGCATGGAGATCCCTCAACAGACTACGCTCGGGGGTCACGAAATGCAAGAGCAATTTGACTAAATGGGGTCTCCTAGAGGAGCTGCCACTCTGTGAGTCTGGAGCAACGCAGACGACCTTCCAAGTGCTCTAGGGTACCCAATGTCCAGCCACATGCACTACAGAAGACCTGCTACATGCAACGCCAAATGCTATAGAGGTCGCTAACTTCTGGGCGGAAAAAGTGTAAACAATTGTCTTGTAAATGTATATACACACGAAATGTAAATATTGTACATTATTTTATACATCGTAAATGCTTCTGACACGAATAAATAAATAAATAAATACACGTCTTTGGGCCCTTGGTCCGCTCGATCACTTGCATCATTTGAAAAGAGGCGAAATAGCGAGTCGTTGCACCATAGCTACGTGGACTTTTCGACTGTGGCGTTTCCGACCCTTTTGTGGGTGACAAAGAACCGTGGCACTTCCGACAAACCAGTTTTCTGTCGTGGCATTTCCGACCCACACACATAGTATATCTGTAATTTTGACTGCTATAATATCTTCAGTGTGGATGCACAGCAGGGTCTGTGCGTGTAGTGGCAATACGGGACACTCCGCTTCTAGCGTGTGACAAGTTGAGAATTTGGAGCCATAGGGAAGCGTACCTGGACGGAAGAGGCGGTTAAGGTGACTGCTCACCAAAGCGGGAAATCTGAGTTTGAGTGCAGGTCCGGTAAAAAATTTCAACTTTCACCACTGATTATTTCATGTCCAACTGCTCCTGACGCCTGCGCCTTGAAAATGCCTATGTACTACTTGTGTAGTCTGTCCTAAGCCTGGATAAAATGTGAAGCGACGCTATTGTTACAAAACGGTCGGAAAGGTCACGGCTAACACCATCGAGTCCTGCGCCTTGGTATTACCGACCACAAGGACTCGGGTTCGCTCCCTTTTACTGCCAAGGACTTCGTTTGGTAGGAGTACTGGTATGAGGTGCGCTCAGCCTTTTTATGCCAGTTGAAGAGTTATTTTACCATGGAGTAGCGGCTCTACAATCTTTAAAGTCTGCAGAACAGCCAGCTGAGCGGTGTGTTGACCTCATGCTCCTCCATACCGCACCTGCATGACGCCGCAAGGTAGAGGATGACAAGGCGTCCGGTGGACAATCCTTGGACCTTCAAGACCTGGACAGGGAGCATGTTTTTATATCCGAGTATAGCCCCCCTCCCTTCTGTTCCGGCTTCCTTTGACGGTCGGAAAACTCATTGCTGATGCATTTGTGGTCAGAGATACCACACTGACGACATCAGTCGCGAAATCCATGGTCGAAAAACTCACAGCCACCTCACCTCAATATGCACCACTTCCCTCTTAAGTAAAACTGTTTTGGTATTCTTTGCTTTTTCCTGCAAGGCAAACTGCCCAGTCATGAATTTAATGCCTAAAAACTTTTCTCTCTGGTACGTCAGGTTCTGTTAGTCCTGCATTATTTGATTTTCTTTTACTGCTCCTATTTCTTTTATTTTCTTAATTTCAGATTTTCTGTCACTTATGTAGAACTCGACCATTTGTCTAGTTAAGCTGCCCACAGTATTTAGTATGCCTTTTTTCTTATCCGAATAAATATCTGTGTACTTTCCAATTTCTTAATTTGCTCTTGGTGTACAGGTTTCCTTTTCAGTATAATTTGTATCTAAAATTTTACTGAATACTTATCATTCTCCCTTTCGCATTTCTTCAGTGTCTCTGTTTCTGTTCGAAACAAGTGTTTCAGCCCCATAAACACACTGGCTTGATGGCTGTGTTATTAGTAGGGCAACAAGGTAATCAGCACACATTGTAGGCTGCCTACATCACAGGGAAAGTAAACATTTACAGACAAACCTATTGCTCTCTTTTGATTGTCAGGTCCATAACCTATGGTTCTCTTAAGTAGATTATGACCTCCTGAGGATAATCCATCCTTCTGATTGACAGGTCCTTAACGCGTTATTCAGTTGAAGACTTTCCCAAGAAACCCCTGCCCTCCCCCTTCTCCTCCCCCTCCCCCTCCTCCATCTCTCTGGGAACTCCCCTCGCATATACACATATACAAGCACACTTCTGATATCAGTTTGATTCACTAATTAATTAAATTGATCAATTAAATAACTGATCCCCCTCTGGGAAATCCCCCAGGCCTCCCTCTCCCCTTCTCCACCTGGAAACTGGCATGAAAAAAAGACTCAGTTTATTGGCCATTTGGCGGGAAATCGACTGCAGCCTGTGGAATATTATTTAAACAATTTCTGGTAGACAAGGCAATCTGTGGAGTATCATTTATTTAAACAATTCATAGGATAAAGGTGGTGTTTGGAATAATGTTTATTTATTTAGTGAAAGAATTTGTCAGAAAATTGACTGCGGTTTATGGGATACTAGTAGTTTAAACAATTTTTGTGGATGACAAGGCAGTATGGAATACTAAAGCGATTGCGGGGATTTTTTATTTTGATCGTACACGGGAACGCTCAGTGGGCTCATTTTATATTTGCTGCCAGAGGAAGGGGTGTTAAGGCTCTTATTTTTTATTTTCCTCACTTTTAGAAACACACTAGTGTCTAAGTGTGTAAGCACAGATGGGGAAATCAGAACAATTACGTACCTAAAAGTTCATGACATATTTCTGCAGATCGAACTAATTACTAGAATGACAAGGCAAAATACACACATTGAAAGGAGTTGTGCGTCAGCTTCGTTCCGAGAGTTCTGGAATCTGTACAGAAAATTCGAATACAGATCAGCAAAAACATCACGTCCGCCCTTTTTATTGCTCATGAAAACCACACACGGCATGTTGTACCACCATACAGCGAAAACTTCAGAGGCTGTGGTTGTGGTCCACACCGATACCTCTAACACCCAGTAGCACGTCCTCTTGCATCGATGCATGCCTGTATTCGTCATGGCATACTACACAACAAGTTCAACGCACTGTCGGTCCAGATTGTCCCACTCCTCAACAGCAATTCGGCGTACATACTTCACATTGGTTGATGGTCACATTTTCCATAAACAGCCCTTTTCAATCTATCCCAGGCATGTTCGATAAGGTTCATGTCTGGAGAACATGCTGGCTACTCTAGTCGAGCGATGTCGTTATCCTGAAGGAAGTCATTAACAAGATGTGTATGAAGATGAATGTCTCGCCAATATGCTGCCGATATGGTTGCGCTGTCGGTCAGAGGATGACATTCATGTATTGTAGAGACATTACAGCTCCTTCCATAACCACCAGTAGCATGCGTCAGCCCCACATAATACCATCCCAAAACAGCAGGGAACGTCCACCTTGCTGCACTCGCTGGACAGTGTGTCTAAGGCGTTCAGCCTGACCAGGTTGCCTCCAAACACATCTACGATGATTGTCTGGTTGAAGGCATATGCGACACTCATCGGTGAAGAGAACATGATGCCAGTCCTGAGCAGACCATTGCTGGGCCCATGTGTGCCACCCTGCATGGTGTCGTGGTTACAAAGATGAACCTTGACATGGATGTCGGGAGTGAAGCTGCGCATCACACTGTCTATAGTGTACAGTTCGAGTCATAACACAACATCATGGGGCTGCACAAAAAGAATTATTCAACATGTTGGCGTTGCTGTCAGGGTTCCTCCGTGCCATAATCCATAGGTAGTGGTGATCCACTGCAGTTTTAGCCATGGGCAGCCTGAGCAAGGCATGTCATTGACAGTTCCTGTCGCTCTGTATCTCTTCCATTTCCAAACAACATCGCTTTGGTTCATTCTGAGAAGCCTGGACACTTTCCTACTTAAGAGCCCTTCCTGGCACAAAGTAACAATGGAGACATGATCAAGCAATGGTATTGGCCATCTAAGCATGGTTGAACTATTGACAACAAGAGCCATGTACGTCTTTCCTGGTAGAATGACTGGAATTGATAGGCTTACTCCCTCCATCTAATAGGCGCTGCTCATGCATGGTTGTTTACATTTTTGGGCGTGTTTAGTGACATCTCTGAACAGTCAAAGGGATTGTGTCTGTGATACAATATCCATAGTCAATGTCTATTTTTAGGAGTTCTGGGAAATGGGATGATGTGTGTATTTTGTACAGACCAAGAAATATATGGGAACCATATTGCACTGACAGTTAAACCCTGCAAAAGAGATCTACAGATCATGCATGGAATGAAGTTATCGCAGCCACCGTTTGGGCTCCCCCATGCGTGTGTCCATCGTTAGGGTGCCACAAAGGTAAAAACTGGCTAATCTCCTTATTAGACATAATGTTACTAAATACCACCGACCACAGACCCCATATCAGCTTACTTTGAGATTGCCACCCCCAAACAATGAAACATGTAGTGGCATCCTGTTGACCGCAAAGTTCCAGACTCGCTTCTTGTCTTTGTCTTTCTATAGAGGCCACTCGCTGTTTGTCTATGTGAACCAGTGTCTCGAAACATACAGACAGAGGTTAATTTCTCAGAATACAATGTGTCTATTGGTTAATGCTGGAGACAAAGGGAGATGCAAAGCAATTTCGAAATCAAAAATAGAGTGAAATAATCCATTTGCACTACCCTATGAAAGTTATTGTTTAGCAACTGATTGATTTGTGGTAAGTTCCTATGGTACCAGACTGCTGAGGTCATCAGTCCCTAGGTTTACACACTACTTAATCTAACTTAAAATAACTTGCACTAAGGACAACACACACACACTCATGCCTGAGGGAGGACCCAAACTTCCAACAGGGGGAGCCACAGGAACCGTGGAAGCGCCCTAGACCATGCAGCTACCCTGCAAGGCATTTAACAATTTACAGGAGTCAAATAGATCATTTAAAACCCTCACCTCCTACTTACTACGATGATCCTTCTTTGTAATAAAACGTATTTTCAACGTTTGTGTGTGACATGCAAACATTATGCAAATCAAGTAATGAAATTTTCACCACAAATAGATTGTAGCGCTAAATATATCAGAAGTCTTGCACTCACCCACGTCAGAGCACAAACACCCTCCTCCACCACAATGTTTCCACTAAAAATACGTGGCGAAAAAAAATACTACTGATCACACAAACTAGCTATATTGAGGTGCGCACCATCTGCTGTCTACAGGGTAGCCATGTTCGCACCGGCCAAAGACGACATCCACATGCGTGCAGGCCATACCCGTCCATTTCGAATGCATGCATGCTTGCAATACAACTATCAGAAACAATAAACTAATCAATCGGGTATCTGATGTTGCGATTGGGTTTGTAAAGCACTATAGAAAATTGTTCCTCTCCACTACGTTTAAGTTGGAGGAAGAAGGGTCTACCATGTGATGGGACACTAACAATAACAAATACCTGTACAACACAGAATATGCTGCGATGTATTAAGAAGCAACAAACATGACAAACTTAGACTGAAAGCCAATCCGTAGTAGTAAGTCGTCATTATTAAATGCCAAAGATCGCTATAAGTTGGGAACTTGACATTGCGACGGGGTCTTAAAGCACTACAGAATTCCATAATTGGTTCTTTCCACTACATTCGAAAGGAGGAAGGACCTACTGTGTGGTAGGATAGAGAAAACAGCAAATACCACTGCAAGACGGAGTCCACTGCAATGTATTGAGAAGCACTGAACAGGGCACACTTAAACCATGATCCAGGCCATAGCAGTAGTGGTCATGGCTAGATGTTAGAGATGGCTGAAACACTCGCACATCCCAAAACTCATGTCTCAATGTCCACACGCAGCATGACAATCCCCTCATACACTGCCAATGCTCAAATGTTGCAGAAAACTGCTGCTGTTATTGCAGATGCAGTCATGGATGCATATGATTACCAGAGTGCATCGCCCCCAGCCATGGAGTGCATCCAGGGATGGCTGTGTGGTAGGAATTCAGATGTCAGCAATACATCTGTGCCAACGGTTGTCAGTGATCGATACTGAATCCCTCTACTTTGCACAGAGAATACCTGAAGGCACGTGATCACAGAGGCAGCCCAATGCATACTGAGTATTAGTTTGCTATCCACCTATCCCTGATGTCAGCTACATACCCACCATCTGCCTGACTGATTTAGGAAAACCCCACCTTAAATTGGAAATGCCCATTCATTCTAGTGACTGGGTACATCTGTCACGCACTTCACATGGCAAGCGGTGTCGTTCTAGGAAACCAGCCACCTGTTTATCAGTGGAATTATACTTAAGTATTGTGAATGTAGCCCTAATATGGTGACATTCGACAACGAGCAAAGCACTGGGAACACCTGCTGCTGGTGTATCCCATTTCGGACGTAGAACTCATCTCTAGTATAACATGTGTTGGATCCACATTTGAACCCTATCCAGGATGTGACATATTGTGGATGTCCCTTTGAAATTTGCTCTGGATATAACATGCAGCGGATCCACCTTCCAACACTATCCTGGCAGTGACATATTGTGGATCTGAATCCAAACATTGCTCTGGATATACCGTGTGGTGGATCCATACTCAAGCACTAACTTGGGTTTACTTTGGGTCATGGAAGCCATCCAGGACAGTTGCACAGACATAGACATACAGAAAACAGAGCAAATGGACTGCAACTAGAGACTATGCGGTTGGAGGTAACTGGATTCATTAGCGTACAATTCTATACTATGCTTTTGACCAGAAAAAAGTGCATTCGTACTAAGAGCTGACAGCTCTATGACATTTATGAGCAATTTTCCATCGGATTATCACAGTGATTTCCATTTAGGATTGATCGGACCTTACTTTCTGAACAGCCCTCATACATATATACACACATTAATACTGGAGAAAGGAGGCATTCTAGAGACGTGACGTCGAGGGTAAACGGAAATATTATCCTGCGTATGATCAAAACAACCTAATATCGGACCATGAATTGTGTGTGCAACAGGAAGGTTACCAGAGGCGGTGGTGAACTGCTAGAATACTGTTACGTCTCCTCTGGCTACTGATTAAAGCGTTTATTTCCTCGTAAGATATTTCTGTTTCTTCATATGCATATTCGGCTGCCGACGATCATTTTATAGGACTGTTGTGAACATATCATAATTCCTGAACCATAATCGTGGCTGAACTTCGTAAACAGCTGAAGTCATACACTTCTGGAGTAGTGTTTGTGTTACAAAGATGTTTTCTTTGGCATGAAAGGTAGTGGTTTTATCACTTTGCAGTTGTCACCTTAGTTTATCACAGAGAAACTTACAGGGAGACTGTATGTCATGCACTGGAAATATATTTCTTATATTTGAATATTAACAGCATTGCATTCCACACAACTAATAGGTCATAAACTGCACTGCTCTAGCATTATAGCATGTTGTAAGTGCAGAACCGTGTAGCCTGATAGTGTTATGCTTTCTGGTAGGAAAGTTGTCTGAAATTTAGAGTCAAGTCTCTCCATTCAAGCACGTTCTTGGATTGGATCCCATGGAGACGTCTTTTAACGATTACAGCCACTGATGAATTGTATACATGACACTCTCATATCTCGAAATGAGTCACCTTTTTTTGTCTGTGTGATCATTCTAGTTAAAAGTTGGAAATGAGCAGAAATTGGAGAGCACTATGTCTACCACCTTTTGCACCCCATGGAGAAACAGGGTGAGTTGAGTTAATGGAACAGGGCCATGATTTGACCACTGGGTGGAAATGGGAACATGTTGTCATATTTCCGCTAACTGTGTACAGCATGTAAGGCCAGCCTCAGATGAAGCTTTCTCCTGTAACACGAGGTAGTAGGAAAAATACAGTTCAAGCAGTTATGGTGCTGTTTCTTATCAGGAAAATTAGGAAGACTCCACATCATATGGAACTAGAAGAAAGATGCAGATTTTGCTACTGCACTGCAGTGTATCTCGGAACTACATACGCAGTCTGATGGAGACCTGCAGCTCTCAGGGGGCATTCTTTTATACGCAGTTTGATGCATTGTTTTTATTTTCTGCTGTAACACATACAGCAGTATAAACCAACGGGGTCTGTGTCACCTGATTGCCTGTAGAACCAAGACCGCTTCTTATGCAGATTGACAGTGACATACTCATTGTGATCACGTTTTTAAGTGTAATATTTTATGAAAAATGTCTGTTGCTGGTGGTAGAATCCTTCTGCAGTCGGCTTCAATAGTGTTCCTCGAAAAGAACATTTTCTTCCCTCCAGGGATTCCCATTTGAACTATCTGGTGAGTGTAAACCAATTG
The DNA here is from genome assembly GCF_023897955.1 of Schistocerca gregaria. Lineage (NCBI taxonomy): Eukaryota > Metazoa > Arthropoda > Insecta > Orthoptera > Acrididae > Schistocerca > Schistocerca gregaria. The sequence goes on from NC_064923.1 coordinate 289,853,719, forward strand.
CTAAAAAAATTTACTAGCCATGCACAGTGACTCCCTGATCAATTTAATTAATTAGGCTATCGATTTGATATCAGTGACGTGCTGTCTGGCGGATGGAAGCGGTAGCTATCGTACAATGGATAAGATCCTTGAGATGAAGTGATAATCAAGCATTTTTTTGTTGTTGCAGAGATACCTTTTAACGAAATTTCAATCTTCCACCTACACAGGGACCATCGTAATAAAATCAGATGGGTTACCAAATTTATAAAGTGATGCCTAGCATAAACCTGATATTCACAACTTTTCTGTGCTGTTACCTTAAGGGATTTCGTATGTGGCAAGGCATTTGGTTGCTTTAAGGGAGTTCAAAACTGCAGAAGCCTCCTGTGACAGACGTAGAAATTAGCATTCTGTCATGAGCCAAAGAAGAGTTTAATATTCTAGCCCTGTGATGCGTGATATAGCAAATATTAAGTTGATAACAGATTTTTTTTACCTAATTAGAAAATAGTTAGAGGAAATGTAGCCTATGCCATACTGTTACAGGATTTTCACAAGTAACGATACTTTAGCGATGTTAAAAAGCGTGTATGCCCTGATTTCTTCTCTGTATAAAATGGAGAAGTCTACATTTCACGTAAGAAATTCGAGATGTTTGGTCAACAAGGGTGCTCTTGCAGATTGGGTAAAGTGGATTTTTGAAACTGGTGGGGCAGGAGAGCTACGTCAGGGTGGAACTGTTTATAATTATTACATACATCAAAGCTGCAGCTTTATGTCTTGCAGTGCACTGTGCCTAGCGTCGTTTGTCTTGCTGTGCACTGCGGCTGTACCCAGAAGGAGTCACTAGGCTTTGGAAGTGTCGGATTAGCTCAGCCTGTGATGGGCAGTTAGGTGCAAAGACTGTACCGACCTGTCTGATATTGCCCATGGCAGTGGGGGCTGGTGAAGTGCCAATTACGCTGGGTAAGCAGAAGCGGGCGTGTATGTTGCGTGAGAGAAGTTTCAAATAACGGGCATCTGCACTGTATGTATTGATAACATCCGAATTCCTACCACTCCAAACATCTCTGCATACCTTCCATTGCTGGGGGTGATGCACTATAGCATACACGCACATCCACAACTGCAGCTGCAGCCACAGCAATAGTTTCCACTGGCTTTTGAGCATTGGCGCTGGCGGCACGCTTCATGTGGACATCGGGACAGGAGCACGCGGGATGTACAAGTACACTCCTGGAAATGGAAAGAAGAACACATTGACACCGGTGTGTCAGACCCACCATACTTGCTCCGGACACTGCGAGAGGGCTGTACAAACAATGATCACACGCACGGCACAGCGGACACACCAGGAATCGCGGTGTTGGCCGTCGAATGGCGCTAGCTGTGCAGCATTTGTGCACCGCCGCCGTCAGTGTCAGCCAGTTTGCCGTGGCATACGGAGCTCCATCGCAGTCTTTAACACTGGTAGCATGCCGCGACAGCGTGGACGTGAACCGGATGTGCAGTTGACGGACTTTGAGGGAGGGCGTATAGTGGGCATGCGGGAGGCCGGGTGGACGTACCGCCGAATTGCTCAACACCTGGGGCGTGAGGTCTCCACAGTACATCGATGTTGTCGCCAGTGGTCGGCGGAAGGTGCACGTGCCCGTCGACCTGGGACCGGACCGCAGCGACGCATGGATGCACGCCAACACCGTAGGATCCTACGCAGTGCCGTAGGGGACCACACCGCCACTTCCCAGCAAATTAGGGACACTGTTGCTCCTGGGGTATCGGCGAGGACCATTCGCAACCGTCTCCATGAAGCTGGGCTACGGTCCCGCACATCGTTAGGCTGTCTTCCGCTCACGCCCCAACATCGTGCAGCCCGCCTCCAGTGGTGTCGCGACAGACGTGAATGGAGGGACGAATGGAGACGTGTCGTCTTCAGCGATGAGAGTCGCTTCTGCCTTGGTGCCAATGATGATCGTATGCGTGTTTGGCGCCGTGCAGGTGAGCGCCACAATCAGGACTGCATACGACCGAGGCACACAGGGCCAACACCCGGCATCATGGTATAGGTACCAATCTCCTACACTAGCCGTACACCTCTGTGATCGTCGAGGGGACACTGAATAGTACACGGTACATCCAAACCGTCATCGAACCCATCGTTCTACCATTCCTAGACCGGCAAGGGAACTTGCTGTTCCAACAGGACAATGCACGTCCGCATGTATCCCGTGCCACCCAACGTGCTCTACAAGGTGTAAGTCAACTACCCTGGCCAGCAAGATCTCCGGATCTGTCCCCCATTGAGCATGTTTGGGACTGGATGAAGCGTCGTCTCACGCGGTCTGCACGTCCAGCACGAACGCTGGTCCATCTGAGGCGCCAGGTGGAAATGGCATGGCAAGCCGTTCCACAGGACTACATCCAGCATCTCTACGATCGTCTCCATGGGAGAATAGCAGCCTGCATTGCTGCGAAAGGTGGATATACACTGTACTAGTGCCGACATTGTGCATGCTCTGTTGCCTGTGTCTATGTGCCTGTGGTTCTGTCAGTGTGATCATGTGATGTATCTGACCCCAGGAATGTGTCGATACAGTTTCCCCTTCCTGGGACAATGAATTTACGGTTTTCTTATTTCAATTTCCAGGAGTGTATTTCAGTGATGTCTGACATCTAGCTGTGACAGCTATGGCTACGGACTAGATTGTGGTTTAAGTGCGTCATCTTTAGTGCTTCCCCATACATTGCAGTGGACTCTGCCTTGCAGTGTTATTTGCTGTTGTCTCTATCCTGTCATGCAGTAGATCCTTCCTCCTTCCAAATGTAGTGGAGAAGCCAATTTAGGAATTCAGTAGTCCTTTAAAAACCCGGTTGCAATGTGAAGTTATGACTGACAGTGATCTTTAACATCTAGCAATGAGAACTTATTACTGCAGATTGGCTCCCAATCTTAGTGTATCATGTTAAGTGCTTCTCAATACATCACAGTGTACTCTGTCTTGTAGAGGTATTTGTTATTGTTACTGTCCGATCTCATGGTAGACCCTTCTTTCTCCTTCTGAATGTAGTGGAGAAGAACAATTTGGGAATTCTATAGTGTTTTAAAAACCCTACCACAACATCAAATTCCCGATTGATCAATTTATTGTTTCTCATAGTTGTATTGCAGGCAGCATGCATTCGGAATGAGCAGGCATGGCCTGCGTGGGTGTGGGTTTCTTCCCCAACTGCTGTCGACAGGACTACCCTGTAGGTGGCGCACGCTTCACGATCGCTAATTTGTGTGATCAGTAGTATTTTTTTTTCACAACATATTTTTAGTGGAAACGTTGTGGTGGAGGAGGGTGTTTCTGCTCTCAAACGTGGGTGCATGAAAAACCTCTGATAGATTTAGAGCTACAATCTATTTATGGTGGAAATTTCATTACTTGATTTGCATAATGTTTGCATGTCATGCTCAAAGACTGAAAATACGTTTTATTACAAACAAGGACCATCGTAAGTTGGAGGTGAGTGTTGTAAGTGATCTATCTGATTCCTGTAAATTGTTAAAGAATTAATTTGATAGTGTAGTGCAAATGGATTATTTCACTTTATTTTTGATACTGAAATTGTGTCAGCTCTCCCTCTGTCTCCAGCATTAGCCAATAGGAACACCATATTCTGAGGAGAGGTCAAAATCTCCATCTACATGTTTCGAAACGTTGGTTCACTAGACAAACAGGGAGTGGCCTCTAGAGAAAGGTAAAGACATGAAGCTAATGTGGAATTTCCCAGTCAGCAAAGTGCCACCACTTGATGCTTTGTGTGGGGACCATGATATCAAAGGAGGCTGATATAGAGTCCGCGATCGGCAGTATTTAGTAACGTGATCTGTAATTAGGAAAATGTGTGGTTTTTATCTTCGTGACGGCGCCCTGTCGATGGACACATGCGGGCCCCAAACGGTGGCTACTACACCGTACTTCATTCCATTCGTGATCTGTAGACCTCTTTTGCAGGGTTTAACTGTCAGTGCAATATGACTGCGGTAGCTTTCTCGATCTGCACAAAATATTTTGCCTCTGACATTCTAGTAATTTGTTTCATCTGCAGATATATGTCATGAACTTTAAGGTATGTACTTGTTCTGATTTCCTCATGTGTGAATAGACTCCTGTGTGCTGCAAAAAATGATGAAAATAAAAAATAATGGCTTTAACATTCCTGACTCCAACAACAAATATAAACTAGGTCTCTAGAAGAGCGAAGCGTTCCAAAGGATTGGAAAAGGGCACAGGTCATCACCGTTTTCAAGAAGGGACGTCGAACTATAGACCTATATCTGTAACGTCGATCAGTTGTAGAATTTTGGAACACGTATTATGTTCGAGTATAATGTCTTTTCTGGAGACTAGAAATCTACTCTGTAGGAATCAGCATGGGTTTCGAAAAAGACGATCGTGTGAAACCCAGCTCGCGCTATTCGTCCACGAGACTCAGAGGGCCTTAAACACGGGTTCACAGGTAGATGCCGTGTTTCTTGACTTCCGCAAGGCGTTTGACACAGTTCCCCATAGTCGTTTAATGAACAAAGTAAGAGCATACGGACTATCAGATCAATTGTGTGATTGGATTGAGGAGTTCCTAGATAACAGAACGCAGCACGTCATTCTCAATGGAGAGAAGTCTTCCGAAGTAAGAGTGATTTCAGGTGTGCCGCAGGGGAGAGTCATAGGACCGTTGCTATTCACAATATACATAAATGACCTGGTGGATGACATCGGAAGTTCACTGAGGTTTTTGCAGATGATGCTGTGGTGTATCGAGAGGTTGCAACAATGGAAAATTGTACTGAAATGCAGGAGGATCTGCAGCGAATTGACGCATGGTGCACGGAATGGCAATTGAATCTCAATGTAGCGAAGTGTAATGTGATGCGAATACATAGAAAGATAGGTCCCTTATCATTTTGCTACAAAATAGCAGGTCAGCAACTGGAAGCAGTTAATTCCATAAATTATCTGGGAGTACTCATTAGGAGTGATTTAAAATGGAATGATCATATAAAGTTGATCGTCGGTAAAGCAGATGCCAGACTGAGATTCATTGGAAGAATCCTAAGGAAATGCAATCCGACAACAAAGGAAGTAGGTTACAGTACGCTTGTTCGCCCAATGCTTGAATACTGCTCAGCAGTGTGGGATCCGCACCAGGTAGGGTTGATAGAAGAGATAGAGAAGATCCAACGGAGAGCAGCGCGCTTCGTTACAGGATCATTTAGTAATTGCGAAAGCGTTACGGAGATGATAGAGTAAACTCCAGTGGAAGACTCTGCAGGAGAGACGCTCAGTAGCTCGGTACGGGCTTTTGTTAAAGTTTCGAGAACATACCTTCACCGAAGAGTGAAGCAGTATATTGCTCCCTCCTACGTATATCTCGCGAAGAGACCATGAGTATAAAATCAGAGAGATTATAGCCCACACAGAAGCATACCGGCAATCCTTCTTTCCACGTACAATACGAGACTGGAATAGAAGGGAGAACCGATAGAGGTACTCAGGGTACCCTCCGCCACACACCGTCAGGTGGCTTGCGGAGTATGGATGTAGATGTAGATGTAGAACTAAGCCCATTCAGCGTTTGCATGCGCATTCAGAATAAAAAAGGTGTGGCAATTGCTTAAATACTTCATACTGCCTTGTCACCCACAAATTGTTTAAATAAACGGTATTCCTTACATTACAGTCAATTTCCAGACCAATTCTTTAACTAAATAAATAAACTATATTCCAAACACTGTCTTGTATCTGATAAATTGCTAAAATAAACTATATTCCACACACCTTCTAAATTGTTTAACCGATTTTCCATACACTGCAATGTATTTCCAGCGAAATGGCCAATAAAATGAATCCTTCCCTCCCCCCCCCCCCCCCCAAATTCCAGATGGGGGAGGGGAGGGGAAGGGCTAGAGGTTTTCCCAGAAGAGGAGGTGATAATTAATTGATCGATTGAATTAATTAGTGAAGCAAATTGATATCAAAAGCGTGCTTGTGTGGGCGATGGGACTTCCGTGAGGGATAGGGGTGGAGGAGGGGGAAGTGGAGGAGAGAGGGAGGGGTGCGATTCCTTGAAAAACCACTTTTCCAAAGAATAATTTACAATCAAATGGACAGATCTCCAGGGGTTCACAATCCACTTAAGGGGGTTAGGACGTCAAACGGGCCGACTTGGAGCAGGAGAGGCACCACAGAACATTTTAATTTCCACTGTCTATACTTTTACAAATAAATTCATAAAACGTTGTCAGCATGACCAGGAAGGATTCAAGATTCACACTCATAGCATTGGAAGTTCAAAAACGTAACAAAATAATTTTTTTTACGTGTGAAATTTCATCATTTTTTCCGCTTACTATTGGCTGCATTTGTTGCTGTAGGTGCATTTTTCTTCACAAGTAAGAGAGATTCTTTGATGAATTTTCCACAACATACAAACCATACTTACAGGTGTATGAAACTACAATTTTACAAATCTATTAGAAACCGTGTTAATATTGAGATAATTAACTACAAAATTTGATTTTTTTCTAAACATAAAGTTTAATACGTAACATGTCATTCATTTTTTCATAAATTAAATAGATTCTAGAATTTTATACAGCTGTAAGTATGGTTTGTGTTCTGTGCAAAATTCATCGAACAGTCTCTCTTACTTATGAAGTGTACTTATAGCAACAAATGCAGCCAATAGTAAGTGAAAAATGATGAAATTTCACGTGTTAAAAAATTTATTTTGTCATGTTTTTGAACTTCCGCTGCTATTAGCGTGAATCCTGAATACTTCCTAGTCATGCTGACAAAGTTTTATGAATTTATTTGTAAAAGTATAGACAGAGTAAATTAAAATGTCCTGTGGTCCCTCTCCTGCTCCAAGTCGGCCCGTTTGACATCCTACACTCCTTAACAGAACAGAAGGTTAAGGACCTGTCAACCAAAAGAGAACCAACAGACATGCTCCTGAATGTAATACTTACCCCTTATGTAGGCAACCCGCGACATGCGCTGATGACCTTGTTGCCCAAGTATTTGTGTTGTAAAGTCTCTGTTTTGTGTATTTTGGGATGAAATTTTTGTTACATATCTCCTTTGTGAGTCCCAAAGTTGTTTCTGTTTTGCGGTAAAAAACTTCGCAACCATTCTTTTCCAGGCCTCCTGAATGGCTTCATCTAAATATTTGAACAGAGAAACGCTCTAGATTTCTCCTTATTTAGTTTTTAGTAATTTGGGTGTTGCGTTGTTCCTTGATATGTATCATGTTTTTTCACATGACTGTTGCAGAACTACTCATTCTGCTTTTCCTTCAACAGCCTGTATTCGTTTTTGTGCTGTTTGAATGTTCTAACATAGAATAGCCAGGTCACACGCAAAAGCAGAGCAGTCTGTCGTAGTATTTGTTCCTGCTAATTTGATTTGTTCATCAATTTTGCTTTCCGATTTCAGATTTCACCACTATTCAATCACTTTCCCTAAGAAATATTTCCAAAGTGAGCCAATTTTGATATAAAAGCGGTGGACACAAACACAGAAACACCAAATGTCAGCGCTAATACAGCTTGGGAAAACCGTCTGCATTAAAAACAGCTTCCAACCGTCATGGAATGGATAAATACAAATTCTACATCGTTTTCAAGCGAATCGTGTACCATTCTTCCTGAAAAACAGTGGCACAGTCAGGAGGTGGATATCGATCACTAACCCGTCCCTCCGAAGTAGAAATGAGAGAGTCAATAAAAATGAGATCTGGTGACTATGGTGGCCAGGGGAAATGCGAAAATTCATCCTCATGCTCTCATAAAACCTTTCTCGGACGCTGCGAGATATGTGAACAGATCCGTGTCGTCTTGGAACACAGGCATTACGCTTGGGGAACAAACACTGTATGGACATGATCAGCCAAAATGGTCACATATCCGTTGGCAGTAACGGGACCCGGCAGACTAATAACGGGGCCCATGGAATACCACGATACGTCTGCCCACATCTTTATCGAACCTCCGTCATCTACGTCTACATCCATACTCCGCAAGCCACCTGACGGTGTGTGGCGGAGGCTACTTTGAGTACCTCTATCGGTTCTCCCTTCTATTCCAGTCTCGTATTGTTCGTGGAAAGGAAGATTGTCGGTATACCTCTGTGAGGGCTCTAATCTCTCTGATCTTATCCTCATGGTCGCTTCGCGTGATATACGTAGAACGGAGCAATATACTGCTTGACTCCTCGGTTAACGTACGTTCTCGAAACATCAAAAAATATAAAGCCCGTACAGAGCTACTGAGCGTCTCCCCTGCAGAGTCTTCCACTGAAGTTCATCTATCATCTCCGTAACGCTTTCGCGATTACTAAATGATCCTGTATCGAAGGGAGCTGCTCTCCGTTGGATCTTCTCTATCTCTTCTATCAACCCTATCTGGTGCGGATCACTGGTGGGCAGTATTCAAGCAGTGGGCGATCAAGTGTACTGTAACCTACTTCCTTTGTTTAGGGATTGCATTTCCTTAGGATTCTTCCAATGAATCTCAGTCTGGCATTTGCCTTACCGACTATCAACTTTGCATCATCATTCCATTTTAAATCACTCCTAGTGCCTACTCCCAGACAATTTATGGAATTAACTGCTTCCAGTTGCTGACCTGCTATATCGTAGCAACATGATAAAGCATCTTTCTTTCTATGTATTCGCAGCACATTACACTTGTCTATATTGAGATTCAATCGCCATTCCCTGCACCATGCGTCAATTCGTTGCAGATCCTCCTGCATTTCAGTACAATTTACCATTCTTACAACTTCTCGATATACCACAGCATCATCCACAAAAAGCCTCAGTGAAGTTCCGGTGTTATCCACGACGTCATTTATGTATATTGTGAATAGCAACGGTCCTATGAAACTCCCCTGCGGAACACCTGAAATCACTCTTACTTCGGAATACTTCTTTCCATTGAGAATGACATCCTGCGTTCTGTTATCTAGAAACTCTTCAATCCAATCACACAATTGGTCTGATAGTCCATATGCTCTTACTTTGTTCATTAAACGACTGTGGGGAACTGTATAGAACGCCTTGCGGAAATCAAGAAACACGGCATCTACCTGTGAACCCGTGTCTATAGCCCTCTGAGTCGCCTGGACGAATAGCGCGAGCTGGGTTTCACACTATCGTCTTTTTCGAAAGCCATGTTGATTCCTACAGAGTAGATTTCTTGTCTCCAGAAAAGTCATTATAAGTGTTCCAAAATTCTACAACTGATCGACGTTACAGATAAAGGCCTATAGTTATGCACATCTGTTCGACGTCCCTTCTTGAAAACGGAGATCACCTGTGCCCTTTTCCAATCCTTTGGAACGCAACGCTCTTGTAGAGACCTACGGTACACCGCTGCAAGAAGGGGCAAGTCCCTTCGCGTACTCTGTGTAAAATCTAACTGGTATCCCATCAGGTCCAGCGGCCTTTCCTCTTTCGAGCGATTTTAATTGTTTTTCTATCCCTCTGTCATGTATTTCGATATCTACCATTTTGTCACCTGTGCGACAATCTAGAGAAGGAACTACAGTGCAGTCTTCCTCTGTGAAACAGCTTTGGAAAAAAACATTCAGTATTTCGGCCTTTAGTCTGTCATCCTCTGTTTCAGTACCATTTTGGTTATAGAGCGTCTGGACATTTTGTTTTGATCCACCTACCGCTTTGACATAAGACCAAAATTTCTTACGATTTTCTGCCAAGTCAATACATAGAACTTTATATTCGAATTCATTGAACGCCTCTCGCATAGCCCTCCTCACATTACATTCCGTCATGTTTCACTTCTGTGACGTAAACCCGCTTGAAGTTACAAACAGTGTGAAATACGACTCATCCCACTAAATGGCTTCCTTGCATGGCTCCACAGTCCAGGTTTTATATCTTCGACACCACTTTTGCCTGTCACGAGCGCCGGCGGCTGAATTGTGGGTGGGGGGTGGCCGAGCCCTTCTAGGCGCTTCAGTCCGGAACCACGCGGCTGCTACGGTCACAGGTTCGAATCCTGCCTCGGGCATGGATGCGTGTGATGTCCTTAGGCTAGTTAGGTTTAAGTAGTTCTAAGTCTAGGGTACTGAGGACCTCAGATGTTAAGTCCCATAGTGCTTAGAGCCATTTCAACCATTTTCTGTTATGGGCATTTGCATCAGTGATGAACGGTTCTGGAATTCCAGAAGGCCCCGCATCTCACTGCTTCTGGAGCTCCCATTTTTGTGTTTTTGTGCTAACTGGAATCGCGAGTGCGACATTCAGTTCTGCAGTGACTTTTCGTCTCAGTCCTCTTCAGTGAGGCATTTTCGCCCGCGTGGTAACTTATCGGATGATGTTTGTCCGGTTTCACTATAGGCAGTGTAAACTTCGATCGGTACCTTTAGAAACACCGAACACTTTAGTTGCCTTTGTTACGTAAGCACACACCATACAAGCACCAACAATTTGGCCACGTTCAATTCACTTAGCTTCGCCATAACACACAACTACACAAAACACTGTTCTGGCCACGACTGAGACTTGAAACATGTTGAGAACACTGCACTGCTGCCGTGCGTGGTCAAATAGAACAGCGTAAAATGTTGCATCTGCATTTATGTGCAAGTATGTTGTTCAAATGAGTGTGAATTTCTAAAGGACCAACTGCTTCGGTCATCGGTCACTAGACTTACACACTAGTTAAACTAACTTATGCTAAGAACAACGCAGACACCCATGCCGGAGGGAGGACTCGAACCTCATGCTGGAGGGGCCGCGCAGTCCGTGACATGACGCCTCAAACCGCGCGGCCACTCAGTGCGGCGTTGAAGTATGCATTTCCATATTTTTGTCCAACCCATGTACACTACTGACCATTAAGATTGCTACACCAAGAAGAAATGCAGATGATAAACCGGTAGTGATTGGACAAATATATTATACTAGAGTTGACATATGATTACATTTTCACGCAATTTAGGTGCATAGATCCTGAGAAATCAACACCCAGAACAACCACCTCTGGCCGTAATAACGGCCTTGATACGCCTGGGCATTGAGTCAAACAGAGCTTGGATGGCGTGTAAAGGTACAGCTGCCCATGCAGCTTCAACACGATACCACAGTTCATCAAGAGTAGTGATTGGCGTATTGTGAAGAGCCAGTTGCTCGGGCACCATTGACCTGACGTTTTCAATTGGTGAGAGATCTGGAGAATGTGCTGGCCAGAGTAGTAGTCGAACATTTTCTGTATCCAGGAAAGCTCTTATAGGACCTACAACATGCGGTCGTGCATTATCCTGTTGAAATGTAGGGTTACACAGGGATCGAATGAAGGGTACAGCCACGGGTCGTTAACAGATCTGAAATGTAACGTCCACTGGGTGATATGCCAGTATGGCGATGGCGAATGCACGCTTCCAATGTGCGTTCACCGCTATGTCGCCGAACACGGATGCGACCATCATGATGCTGTAAACAGAACCTGGATTCATCCGAGAGAATGACGTTTTGCCATTCGTCCACCCAGGTTCGTCGTTGAGTACACCATCGCAGGCGCTCCTGTCTGTGATGCAGCGTCAAGGAAACCGCAGCCATGGTCTCCGAGCTGATAGTCCATGCTGCTGCAAACGTCATCGAACTGTTCGTGCAGATGGCTGTTGCGTTGCAAACGTTCCCATCTGTTGACTCAGGGATGGAGACGTGGCTGCACGATCCGTTACAGCCATGCGGATAAGATGATTGTCATCTCAACTGCTAGTGATACAAGGCCGTTGGGATCCAGCACGGCGTTCCGTATTACCTTTCTGAACCCACGGATTCTATATCCTGCTAACAGTCATTGGATCTCGACCAACGCGAGCGATACGATAAACCGCAATCGCGATAGGCTACAATCCGACCTTTATCAAAGTCGGAAACGTGATGGTACGCATTTCTCCTCCTTACACGAGGCATCACAACAATTTTTCACGAGGCAACGCCGGTCAACTGCTGTTTGTGTATGAGAAATCGGTTGGAAACTTTCTTCATGTCAGCACGTTGTAGGTGTCGCCACCGGCGCCAACCTTGTGTGAATGCTCTAAAAAGCTAATCATTTGCATATCACAGCATTTCCTTCCTGTCGGTTAAATTTCGCGTCTTTAGCAAGTCATCTTCGTTGTGTAGCAATTTTGTATGTCCAGTAGTGTATATTAACGTCTTTATTTGTCTCTGGCATAATCGTAGTAAGTCCTGTTCATATCTGGTGTAATGAATTTTATTACAAACGCAAGTAGCAACACAGAACTGGTGATCCACACGTAACTTACAAGAAAGTAAACATGCACATACCGGTTACTACCAACCAGCACGCACATTTTAATAATGCACTGTACTGGTTGGTACCAGTTTTCTTACAAGCTATGCAGTACCCTGGAGGCGACGGCAGTCAGCAGAGAGATCAGGAACCGCTCGCTCGTGCTTGTACCTCGGGAATTATTCAGCTCCGGCAGGCTGCCTTCCATCTTCAGGCGCTGCAGCCGCTGCGCGTACGGGTCCAGTGGCACCATCACTGAATGCAGCACAGGAAAACATATGGCGTAAGTAACTTGATTCATTGCCGAAGACAGTGAAATTGTACGAACACACACCAACTATATGGGAAGTAGTCATGCTTAAGACGGCGAAAACAACCTAGCTGCAGACTTGTGTCTCGAAGATTGTCTTCGTCCTCCTCTGTCTAATCATCTTTGAATGTGACCCTATTCCCCTAGGATAGATGACTTAGGAGAGAGCTAGGTTGTAAAAGTTTGAGTTTTGGATGTTCGAGATGCAGTCCATCGCGAAAATCACGTCCCCTTTCTGGAAATGCTTGCTATGCTGTGGTTCGTTCATCCAAGAAAAGATGAAAAGTCACTGGGTTCTATGTCGCGTTAATACGGTAGTTGGGGCAAACTTTGGGAGTCCAAAGAAATAGTATAAGTGGATGTGCCCAGAGCAGAATTAGCTGGAGCCTTTTTAATGGAGCGAGAGCACTTCTTTTGGACAGCTTCTGGCGCCGGTTCGTCTCGACAACCTCTCGTAACCTCGTCAGAGGGTATTTGTAAGCTTATCAGCCCAAGATTTAGACATTATGAGCATAATCTGTTGGCATTAACCCATGGCAGTCACAAGAACCATTTAGTATAACATCCATTTTGTTTTTCTGCCTCTTTTTTCCGAAGTCAACTTTATACCAGCAGTATAGCTTAAATACGCCTTTAGCAACAGTAATGAAAGCCTTAATAAGTCCAAACGGGTTTTTCGCTTTATTGCAAAGCATCCTCAACGGTCATTGTAACATTCTAATTTTTTTTCTTTTAGAATTTTGTTAGCTAGAATCATGAACAGTTGCCATGCTCTAACTTACTGCCATAAACAGTATTAATTATTATCGTTTTTTGTTGTGTACGTCATTCTTCCTTTTCTTACACATATGTGCTAGATTTTAGCACGCAGCACTTTTGCTACCACTAAATATATTGAGGTAGTAGTAGGTGTGTGTGAAATCTTATGGGACTTAACTGCTAAGGTCATCAGTCCCTAAGTTTACACACTACTTAACCTAAATTATCCCAAGGACAAACACACACACCTGTGCCCGAGAGAGGACTCGAACCTCCCCCGGAACCAGCGGCACAGTCCATGACTGCAGCGCCTGAGACCGCTCGGATAATCCCACGCGGCGGGTAGTTGTCGGAGCGTATGCTATTGCTTTCTCTCTCTCTCTCTCTGTCTGTCTGTCTGTCTGTCTGTCTGTCTGTGTTTGTTATGGAAGCTAACATGTCTTAACTATTGTGTACCGAGCAAGGTGGTGCACTGGTTAGCACAGTGGACTCGCATTCGGGAGGACGACGGTTCAAACCCGCGACCAGTCATCTTGATTTAGGTTTTCCGTGATTTCCCTAAATCGCTTAAGGTAAATACCGGGATCGTTCCTTTGAAAGAGCACCGCCGAATTCCTTTCCCATCCTTCCGCAATCCGATGGGACCGCTGACCTCGCTGTTTGATACTTCCCTCATATCAGCCAACTACTGTTTGTATCTTATTGCTTTATTCTGTGTTTAGGGATAGTGCCTAGCTTGTGATATTATTTTGTAGTGTCTGCGGTGGTTATTATTTCTCTACAATATTTTTTATTAGTTTATGGTTGCTTCTGTTTATCTGGTTAGTTGTGCGTTTCTTCTCTAGTACTGCGTTTTGGATTTGGAGGTTCTCTTGGGAAGTTCGATGTTTTTTGTTACTGAATCTGACTATTTTCATGCCCTTTTCTATTGCGGCAGTGTGGAGGTTTTCTTGCTAGAGGTGTTCTACTAATGTTGAAAAGGCTGGTGTTATAATACCACGCTCTTTTGTGTTCCTTATACATTATTCTAGAAGTTCTGCTGGTCAGCTACAAATGTAGAGCATCAAAGCTGTTACACCAGTCTTGGTAAATGCCACATTTTTGGTACATGTCAGTACGATCTTCCTTCTTTAGACATTTAGACAACTTGATTATTACGTTGCTCGATGATGTTTGAGTCTACGTCTTTTCGGCGGCGCTTTACTCCTCTTCCTCTGATCATTGTGATACATCCGCGGTGATCTTAATTGGTGTGGCACAGCTACAACATTTCTGCTGCTGCTTTATTCGGTGGGCTGTCTGACTGGGTGTGGGCAGTCGCAAAACTAGGAAGCTACATCCATTGCTACGTTTATAATGAAGTACATAAAGTTCCAAATATTTCCTCGATTACACCTGTTTTCGAGAAGCGTTTGCGATTCCCAGCTCTTCAGAGAGAGATTTATTTTAATTTTTGTTTATTTACTTAAAATGATGGGATTAGCGCCATGGGGCCGACGCTTACAACGGATGAAGGTTTCATACATACAGCCTCTTTTTAAGTCATTGATCCCACCGAGGAAAGTGACGCAGTGGTTAGCACATTGGACTTGCATTTGGGAGGACGGCGATTCAAAGCAGTGTCCGGCCCTCCAGATTTAAGTGTTCCGTGATTTCCCTAAATCGCTTTAGGCATATACCGGGAGGGTCCCTTTGAAAGAGAACGACCGACTTCCTTCCCTAACACGAAGGGAACGATGACCTCGCTGTTTGGCCCCCTCCCAAAAAAAATAAAAAAATAAAATAAAATAAAATAAAATAAATAAATAAATAAATAAAAATGGTTCAAATGGTTCAAATGGCTCTGAGCACTATGGGACTTACCATCTGAGGTCATCAGTCCCCTAAAACATAGAACTACTTAAACCTAAGTAACCTAAGGACATCACACACATCCATGCCCGAGGCAGGATTCGAACCTGTGACCGTAGCAGTCGCGCGGTTCCGGACTGAAGCGTCTAGAACCGCTCGGCCACCCCACCCACAAATCAACCAACAAACCAACTATAGTTCTCTAAGAAACAACAATCTTAATAAGTCGAGTAGTATTAAAATGATCTGAGTGTCTATAGAAAGAACCTGAGTAAATAACACTGAGTATCAACTAATGGAGTTAATATTGATAGTACTTGTACTACTACTACTGCTGCTGCGACTAACAGAAATAGTAAAAATACAATAATAATAATAATAATAATAATAATAATAATGGCAATCATAATAACAGTAATAACAATAATGACAGTAGAAGAAATAAAAATAATTTATAGGTGTACAAGAGGATGTTTTATGATTCAGCGAGTATTGGGGAAAGGAAATTTAAGGAGACTGCACCAGTTAAGAATACTGGGAAGTGAGAAATATCTGGCTGGATAGACGGATATACAAGGGTAACGAGTGCGTACAGGGACAATGGTAGCCACTGTTGTCGCTTCAGTAAATACGTCATTAACTGTCGTCTGAAGCTCGATATGTTATTCAGTTCTCTAGTGTAATACGGGAGGTTACTGCAGAGTCAGGTTCCAGCTACTGAGAAGGACTTCGAGAAAGTGGGTGAATGATGGAAGGGGATTGAAAAGATTTTGCTATAATGGGAACAGGTGTTTCTGCCATGTTGTCCCGACAAGAACGCTGAGGTCGAGGAGCGATATGAGGGACAGCATACGACAGGAGAGAAGACAGATGGTTCGGAAATCTCTGCGCTTGTTTGACACTTAGTTCGTCATCATTTAGACTTGGTCAGTCATATTGGAAGCGTCTGTGGTACCTATACACTGTGTTTTTCGCATTTCCAGCAACTCACCATGGAATGTTGCTGCGTTGTTTCTCTATCAGTACAGAAAACCAATTACCGCAAGATACTGTGCTGCATCACTAAACTGTGGAATTGTATGGTTCCTCTAACGGCATGGGTAGCAGCTAGTATCACTCGGATCTTGCGCAGAAGTGACGACAAAATGACATGTCGCTTGAAATGATCACCCAAGGCGATAGCAGTTGACGCAATAAGCCGCGAGTGATTCTAGCGTCTTCCGTCTGTGCGTGGACTGTCGGAAATCGCGACCGAAAAAGAAATGCAGCGAAATATTTTTGACAAGCAAGAATATAATTTAAGCTGTGCTCTTAGCTTCCTGCCTAACCACAAACTTGAAAATCGCAACATAGTAGAAAAAACGGCCAAATATTTGAGACTAGCTGAGTACGCGGTGTTACCGTACCATGTATTTATTTTAGCCCATCTTCTCCTTGGCCCCTCTCTCTGTCCCTCTGCTACACTTCCTCTCTCTACCCTTCTACTCCTACCTCTCTGTCATTCCATCACCTCCTCTTTGCTTTCTATGTCCACATCCTCTTCTCCCCTCCCTATGTCGATCTCCTCCTCTTCCCTATCTCTGTCCATCTCCTTAATCCCACATAACTCCTGAACTGTGTGTCGTACAGTTATATAATTCTGTACGTACAGTCAGCGGTATTTGTGAATACTGTGTGCTAAATGTGTTGCGAATAGATTTAGCAGCAAAGAAGCTAAAAGGTAATCGTCATGACGTCATGCCTTATGTGACAGTTTTACTGCATGAACACTGGAAACCTATATGGTGACAAAACCTTCTCCCTTTCATTTTGTGAAGTTTGTCAGGGAGAAAAAGTTTCGTAAGGATTTGAAATTATATGTAAACTCTGTTGCAAGGCACTAAGTGCTCTCCTTCTCAGTACTGGATGAATAAAATCTGGCTTTCGCACGTCATGGCTTACACTTTTTTTTCACCCTCACCCCTTTGATAGGCAGGTTGCTCTTTACCCATAGTGACTCTTTCCAGACAGCAAGTGACAAGTGTTCCACGTTTAGTTGAAAGCGGTTCAGTGGTTTCGGAGATGTGCAACATACATACGTATGTACATACATTTTTATGATATGTATGAATATCTTGTTTCTCTGTGGTCCGATTTTGATGAAATATATCATACAGTGCCTGTAGCTACGCATAAGTTACCAGTGAAAACCCCATAAAAATCCGCCGAGTAGTTTTGGAAATTAGTGTGTCCAAATAGACCGACAGACAAGAAAGTTTTAGTAAAACTTTAAATCACGATATTTGTTTTTCCGCAATCCGATTGCGATGACCTTAAGCCTATATGGTGCCCCAGACTAAAGTAACCAGCGGAAACCCCATAAAATTCCGTCGAGTAGTTTTGGAGACTGGCTTGTTCAGAAACAGACAGACAGACATGGCGGCTTTACAGAGTAAAGATTTATGTAGATAAACAAGAACACAAATCTCACTGCTGGTCGTTTCATTCGCAGTAATTTCATCTCTCGTTGTTTAATCAGGCTGAAGTCACAAAATCGAAGCAACTCATTTCTGGGAGAATTACATTTACCGAGTATTGTAGAACACACATCTATTACAAACATGAAAAAGTACTCAAATCTGTTACAAACGCGAAGATGAAAAAAAATATTACCACTTAGGCGAATGTGAACCTACTACCTTTGACTCCGCAGTATCACATCTCTAACCATCAGAAAGAATTAATATAACATTTAACAACATTAGCATTTTCCTCAGTATCTCTTAAGGCTTTTACCGCCGAAATGTCATTAACTAACATTTAATTATAATAAAATCGTACCGACAGTGAGGTGTTGTGATATATCTTCGGTGCACTGTTGCCTTGAAATGATATACAGTCGTAATACGCCAGCTACAATAAAAAATAACAAAGTACAATTAAATCCAATATGGCCTCTACAAAGTTTTCATTCTTCGACTGCTATCGACGTTGGCAGTCGCATCGATTTACATGTCATTTCGACTTCACTTCTTTACAAGATTCGAGTGATACTAGCCTCTTCCAGTGGCGTGTGGGGTGCAGGAATTTAAATGTGTGGCAGAACTGCGGATATGTATTTGAAAGCAAATGAAAATTCACTTACTTAACAAATATTTCTGGGGTGATAATGAAAGCTTTAGCGGCTGCCTCTAGTACAGGTACGACTCTCAGTGCTATGAAGATCGATGGTGCTTGACAGCAGCAGCGACAGTGGCGATCCAGGGAGTAAAAAAGCAGGCCTTTTCTAAAGTCATATGGACCGTAAAAATAGCGCTAGTTTTTCATCTTCGTAATTTTCAAAATGGTCACTATACTTTTTTCTCCCAAGCATGAGTAAACAGAACTGAATTTTGTGAATAATATTTAAAGAATTGCTTCATGGAATCACAAAAGGTTTGTTCAATGAATATTTATTCACAACAATTAGTTTTGGTTCAAATCACAGATTATCACTACGTCGGTTTAAAAAGGGGGCTCTGAGCACTACGGGACTTAACATCTATGGTCATTAGTCCCCTAGAACTTAGAACTACTTAAACCTAACTAACCTAAGGACATCACACAACACCCAGTCATCACGAGGCAGAGAAAATCCCTGACCCCGCCGGGAATCGAACCCGGGAACCCAGGAGCGGGAAGCGAGAACGCTACCGCACGACCACGAGCTGCGGACGTGTCGGTTTAAGAAACATTTCCTGGTACGTGCTATTTTCGCAGTTATAGACTGACGGAGACTGTATGACGTAATAGACGCATCCGTATGTATGTCAAAGATGCTGAAAGTGAAAAATATTGTATATTTGTATTTTAGTTGCGTTCGCAGTCACGCTTGATTTTTGAACAACTAAATTTTCGCCTTTAACTGCGCGGATAATGTACCTGACACGAAGAAACATTCCATATACTTTATGGGTTAATCCTTGACTTGAAGACGGTTGCTTGAGCGAAATTTGTTTCTAGTGAATAAAACTACAGTGCAACATCTATTGGTGCGTTCGTGATACCGTATTTCAGATGCGTTGAAGCTGTGCAGAAATGTCTACAGGAAACGCCATGAATCAAATGACATTAGGTGCAACTTATCCATAAATACTTGCGAAACTAAATATAACTGCAGCTAACTCTCTGGAACCAAGCGAATACAAGCACGCTGTTTCACGCGTGAGTCGCACGGATACGTACTAGCCCGTGTAATAATTAATGACACCCTTTTTGTCAGTTAGTTCCGGTTTGCAATCATTACGATGCCGGTTGCCAGAAAAACTCCCTTCTTAACAGTTTGTTTATGTGGCACGATATACTTCAAAATAACGTTAGAAATATGTTGAACTTCATTATAATACGCAGATTACATTATTCTTCCCATAAGTGCACGTATTGTGTCAACGTTTCTTAAGCAATTAATTTACCACTGAAAAGGTTCCCAAGCAACACAGTATAAAAATGCTGTAATTGAGTGCCTTAGTAAAGGCTCAGAGAGAACTATAGCGGGTAATCAGAAACAGTCTAAAAAGCGTGGAAGGGTGTTTCAGGGCAGGCTGTGCTGAGAAATAATTGTCAAGAAAAAAATTCGATACCTTGCGCCGTTTCCGAGATAATTAGCCTGGAAGTTGGACAATCATGTAGTTGCGCGCGCAAATTCAAGCGGTCCGACAGATACAATTAGTGTCACTTGTCCACATAGCATAGATGATACTGCACGAAACTACTCTGCCTCTGGCTCGGGTGCGACCCTCACTACCGTTCCATTTCTAATTTTTGTTCCGCTCTCTTGTTCGGTTTTAAGAAACCAAACGAAAAATACCTTTGGCGAAACTGTATCTTGCGGGTCGCTTGAATTTGCGCCTGCAACGCGCTGGTTGGCAAAACTACAATGTTAATTAACTCGGAAATGGCGCAACGTATCTATTTTATTTCTTAATTATTTCTCAGCACAGCCTATCCTGAAACACCTTGCATATTCTCAACTGCTCTGACCAACCTTTATATAGGGTCTCCCCGAAGTGAAAAATTTCGATTTTGTGATAATGTCTTATGGGACCAAACTGCTGAGGTCATCGGTCCCTAAACTTACACACGACTTAATCGAACTTAAACTAACTTACGCTAAGGACAACACACACACACACCCATGCCCGACGGAGGACTCGAACCTCCGACGGGGCTTAGCCACGCGGACCAGGACAAGGCGCCTAGACTGCTCGGCTACCCCGCACGGCTCCCCGAAATGATCATTACAACTTTGAGCACACATATTTCAAAAATGGGGATATGTAGAAAGCTGTGGTTTGCAGCATAAATTTCACACACACCTAAAGTTTATTCTACTTCGTTTTTTCTATTACACCACCCTCCTCCCACCAGATGGCGGAGTTTGTGGAATGTTTGACAGATACCAAATCTGACACCCAAGTCTAGCACAACTTCCGAACGCTTTACAGAAGCGCACCACCGACTATCAGACATCGGAACACGAGATTCAAGAAATGTTATGAAAAGGAAGAGTTCTCGAGGTTCGAACACGATTCAAATGGCTCTGAGCACTATGGGACTTAACACCTGAGGTCACCAATCCCATAGAACTTAGAACTACTTAAACCTAACTAACCTAAGGACACCACACACATCCATGCCCGAGGCAGGATTCGAACCTGCGACCGTAGCAGTCGCGCGGTTCCGGACTGAAGCGCCTAGAACCGCTCGGCCACCGTGGCCGGCGGTTCGAACACGAGTGATGCAGATAAGGAACTGGTGAAACACCCATTTATCCGGGGCGCAACTAAATCAATCCGTCAAGTGTGTCGACATTTGCAGCTACCAACAACCACGATGCACGGGCTGCAACGCCAGAGACAGAAGTTTCATACATACAAGGTGCAGCTGCTGCTTGCTCTTCGAGTTGATGACAGGCGAAAGCGCAAAGCGTGTTCAATTGAGATTTTGAGTCGCATCGACGATGACCAAGAAGAAGGTGATAGTCAAGGTCGTAACTTGTCTTAATGTGTCCATCGAGGTAAACTGACACAGCTTGAGGATCTGGGGCTCTGAGAATCCTCACTTTAGCATGGGAACCTGTGTGACAATCCAAAGGCAAAGTATGGTGTGGTCTGGTTCACGACTGTGAGGTGAGAGACGCTTCTTCACTGAAGCGTCAGTAGTATCGAATGTTTATCTGGACATGTTGGCACAGTTTGGATTTCCACAGGCCGAAGAACTGTAACCAGACGTCTGGCTGCAGCAGAATGGTGCCACTCGTCAGTGGGCCTCGATCGACAGGAAGACACTGGACGATACTCATCCAGATGGTTGGACTGGTTAAGGAGAACCCAATTCATACTCCCCACGGTCTCCAGGCATAAACCCTTTACATTGTTTTCTTTGGGGCTATACGAAGGATACTGTCTCCCAGGCCCTGGTGTGGAACGTTCAAGAACAGCGAACTCGCTTCAAGGCAGCAGTTGCACACATTGAGTACATGCTAGATCACGCATGGGAGCAACTGGAACACCGTTTAGATGTCTTAAGTGCTACAGATGGCGCACACATTGAAATGTGTATTAAAACTTTAGGTGTGTATTAACATTATGCCTCGAACCGCATTTTTCTACCTATCACCAGCCGGTATGGCCGAGCGGTTCTAGGCGCTTCAGTCTGCAACCGTGAGACCGCTACAGTCGCAGGTTAGAATCCTGCCTCTGATATGGATGTGTGTGATGTCCTTAGGTTAGTTAGGTTTAGGTAGTTCTAAGTTCTAGGCACTGATGAACTCAGATGTTCAGTCCCATAGTGCTCAGAGCCATTTGAACCATTTTTTACCTATCCCAATTTCTGATATATACTTGATCGAAGTTGTAAAGATCATTTCGGAACACCTGGTACATTAGTTTTTGAGGAAAAAGAAAAAAGAGTACTCTCGTTTTCATAAAGTTGAACCCCAGTTAGACAAATTCCATTGATTAACATAATAAACGAATGGAACTCAAATCGAAAAATGCAAGAAAAAACTTATTACATCCAACAATCGCTAATGATTGGAAGCTGGTGGTAATACATAAGTTACATCAGACCTATAATAGAGAAATATCTTATTATACAGACAATAAGAAAGCACATTAAATCATAGTACTACTTATTACAAAAGTCGCAAAGAACTATTGCATCAACGTTTGTGTTTATGTTTTTAAAAGGCCGATGAAACCTTTGAAAGGGGCGACTAACTGCACTAACTGCAAATGCCATACCAAACGGTTTTATTGACAGATTGGCGTAAATACGCCATAGAAATGTTTCAAGGAAGGACACTGTCAGTCAACAGATATAGTTTTTTTTTTTTAATAACGTTAGTTTTCGCTTTTGGCTGTTACTGTTTTCATTCTTGTGGTGTGCGTACTGTAAGACCTTCGGTACACACACCATCAGATTATTTGACTTATCGCCCTAACGAAGTAGGCGAGTGTCAGCAATATGTCTCGTGGTCTTATCGTGTCGTGTTTACCTTCTGCCGTTAGGTCAGACGATAAAAATGCCACTTGCACGCTTAGAGTAGCAGATTGACGGTGACCAACTTTAAACAGAACTTTATTAATTTTCACACACATTTATTAAAATAATAAAAATCATAAATATTACGTAACTTGATTCTGGATGCTGTTTCCAATTGACAATCTGAAGTTCCTTTGGTCTTGATACTTGACAAAGTGTCTATACATTTCTCTTCATGGCTATGTACAGGAATATGAATACGATAATCTTATTAGGCGCAGACTGAAACTTGACTACAGACTGGTACAGACTGACTGATCGGAGGTCTGTACACTCGTTATAATACTTCGCGCGTTCAGGTATCACTGCGAGAGTGTGATCCGCGAGGAGAAAAGGTTCTACGTTAGCAGCAATCTCATTGGCTGCTTAGATATTAATACGCGGGTCGGCGGAAGCAGAATTTGGTCCGTCTTTATGGCAGCGCCATCTCGTAGTGCAGAGACGGACGAGCGTTGCGCCTGCGCTGTTGTGCTTAGCGGTGTCCGCTCTAGTGGGAAAGTTGTGTACCCGCTGACTACGCGAAACTATGTACACAATAATTCTGCTATTGAAATTTTGTCTTATGAGCCATTGTCAGTCATTTACAAAAAACATTATACAACGTACCAAGAAAAACATAACAGGAGAACAGTAGTAGGCACAAATATTTGATCCTATTAAAATACATATACTTAGAAGATTCGATGTCACATTACGGCGCAAAAACAGGTTAAAAATAACGTACTTGTAGTGGCCGTTTCACGCTCGATAACAGCCGATGACTTTACACTGAGGTGACAAGAGTCATTGGACAGCTATATGCACACACACAGATGGCGGTAGTACCGCACACAAAGGTATAAAAGGTCAGCGCATTGGCGGAGCTGTCATTTGTACTCAGGTGATTCATGTGAAAATGTTTCCGACGTAATTATGGCCGCACGGGGGAATTAACAGAATCTGAACGCGGAATGGTAGTTGGAACTGGACGCAGGGGACATTCAATTTCGGACATCGTTAGGGAACTCAATATTATGTCGTCCACAGTGTCAAGAGTGTGCCGAGAACACCAGTTTCAGGCATTACCTCTCACGGGGTCCTGCACAGTGACCAATGGCGTTCACATCCGAGGTCAGCGGCGTTTATGTGGAGCTGTCAGTGCTAACGGACAATCAACAATGCGTGAAATAACAGCAGAAATCAATGTGGAACGTACGATGAACGTATCCGTTAGGACAGTGAAGCGAAATTTGGCGTTAACGGGCTATGGCTGCAGACGACCGACGCAGGTGCCTTTGCTAACAGCACGACATTGCCTGCAGCGCCTCTCCTAGGCTCGTGACCATATCAGTTGGGCTCTAGACGAATGGAAAGTCTTAGCCGGGTCAGATGATTCCGTATTTCAGTTATTGAGAGCTGATGGTAGGGTTCAAGTGTGGCGCAGACCCCAAGAAGCTGTGGACCCAAATTGTCAACAAGGCTCTGTGCAAGCTGGTGGTGGCTTCATAATAGTGTGCCTGTGTTTACATGGAATGGACTGGATCCCCTGAATGTTCGGCTAGTTGGGCCCATTTGCAGCCATTCATGGACGTCTTGTTCCAAAACAGCTATGGAATTTTTTGGATGACAAAACCCCATACTATCTGGCCAAAACTGTTCGCAAGTGGTTTGAAATTTTTTTTGGACAATTCGAGGGAATGGTTTGGCCACCCAGATCGCCCAACATGAACCCTATCTGTCATTTATGGGACTTAATCGAAAGGTCAGTTCATGAACAAACTCTTGCAACGGCTACACTTTCGCGATTACGGATGCCAACAGAGGCAACCTGGTTCAAATGGCTCTGAGCACTATGGGACTTAACATCTTAGGTCATCAGTCCCCTAGAACTTAGAACTACTTAAACCTAACTAACCTAAGGACATCACACAACACCCAGCCATCACGAGGCAGAGGAAGTCCCTGACCCCGCCGGGAATCGAACCCGGGAACCCGGGCGTGGGAAGCGAGAACGCTACCGCACGACCACGAGAGAGAGGCAACCTGGCTCAACAGTCCTGCAGAGGACTTCCAACGACTTGTTGAATCCACGCTACATCGTACTGCTGCACTACCCTGGGCGTATCACCATCAAGTGCGATACAGCCATACAATGACGCTGTTTCTTTAACTTGTTTCTATGCCGCAGTGGTCGTAGTGATCTAGCGCGTAGAACACTGGAGCCCTGTCCTGGAAGTCGAGGGCGGTGCTGAGAAATTTTTCTAGTTTCCGTCTCTCAAGGGCAGTCGAAGGTCCAGTCAGCCTGCTGGAAAATGAGTAACGCGGCCACGTGGTCTTCCCGAAAGTGGTGATTCTCAACCTTTTGTAAATGCTAAAGGTACCGCGGGTCTTCTGGAAAACCAGTTTTGTACCGTTGATTTTCCGACCAGTGCTGATTTACACCAGTGATTCATCAGCAGTGGATGCGTTGTCACAGTCAGTCAGGAAGTGCCCTCGATGACAGCTTTTGTTTCCATATAGTTTCACAGGCCTAAGCTATATGAGTTCTACATATTGTCAGCAATGAAAATAATTACACCAACGAAAAGGAAGCGTTGGCTTCTCAACGTTGGTCACTGCTGCCAGGTGTACAGAATATGTGATGAGCTTTTGAAGAGGTTTTGTATGAATTCTGAACGGAGAAAGTGGTGAGGCTGTTAAAAATTGCAACAAAGTGCAGAACTGTAGTGCCGCCATTACTTTTCGTCGCTGTTAAGTAACAGAAACCCCCCCCCCCCCCAGCTGTCACAAGTGAACCATGGACACTGGGTGTGGAGTTGACAAAACACAGTTGCATCAGATACTACAATCCTCCCAGCTGCCTTCTGTGGTGTGGGCGAGGGGTCACCACTCACAGTATTGATGATGCAGCAAAAGGTGGACTCACCACAGCAGCAGCAGCAGGCCTGTCACTACACCTAACAGCCACAGCCCTGGTTTGTTGTATGTGGTTAGCAGTTCCTCACCACAAGTGGGCAGCAAACCTGTAAAAATATCTGTCAGTTTCAAAAAAAAAATGGTTCAAATGGCTCTGACCACTATGGGACTTATTATCTGAGATCATTAGTCCCCTAGAATTTAGAACTACTTAAACCTAACTAACCTAAGGACATCACACACATCCATGCCCGAGGCAGGATTCGAACCTGCGACTGTAGCAGTCGCACGGTTCCAGACTAAAAGTGCCTAGAACTGCTCGGCCACACCAGCCAGCACCGTCAATTTCAACAGAGGTATTTGCAGACTGGCAGCACCTACTAAGATGGTAGATCTATGCCAGATGATGGGTCACCATGGTTCTGCAAGTTGCCAGCCACAAGATTTGGGCTCCAGAATTGATGAGCCGTCTTCTGGTACTAAGTCTACACCAATGGTCTTGGCATTTCCCACCTTGTTGGCTGCCTTGGGCTTGGTTCAGCCGCAGCTGGACTTCTACCTTCCGTGGCAGCTGTTCATATCAAGGGAAGTGTAGCCACCCTATTGCCTTTATCTGTGTCAGTAATCCTGCCCCAAGAAGCATGAGAAAGACAGGGCAAAGTGAGTGTCACAGCACACGACACTGCATTTTTTGCGAGTGGCAGTAGCTGTCTCTAGCATGGAATGAATAACTATTCAGACGAGTTTAATAATTCTTAACTGCTATTTTAACTGCATGGAAGCTCGATGGCACATCACAAAGTTAAGACCTTTAGTGAGTATCTCTTCACTGATTTACTGATTTCCTGTTGGCCCCACAAGGAGCCAAGCATTCGGGAAGTATGGCAGACAAGGCGACTAGTGTGACATCATAAAGTTCGTTACACTACTGTGGAATGACTCTACGAGTGATGTAACTTATTTTCCTTGAGCTATCCTCAGTCGTGTCCTAATATCAAGCCTTGCCTCAACTCAGCTTTGCCACTGTAGGACTCTACAAAATCGTGGTTGAACAGCAACATTCTTGCCACCTGGCGAAACGGATGCTCATATTAAGAAAACGAATGCATAATTGCAGGACAAGAATCCACTAATTTCACCTTAGATAAAACAGATGCTCTGAAATACCAAGATCCACCGATTTGATATGATTCAATGCTTGTATCGCTAACATTTTCATAAGTATCTGCTAGTATTAAATCATCAGATGAACAGCAACATTCTTGCCACCTGGCGAAACGGATGCTCATATTAAGAAAACGAATGCATAATTGCAGGAAAAGAATCCACTAATTTCACCTTAGATAAAACAGATGCTCTGAAATACCAAGATCCGCCGATTTGATATGATTCAATGCTTTATCTCTAACATTTTCATAAGTATCTGCTAGTATTAAATCATCAGATTTATTATTTAATTTTGTGTATTCATCTAATTTTGGGTATTCATTTAAATTTTTAATATTAATTTTTTTCAAAATTGCTTTTGCACATCGATAGTGCTTGGCTTTTGAATCAAATTTATTAAGTCTCCAACAAAAATTTTTTTGTTTCTTTTAATTTTTCTTCACAGGTCATATATAAAGGATAAACACTTTTTCAATCATTAAAATTAATTGATCACCCTCAATATATTTTGCTGTTTCTCTGAATTGTTCTTCTGTAAGATTAGAAAATAATTTATCAGTACTTGAAGCCATAAATTCAAATTTATCGAAAAGTGTTATTGTTAGAGTACATCTTCAACTGTTTCACTAAACAAAACATATTTTGTTCATTATTTGGAATATCATTAATATTTTCACTATCTATTGCTAATTCTTTGATAAACAAATGAATACTGTAAATTGCTAAATTATAATTATGAACTGGAATAAAATTAGGATTTTGATAATCAAGTTTACAGTATTTGTGAGCATTTCCTCGATATTATCCTGTTAAATGACAATGATCTCTTACTTTTTCTCCTTTAGTAAATTACTTTTCAAAAATAAAGCAAGATTTCAATTTTTTAAATTTATTTTAATCTTCATTTGTCATTATCAGTGGTAAATTGGATCATATATTTCAACAATTTCTCTAGATTCTTGTTTTAACAACAACAAATTTTTTGGCTGAATCTTTGCCAGCATATATAATAGGAGTTTTATAATCACCATTAGAATATTTAACATAATCACTAAATTAAAATGCAATATGTTTTTGTTATTTACTAATATAAGCTTTCTCAGGATTTTGTTGAGAAGTGTTAACATCTTTTAAAAGACATTCGAAATCTATATAACTTTTAAAAGATAACTGTAATGAATTATTATTATTTTCAAATATAATTTTTCTTACGTTTCATGGGCATTTTTACTTTTACTCTTTAAGTTCTTTACAATTGTTTTCATTGTTGTTCAATTTTTCTCCAGAATAAAAATATCTTCAACATCTATCTAATGTTAAAGTTTTGTTTTGTTTGTTTTTTGTGATTTAATTAATCTAGAAAACCTTTTATATAAAATTACTTATTTTTTTGCCAGTTAAAAGAAGATTAACATGTTTCTTTTCTTTATTTTTTGTATAATAAAGAGAATATACAATAAATTTTTCTTTGTAAGTGTAAACAATAATTGAAATATTTGTCTTACTTTCAGAAAAACTCATTTCCCCTTTACAAAAAGTTTTATCTACGCTCCTGGAAATTGAAATAAGAACACCATGAATTCATTGTCCCAGGAAGGGGAAACTTTATTGACACATTCCTGGGGTCAGATACATCACATGATCACACTGACAGAACCACAGGCACATAGACACAGGCAACAGAGCATGCACAATGTCGGTACTAGTACAGTGTATATCCACCTTTCGCAGCAATGCAGGCTGCTATTCTCCCATGGAAACGATCGTATAGATGCTGGATGTAGTCCTGTGGAACAGCTTCCCATGCCAATTCCACCTGGCGCATCAGTTGGACCAGTGTTCGTGCTGGACATGCAGACCGCGTGAGACGACGCTTCATCCAGTCCCAAACATGCTCAATGGGGGACAGATCCGGAGATCTTGCTGGCCAGGGTAGTTGACTTACACCTTCTAGAGCACGTTGGGTGGCACGGGATACATGCGGACGTGCATTGTCCTGTTGGAACAGCAAGTTCCCTTGCCGGTCTAGGAATGGTAGAACGATGGGTTCGATGACGGTTTGGATGTACCGTGCACTATTCAGTGTCCCCTCGACGATCACCAGAGGCGTACGGACAGTGTAGGAGATCGCTCCCCACACCACGATGCCGGGTGTTGGCCCTGTGTGCCTCGGTCGTATGCAGTCCTGATTGTAGCGCTCACCTGCACGGCGCCAAACATGCATACGACCATCATTGGCACCAAGGCAGAAGCGACTCTCATCGCTGAAGACGACACGTCTCCATTCGTCCCTCCATTCACCCCTGTCGGGACACCACTGGAGGCGGGCTGCACGATGTTGGGGCGTGAGCGGAAGACGGCCTAACGGTGTGCGGGACCGTAGCCCAGCTTCATGGAGACGGTTGCGAATGGTCCTCACCGATACCCCAGGAGCAACAGTGTCCCTAATTTGCTGGGAAGTGGCGGTGCGGTCCCCTACGGCACTGCGTAGGATCCTACGGTCTTGGCGTGCATCCGTGCGTCGCTGCGGTCCGGTCCCAGGTCGACTGGCACGTGCACCTTCCGCCGACCACTAGCGACAACATCGATGTACTGTGGAGACCTCACGCCCCACGTGTTGAGCAATTCGGCGGTACTTCCACCCGGCCTCCCGCATGCCCACTATACGCTCTCGCTCAAAGTTCGTCAACTGCACATACGGTTCACGTCCACGCTGTCGCGGCATGCTACCAGTGTTAAAGACTGCGATGGAGCTCCGTATGCCACGGCAAACTGGCTGACACTGACGGCGGCGGTACACAAATGCTGCGCAGCTAGCGCCATTCGACGGCCAACACCGCGGTTCCTGGTGTGTCCGCTATGCCATGCGTGTGATCATTGCTTGTACAGCCCTCTCGCAGTGTCCGGAGCGAGTATGGTGGGTCTGACACACAGGTGTCAATGTGTTCTTTTTTCCATTTTCAGGAGTGTAGTTGTAATCCAGGATTTTATACTTACTAACTTTTTCTCCGTCACAAACTACTTGCTAAAAGGCTGACTTCATTGAACAAAGAAAATACTTTTGATCTGTATTTTTTACATTAATTACAGGTCCTTCGTTTTTAATTTTTTTGGAAATTGAAGAATGAGAAACAACCAGAAAATGGATTGTTTCTATTAACACTTACTTATTAACTATTTATACAAAACAAAGACAATCTATATTTTTTCTTAGCATTTCTTCCTTTGCAGTTAATGATTCATCTATTGTTTTGGAGAACAACCTTCTACATCAGTTGTCCTTAATAAAACTTCATTGCTTGTTTAAAATTAAATTCTTCCATGTCATTATGTCTTCAAAAGTTACAATAAATTACATGTTAGCTTTAATCACTCTTTTTGTATTAAAATATTTTTAAATTTAGTGATTACTTCTTCTTTAATTTGATTACAAAATTCTTGTGGTTCAACAATATTATCGTTATTATTAATTTCATAAGCTATTATTCTCAATTTAAAAGCAGAAGCTTTTCTATTAATTCGTTTAGGTGATTTAAAAAATCATCATCATCAAAAAAATTAGAACCTGAAAAATTTTATTTCCTGGTGTTTACTTACTAGAGGTTTTGAAAATAATTCTCATTGTCAGTGAATTTTAATATTACCTGCAGATCTATTGATAAGATCGATTAATTTTTGTATATTACATTTAAAGTAATTTTTTTAATATTTCGATTTACTGATTTGATAACATGCTGCTGAAGAATTTTTATTCCATTTGTCATCATTATATGCCCAGATATTTCGATAAGAGAGTTTAAGAGTTGTTTATTAAGTATAGAATGATTGTTTAAATTGTTGTTTCACAAATTTCATGAAGTTACTTTGAGCTCTATTTATTTCAATCGTTATCGTTATTATTAATATTGGAAAATGGATTTAGAATAACATCGATTAATTTTTCTTTATTAAGTCTAGAATTTTTTAAATTTTTTTGTTTTGCAAATTGCTCAAATTTCTTTTACATTTTTATATCTTAGTTATCTCTTCTCCATTTCTTTCATATTAAAATAATCCCCTAGATCTTGTCTGGTTACATCTGTATACATTTTTCCTGTACAATAATTTTCTAAATCAACAGGCTACAAATTTCTTTACAATAATTTTCTAAGTTTTGAAATAGCTTAGCTTTGGAGTACATTTTTGTTTTGCTTTTATGTACATATGAAAAATTTAGATTTAAAAAATAAAAAAATTATGACTGGAACCAGCCTTTAAATTTTTAAATTAAAATTTGAATCGATGGAATAGATTGATGTTTGGCAGAACTTATTTATTAAGAGAAAAATATATTAAATTATTGTTTTTCAAATAAATGAAAATTTCGTTCATGACTACAGGTAAATTTTTAAATGGGGGAAACAACAAAACTCTAATCTTAGTCCTAAATCTGAGAATTTAAAAAAAACTCTTTGCCTCAGAAACCCCATACATATGTTGCAAGGATGTAAGGATTTGCAGTGGGGAAGGCTAATGGTCGATTCAGTTTATTGGGAAAGAGTGGTTCATCTGCACAGAGGACTGCACATGGGACACTAGTGTGACTCATTCTTGAGTACTGCTTGAGTGTGTGGGATCTGCACCACATTGCGTTAAAGGACGACAATGAAGCAATTCATAGACGGGCTGCTAGATTTGTTACTGATAGATTTGAAGAACAAGACGGTATTATTTTTATTTTATCTACATGTCAATTTCCATAGGACCAAATAGAGCTGCAAAACTCCAAGGTCATGGAATGTCACAATACACAAGATTACAATATAAAAGTAATAACAGATAAAATAAAATGTTTATGAACCCAGAAAAAGTCAAATCATAAGTTTATGTAAAAGCAATCAACAGTGTAACACAGGAATCACCTTAATTTTTCAAGTTACTCCCCAACAGAATAGAAGGAGTGACCAAGGGGGAAACTCTTCAATTTCGATTTGAAATAGCATTCATTACTGCTAAGATTTTTTAATTCTTGTGGTAGTTCATTGAAAATGGATGCAGCAGTATACTGCATATCTTTCTCCACGAGACTTAAGGAAGTCTGATCTAAATGCAGATTGGCGTTTCTGCCCAGTATTAACTGAGGGAAAGTTGCTTATTTTGGGAAATAATCTGATATCATTAACAAGAAAAGTCAGTAAGGAATATATAAATTGAACACCTAGAAATTTGAACTGTTCAGTTTCACTAATCATATGCCCATTCTGTGATGTTAAAATATCAGGTTTTGTTGAGTTGTGTGTTAGAAACTGTAAAAACTGATATGTAGATGGTATCTGTACAGATATCATTGGTGGTCTTGCTGCTCTCAAAGAATGAAGTTATAATTAAATGTAGACCTTTCGCTGCTTACAGGCATTGACAAATATCAACAGGGACAGTCTTCTGTGAGTCAGCATTAGTTTATTTTATACATGAGCTTATGTCATGAACCGCACTATTTGAGACCAAGCCAATGTTGCACCAAGCTAGTGTCATCAGCAAACAGAAATATTTTAGAGTTAACTGTAATACTACAGGGCATATCATTTATGTAAATAAGGAACAGGAGTCGCCCCAACACTGATCCCTGAGGCGCGCCCCCCCCCCCCCCCCATTTGACTGTACCCCACTCAGACCCCACATCGCATCTATTCTAAACTCTGAATAATGACCTTTTGCTGTCTGTTGTTCAGCTAAGAGGTGAACCAGTTGTGAGCTACTCTCCATATTCCGTAAAGGTCTAACTTCAGGAGGAATATTTTGTGATCAACAAAATCCAATGGCTTAGTTAAATAAAAAAAATATGCCTAGTGTTCGAAACCTGTCGTTTAACCCACCCAGTACCTACCAGAGAAAAGAGAAGATTGCATTTTCAGTTGTTTAACGACTTCTAAAGCCAAACTGTACTTTTGATAGCAAATTATGTGATATGAGGTGATCAATTATCCTTACATACACCGACTTCCCAATACCCTTAGCAAACACTGATGGCATAGAAATAGGTCTAAAATTGTCTGTGTTATCCATTTCTCCCTTTTTATAAAGTGGCTTTACTATTGACTACTTCAATCTTTCAGGAAACTGACCATCCCTAAGGAAAAAATTACAAATATGGCTAAGTACAGGGCTAACATGCACAACACTTTAATATTCTACTTGGCACTCCATCAAACCATGAGAGTCCTTAGTCTTCAGTAATTTAATTATTGACTCAATTTCAGCCTTGTCTGTATCACAGAGTATTTCAGGCATCAATCTCAGCAAGGCATTTGCCAAGAGGGTTATATGATTCCCTTTAGAAACTAAATTTTTATTTAATTCACCAGCAATGCTCAGAAAATGATTGTTAAATACTATACATATATGCTATTTACCAGAAACAGAAATATTTTTACTACAAACTGACTTTATATCGTCGACCTTGTGCTGCTGACCAGACACTTCTTTCGCAAGTGACCATATGGTTTTAATTTTATCCTGTGAATTATCTATTCTGTTTGCACACCACATACTCTTTACCTTCCTAATAACATTTTTAAGCACTTTACAATACTGTTTGTAATGGGCAACTGTAGTTTTATTGTGCCCACTTCGAACATTTTGATATAACTCTCACTTTGTTCTAGATGATATCCTTATCCCACTAGTCTGCCACCCCAGCTCCCTTTTCTGCTAGTAC
The DNA here is from genome assembly GCF_023897955.1 of Schistocerca gregaria. Lineage (NCBI taxonomy): Eukaryota > Metazoa > Arthropoda > Insecta > Orthoptera > Acrididae > Schistocerca > Schistocerca gregaria. The sequence goes on from NC_064923.1 coordinate 289,887,274, forward strand.
CCCGTTTAGAACGTTGTAATGGAAAGCAACTCTCAAAGAGCATGAGAAATGTGTTACAGAAAGCATTATATTTGTAACCTATGTTATCGACACTATAAACATCCTGCCGCTTTTCTTCCTTGACGAGTTTTATAAAATTCTCTATTGCCACTGGATTATCTTTCCTACACAGTTTGCTATTATATGTGACATTTGTGTTAGTACAAAAGCCTTTTAGTGTTAAAATTTGTGCAATGGCATTGACCCTTTCACCAACAGAATGTCCATCCAGTAGTGAAGAGTGAGTAACAATATTTTCTATGGCGTGCTATTGTTCCCCTGCACCCTAGTTGGAAAAAACACAGTCTGTATCAGCTCATATGAATTTAGAAGATCTACCACCATCCTTTATCTTGCACAATCATATACAAAATTAATATTGAAGTCACTATGTATAACTAATATCTGGTACTTCCTTTCATGTGAATCAAGAACTCTCTCTAGCTTGAGGAGAAATACTCTGAAGTCAGAGCTACGGGACGTATAATAAACAGAAGTTAGAAGTTTAGTTTCAGTAAATTCAACTCCCCCTGCACAACATTCAAATAACTGTTCAGTGCAGTGCTGTGATACGTCTATGGACTCAACCTGAATTCTGTTTTTTACATACATGGTCACTCCGCCACCCTGCAAGGAACTCTTTGAAAAACATCCAGCTAATCTGTATCCTGATAAAGGAGGCCTCTAAATTGTCAGATTATTTAAGTGGTGCTCCGATATACCAATAATTTCAGAGTTAACATCTATAAGCAGTTCACTAACTTTATCTGTAATACCTCTGATATTTTGATGAAAATGTGCTAATTTATACTCTACTTGAAAACATGACGTCCTCTGAAGGAGATTCGTTAGTTAGAAGGACTTCTTTTAAGCACATATACCTATCAGATGCATTCAATCTAAAAAAGGTGCATCCCTATCACCAATTACTACAGATATTTTTCCATGAGTGATCCCACCACCTCCCACTACACTGTCACCTACAAGCTTTGCGAGCCTCCCCTTCCCGTATCTATTCAGGTGCGGGCCATGAAAATGGGAATCACTGCAGAAAAGGTTATGGTATTTTTGAGTAACACTATTGAGAAAATTTAGAGAACTGGCATTTGACGCTGACTGCAGAACAATTCTACTGCCGTCAATATACATTTCGCATAACGACCACGAAGATAAGATATGAGAAATTAGGGGTCATGTAGAGGTTTATAAATAGTCGTTCTTCCCTCCTGTATTTGCGTGTGGGAGGGGAAAGAAAATGACTAGTAGTCACAGTACAACAGCTTGTGGAGTATGTACATATATGTAGAAGTGGAAAGGTTTGTGTGGTCACACGACGCTGAGAGCAATCCCACTGGTGGCATAGTCACTGACTGGGTCTCTCAAGCTGGAGAATGTCACCAGATGTACCAGACAGAGTGCGCCCCACAACTTCCCGGCTCTCCCACGTCCCATGCTGTCCGCCTTAACCTTTTGTCCGACAACCTAATGTGGCAGAAAGCACAGTAAGCTTCAGTTTAGTGCTCGGAAACAGGACATCAGCTTTGCAACCCGCTCGTGCAGACTAGTCGTCTACAAACATCTAGACAGAGGAGAGGTTTATGTACTCATGCGATGCTGAGAGCTACATTGGCGATGGCACAATCACTAAGCAAGACCTCACAAGCTGGACAGGTGTCAGCAGATGAAACACACAGTGTGTGTTCCCACAACGCCCCATCATTTTCGTGTCACATACGTGCACCTGGACCGCTCGTACCACAGGGCAATGTGACAGCCAATTGACTTGGATGATCGTCCGGTGATCAGATGCGTGGGCGAATAGCTCTCTTACTTCTGCACATGTCACGCTACACTTTGCGAGGGATCCCACAGTGTACGTCGTAGTACTGTTATTATTTTTAAAAATATTGGGAATCCGATACATCATTACCGGCCCTCGATACAATGAAGGGAAAAAAAATATCGACGTATCGGTCTATAAAAATATCTCTACATACACTGCCGGTTTTAGATCTTTATACTTAAGTATTGATATAGTATTAGATTATCCGTACGTCAACAAGCTACCTGTCTGCTTATCCTCCTTACAGCAAGAATTATCACTTGGCTTACAATGGTAACTGTACGTAAGTGGCTCAATAAAAGTTGACCGGCTGTTTCGTCGTTCGATTTCGTCACATGTCGGGTTTGTCTGAAACACTTCATGCCGACTTCCCTGCCTTTTCAATTCTGAAAACGCCAGCGATCTAGCGGTTTTAGGGTCAAAATTGCATGGGTGAAGCTAACAGTTGCAATATCTGTTGGTAACACTGTGTCGATTACATCAGCGTTTCCCCTCACACGTCTTCGCCCACATCTTGTCATTCAGATTATGGTCATCTTGTTCGGCAACTGGTTTTGAAGAATGCTGATGTGAAGAAATAGCACACTAGTTGCGCTGAAAATTGTTTTTTAACGCAACTGGTGTTCTATTTCTCCACAACAGGAATCTCGTTATTCAATTCATACCGCCCCCCGCCCCCCTCCAGTGCAATCAGATTTCTTCATTGGGTCAAAGAGAAAGACTGGATGCGATGAAAGCTGAATAAGCAGTAAGACTCCCTCACACAATAAAAGTAAAATTATGCTCTACTACAACTTCATAAGAACAATTTCATATATTTATCTGAAAACAGTGAAAAATACTGGCATTTGATATTGTCATTTCGATATCGATATACTAATGTATCAGGGAAGAAAATATAGTATTGTATGTTAACCAGGGACCTAGAAACGACTTAGAGGCTCCGTTCCCGCCGCAGCCGCAGTGGTCCACAACCCCACGACGACTACCGCAGTCCACTTCACCACTCCGCCGCCCCACACCGAACCCAGGGTTATTGTGCGGTTCGGCCCCCCGGTGGACCCCCCCCCCCCCCCCCTCAGGGAACGTCTCACACCAGACGAGTGTAACCCCTATGTTTGCGTGGTAGAGTAATGGTGGTGTACGCGTACGTAGAGAACTTGTTATCGCAGCAATCGTCGACATAGTGTAGCTGAGGTGGAATAAGGGGAACCAGCCCGCATTCGCTGTGTCAGATGGAAAACCGCCTAAAAACCATCCACAGACTGGCCGGCTCACCGGACCTCGACACAAATCCGCCGTGCGGATTCGTGCCGGGGACCAGGCGCTCCTTCCCGCACGGCCAAGAGGGCGGGCCAATGAATATATTGTCTACATATATCGATATCTTTGTAAACAGGTGTCGATGTGTCGACATTTTATCAGTGGCCATAGTATGAGGTTACTAGGTAATGCCGTTATACTAGATGCTGCAGTGCGCCTGAGCAGAGTAGAAGGAACGCACCCGGTCTGCCGTTGATCCGCTCCAGCTGCCTGTTGGCGTAGGCGATGGCGCGCTCCACCCACTCCTGGAGCGGGCCGATGCTCCGGTAGTCGGCGGAGGAGCCGCGGCAGGAGAGGCCCGGCCTGTTCTTGCCCGCAGACACGCCCACCAGCACCAGCTGGGCCGGCTCGTTCTCTGCGACACCGTGACAGCCGCACGCGTCCAGATCAGTACCCTTAATCATCTACTTAACTTCTAAATCCTTGTTTTACGACTAATTAATAGTGTATTAAGTTTGTGCACAAATTCTTAATCTTTTTGTTTTGCACCTTGTTATTCACGTTGCTATAGGTTTATTCACCAATTGTCATTTTTTATCTGTAGTCTATTGTTTCTGTCTGTCGTTACACATTGTCGATTTTTCATTTAGAGAGAGTGAGTGGAGCTGTGGACGCTATAAAATTGGGTAGAAAGTGGAGAAATAGGAGCATTTCCGACTTATTCTTCTGCTTGAGTTAAACAGAGGGCTGACAGCAGCGGAGGTAGCCAGAAACATTTGTGCTGTGTATGGGGATAATGGCATTGGACAGAGCACGACAAGGTAATGGTTTTCTCGTTTTAAGGAATACGATGGTGACTCTCCACGCTCAGGAAGACCTCCGAGGTTTGATGAAGATTTTTTAAACGCATTAATCCACAATGATCTCTGTGGTGTCACCGCCAGACACCACACTTGCTAGGTTGTAGCCTTTAAATCGTTCGCGGTCCGTTAGTATACCTCTGACCCGCGTGTCGCCACCATCAGAGATTGCAGACCGAGCGCCGCCACACGGCAGGTCTAGTCTAGAGAGACTCCCTAGCACTCGCCCAGTTGTACAGCCGACTTTGCTAGCGATGGTTCACTCTCTACTTACGCTCTCATTTGCAGAGACGACAGTTTAACATAGCCTTCAGCTACGCCATTTGCTACGACCTAGCAAGACGCCATATTCAGTTACTAGAATGTATTCTGAACAGATAATATTGTGAATCATGTACCGTCAAAAGCGACGTTCATCATTAATGGATTAAAGTTAAGTATCAAACTAATTACATCCGCTTTCTTAATCCTCATTCCTTCTCTCGTTCCAGAACTCACGTCAGTATAGTTCTTCCCTCCTCACGCCAGCCTGCGTGAGCTAAAACGCGTGCATTTCGGCCTCCACTAGTAACACGGTGTTGGCTCTTCGGCCAACACAACAATCTCCACGTCAGTGTACTCGTAAAGTGGCAAATGTGATGAAGTGTGACCATTCCACGATAGTGCAACACTTGCACTCAGTGTTGACGGTTCAACAATTCAGTGTGGGGGTACTGCCTCTTCTAAGCCAAAATCACAAAAATCTGTGGGCTGCCGTATGTGCAACTGTCCCTTGGTCGTCATCAGTTAGCTCGTGAACACAACACCGACCATTTCTATCCTCTATCGTTGCTGCTGACGAGAAATAGTGTCTTTATGCTAACATACGGGAATGAAAGCAATGCTTGAGCCCAAACAAAGCAGCAACTCCGTGTACAAAGGCCTGCGCGCATCCACACATCTGGTGGAACAGCGACGGTGTAGTGGACTATGAACTGCCTTCCGAAGGTGTAACCATCACTGCTGACCATTTACTGTCAATAACTGAGATGTTAAGCAGACGCAGTCCAAGAACAACGACCGCAAAGGCTGTGTGAAGTGATGCTACTCCACGAAAACGTCCGCCCACATTTTGATAGACCGACAAAAATATCAAACAGGAGTTCAGCTGCGAACTCATTCCGCACCCACCTAATTCGCCTGATCTTGTGCCCACAGCTTTTCTCCTTTTCTGCTCTCTATCGAACAAGCTTCAGCGAACTTCCTTTCTGGATGAAAATGCACTCCGAACATGACTCGACAGGCTTTTCGTCTCAAAACCGTAGAGGAGCAGAGGAATCGATAAGTTTCTCCAGCGTTGGTAGACTATTGTAAATAGAGTAGCACAGCATGCTATTGACTACCAAAGTCTCTGTTATGCGTATCTATTGTGTTTATTAAATCTTACGAAGAAACGCTAAGAACTCATGCACCAACCCAATATTATCTATTTTATATATCGCTTGAGCCTTGTTCCGCAGATACGTAGGGTCAGCCATCGTTAATCGGATTTGGCAAGTTTATGTTTAAGTGGTGGCCGGATGCCCTTCTTGCCGCCACCGGGTACCCCCAGGTATGGAATTAGTGTACACCGTTTGCGTCAATTGTAACCCATGGAATAGTGCGAAAGTCTTCAGATGTCTGCGAACCATGTAACTGAGGCGAAACATGGGGACCACCCGGTATTCACCTAGTGGGATGTTGAAAATAGCCTAAAAACCACATCCAGGCTGGCCGGCACATCGGCCCTCGTCGCTAATCCGCTGGGCAGATTCGATCGATGGCCGGCGCGCCTACCTAAGCCCAGGTAGCAGCGCGTTAGCGCTCTCGGCTACCCTGGCAGGTGCACCAACCCAGTACTAATAATGCCAATACTACCACTACTAATAATACTGTACGTTTAGTTTGTAATACACTGCCTAACGAAAAAGTTACGCACCCAGAGAGTGACGAGGGAAACTAAATGAAACTCCACGTTTTGAGTGGGCATGAGACGTCATTTCAGTGATTACAAAATTGAGTCACATTTACAATGAACATCCTGCATCATTAGCCCACTCATCTTTATGATCTTATACTCCCTTATGATTGCTGACCTGCGTCCCTGCACCAATTCAGTTGGAAGTGGTGCCATAAAGACTTTGTATTGTCGCCTGAGCCAATCTGGCCCACACGTGATAACTGATCCTTGAGAGCCTGGATGTCAGCACTGGGATGAATTGGTCCCACACATGTTCCCTTGGAGACAGATCTGGGAATCCTGCTACTCACTGGAATTCTTCAACATCACACGTAGAGTTGATGGCATTCGTGCCATGTGTGGACCAGCATTGTCCTGTTGAAAAACGGCACCATTGTAGTATGAGAGGCAGCCCGTGAAGATGAGTGATGTCCGTGGATAGCATTCTACTGTCAGACTTCCCTCAATCACTACCACTACCTGTGGTCATACCCGATGGCTCCCAGCACCATAAAGCCAGAACTGGACCTCTCTCCAAGATGCCGCCATACTCTCTTCCGATGGTCTTCTGGGATAGTTCAAATAGCTCTAAGCACTATGGGACTTAACATCTGAGGATCAAAATGGTTCAAATGGCTTTGAGCACTATGGGACCTAACATCTGAAGTCATCAGTCTCCTAGAACTTAGAACTACTTAAACCTAAGTAACCTAAGGATATCACACACATCCATGCCCGAGGCAGGAGTCGAACCTGCGACCGTAGCGGTCGTGCGGTACCAGACTGAAGCGCCTAGAACCGATCGGCCATACCGGCCGGCAACATCTGAGGTCATCAGTCCCCTAGACTTAGAACTACTTAAACCTAACTAACCTAAGGACATCACATACATCCATGCCCGAGGCAGGATTCGAACCTGCGACCGTAGCAGCCGCGTGGTTCCGGACTGAAGCGCCTAGAACCGCTCGACATCTAGGATAGTGCAGAATAGCGATTCATTGCTGAACACAATGCAACGCCAGTCGTCAACAGTCCATGGTTCCCACTCGTGTAACCACTAAAAAAGCAGCCATTAGTGTTTGGCCACTGTTCTCTGACCAATGGCGCAGTGTGACGCAGAATTTTGCTGTAGTCTGTTATTTGTCCTCGGATGGCTGGCGCAGATTTTATGCAGTTATGATGCAGTTGGTGCACAATGCATGGTCGACTATGATCGTCATGACGAGTATGCTTCCCTTAGCGTTCTCACACAGTCCAACATCGGGACACTATCATATCTAAATGCCCTACAAATATTTCGCAATTCGACGACCACCTAGCCGAATAGTGACCCACAATGAGCTTCTTTCCAAACTCTATCAGGTATTGATAATGCTGTCTCCCACGAGTATGCGTCAACTCTGTGTCTTTCGCTGTGATTTCTCCACATCTGGCACTGTTCACTCCCCTTAAATACACTACCAGGCTTGGTGAAACTTATAACACTAACTCACTCTGGTGGCCGTTCTACCTCTCACAGAAAATACTCTAATCATTTCATACCTGCCGGTGCTGTGTACACATTCGAAGTTACATTACATCCTTCCATATCGTCTAGGTGCTTCATTTCCTTGTCGGGCAGCGTATTTTTTAAATAACTTGAAAGCGTAAATAATCGCTCTGTGAAAGAGACAATGGATCTGTGAATGAAAGTGAACTGGCAGTATGCAACAATATGGGGACATATGCTACCGAGAGGCTGTTAGACAGAACTATCAGAAATAGTAATTAATATTTGAAGCACGAGTGAGGCTTCTATCGCAGAACTTTATATTCAGTGATCGTAATTAAAATTAATCAAACAAACCTTATAAAATGAAAATGTTTTATCAATACATTTATTTTTATTGTGTTGTAAGACTTTTACCAGAGGTAGTCATTAATTCCTCGAAAAAACAAAAGGTTACGTAATGAATATTTGTCTGTTTGCGACTACGTGTTTGATGTTCTGGTACAGACTGAAATTCCTATGTCACAGTTCTGTATCACTCTGCCAGAAGAGATAAGAGAAGCTGGAGCAGCCCACTGACAAAGTGGAGTATCACGCATTGATTCGTTTTCTGCGTGTGAAGAGGAATAGCGTTGCAACGATCCACACTGTGTTGGGGAAAGAGTATGGCAACAACACACAATCATAAGGTGGCGCATAAGCTTCCAGCGTGGACTGGTGTGATTGAATGACGAAGACCAAAGAGCCAGGCTCTAGAGCTTAAAGATCGTCATCTTACAACGGAAGCGATAGAGAAAAAAGTGAAAATTAGTCATGCGCCAGTTTTCAACATCTTTTACGATATTATCGACACGACAAAGATCGCTGCCTCTGCTTTTCATTCACAGTCCAGAAACAAGCCGAAGCGGGGCAGCAGCGGAAATATTGCAGCTTTGTCAGGTCAATACAGACGACTTCTTTAACCACCTAATCACTTAACGACCGTAGTCGAATGGCAGAGAAGGCATTGGAAACGTGTTGATTCACCGCCCACGAAAAAGCGAAGACCCAATCATCATTGGTCAATATGATGCTGAGTGTTTTTCGGGACTCTAATGGTGTGGTGCCAACACATCATGCTTATCAGGGGCAAAATGTCACCCGATCTGAACAAGGGTGTATTTTTGCTCCACGATGGACCACCAGTTCACACTGCATATGACGAAGCCACAAACAATACTTCTTCGGTCTATCAAATTTCGCCTCACCCCTGTACTCTTCTGACGCAGCAGCCAGTGATTTCTTTCTATTTTCTCTAACAAAGAAACCATTGCATGATAGACAATTCTAGAAGCAGAGAAGATGTGTTTTTAGAATTTCCTAAACAACCCAAATCAGATCACTATAATCGAGGTCCCAATCAAGTCAACAGTCATCGACCAAATGCGTCGCATTAGAGGCTGAATATGAGGAAAAGGAATAATACTACGTTTCGTGGTCGAAATTTGATTTTTTCGATGCGATAATTAAATCTTTATGAGAGCCCGTCATACAGGTTTTTATACAGGACTGTGTCGATCTAAAGTCTTATGCACTGCACATCTCAGATTGCACTACCAGTGCAGCGCACTTAGCTGTATGGTGTCGACAGAGGTTGTCTGGCTTCACTCGTCTAGGAATCGCTCAACACTTGTCTCTGTATAGGTACAGTGTTAAACAGTCTCAACCAAGGTATGTGGGTAGGACAGAGGGTTTTGTTAAATTAGGAGATGATGATGATCTCCCATACTCCGAGGAGCGTAGGGGACGATGCGGGAGACCCGCATCGACGTACTAGGCAAGGTCCTATTAGAGGTGGTTTGACATTTCCTTCCTCCGACCGTAATGGGGATGGATAATGATGATTAAGACGACACAACAACACCCAGTCATCTCGAGGCAGGATAAAATCCCTGACCCCGCCAGGAACCGAACCCTGGAATCCGTGCGCGGGAAGCAAGAGCGCTACCCCAAGACCACCAGCTGCAGACAAACTAGGAGAAGAGGGGGTTTAGAGGGGATTTTGGCGTATTATTCATGCACATGTGTCGATGTGTCATACCCACCTCCTCCTTAGTTACACTTCAGCAGAAATGAAAAACTGTGAACACCCTTTTCTGAGATGGTTCGTGTTCAGATTTCGTCAAATGGTTTTGAACGATCCATAATGGTTTCACCCTACGAGGGTAATCCCAAAAGTAAGGTCTCCAATTTTTTTTAGAGCACATAGACCTGTTTATTTGTACAATGGCGTACATCAGTTTACAGCTTGAACATTTAGCTATTTTTCGAGATAATCACCATTTCTGCCGATGCGTTTTTGTAGACGCTGTGGCAGTTTTTGTATGCCCATGTCATACATACCAGGTCGCCGCCATGCTGTTCAGAAAGTTACGAACCTCTTCTTTCACCTCGTCGTCGGAACTGAATCGCTGGGACCACAATTAACGCTGGCAGGTACTGTGAGACTCTGAAAAAACTCAAACGGGCAATTCAGAACCGGAGAAGAGGAATGTTGAGCAAGGGCGTACACATTCTCCATGACAACGCTCGCCCACACATCTCTCCTGCAACAGTTTCAGTGGAACATAATCACCCACCCAACCTATATTCCTGACTTGGCGCCCAGTGACTATCACATGCTCCCTAGGTTAAAAGAACATTTGGCCGGAAAGCGATTCAGCTCCGACGACGAGGTGAAAGAAGAGATTCATAACTTTCTGAACATGGCGGCGAGCTGATATGACATGGGCATACAAAAACTGTCATAGCGCCTACAAAAACGCATCGACAAAAATGGTGATTATGTCGAAAAATAGCTAAATGTTCAAGCTGTAAACTGATGTACGCCATTGTAGAAATAAACAGGTCTATGTACTTATAAAAAAATACGAGACCTTACTTTTGGGATTACCCTCGTATATATCAGAGCACGAATTGCGGTCACGCTACAATCCAAAGGCATCAGGTCACATTCCCACAGTGTCCCTACTATAAAATCCCAAATATCTAGAGGCCCTAATGACATCCTTCTGATAGCAAAAGATATAAAGAAATAGTTATTCTCACCTTGACGAGAGCTACTGGCAACAAAATATTAACACTATTGAAAGTTTGACTAACAGAAATACTATGTAAGTAACAATGTTTATTACAAGGAAGGAACTAAATGGAAGACTATCAGATGATACCAAGCATGGAACTCTAAAGAATTCAACATATATGCCTTACGGACATTAACACCCAGACAAGATAAAGTGATCAGAGATAACATTTATCCAAGAAGAAAATTGTAGCCGCATCGAGCTGTAAGTTCGCTGCGACAACAATGTAAAACTTCAATGGAGATGTTAATTCGCTCTCTTGTAGACGTTGCGGTAACAGTACGCCTATTGAGCGATACTAGATTGTTTCAGACAGCTTTTCCAGTATCGCCTTGACGTACTAGTCAGAATTCTGAACAGATGTAAGATAACAGTTGCCATTTAGCGAGACAACGGAACAGTTATTATACGTGAAGGAAAAGTAAGTCGTGTGATACTTAGTCAATTGCGGGACTTAAGCGCCGTGATCTGTGATAAGTCGCGAACATTGAAGTATACATCAACGTACCAACCGCCGACATAAACTCTACAAATAGCCTTGAGTAGGGAACATCTACACTCGATCATGAAGAATTCAAAGGTACGCCGTGTTGTCGGAAGCTGCAGTCAATCTCAGAATTGCTGATGCAAATAGCTTCAATTCCCTGAATGACAGATCGGTGTGCTTTCAAGTGCAGTGGTTAAATAATTCAGAAGTTCAGTAAACTCAGATATAACTTCAGTGCTTCGTGTCGGCTACATCATTTAATCGAACTTTTATGTAAAACTGTGAAATAATTATTTCTTGAGAGAACGCCGAAGTTAAAGGTGATTTAGTGACATTATCGACAGGGAACAGTAAGTTTACATCGAAATACGACGCTTTCTGTACGTTGTTTAGGGAATACCTTATCTCTCGATTTACGACGTAGGAGTTGTTGAATTAGCACCGTAGCGACGCCTTAACGACACTGCAATACTTCACAAATCAACATCCTCGCAAGACTATAATGTAGCATCGGCTTGAATGGTGGAACTTATAATTCGAGATATCATATTATCTACGTTTGAACATTCGTTTGGAAACCGGCATAGAGAACTACTGTTATCCAGTTTCGCGTAAGCTTATAAGCCCGTCGCGAGCACGCGAAGGATATTTGGTTTACTGTTTCAGATAAAGGGAGCTGTTGCGGTACCAAGTGGTGCAGTCGCTGTGTGTGGCAGTAAAGAAGACAGACATCCTTCGAACACCATTGCTTCAATTATACACTCCTGGAAATTGAAATAAGAAGACCGTAAATTCATTGTCGCAGGAAGGGGAAACTTTATTGACACATTCCTGGGGTCAGATGCATCACATGATCACACTGACAGAACCACAGACACATAGACACAGGCAACAGAGCATGCACAATGTCGGCACTAATACAGTGTATATCCACCTTTCGCAGCAATGCAGGCTGCTATTCTCCCATGGAGACGATCGTAGAGATGCTGGATGTAGTCCTGTGGAACGGCTTGCCATGCCATTTCCACCTGGCGCCTCAGTTGGACCAGCGTTCGTGCTGGACGTGCAGACCGCGTGAGACGACGCTTCATCCAGTCCCAAACATGCTCAATGGGGGACAGATCCGGAGATCTTGCTGGCCTGGGTAGTTGACTTACACCTTCTAGAGCACGTTGGGTGGTACGGGATACATGCGGACGTGCATTGTCCTGTTGGAACAGCAAGTTCCCTTGCCGGTCTAGGAATGGTAGAACGATGGGTTCGATGACGGTTTGGATGTACCGTGCACTATTCAGTGTCCCCTCGACGATCACCAGAGGTGTACGGCCAGTCTAGGAGATCGCTCCCCACACCTTGATGCCGGGTGTTGGCCCTGTGTACCTCGGTCGTATGCAGTCCTGATTGTGGGGCTCACCTTCACGGCGCCAAACACGCATACGACCATCATTGGCACCAAGGCAGAAGCGACTCTCATCGCTGAAGACGACACGTCTCCATTCGTCCCTCCATTCACGCCTATCGCGACACCACTGGAGGCGGGCTGCACGATGTTGGCGCGTGAGCGGAAGACGGCCTAACGGTGTGCGGGACCGTAGCCCAGCTTCATGGAGACGGTTGCGAATGGTGCTCGCCGATACCCCAGGAGCAACAGTGTCCCTAATTGGCTTGGAAGTGACGGTGCGGTCCCCTACGGCACTGCGTAGGATCCTACGTTCTTGGCGTGCATCCGTGCGTCGCTGCGGTCCGGTCCCAGGTCGACGGGCACGTGGCACCTTCCGCCGACCACTGGCGACAACATCGATGTACTGTGGAGACCTCACGCCCCACGTGTTGAGCAATTCGGCGGCACGTCCACCCGGCCTCCCGCATGCCCACTATACGCCCTCGCTCAAAGTCCGTCAACTGCACATACGGTTCACGTCCACGCTGTCGCGGCATGCTACCAGTGTTAAAGACTACGATGGAGCTCCGTATGCCACGGTAAACTGGCTGACACTGACGGCGGCGGTGCACAAATGCTGCGCAGCTAGCGCCATTCGACGGCCAACACCGCGGTTCCTGGTGTGCCCTTTGTGCCGTGCGTGTGATCATTGCTTGTACAGCCCTCTCGCAGTGTCCGGAGCAAGTATGGTGGATCTGACACACCGGTGTCAATGTGTTCTTTTTTCCATTTCCAGGGGTGTACATTTCGGCGTGCTGCTCCATCGATACATGGATACCTGTTAAAGGGAGATACTATTTGAAACTAAGCAAACAAAGCGAGGAGTTTGTTTCAAGAGTTACAGATCGGAGTCGTCGCGATCGACGGACGTCGACCTGTGTCAACCAGACTTGAACCACCACCCCCAACGAGCCGACACACACACACAACACTACTCTACAGAGGGGTTGATTCATTCGGGTGGTGCCATGAGTGGCGAAGATTGACAATAACATCGTCCTGTTGCTCATGACACTGAATTGTCGTTTTCGACCGCCAAATGTGTATGAATGTACGCCCCAAGGGAAGGGGAGGTGTCATTGCTGCTCTTCATGCCACCTCCTGAGGTCTTTTCATGTCGATTCTGAGTGAGTGTGTGCCTGAAATGTTTTTTATGGGCCACTCTTAAGAAAACTGCGAGATTTCAGTGCTGGGAATCACAGTCCTGACCTCCATCGCACAAACGTCAAGAGAGGGGACGAGATGTGGGTAAGGCGAGGTGTGATTACTTTCCCATTGTGTAACACGTCCACAGTGTCGTTGTGCAGAACTCTGGTGAAATTTGGTGCCAATGTGATGTCATTACCCTACCTTACATCTCACATGAATTTCTGAGTTCTGGCCTTTTTAGTTTGCATGTGTCTACATCTCGCCCGGGGGGACGTGGCAGGGCGCCTCACTATTGTATCATTACAGAGGAAGATTTTCGGCACCTTCAAGCCAAATTTCAAATTTCTGCGCTGCAATGAGGGAAATGACAGAGTTTCAAAAAGTGATCCTTTAATTTTTTATACAGTGTATTTAATGTCGTTATGAAGAAGAGAAACACTTACATAATAAAAAGTGTGCACTACGCTAAACTAGTGATAAGCGAGTCCAAGTATAGGAATAATTAGAGCGTCTGCACTGATGATCCAAAACATTACGGTCACCGCTCACCGCAAGATTCAGTACCACCTGATGGAGATATGGGACGTGACGCGCTAAGGACAGAATATAAGCGGAGCAGAGAAGAATGGAGGATCATTCTAACGACTACACTGATGATGATAGCGAAATTCACCGACTTAAGCGATTTTGATAAAAGGGAAATTCTAGAATGAAATTTTCACTCTACAGTGGAGTGTGCGCTGATATGAAACTCGAACTCGGGACCTTTGCCATTCGCGGGCAAGTGGTCTACCGACTGAGCTACCCAAGCAAGACTCACGCCCCGTCCTCACAGCTTTATTTCCGCCAGCACCTCGTCTCCTACCTTCCAAACCTCACAGTCTCGGTCCGGCACACAGTTTTAATCTGCCAGGAAGTTTCAAAAGGGAGATTGTTATGGCCTGGCAACTGGGAACCAGCATCTCTCTCCAAGATGCCGTCATACTCTCTTCCGATGGTCTTCTGGGATAGTTCAAATAGCTCTAAGCACTATGGGACTTAACATCTGAGGATCAAAATGGTTCAAATGGCACTAAGCACTATGAAACTTAGCATCTGAGGTCATCAGTCCCCTAGAACGTAGGACTACTTAAACCTAACTAACCTAAGCACATCACACATACTCATGCGCTAGGCAGGATTCGAACCTGTGACCGTAGCAGCAACGCGGTTCCGGACTGAAGGGCCTAGAACCACCCGGCCACAACGGCCGGCTTCCACGCTGATGTCGTGAGTATCTTTGGAAAGTGCTGCACGTCCACACCTTATCACACAGCGCGGACGTCGGAGGTTTACACGTTTGATATGGCGGGGAAGGTGGCTATCTGTGACAGTGTAGAATGACGGTGGAAGCACATGTGTTTCTAAAATCAATGTTCAGTGCACGTTGTTGAACATGGTGCTGTCCAGCAGATGGCCCCCATGTGCTTCCATGTTGCACAACTACATCATATATTGTGACTGCATAGGGCGCAGGATTATCAGATTGGACCACAGACAATGGAAGTGCTTGGTCGCTTTCTGATGCAGCACCATCCAGACAAACGGATTCTCGATACTTTCACCACGCCATGGATGCAGGCCAGTGGAAGCAGTACTGTGCTATGGGGGACATTCATCTGCGTTTCCTTGGGGGGCCGTGGAAGTAATCTAAGGCATCATGACATCTGTGGACAATGTAAACATTATTGCAGTCCATCTTCGTGCATGATGTCTTCCCTGACAGGGTCGCATCTTCCAGCGTGATAACTGTCTACGTCATAGTGCCAGAATCGTGCATCAGTAGTTTGAGGAGCATGATATTGCACCCACGTCTACATGTTGGTCACCAAATTTGCCTGATCTGGACTCGATGGGACTGACTTGGGACACTATCTGGCGTCAATATCGTGACCGAAAACCACCTGCCCTCATTTACAAGAATCGTGCAAGCGCTGTGTATAAATCTGGTGCAACGTATCTCTGAAAATCTACCAAGGACTTGTTGAATCCATGCCATTCAGAATCGCTGCTTTATTATGGCCCAAAGGTAGACTAACACATTATTAAGCAGGTGGTAACAACGTTTTGGCGCATTAATGTATGTACAGAGAGTATACAGGCTTTCTACCAGACAGCGATACAGCGGTGGAATGGTGCTCGTTGCAAGTGAGTCAACTGCTCTGCAGTAAACATGAGAATTAGTTCCGATATCGACGAACTGTTTCTTTTATTTTCACTCCAAACCAATGGATCGAGTACAGTCTATTTTGTTACACATACTACTTCTTACCCAGGAAGAAATACTGTAGGGATAAGAACCACTTAGCTCTCATAGGGGTCGAGGTCGATGTGAAAATGGTTGGTAATCCCTGGCATCTAAACTGCCCTGCACGACAGGCGTGTTATGCAGGTGATGTGTGTTCTAGGGTGTATACTTGTAGATGGGTATGGATGAGTAGAGAGAGAGGGATAGAGGAAATGGATAGTAAGAGGGTGGGGGGGGGGGAGGGAACGAAATGGTCAGAGAATGGGGGGAGGTGGAAATTAGTTGATAGAGGTGGGAGTTGAAGTTGGACGAGGGAGTGAAGTGGAGGGGATGGAAAGAGATAATGTGGAGGAGGGATGGCAGAGGAGGCGGTTTATATGTCAGCAATATAAGTGCCATACCTATATGCGGGAGAAATTGTAGTAAAAGGCTAGCTGATTATAAACGAAGAGGCTATGGGAAATTTCACAATTCATGCAAGGAACTGTGGTCTTCTGAAGCCCATCTTTTCAGTAATTTTCATATGCTATGAACTCAATGAACATAACACCTTGAATGACTTCAGTCGCACATCATTAATCGTCTAATCTAATGACATAAAGGAAAAATGATTAGACATATGTGAATTTTATTAATGCTCGCTCATAATGAATTCTACCTTTGGAGAAAAGAGATTCAGTTGTATAAACATCAAGAGCACAGATGGAAAACTAGTCTTAAGCAAAGAACGGAATTCTGAAAGGTAGTAGGGGAGATGAGCCTGAAGGCACTATTATGGAAATGGAAGAGGACATAGATGAACATACGATGGGAGATACGGAATTGCGAGAAGAATTTGGGGGAGCGCTGAAAGACCTAAGTCGAAACAAGGCCCTGGGAGTAGATGACATTCCGTCAGAACTACTGATAGCCTTGGGAGAGCCAGCCATGATGAATGCCTTCTATCTGGTGTGTAAGATTTATGAGACAGGCGACATGCCCTCCAACTTCCCTTGGTCTTCAAGGAGAATATAATAATTCTAAATCCAATTCAAAACAAACCAGGTGCTGGTAGGTGTGAATACTACGGAACTATTAGTTTAATAAGTCATGGCTGCAAAATACTAACACAAATTCTTTACACCGGTAGAAGTTTAAGGAAGATCAGCTTAGATTCTGAAGAAATGTAAAAACATGTGAGGCAATACTGACCCTAGGAGGTCTTTTAGAAGTTTGGTTAAGGAAAGGTAAACCTACCTTTATAGCATTTGTAGATTAGAGAACGCTTTACTGGAATACTCTCTTTGAAATTCTGAAAGTACCAGGGCTAAAACACAGGGGCGGAAATTTATAACATGTGCAGGAACCAGACGGCAGATATAAGTGTCAAGGGGCATGAAAAGGAAGCAGTGATAGAGAAGGGACTGAGACATGGTTGCAGACTATCCCCCATGTTAATCCATCTCTACTGTGAGCAAGCAGTGAAAGAAACCAGAGAAAAAAACTATAGTAAGAATTAAAGTTCAGGGCGAAGAAATAACAATTTTGAGGTTTGCCGACGACATTGTAAGTCTGTTAGAGATAACGAATGACTTGGAGGAGCAATTGAAAGGAATGGACAGTATCTTGGAAGGAGGATATAAGATGAAAATCTTGTGAAGAATAGACACTTGCTAACACTGAATATTGATTTTCTGAAAGTATTTGTATGGAACGTAGCTACGTATGGACGCGAAACACGGACGATAAACAGTTCAGATAAGAAGAGAATAGAATCTTTTGAAATGTGGTGCTACAGAAGAATGCTGAAGATTTGATGGGCAGATCATGTAAGTAATGAGCATGTGCTGAACAGAAATGGGAAGAAAAGGAATTCGTATCACAATCTGATTAGCAGATGGATTGGCTGATAGCACACATTCTGAGCCAGCAAGGGATCACAAGTTCAGTATTTGAGGGAAGCATACAGAGTAAAAATCATAGAGGGAGACCAAGATATTAACACAGTAATCAGATTTAAAGTGATGTAGGTTGCAGTAGTTATTCGGAGATGAAGAGGCTTTGATTCAGAGTTATGCCCATTTCCTTTAACATTGTCTCCTGTTTCGAGACGATACTCTTCTATCACAATTACAATGGGTTCTGCAAACAGAAATCTTGAAAAACTCAGCTCGATCTATTCGTCCATTAGACACAAGACGCCGTAAACAAAGATGCTGAGGTTGATGCTGTTTTCTTGACATCAGGGAGGCATTCGATACAATTCTGCACTGCAGTTTAACTAACGGATTACGAGATTGGCGTGCATCGGACGAGCTTTGCGACTGGATACAGTCTCCGTTACAGATAAAGCTCAACACATCGTTCTTAACGGAACGTAATCGACGAGTATAACGGTAACTTCGAGAGTACCTTACGCGAGTGTTACAAGGCCTCTACTATTGACATTTTATATTAATGCCGGCCGGAGTGGCCATGCGGTTCTAGGCGCTACAGTCCAGAACCTCGCGACCGCTACAGTCGCAGGTTCGAATCCTGCCTCGGGCATGGATATGTGAGATGTCCTTAGGTTAGTTAGGTTTAAGTAGTTCTAAGCTCTAGGGGACTGATGACCACAGCAGTTAAGTCCCATAGTGCTCAGAGCCATTTGAACCATTATATTAATGATTATGGTGGCTAACGTTGGAGGCTCCTTGATTCGTGCATGAAGCTGTTGTCTGTAGGAAGGCTGCAATGCCGGAAGACTAGCGAAAAGGAGGAAGACCTGCAGAGGATCGACGTTCGGTTGCAGGGACTGGAAAGTGACCATGAACGCAAATAAATGTAACGTATTGCGGATAAACAGGCGAGGAGATTCATTATTGTTCGATTACACTATAGGCGACATATAAATCGAAACAGTAAAATGTTCTCCTTGCGGGGCAGCCTTAAGGGAATGACTACATGAAACAAATAGCCAGAAGATCAGATACCAGATTGAGTTCGTAGGGAGAATCTTAAAGAAATGTAATTAATCCACGAAAGAAGTGGCTTACAAAATTTGCTTTCGACCGATTCCTGAGTGTTGTCCATCAGTCTGCGGCCGTTACCAGGTAGAGATTCATAGAAGAGTTACAGAAGATACAACGAACAGCGGTGCATATCCTCACGGGATTGTTTGCTGGTCTCGAGAGGTTACGGAGGAGCTCAACACACTCCAGTGGCATACGCTGCAACATAGATGGTGTTATTTACAGAGACGCTTACTGCTAACATTCTGAGAGCAATCTTCCACAAATATCTGGCCAACATTTTACTACCTTCCACGTATATCTCGTGAAAGAACAGTGACGAAAAACTTAGAAAGAGCTCATAAGAGCTTTACCTTTCCCATACTCCACGAGTGGATGAAACAGGAATGGGGGGAAAAGATAATTGTACCAGACGTACTCCCCACCACACACAGAAAGGTGATTTGTGGAGTATAGGTGTACGTTTTGTTTTCAGTATGGTATATATCGTGTCCTTTGCGTCTTTGATGGTGTCATCGTCTATAACATTGCCTCAGTTTACTCGCCACGTGACTTCAATAAAACAGTCGAGCTTTCGACAGCTGCCCCTGCCTTCGAACTAGTGACTGCCGGGGTTGGCACGCTGTCCCGCTCCGCAGAACCATGATGTCATGGCTCAATGTTTCAAACGGCCGCTCTTGTCGCTATACAAGCGCCAAGCATCTGTCTTTCTTTTCGCTCGATATTCAAAGCCCGACCCATCAGCCCATCAAGTATTTACCCCCAGGCCCCTGCTAAAACTGTCTTATGATGGAATTCTAATGTGATGGCGCATGAACCAAGACTCTAGTCTTTTCAAATTGTATTTTATGACCACTTTCCAGGTAATATTCAGTCATTGCTGACTTCTTTAACTCCCTTTATTTGGTGTCTCACTTGTGCACAGTACGACGCTCAGCAAAAGTATGAATCGTCTGACATATAGGGTGATCAAAAAGTCAGTATAAATTTGAAAAATTAATAAACCACGAAATAACGTAGATAGAGAGGTAAAAATTGACACACATGCTTGGAATGAGGTTAGGTTGTATGTACTAAATCAGTTGACCATTGGATTTGTCCCAATGTTTCTCATACTTGCTGCCTGTGGTCTGTATAGAAAATCACAACCTGCCAGCTGCCAGCCAAGGGTAAGAGCGGTATCAGGGTGTGCAGTACAGAGAGCGCAGCGGGCTGCAGCCGTTGTCTGTGTGGGTTGATCGCCCTCTGTTTTGTCGTGTCTTAATCGTCAGGTTAGACAGTTAGTTTAATGTTTCATGGATCATATGTACAATGCTGATGTGGAAAGAGTCAATCTACTTTTTTTTTGTTAACTACGGATGTCAGTTAGTAATTCCTTTATGTACATTACAGTGATAGTAATTCTTTTACAGAGCAGAAGGATTTGTCAAGAAGAAGCTTTCTCAGGTTGTTTTCAAATTTTACTTCGCTCTCTGTCAGACATTTTATATCACTGGAAAAGAAATCAAAAATTTTTGTTGCAGCATTTGATACGGCGCGCGCCGCTAACCTGTGATCTTGTTCAAAAGCACACTGTAATAGATTATAGTTCACTGTCCTGGTGCGGGTGGCGCTCCGGTGGCGATTTGCTATGAAATCGCTGGCGTGTGTTTGCGGTGGCCGGCGGAAAGCGAGAGGGTAGTTGGTTTCCTGGTATTGCACGGGACGTGAAGTTCGCTCTGCCTGACCCGTTAGTGACTAGCGCTAAGGTCGTTGTGCCTCGCAATATGAGCAGAGTGGTCGGGGGCGGAGGCGACTCTCCGCTGTGCTGGCCATGCGGTGGTGATTAATTGGAGTCGGCGTACTTGTTCTTCGTGCGTGTCTAATGTGGAGGTTCGCTGGGGTCCTGTGATAATCTGGCGTTCATGTATGGTATATTTGACATTCGATGTGTTGGGTAAAGTCTGCCTAAGAAGGGCGGTTTTATACAGTATATACACGGTGAATTACTGCTGCATGGTATATGTGATCATCTAGGACCTGAACAACACGATCTCGTCGACTTGGTTGTGTAACAGCATTTAGTGGTATGTTCTGTATTTTTCTCGCTGTGTTGTTATTAACTTGGTGGAATAGTCGCGTTTGGTGTCGTTAAGGCATTTCTAAGACTGTGGTTTGACTATTCATGTGCGCTTGGCTTTTATTGTTTCGTTTTAAGAAGCGAGAACTGTTTATTGAGAGTTGTGTGTGTTGCCTTCGGGCACTTATTAAGAGTGCCCGAGGTAACAGAGCCGTGGTTATCATGTGCTGTCGGGTTGTTATATCGTACTTTTGAATTTTATCTTGTGTTGATACTATCTGTCGTGTGTTACAGAACATAACCAAGGTGCGTAAGTGATGGGCAGTTGTAGGAGGCATGACGGGGAGCTCTCAGCGGTTTATTTCTGGGACCGTTTGTAGTGGGAAGGCTCCGAAGTGTTGAGAGCTCGCTCGTCTGTGATTGCGTTGGGAGTAGCCCTCGCCCTTTGGTTGTATCAAATTACTATTTTGTTATTATATTTATTGATTGTGTGTTGCGCTTCTTTCATTTTATGGTGCCAAGCGCCATTATCTTTCGCAAAGTTTTTTTATATAAATCATTTTAAATTGTAATGGCAAGCTAACTTATTGGATTTTGGGTAAACTCTAAAAGCACTATTGTAAAAGGTTCTTTCATTCTATGGAGGCAAGCCGCTGTTATTGTTTTTAAAGCTCACTCTTTTAACCATTTGTTAAGTTCTGTAAGTTATATGAATTTGTTGTTCTTTAAAAGAGTTTAGTATTGGGAATTTAATAAATAGTGTACAGAGTCTGCCGTTTGGATATTATTGGGTGGAACTCCCTGGATAGTTGTCCTATAAGAACACACATTTCAGCATTGTGCACCACTTTAGACAGTCTTAATGTGGAGTAATTAATGTCATTTTTCCCTCTGGTATTGTAATTACGTACACCATTGTTCCTTTTGAATTGTGATGCATCATTTATAAGAAACTTCATGAGGGAATAAATACGCCGGCCGATGTGGCCGTGCCGTTCTAGGCGCGTCAGTCTGGAAGAGCGTGACCGCTACGGTCGCAGGTTCGAATCCTGCCTCGGGCATGGATGTGTGTGATGTCCTTAGGTTAGTTGGGTTTAAGTAGTTCTAAGTTGTAGGGGACTGATGAGCACAGATGTTGAGTCCCATAGTGCTCAGAGCCATTTGAACCATTTTGAGGGAATAAATATACTGTGAAGCCGTATGCTCAACTCCTTAAACAGATCATGGGCGAGCACCACGTATAATTCTCAGAGCACGTTTTTGAGCAATGAGGACATTCTGTCCTAAAGGTGAGTTACCCTAGGACTCCATTTGTCACTTTTGAATGAAAATATGCAAAATATGTCAACCTAACGATTTGTTTCTCGCCGAGATTTGCAATGATTCTGAGTGCACATGTGCCTGAACTAAGTTGTTTTAGGAGTGCCACAATGTGCTCTTTCCAATTTTAACTCTCATCACCATGAACGTCTAACACTATTGAAGTTTCCATCCTACTTATTGTTTCCTGAGCACGTGCTACACTTATTGGTGTAGTAACTCTAGATGTACAGAACCAAACATGCTGCGCCTTTTTACAAGGGTGAGTCAAATGAAAACCTTAAATATCTTTTTAAATATTATTTATTGTGCAGAAGTGGTACAGAGATGCATCACTTTTCAACATTATCTCCCCCACGCTCAATGCAAGCCCCCAGTGGTTACAAAGTGCATAAATTCCTTTAGAAAAAAATTCTTTTGGTAGTCCGCGCAACCACTCATGCACCTCGTGGCGTACCTCATCAGAACGGAACTTCTTTCCTCCCATTGCGTCTTTGAGTGGTCCAAATGTATGGAAATTCCTTGGAGCAACGTCTTGTGAGTATGGTGGATGAGGAAGACACTCAAAATGCAGGTCTGTGATTGTTTCAGCTGTTGTTCTGTTCGAAACTTATTTGGTTTTGGTGATGAGGAATGGCGCCATTCCTTGCTCGCTCTGTTCGTTTCCGGTTGGTGGAAGTGAACCCAGGTTGCGTCCTCAGTAACGAATCTTGCAAGAAAGCCATCACCTTCTCGTTCAAAGCGTCGAAGAAGTTCTTTACAAGCATCAACACGTCGTTCTCTCATTTCAGGAGTCAGCTGCCGTCGCACCCATCTTGCAGACACTTTGTGAAACTGGAGCTCATCATGCACAATGTGGTGTGCTGACCCATGACTAATCTGTGCTGGCCGTGGTGGCCGAGCGGTTCTAGGCGCTGCAGTCTGGAACCGCGCGACCGCTACTGTCGCAGGTTCGAATCCTGCTTCGAGCAGGATGTCCTTAGGTTAGTTAGGTTTAAGTAGTTCTAAGTTCTGGGGGACTGATGACCTCAGAAGTTAAGTCCCATAGTACTCAGAGCCATTTCAACCATTTTGAACAAATCTGTAAACATCCTGCAATGTCATACAGTGTCACCCTGCGGTTTTCCTTCACTATGGCTTCAACTGCTGCAATGTTCTGTAGAGTCACAACTCGTTGTGCCTGACCTGGGCGAGGAGCATCTTCCACTGAAGACACACCATTTGCGAACTTCCTACTTCACTCGTAGACTTGTTGCTGTGACTTACATGCATCACCGTACTGAACCTTCAATCGTCGATGAATTTCAATAGGTTTCACATGTTCACTACGCAAAAACCGAATAGCAGAACTCTGCTCTTCCCTGGTGCAAGTTGAAAGTGGGGCGGCCATATTTATAATGATACTGCGACGGTATGGGTGTATCTGCACTATGCTGCCACCTACAGACCATTCTGCACGCTGTTTGTAGCACGCTTACCAACTTACAGGATAACAGCGAGAAATGTCGATTTGTTATTACAAATTTAAGGCTTTCATTTGACTCACCCTCGTAAAAATGAATGGTACGTTTAAGAACTTTGCTTACTATTTTTCCTGTTTCCGTATGTATGCTGGGACTGATTACAATACTAGTGTCGTCTGCAAAAAGAAGTATTTCTGTTTGTTGTATACAGGGTGAAAAGTATTTAAATCTATAAACTCTGTGAGGTTGTAGAGGACATCGAAACAAATATTTTTCCTTAATGTCTTTTTTTCCTATGAGGCTTATTTAAACCTGTGGAGGTCATATTTCGCTCTTCAGTTGTTAGAGGCCGTATTACGATGTTCAGTTGTTGGAGGGCGTATTACGCACTTAGGTTGTAGGCAACTGCTGTCCACCAGTGTAGTGGTGCATTGTCTCTGTTTACTCATGGAGCGATACACCTGGAGTGGTTACACTAATATGGTTGGTGCGTACTACGTAGCGCACCATAACGGACGAGCTGCACAGCGGGTTTATCAACAACAATATCCTAATCACCGTATCCCGCATCATACGACCTTTGCTGCCGTGTCTTTGTGAGACTGGGTCATTTATCAGATTACCTGGACAGGGACGCCGTCGCACGGTAAGAACGTTGCAATTTGAGGAAGCTGTCTTGCAGCATGTGGAGCGGGATCCTTCAATCAGCACTCGTGCAATTGCACGTAACATGGGGACGAATCAGACGAATGTAAGAACGGTGCTTCAAGAGCAGTTGTTACATCCATTTCACTTACAGTGTGTCCACAACCAGGAACCATTTGATTATCCACCCAGAGCACAGTTTTCGCAGCGGTACCTGGAACAGTGTGAAATGCATCCTACATTTCCATCATCTGTGTTGTTTACCGATGAAGCAACGTTCGGGCGTGATGGAGTCTTCAACATTCACAATTCCCATGTTTGGAGGGGGGATAACCCGCATGCCACAGTTACTAGCGCTCATCAAGTGCGGTTCTTCGTTAATGTGTGGGTCGGTGTTGTCGGGGACTGTTTAACTGGGCCATATCTGCTACCTAGGCCATTAAATGGCAGGCACTATTACAATTTTCTCGACAGATTAGTCCCAGAATTGCTGGAAGACGTTCCGCTCCCTACAAGACAACACATGTGGTTCCAACATGACGGGGCGCCGGCACATTTCAGTCGTTACGCGCGTCGATTCCTCGACCGACGGTTCCCAGGAATGTGGATTGGCAGAGATGGTCCTGTACCATGGACTACTAAATCCGCAGATGTGTCCCTTCTAGATTTTTTTGAATGGGGAGAGATGCGCAACCTTGTTTACGCAACTCCTGTCGCATCAGAAGAGGATCTGGTTGCCCGTATAGTAGCAGCAGCAGGAACAATTCAGGGTACTCCTGGTTTTTTTTTTTTACCCGTGTCAGACAGAACAAGAACCGAAGGTGTAACCTTTGTTTACGTGACAATGGAGGCATTTTTGAAAATCTACTGTAACTGAAATTGGGTTGTGTTGATGTGTTGTCTCTTGGTCTTAAAAAAAAAATGGAAAAGTGTTTGTTGGTTTAATTAATTTGCCGCCAGAGAAATCTTCCTCCAGCGTAATACGGCCTCTAACAACTGAAGAGCGTAATACGGCCTCCACCGATTTAAATACTCCTCCTACGAAAAAATGACATTAAGGAAAAATATTTGTTTTGATGTCCCCTACAACCTCCCCGAGTTTGTCGGTTTAAATACTTTTCACCCTGTATATGTTGCGCTGACATTTTAACAGTATCCATTTCATACCGGGAATAAACCAGCCAGCTACGTAACTTTTAAGGGTAAGTGATATTGCATTCTGCTTCTTTGCGATAGGTGTCACAGTTCAGATGCACTCGATTTTTGGTAGTTTTCGGTATGATATGGCAATTTATAGTATTAAAGAGCCTGACGTACATTTTTGCAGTGATAGTCTTGCAAAACGACTTGACAGTACGCTAGTACTTTTGCAAGTGTCCGAAAAACACCGAATTTGCCACACATTAGCGATTATATCCCTGCTAATTCGTCCTTTTTTCTGCTATTTATGAGTATTTATTTTCTCGTTTTTGCGACCTGAAGCACAGTTTTTCTTACTGGTGACACTTTGAAGTATTTATTTAACGCATTTTACGTACTTGCTCCCAGTTTATTAAATAAATAGTAGACTGAGTAAGAAGGGGGGAGAAAAGGCGATCGGAGAATAAATGTACTGTAAAGCGAATACAGTTGGTCATGTAACAGTCAACCCATATAAAACCATTAAGGGAAGTGGAAAGTGACACAAATGAGAGTTTGGGGACATGTTTACTAATATTTTACGCTTCTTAATCAAATGGTGAAGAAAATAAATTGAAGGTAAAACATACCAAAGAAGATAAAAGAGTACTTTGATTACATACACTATTGTGTTTGATTTGTGTAGAAAATGTATTAAAGCTGAATGCAGAAATTTCGCTCAACACAACACATCACATCTACAAATTCCAATCACACATAATCATTCTCCATGTCCTAGACACACTTAACATGGTCTCCTACTGTATGTAACTTTACAGTAAACAAAAAGGTTTGTACACACATATTATACGAAGACACTTATAGACTCCCACTCTATTGAATTTGTGTGTCTTCAGTCTTTCGGCCGGCCGGAGTGGCCGTGCGGTTCTAGGCGCTACAGTCTGGAGCCGAGCGACCGCTACGGTTGCAGGTTAGAATCGTGCCTCGGGCATGGATGTGTGTGATGTCCTTAGGTTAGTTAGGTTTAAGTAGTTGTGTTAGAGGCCTGATGACATGAGATGTCAAGTCCCATAGTGCTCAGAGCCATTTGAATTTTTTTTTGACTGAGTCTTGGAGTAACCCCGTACGTGATTGCTCTCCAGTCAGACTAATGTCGTGGTGGTGGTGGTGGTGGTGAGTGTTAAACGTCCCGTCGACAACGAGGTCATTAGAGACGGAGCGCAAGCTCGGGTTAGGGAAGGATGGGGAAGGAAATCGGCCGTGCCCTTTCAAAGGAACCACCCCGGCATTTGCCTGAAACGATTTAGGGAAATTAAGGAAAACCTAAATCAGGATGGCCGGAGACGGGATTGAACCGTCAGACTAATGTCCCCAGACTACAGACGAGTAGTAATTTCAGTCACACTGCAGACTGAGTGCTCACAGGCAGGGCCACCTACCGGGCGGTTCGGCTGTCAGCGCTGGCGGGGGCGGCGGCCAGTTGCTAGCCGAGAAGTCTCGGTGGCAGGCGAGCGGCGCGCCCGGC
This sequence comes from Schistocerca gregaria, assembly GCF_023897955.1. Lineage (NCBI taxonomy): Eukaryota > Metazoa > Arthropoda > Insecta > Orthoptera > Acrididae > Schistocerca > Schistocerca gregaria. Next base: position 289,914,374 of record NC_064923.1, read on the forward strand.
TCCCCACTGCACGGCGCCCGCACCACCCCGGGCTCTGTCCGCTGGGTGCCCGCAGGTTGGCCGCGGGAGCCCGACACCGCCAGCGCACCCGCCGCGTACATCTGCTCCGGGCACCTCACCGGCGTACTCCCCTTGAGGACCCCGTCCGGGCACCTGAGACGAGATGTGGCTCAAATTCAAAGATATAGCAGCAACAGCAATTGAGAGATTCATACCTCATAAATTGGTAAGAGATGGAACGGATCTCCCACGGTACGCAAAACAGGTCCGAACGCTGTTGCAGAGGCAACGCAAGAAGCATGCAAAGTTCAGAAGAATGCGAAATCCCGAAGATTGGCTAAAATTTACAGACGCGCGAAATCTGGCACGGACTTCAGTGCAAGATGTGTTTAATAGGTTCCACAACGAAACATTGTCTCGAAATTTGGTAGAAAATCCGAAGAAATTCTGGTCGTATGTAAAGTACACAAGCGGGAAGACGCAGTAAATACCTTCGCTGCGCAGTGCCGATGGTACTGTTATCGACGACTGTGCCGCTAAAGCGGAGTTACTGAACGCAGTTTTCCGAATCTCCTTCACCAGGGAAGACGAATGGAATATTCCAGAATTTGAAACACGAACAGCTGCTATCATGAGTTTCTTAGACGTAGACACCTTAGGGGTTGCGAAGCAACTCAAATCGCTTGACATGGGCAAGTCTTCAGGTCCAGTTTGTATACCGATTAGGTTCCTTTCAGATTGCGCTGATACAATAGCTCCCTACTTAGCAATCATATACAACCGCTCGCTCACCGATAGATCTGTACCTACAGATTTGAAAATTGCGCAGGTCGCACCAGTGTTTAAGAAGGGTATTAGGAGTAGTCCATCGAACTACAGACCTATATCACTGACGTCGGTTTGCAGTAGGATTTTGAAGCATATACTGTATTCAAACATTATGAATCAACTCGAAGGGAACGATCTATTGATACGTAATCAGCATGGTTTCAGAAAACGTTCTTGTGCAACGTTCTTTATTCGCACGAAGTAATGGCCGCTATTGACAGGGGATCTCAAGTTGATACCGTATTTCTAGATTTCCGGAAAGCTTTTGACACCGTTCCTCACAAGCGACTTCTAATCAAGCTGCGGAGCTATGGGGTATCGTCTCAGTTGTGCGACTGGATTCGTGATTTCCTGTCAGGAAGGTCGCAGTTCGTAGTAATTGACGACAAAACATCGAGTAAAACTGAAGTGATATCAGGTGTTCCCCAGGGAAGCGTCCTCGGACCTCTGCTGCTCCTAATCCATATAAATGACCTGGGTGACAATCTGAGCAGTTCTCTTAGGTTGTTCGCAGATGATGCTGTAATTTGCCGTCTAGTAAGGTCACCCGAAGACCAGTATCAGTTGCAAAGCGATTTAGAGAAGATTGCTGTATGGTGTGACACGTGGCACTTGACGCTAAATAACGAAAAGTGTGAGGTGATCCACATGAGTTCCAAAAGAAATCCGTTGGAATTCGATTACTCGATAAATAGTACAATTCTCGAGGCTGTCAATTCAACTAAGTACCTGGGTGTTAAAATTAGGAACAACTTCAGTTGGAAAGACCACATAGATAATATTGTGGGGAAGGTGAGCCAAAGGTTGCGTTTCACTGGCAGGACACTAAGAAGATGCAAGTCCACTAAGGAGACAGCTTACACTACACTCGTTCGTCCTCTGTTAGAATATTGCTGCGCGGTGTGCGATCCTTACCAGGTGGGATTGACGGAGGACATCAAAAGGGTGCAAAAAAGGGAAGCTCGTTTTGTATTATCACGTAATAGGGGACAGAGTGTGGCAGATATGATACGCGACTTGGCATGGAAGTCATTAAAGCAAAGACGTTTTTCGTCGCGGCGAGATCTATACTCCTGGAAATTGAAATTCATTGTCCCAGGAAGGGGAAACTTTATTGACACATTCCTGGGGTCAGATACATCACATGATCACACTGACAGAACCACAGGCACATAGACACAGGCAACAGAGCATGCGCAATGTCGGTACTAGTACAGTGTATATCCACCTTTCGCAGCAATGCAGGCTGCTATTCTACCATGGAGACGATCGTAGAGATGCTGGATGTAGTCCTGTGGAACGGCTTGCCATGCCATTTCCACCGGGCGCCTCAGTTGGACCAGCGTTCGTGCTGGACGTGCAGACCGCGTGAGACGACGCTTCATCCAGTCCCAAACATGCTCAATGGGGGACAGATCCGGAGATCTTGCTGGCCAGGGTAGTTGACTTACACCTTCTAGAGCACGTTGGGTGGCACGGGATACATGCGGACGTGCATTGTCCTGTTGGAACAGCAAGTTCCCTTGCCGGTCTAGGAATGGTAGAACGATGGGTTCGATGACGGTTTGGATGTACCGTGCACTATTCAGTGTCCCCTCGACGATCACCAGAGGTGTACGGCCAGTGTAGGAGATCGCTCCCCACACCATGATGCCGGGTGTTGGCCCTGTGTGCCTCGGTCGTATGCAGTCCTGATTGTGGCGCTCACCTGCACGGCGCCAAACACGCATACGACCATCATTGGCACCAAGGCAGAAGCGACTCTCATCGCTGAAGACGACACGTCTCCATTCGTCCCTCCATTCACGCCTGTCGCGACACCACTGGAGGCGGGCTGCACGATGTTGAGGCGTGAGCGGAAGACGGCCTAACGGTGTGCGGGACCGTAGCCCAGCTTCATGGAGACGTTTGCGAATGGTCCTCGCCGATACCCCAGGAGCAACAGTGTCCCTAATTTGCTGGGAAGTGGCGGTGCGGTCCCCTACGGCACTGCGTAGGATCCTACGGTCTTGGCGTGCATCCGTGCGTCGCTGCGGTCCGGTCCCAGGTCGACGGGCACGTGCACCTTCCGCCGACCACTGGCGACAACATCGATGTACTGTGGAGACCTCACGCCCCACGTGTTGAGCAATTCGGCGGTACGTCCACCCGGCCTCCCGCATGCCCGCTATACGACCTCGCTCAAAGTTCGTCAACTGCACATACGGTTCACGTCCACGCTGTCGCGGCATGCTACCAGTGTTAAAGACTGCGATGGAGCTCCGTATGCCACGGCAAACTGGCTGACACTGACGGCGGCGGTGCACAAATGCTGCGCAGATAGCGCCATTCGACGGGCAACACCTCGGTTCCTGGTGTGTCCGCTGTGCCGTGCGTGTGATAATTGCTTGTACAGCCCTCTCGCAGTGTCCGGAGCAAGTATGGTGGGTCTGACACACCGGTGTCAATGTGTTCTTTTTTCCATTTCCAGGAGTGTATTTACGAAATTTCAATCACCAACTTTCTCTTCCGAATGCGAAAATATTTTGTTGAGCCCAATCTACATAGGTAGGAATGATTATCAAAATAAAGAGAAATCAGAGCTCGAACAGAAAGGTTTAGGTGTTCGTTTTTCCCGCGCGCTGTTCGGGAGTGGAATGGTAGAGATAGTATGATTATGGTTCGATGAACCCTCTGCCAAGCACTTAAATGTGAATTGCAGAGTAGTCATGAATAGGTGAGTCAAACTTGTTTTTGTTGCTGTTCTGGTCTTAAGTCTGACAATTAGTTTGGTGTAGCTCTCCGCGCTGGTCTACCGGCTGCCACCTGCATTCATTTGAACCTGTATTCGAGCCTCCGTCGCCCTCAACAAAGTGTACGACCTTCACTTCCCTCCAGTACCAAACCGACTGAGACAGGTGTTGCGATTAATCAAGGAAAACCCTCAGATAGGAAACAGGGCCAAAATTAGTTGGTTACTGTCGAGTTGCAATTTACTATTTCTTTATTGATTATTTCAACCATTAAAAGTAATTTCTTTATCAATTAATGTAGGTTAATTCTTACAGAGAAGAAAACAGCAACCAGCCACTATTAACACTGCTGTTTATTTAGGTTAGCCGGGCGGAGTGGCCGTGCGGTTCTAGGCGCTACAGTCCGGAACCGAGCAACCGCTACGGTCGCAGGTTCGAATCCTGCCTCGGGAATGGATGTGTGTGATGTCCTTAGGTTAGTTAGGTTTAATTAGTTCTAAAACATGACTATTTAACAGCACCCCATGTAATCAACAATGTTCCTGGACATCCATCAATTCTTGCTGATAAAGTTTTAGAGCGTTCCTCAAAATCTCCAAGACTCAGTAAAAACTGTAATGAGCAAAAGAGTGGCGCTTGAAGACTTGCAATATAGTGAAGCAAACCATAGGCACTATGAAGAAAACAGCGTATTTTTAAAATACTCCTGGAAAAAAGCAGCGTTGCCGTGTTATAGACCATGATTCGTTCCAGACCGATGCAGTTCGTCGGCACGGGGGGGGGGGGGGGGGGGGGGGGGATGGACTGATGTATTACAATGTCGTTTTCAAATCATTTTTAAAGTTTTCTTTTTTCACAGTTTGCAGCCACTTCAAATGTCCTATCATATCTAATTATGGTGTTGTATTTTTAATAACTCTTGACTTTTGAGATTTATAATGAGTACATTATAATTGTTTAGCAGATTGTATTAAGTTTCATCATATTTGTATTTCGATTAGTGCTATTTAATGTTGAGCAGATGACTCCCTTGCAGGAACATGGAACATGTAAGCTTCGCAGCACGTCAGAATATCACATGTAGTCACTAACGACATCTACCGTTTTTGCGTTGACACGGTCACAACATAATCCTTCAGTACACCACGTAATTCGGAGGGAAGTTTCAATACTTGTATGCGTGACCACGCATTACTATTCCATACTTTTAAAAATACTAGTTATAGCTGTGCACACTGGTGGAAAAGTATTTTAGTATTTACCACGAAGGTATGCAATGTTAATCTTCAGGTTTTGGCGGCGCAAAGACTGCACTATTAAGTTTCAGGTATGCAGCCGCAATAATTCTTCTTCTTCTTCTTCTTCTTCTTCTTCTTCTTCTTCTTCTTCTTCTAATATTTCGGCTGGATAATGTTCAGCCATCTTCAGAGTGAGCCGCAAGATTGCCGCACCCGTGCTCGCTTCGCGCACCTGCACGGTACACGAGTGTAAAGGGACGAAGCGAGCACTTGAGTGGCAGTCTTGCGGCTTACTCTGAAGATGGCTGAACGTTATACAGCCGAAATATTAGGAGAATTCTTGCCGCTGCACACCCGAACTTAATGGAACAGTATGCAATGTTAATTACACCAATGAGTATTGTGTAATTGTATGTGCTGCAAATTTTTTTTAAAAATTACATTAACAGCTATGTCTTGTTTGTAGGTTATCGTTTGAGAATGAACGAAGTAGTCCGAAACTGGTCACCACAAAAGAAAAAATGTTTGAACGAAACTGTGACGGAAACTGAAAAAATGAGAAGAGCATGCAGCTGTTTCTTTATTTCGCCCTACGATTGTCGATAGCGTGATCCTTGTTCTGCTTAGGTTTACATTTTTATACGACGTTTTATATGCAACTACTACAGTAACAATTTGGATCGTTTATTTCACGGCTTCATAATTTCCATGTATTTCATATATTACTCACGGCTCTCAGGCAATTGTGAGACATAAAATAAAGGTCACCCATGCACTGTGCCAGTTGTCATTCAGATAATAAAGGTCCCCTCCCCCATCAATGCCTCTCCCCCCACCCCCCACCCCCCACCCCTCTCTGCAGGCCAATTGGATGAGTTAAATCAAACACACCCCTCCCCCTTTTAACTTTCATTACTAATACATTTACTACACTGTGGGAGTTTCGTCATTTGTGCACTGCACTGTATTGAAAGGGTCATCAGCAGCAGAGTTAGCATACTTAAAAATGTTGGTAAATGTAGCCATAATTTGTTTGGTAAGACACTTTGAAATTACACTGTGTGAGTGAGGAGACTAAATTACAATTATTTACTGAAGCCACGACGTATTCTGCGAAATGGCTGGCAATATTAACGTAATTTGTATCAGACACTTTTACTGTACAATGTGTAACTGGGGCACAGATGAATTACCATAATTGAATGACATCGTACCACATTCTAATAAACTGAGGGAAATAATATACTTTAAGATGTAAGACATTTTCACATTACAGTCTGCAGTGCTGCTGAATTGCTATAAATGAAGAGCGTCATGACACTTTGAAGTCTAAGCACCTACCATTGCTTTTTACAATTTTGAGGTAAGTTATTAAAATTTTGCCGATTATTTCAAAATACATACTTTTCACGACGATGCGCACAAATATGAGACTTTAAATGTTAAATAACTAGACCAGTACGATATTTACAGCGTGATAATTATTTAACTATATGAGCAAAAACGTAAAGTAGTTACAAACTCCGCCGCGCGGGATTAGCCGAGCGGTCATAGGCGCTGCAGTCATGGACTGTGCGACTGGTCCCGGCGGAGGTTCGAGTCCTCCCTCGGGCATGGGTGTGTGTATTTGTCCTTAGGGTAATTTAGGTTAAGTAGTGTGTAAGCTTAGGGACTGATGACCTTAGCAGTTAAGTCCCATAAGATTCCACACAAATTTTTGAACAGTTACAAACTACGGCGTGCACACACTTTACTCAACATGTAAACATCACTACAGACATTGCAATCTAGGTTATGACATGTTCGAAATGCCTGCCATCATTGGCAACGATGTGTCGGAGACGAATAGCGAAATTCTGCGTGACCCGCTGAAGTGTTGGAACATCGCTGCTGTCGATGACACCCTGAACGGCTGTTTTCAGTTCAGAAATGGTTTCGGGGTATTGATGTACACCTTGTCTTCAATATAGCCCCAGAAAAAGGCGTTGTAGGTGTTCAGATCCGGAGAATATGGCGGCCAATCGAAACCCATGCCAGTGGCCTATGGGTACCCCAGAACCAGAATGCGGTCCCCAAAGTGCTCCTCCAGGACATCAAACACTCTCCTGCTTCTATGGGGTCGAGCACTGGCTTTCATGAAACACGTCTTGTCGAAGTCAGAGTCACTTTGAATAATGGGGATGAAATCATCTTCCAAAACCTTCACGTACCATTCGGTACTCACCGTGCCGTTAAGGAATATCGCACCGATTATTTCTTGATTGGAAATTGCACAATGCACAATGCACCCCGTCACCCATTGAGGTTGAAGAGACTATTCGATCGCGAATTACGGATTCTCAATCCCCAAAATGTGGCGATATTGCTTATTGATGATCCCATTCAAATAAAAGTGGGCTTCGTCGCTAAACAAAATCATACTAATTCCCATCGTGCCCCGCAGCCAACCGTGTAGTTTGAACATCCTAACGCAAACCATTCAGAAGTTACGACGATTTTATTTCATATAGCTCAATAACTTACACCCTGTAAACATATACACCAATATCCCATATTTAAAAAATTAGCACAGTGTGATATTTTAAACAGATATACCGATATTCTACGTTTATCAATTAACAAACTGTAGTATTTTTAACAGATTCACTGGTATCCCACATTAAACAAAAAGCACTCTCAAACAAATAAATCAATATTAAACAATTAGCACAGTGTAATATTTTAAATAAATACACCAACTTCCTACATTTCTCAATTATCATAATCTGATATTTTTAACAAACACACTGATATCTCAAAATTATTAGTTAGCATACTGTGATTTCTTTAACAAATGTACTGGCATCCCACATTGAACAAGTAGCATGCTAAAAAAAATTACACCATTATCCCACATTATACAATTAGCAGAGTAAGATATTTTAAACAAATACTTAATTATCATACTCTGACTTTTTAACAAATTCATCGATATCCCACATTAAACAAATAATATACTGCAACAAGTATATTTACTTATCATATTCTGATATTTCTAACGAATACATTGGTATCCCGCATTAAACAAATAGTACATTGCAACGAGTATGTACCACATGTATGAGCAACTCATCACTGCATTATTAGTTTGTTAAAAACGATGACTTCACTATAAGTTTGCCTTTGAGCAGTATGAAACTGTAGGATTATACAGGACAATCAAAATGTCCAGGGGTGTACTGCTGGTCTACAGTGTCCAACGGGCACAATATTTCGGCGATCAAACATGTCGCCATTATCAGGTGAACTGACGGACTGAGCTCCTGTGAACTTGCTGGCACGGAGATCCGTACGCTATGGCTGCTCAGAGGGAAATGGGTTTGGTCGCGGCGGCGGCCGCTTTAAATACCCTCCGCCTGCGGCGCGCTCCCTCCGCTATCCGCGCCCCAATATGCGACTTGCCACATTGACACGGAATCTGGTACACGCCGGCCTTCCTCAAACCGAGGTCATTTTTGGCGCTCCCCACCAGTGCACGAGTTTTATTCGGAGAACAAAAAACAGTTCCGACCCGGTGTTTCTTCAAAATGCGGGCGATTTTCCCCGAGAGTGCGCCTGTTTATGGAATAAACGCAGTGCCTACCTCATCCCTCATGATTTCATCCATCTCCACAGGTTGTGCTGTAGTGGTTGGACAGAGAGCACGTTGAACTTGCCACTCTGAGTACCCATTTTTTCGAAATACAGTTCTCAGATATTGGAATTCGTGCGGTAGACTCTCTGCGTCAGAGATAGTGTGCGCCCTATGTACTAGAGTTTTAAGTACCCCATTCCTGTGTGAAGAGTGGTGACAGCTGTCTGCGTGCAAATACAAATCAGTGTGCGTTGTCTTCCGATATACCACATGACCTAGGGTGCCGTCAGTCTTTCTCTTGACCAAGACGTCAAGGAAAGGTAATTTACCCTCCGTTTCAGTCTCCATAGTGAATTTGATGTTGGGGTGTGCGGAGTTTAGATGTGTAAGGAAGTCAAGGAGTTAATCCATACCATGTGGCCATATGACGAACGTGTCGTCTACGTAACGGAAAAAGCAAGTAGGTTTCCATTCGGATGACGACAGGGCTTCCTCCACGAAGTTCTCCATGTACAATCCACTAGCACCGGTGAGAGTGGGCTACCCATGGCGACTCCCTCCGTTTGTTCGTAGTGTTCTCCATTAAAAAGATAAGTCAAGACATGCCTAAAAAGTTCAGTGGTCTTCTCGTCAAACACCGGGTCGGAACTGTGTTTTGTTCTCCGAATAAATTCGTGCACTGGTGGGGAGCGCCAAAGATGACCTCGGTTTGAGGAAGGCCGGCGTGTACCAGATTCCGTGTCAATGTGGCAAGTCGCATATTGGTCAGACGATGCGTACCGCCGAGGATCGATGCCGTGAACAACAGTGGCACACTCGACTGATGTATCCGAGCAAGTCGGCGGTCGCTGAACATTGTTTGTCGGAAAATCACGCTATGGAGTATCAACGCACGAGGATTCTGGTACAGACGTCGAGATACTGGGACAGCGTTGTTAGAGAGGCCATCGAAATTCGCACCAATGACGACCTCATGAACCGTGACTGTGGCTGTAATCTTAGCAAGGTTTGGGAACCGGCGATTGGGTTAATCAAGAGTAAATCGAGCAAATGTATAGTTGTGACGACCACGGCGGACAAAGCCATCACACCGACGTCATCTCAGACGCCGTTGCAATTTGTTCCACCGCGCGACCGTGGCGCGGGGCGCGGACAGCGGAGGGAGTGCGCCGCAGGCGGAGGGTATTTAAAGCGGCCGCCGCCGCGACCGAACCCATTTCCCTCTGAGCAGCCATAGCGCACGGATCTCCGTGCCGGCAAGTTCACAGGAGCTCAGTCTGTCAGTTCACCTGATGATGGCGACAAGTATGATCGCCGAAATGTGCCCGTTGGACACTGTAGACCGGCAGTACGCCCGTGGATCCTTTGATTATCAAATTGGCCTGGAGAAACTCAAGAATCACATTATACAGGGTGTCCCACATGAAAGAGACCTCACAAATGTGTAATAATCCCGCTGAAATTGCACCGTGTAGTTTGTTACCTTTGACGTGGCAACACTGCACTCCGCAACATCGTTTGGTGCAACACTGTGTTTCCGCGCGTCGCTATCGCTAGACCTCAGTTTCCATTGTTTAAGAACAATATATCGCTATTGTGTCGAAGAGCACGTGTGGCTTATGAAACAATATTTGATTACTGGTTCCTTTAAGTCATGTCAGCCAATGTTTGTTGAACGGTTTGGTGACCAGCATCTACTGTCTAAGTGCTACATACAAAAGTTACTGAACAAGATGGAAAGCAGTAGAACGATGTTAGATCTTCATGGAGGGGGCAGCCGCCGATATCGGAAGAAAATTTGACTGACGTGAAACAACCATTGTTGGCCTCTCCTGCAAAGTCCGTTCGACGTTTATCTCTGGGATGTGGAACTTCACGGAGAGGTGAAGAAAGCCGGCATGTATCCATACAGGTTTATAGTTGTTGGAACTGAATGTCACTCACAGTGACAAACGCATTATATTTTGCCATTGCTTTCAGCAATTTGTTGCTCAGAGGCCAGGAATATTTCATTACACATGGTTCAGTGATGAGGCATGGTTCCACCTCTCTGACTATGTAAACTCCCAGAATACACGTCTGTAATGTGATGATAATGATGATGATGATTGGTTTTTGGGGGGCTCAACTGCGCGGTTATCAGCGTCCGTACAATTTCACAGCCTTTGCTCAGTCCAGTCTCGCCACTTTCATGCATGATGATGAAATGATGAGGACAACATAATCACCCAGTCATCTCGAGGTAGGTGTAATGAAAATCAGCATGCACTGGTCAAGCAACCCCCTGCATTCACAAAAGACTGGCGCGTTCTTTGCAATATCACAGGGTCACACCATTGGACCAATTTTGTTTTTCTTTTTTACTATGACAAGTGCAGTTTACATGGAAATGTTCCGGAAATTTGCGAATCAGTTGGACAATGAAGAACTTAGCCACGGCTGAAAGCAACAGGATGGCGCCACATGCAACACGTCTCGAATGACCATGACTGAGGTCAAATCATTGTTCCCCAGCAGAGTGATTTCGAAAGGACTGTGGCTCCCAAGATCATCTGATTTAACGCCACGTCACTTTGTCCTCTGGCGTGGCCTAACAGGCAAGGTCTACAGGAACAAATCACGCAACTTGGAGGATTTACGAGAGATCATTATCCATGAAATCCAGGCAGTGACACCAGAGGTTCTGGAAGCAACATTCGATAATCTGTAGCGTCGTGTTCAACTGTGTTTACAAGTTGAGGGAAGTCATTTCCAGTACCTTTTGAGATTCATCTCTATTTCCCCCATGAACAAGGTATGACATGTTAATATCATTTCATTTCCTGATTTTCTCATGCAAAGCCTTTAAGTGTAATTTAAGCAAGTGTTTGTTTGTGGGGACTCTTTCTAGTAGTGCACTTGTAAATAATGATGGTAAAATCCAAGTATGTATATTCTCAACACATCACTAAGTATATGTGCGGTTCTAGGCGCTACAGTTTGGAACCGAGCGACCGCTACAGTCGCAGGTTCGAATCCTACCTCGGGCATGGATGTGTGATGTCCTTAGGTTAGTTAGGTTTAATTAGTTCTAAGTTCTAGATGACTGATGACCTCAGAAGTTAAGTCGCATAGTGCTCAGAGCCATTTGAACCAACTAAGTTTATACTGTAAACAACTACCAGCATCAGTGTCATTAATTAGCAATGATACACACTTTATTTTATAACAAGGTAAAACTGTTATTTGGAGGCCCACTTGTCATCACAACTGTGGTCAATCACGACTCTGCAAATTGCGTGCTCAGAGCCTAGTGCTGCCACCTGCCAGCCATCGCCTCATCACAGAGTCCGGGCGAGGAAAGTACTACCAGGCGTGGGCGTCATGTATAAAAATCATATAACTGCTACCGGTCAGGGAAGTGCAGTTTGCTGGAGATATTTCTGGCCACCAGCATAAGAATCTGCAGTCAGCAAGTCTTAACTCACAGACATCCAACACCCTGGCCGTCAGCAATGGTAGACCAGCAACTACGTAAATGATAGTTAACATCCAATAGTGGTCGCCCGCTGGAGCAAGTTAGAAGGAGAATTGTCTCTCTCTGAAGCACACTGGCACATTTATCTGGTAATAGTAATTGCCATAAGTGTCCCACACACATACATTGGAGAGAATGAAAGTGAGAAGAGAACGTTCTGTATCTCTCTCACACCAGGTACTAACTGGTAAAATTCGACCACAAACAATAAATAGCAACCATCAAGATGTTGCTACAGAGCTGCACTGACCACAAGACCCGACCTCTGCAAGGTAATATGGCCCAGACTCGAGAAACTGCAGCTCGCCAGAATGCATGCTTTGTCAACTGCTGTAATATTTTTTATTACATGCCTCTCTAAGGTTATTTCCGGTAAAGAGTCGTTATTAAAATCATTACATCAGAAGGGGCGTTCCTTCGTTATTTTCCTAAGGTGTTAAAGTCATTCCACGAATTCGTGAGCTCGTTTGCTTTCTGCATGGAGTTGACATTGGATGTAACATACTATGCACACGTAGGGGAAGAAAAAAAAACTAATAATGATCTTCTACATTGCCACTGAAAACAGTGGCTACTATAAAATAGCTAGGATTAACTGACCTGATAAAGTCAAAGCAGAGGTCAGGCTGAGAGAAATGTAAATCATCCACGAAACAGACGTTTCCACATAAAAAACACTATTACTGATAAGGATCACGTTACCTGATTGGCTGTATTAGACCCGCAAAGCAGTTGCATCATATGGATGCTAGGATCATATACTCCAGTTGCACATGTAACAGAAAGAACTCAAGAAAAAGACGACCTGTTTTCTATGAAGCATAAAAGACTTTAGGTGATGCACAGAGGTGTATAGACAATTACTTGATCAGTTGTAAGTATGCTGTTTAGATTTTTTTTATTGGTAACGCCGCCGCCACGTAGCGCTCTGTATGAAAATCACTGGATGTGCCGTGTGCAGTCTGTGGCTGGTTTGCATTGTTGTCTGCCATTGTAGTGTTGGGCAGCGGCAGCTGCATGCTAACAGCGCGTAGCGTTGCGCAGTTGGAGGTGGGCCGCCAGCAGTGGTGGACGTGGGGAGAGAGATGGCGGAGTTTTGAAATTTGTAAGAATTGATGTCATGAACTGATATATATATATATATTATGACTATTAAGGTAAATACATTGATTGTTCTCTATTAAAATCTTTCATTTGCTAACTGTGCCCATCAGTAGGTAGTGCCTTCCGTAGTTTGAATCTTTATTTAGCTGGCAGTAGTTCGCTGTATTGCAGTAGTTCGAGTAACCAAGATTTTTGGTGAGGTAAGTGATTTGTGAAAGGTATAGGTTAATGTTAGTCAGGGCCATTCTTTTGTAGGGATTTCTGAAAGTCAGATTGCGTTGCGCTAAAAATATTGTGTGTCAATTTAAACATAGTCTTGTATAATTTTTCTAAGGGGACGTTTCATATGTCGACCCTTAGCCGAGGATACCTCACTGGAATCTTCTGATTATTTCTTGTCGTTTGTGTAATTAGTGTAGATTTTGTTTATTGTTAGTGCGTAATTGTAGAGAGAATCTCCTTTGTAATTGTTTTTCATTGTTGTACAGTAAAACAGTTTTGGCATGGATGTAGGTTTGCGCCAAGTATTTCGCAGCTGCACTTGCAATTAACTAGATATTATTTGCTATGTTAATGTGTTCTCTTATTTTTGCTCTTCAAATTGTGCTTTTCTGTGTTATCATGTGAAATATTGTGACAATAATGGCGTGTGAGAAACGTAATACTAGGCTCCAAAGTAAACTGAGAAATGACAGTGAAGATGAAACCAGTGTGTTAGCGCCACCATGTAATGAATTAACTAATGTTCAAAGTAGTAATTTGGACTAGTGCATAGGGAAATGGAGCGGGCTGCAAATAATGGTGTAGGCAGTGAAACAATTAGTGAACAGGAAAGCGTTATCGATCGATCGGTCGGCAACAGGTCGCCTCAGGATTCCGAAATGACAGGACACAATCTTGCAAATACTGTAGATTCAGATCTTGCGTCCTCACCGTTTTCTCAAATAAATCAAGACTTTTCTGCTTTTCAAAATGCGAATATTGCCGGTTCAAATGCACTGCTGAATAGCACTGAGGAACATGTTTCAGACACCAGTGCACTGTTATTACAGTAAATGCAACAAATGGGACAAAGGCTACAAAAGTTAGACACAACGCCTGAACAAAATCAAAAACAAATGGGACAAAATCTTCAAAAGTTAGACACAATGGAACAAAAACTTCGGAAATTAGACACCGCGCTTGAACAAACACGTGAAGATTTAACTAATGAGTTACGTAACATTGAATCGAAATGTCAAAAAGTCTGTAACGACGTAAAAACACAAATTTGTGAGAATTTTCAACCTATTTTTTCGCGGCATGAAAATGCATTACAGAATCACGAAGCAGCCATAAAAGAACTGCAAACTATTGTTCATGAAAATAATGAGACCCTGCAAGCTAAAATTGACTCAGTTGCATCTATCGATTCGGTTACGCAACTTGCAAAAACTCAGGAAAACTTAAAGGACACAGATACGATTTCAACACAAATGGACACTCTGAAACTTGGTTCAGAAAAACACACAGAGGAAATAATTTCACTATTTGATTAAGTAGCCGAACTTTCAGATCAGTTCACTAACTTATCTACAAAGGTAGATGATCTGAATGACACAAAACCTGTAGCCTTCACTGACACTGAAGAGTATGAACAAATTAGAAAATTCAAACAGAATCAAAATCAAATCAACACAGTACAAAAGAGAAATGCGGGAAGTACAAGATCAGTTGCCTCAAGTAATACAAGAATTACATATTTCAGAGGACACTCGCGCCCCAGTATGGGAAGAGGGACATAGAAATACAGAACAACCACAAAATAATAACACAGGACATTTCGGAAATCATGAAAGAAATTGGCAAGGTACACTGAATTTTGAGATGGAACCGCCGAAACGATGTAACAATGATCGACATGCGACTCGCCGACATGATGATTTTGACTATAAGCTGTTCATTACTACACATAAATTAAAAACATTTAAGAATTCTGGCAGCGACATTCATCCACAAGCGTGGCTTCATCAATTCTCTCATTGTTTTCCTCCCAACTGGTCATTAGAGCACAGATTAGAATTTATGTGTGGCTACTTGGAGAATGAACCAGCTGTAAGAATGCGATCGGTCATTCACGATTGTCACAGTGAAGGAGAATTTTATCATGCCTTCCTCTCAGCATATTGGTCTAAAGTTACACAAGACCGAGTAAAACATATCATTATGATGAAACATTTCGAACAATCTAAATTTTCCAGTCTTGTGAAATATTTTGAAGACATGTTACATAAGAATCAGTATCTTTCAAACCCATACAGCCCCTCAGAACTCATCCGCATTTACTTAATCAAATTGCCTGAACATTTAAGAAATATTATTTTGGCACGACGTTGCAAAGATGACATTGAAGCTTTTCAGGGATTCTTACAAGAATTAGAAATTGACACAGATCGTAGCCGGATATGAAAACAGGAAAACAATCACTACAGGTCACATCCGTCACAATTCCGTGACGACAGAAACAATAACTGGACATGGCAAGGCTATTCTCACAACACAAATCGTGACCAAAACAGACACCACCCGTATGACAAGCACTGGCAGAGTAACAATAGTTACAGAGAAAGATCACATTTCCGTAGTAATGAATATGACAGAGATAACTATAGAAACAGACAATATGGGAACAAAAACAATTATTATCAAGGGAGACAGAATAACTTCAGACGCAACGGTCCAGCGCGCAGTTGCGATTCAGGGAGAAATTCTCCACCACATGACCGACAAACAAGAAACTATGTAAACTACCGACAAAACGACAGACCTGAATTCCATCAGAACTGGCGAGCTTCAAACAGGGCAGGGCCTTCTCGTCAAGGTGAATTTGTAGAAGTTAAGTCTCCTAATCCCAATAACGGCGCGGCAACTAAGAGACAGACAATGACTCGCACCGCAGGCAGCCGCGTGCGCCGGCTGGCTCAGAGAAAAATAACATAAGCTATCCTTCAGAAAAATTCCAGTATTCTTTACTGACGTACACCACATGATAATTGCGTTCAAGTTAACTCTGAGCACTAGGAAGAGTAAAGGATTGTACTACATTTCACTTGTAAAACCGTTTATTGAAAGATAATCTGCTTTTTAACTTTGTCTTTGTCATAAAACATTTCACTTCACATTTCTAGTATGCTTTGTCACACTGAGAAACTTTTAACATGCAACAATGTTTGAAGTTAAATATCCAGTCAAGAACCAAGAGAACTTATTTAAACAGAAATTACGAATGCATTGTTATAGTGAACAGACGACACAGTGTTGTATTTGTACATTCTTGCTTGTTAGTTGCAGGATTACGTAACGACTATAAGGCTAACATACTTAGAACGTATACTGGTACTGTTAATGAGATTTTAATGCAACATTTTGGTTTAGTTGAAAAGACATTCTTTATTTGAATTACTTTCTGTGAGATTAAAGATGACTTAGCATTTGGTTTCTTTGATAGCTTCACGATTATATCACGACGCTACTAATGTGACAATTTACATTGTGCTTTTGCGGTGTATCTGTTTTATATCTGCACAGTTTTTCTGAATTATTCTGGAAAGGAAAACATGTTTTAGTAGTAACTTTGTGGTATAGCTACAGTGAGACAGCCTTTTCTGTAGCACAACAATACGTTACAGTACACTACCTACTTCATCACGGCAATAAGCGTAGTAACTACGATATCTATACGCAAAGCATTTCGCTTTTGTTTATCGTGAGGTAAGTACATTGACTTCTGCAGAACTTAGCTTTCGGAGGACGATAACTACAACACTTCCACAGAGATTATCTTACAACACGACGCACAGTTTAGCGCTACAGTACACGTAGTTGAGTGATTAATTTTGTACTTAAAACAGTTATTCTTAAAGATTTTTGGATTACAATGATACAAAGGTTTTCCGTGATACATTTCATTCCATTGCTGTAATCTGTAACACCTGAGGATGTAGTTACATTAATCCTCAGGGGGGTACACGCCTACTTTGTGTACCATGTGTTTGGCAAGCACAATAAGCCCTAGCTAATATGGCATTTGCTTATACAATTTTACACATCGGTACCATATTTCACTAACACAGAATTACACAGCTATCTGATTATTTGACAGAGACACAAACATATTTTTACTACCGCAGGTGGATAACTTCACACTTATGAAATTGTATTTTGTCTTTACTTTGTGAACTGTTCATATTTTTTCGGAATCATTGTGATACTATGAGAGCTTTGAATGACATATTTGGTATGGGATCATGATTTTTAAAGTACGTTTGAGGTAGATGACACTTTTGAAATGAGCCGAGAATTTTTTTTAGGTTTTAAAATATTCAGAAAGCTACGACGATTTTGAGATGTGATTGATCTGTTATGATGTTATTATCACGACGACGATGTGTATTATGCTGTTGCGGTATGTTTATCATCAATATGCTGATGCTATATGAGTTATTTGATTATGCTACGGATCTGTATATGATGAAATATTGAAGAAGTGTCGACGAATAAGGTAACGAATAATGAGTAGTGGTTAGGGACTCTGGTTTGTGAGAAAGGTTGTTGGAAACCAAGAATCGTACTTTAAGGGTTATGAAATGTATGTAAATGCGTGAATGTATTACAATGCCGACGAAAATTTTTTGGGCACTTATATCAATGGGATTTTGTTTCTACAGATGAATAACGCAAATTCTTGACCTGTGAAATTTTTTATATGAGACTGCCACCGTAGCTGAAACTGCTGTCGTAAATATTTCGGTATGAAAGGTAAGTGACCGTGACGTAATGCGTTGTGAGCGTCCAGGTGTGCCAGCTGCCTTGAGAAAAAGTCATTAGTGTGTGCCTTTCACAGGTGGAGAAAAAAGGAGGCCATTAACCTCGCTATTGACATTCCTTTGTAGAAAGCTTCGGAAATACGACACGCCCAAACTTGAAAACATATAATTACACTGTGAAGCTCTTAATTTATGATATTTACTGAAATGAAATGATGAGAAACATTTTATATCTATTGTCTTTCTAGCTGAGAGATTGCTCATTTTGTTTAATATCCAGTTTCTATCTGCTCTGCAGCATTGGTTAAAATAAAATTTAATTGATGTACTAATATCACTATTTTCTGTCTACAGACCCAGTAAAGAATCATTTTATGATGTACTTTCTTAGAAAAGAGAGCACAAATAGACATTTCCCTTCACAGGAATTGCAAAAATAATTTTTGTACGATTTGGTAACTGATCTGCTAACGTATGTTCTCGTGATGCATCACTCTAGTGTTAAGATGTGACATAGGTATTAAACATTTTTACTGTAATATTTTTTCTGCTTCAGCTTTGTCAGATACACGTTATTGCATTTGCTGCTGCTGTTTGCCAGGCATAATGTTACTGAATTTGACTTTGTATTACTCTGTTAAGCCATTTTAGTACGGTTTTTTTTTCTTGTTTGCTGCACATTGCCTTATATTAGTTGTAATATTGCTGCTTGCTTTGACAACTTCCATTTTTTTCATTGCTGTTTGAATTAATTGTTTTGTGCTGCTGCATTGCCTCATCCCTTAGTTTAGCATCTGAGCTCAGTAGATTTAAGTTAGCTTAAGATGGGATAGGCTATAAAAGAGAACGAGTTGTGATGAATTGGAAGAAATGCACTGAGAAGCTATAAGAAAATGATTTGGCAAAAAAAGTAGTGTACAGTGGAGGGAAACTATTTTTGTAAGAGGATGTGAACAAAATACAGAAAGCATGCTTGCATAGGATATTTTTGGTGGAAACAAATGTTGAGATAAGAGGAAAGATCTACAGAATGACGTTTTGGGTTGGACTGCAGTACCAAATGTCACACTGAAAACAAACCCTGTCCTGTATTTTGTGTTATTACGCTATGTGAATCTGTGTGAATCTGTGTTTGTCCTGTCTTTATGTGTTTAGGTAATAAGATTTCCGTTGTAGAATTTTTCTGATAATATGTTATTTTCTTTGTAAAGATGTTTAGACATTATTTATTCTGTTCTGTTTTAATGCTTATGTGTGAAGTTGATGTTTCAATAATTATTCTGATCTTTTATGTATTTACTTATGTCATAATTCCTGTAACACTGATGTATATGTTTATTTCTATTCTTTTGTAAAGCCCATTTTACTACAAATGTTATCTGTATTGTTATGTTCTTTAATGATGTATTTTGTGCCTTTGTAATTGTATTTTTATGTTTTAAATTTATAATTGTATAGACACCAGTTCTTCAAATTAAGTATCATTTCACTGCACGTGTTCCTGTTGGTCATAGTATATGGACAATATGTGAGAAGTAGGGACTGTTAGTGTTTGCACATGTGTTGTTAATTCAGCAAGGGACTGGTTAACAGCATTGCTGGTTCTAAGGACAATTCCAAAATCTTTGTGCGTGCACAAGTGGTGGTTTATGGACTTGCTATATTCTCCGCAAGACTCTTCGATGGTGATTGTGTTCCTGCACAGTCGCAAGAGATGGCTGCTGGCTATCTCTACAAGGACTGAAGTGGGTTTACATCTTTGATGACTCACCAGTACCATTATTTCTACAAGGACTGCAGTGGGTCTGCACTTCTGGTGGCCCACCAATAAAGTAATCTCTACCAGGACTACAATGGGTCTACTCTGTGTTGACCAAACTACCAATATTCTTCAAAACTTCGACTGACTCTGCTGTGGGTTTGCTCTGTTGTGGCCCATTACCTGTCTGCATGTCAAGAGTCAGCACAGTCTTTCCATTGGAAGGACAACACTACTTCTTCAAGACTGCATGGAAATCCACTACTTCCATGTGCATTTTCTTTTATTACTCAGACTTTGAGAAAAACACTGCAATTTTACTTTGATGACTGATCAGGTCTGTCTTTATGGACTGTGAGAAAATTTTAGCTTTTGACCAACATTGTATCGATAAGTGTGTGCATTTCATTTCCTTGTTATTGTAATTATGAAAAAAATTTCAAATCTGTATTGGCCACTGCCCAAAACAATTTGTAAATTTTTTGTGGGGAGCATGGGGGCTATGTAAGTAGGCTGTTTAGGTTTTTTTTTTTATTGCTAACGCCGCCGCCACGTAGCGCTCTGTATGAAAATCACTGGATGTGCCGTGTGCAGTCTGTGGCTGGTTTGCATTGTTGTCTGCCATTGTAGTGTTGGGCAGCAGCAGCTGCATGCTAACAGCGCGTAGCGTTGCGCAGTTGGAGGTGGGCCGCCAGCAGTGGTGGACGTGGGGAGAGAGATGGCGGAGTTTTGAAATTTGTAAGAATTGATGTCATGAACTGATATATATATATATATATTATGACTATTAAGTTAAATACATTGATTGTTCTCTATTAAAATCTTTCATTTGCTAACTGTGCCCATCAGTAGGTAGTGCCTTCCGTAGTTTGAATCTTTATTTAGCTGGCAGTAGTGGTGCTCGCTGTATTGCAGTAGTTCGAGTAACCAAGATTTTTGGTGAGGTAAGTGATTTGTGAAAGGTATAGGTTAATGTTAGCCAGGGCCATTCTTTTGTAGGGATTTTTGAAAGTCAGATTGCGTTGCGCTAAAAATATTGTGTGTCAGTTTAAGCACAGTATTGTATAATTTTTCTAAGGGGACGTTTCACAGTGCATGAGAAAGGAATGGAAGGGAAATCATTAATACTGTTACCATGTAACCTACATCATGCTATACAGCTGGGTATTTGTTGAGGTCTAGGATGTTTACAGATGGAGTTGTCTATAAGACGACAGTAGCGAATTTCCAGAGTAACCATGGAGGATTAGTGATTGCTGGTGTAGTAGACCTGAACGTAAATAAATACAAATATTGCACCAAAATAGGGCTTAAAGGCCTTTCCTTTATATTTACACTATAGTGGAAACATTAACTACCGTAAAAGACTTCGGCGTAAGCACCCAGAGCATGCTAAAGTATAAGCCGGGTTCAGATTCATCTATAAGAATCTTAAGGGAATGTGTTTAATCATCCTAGAATGAGGTTAGATACAAAACATCTCTAGACCAATCTTTTTTATAATCTTTGTTCCTCAGATTTAGGCAGTACCAGGTTTAATTAATAAAAGTTATAGCTTTGTGTCATAGGATTGCGAGAATATTACAGGACAGTCAAAAACAACAACAAAAACGACGATGTTCCTGGTCGATGCTATAAGAGACGTGTTACTCATCATAGAGAGGTATTTATGTGTTGAGAAAAAAAATTCAGGAGAGTGTGTTTTGGGGGATATATTACTTCCTAGCACGCCAGTCTCGCGAAATGACCACAAAGGATACTTACCTCGGCCATTCTTTCATGTGAATGGAATAGGATAGTTGCTAACATTGTCTTCAGTGCCCACCATAAGGTGACAGGCAGATGTTACAAATCTGATTTCTCTGTACAGTCCCTGTACGGATGCTAGTATCATCTCAGCAAAGTGTTTCATGTCACATACTGTACAAGTTCCTAAAAAATATGTGTATATCACACAGTGGACTATCAGGCTACTAAATGGGACAAGTTCACACATTATCCGTATGTGGAGTTGGGATATATTCTACTCCAGTCGAAATCTTACAGCAATACTGTACTAAAACAAATTAAACTCCGCCAAAACAGGCCATGAAGGCCCAGCAGTACCGACCAGCCACCGAATCATCCTCAGCATATAGGTGTCACTGAATGCAGATGTGGAGGGGCACGTGGTCAGTACAACGCTCTACCGGCTGTATGTCAGTTTACAAGACCACAGCCGCTACTTCTCGATCAAGTGGCCCCACAGTTTGCCTCACAAGGGCTGAGTGAACCCCACTTGCCAACAGCGCTAGGTCGACCAGATGGTCACCCATCCAAGTGCTAGCCCAACCCGACAGTGCTTAACTTTGGTGATCGGAAGGGAAGCAGTGCTTCCACTGCAGCAAGGCCGTTGGCAGAAATACTGTACTGAGTACAGTGATTAAACTACAATTTTTTAATCAGTCAGTGTGTGAGGGTGGAATGGAAGGGAAATCGATAATACTTTAGAGGGCTGAATGATTAGCGTGATTAAGTTAGTTAATATGTGAAGGAATATTGGAAATCAGAAGTCATATGTGTGTTACATTATGTTGCGTAGCTCAACGGTACTATACCGTGATGTAAGTGGGTCAGAAAAGTGCCGAGTTCAGCAACAGGAAGCAGAACACTGTGTAAACGGCCAGCTCATTGCACGCCGGGGTGTCAATATCGAGGGTGGTAATCGGCTCAGTTACGCCCGCCGAGTAACGTCAGAGTATTCCACCAGCCTACTGGGGAGGAAGAACTGCATACATCAGTGGCAAAAAGCCGTATTTAAGGACAAGCAGCTAGCTCATCATTATCGTCCGTCGTAAGGTGCCAGAGTGACGCAGAACCTGTGGCACTTAGCGGCGCTACCAATGCAGAGTCGTCACTGCCATCGCAGTCATTTTACTGTCGCTGTCGCAATGCTTGTCGTCGCCTATGAGGCGCCAAAGTGACACTGCCGCTGTAATTATCGTCGGACGCCATCAACAGGCAGCTGCCTGTCACGACACTCATCGCTTGTGGTGTGTTGTGTTAACACACTGTCGCCATTGCCCAGGGACGCTGCCTCCACAGTGCCATGATGAGGGCCAGAGCTGGGGACCCTTGCCCACCCAGGCCCACCGACGTCAGACAGCTGCAGCTGGCGATGGTCGCTGAGACAGCGCACTGACCACTCTGATACGCCCCCCTCCGCCGCCCCCTCGCTGGCACAACAGGGGCTCGTGGCCCATAGTTCCAGCCACCGCAGTATCATCCAGCAAAGCTGTAGTGGCGCCACCAAGGCAACCGATTTCAGTTACTCCAATGGAGCTACAACCTCCACAGTTGGTGCGCGTGTGAGCATTGCCGGCCACTTTCATCACAGCCGAGAATATTACGAGAGGAAACAAACGTCTCCCAGAGAGCCCACAACTAATGTACTGCAGCTGATCAACAAATGTTGCTGCCCGCCTGTGTGGCCGAGCGGTTCTAGGCGCTTCAGTCCGAAACCGCGCTGCTGCTATGGTCACCGGTTCCAATTCTGTCTCAGACATGGATAAGTGTCATGTCCTTAGGTTAGTTAGGTTTAAGTAGTTCTAAATCTAGGGGATTGATGACCTCAGATGCTAAGTCCCATAGTGCTTAGAGACATTTGAACCATTTGAAAAAACGGTCATCAGGAGAAATACGTGGACCCACCCCCACCATCTTCTTTCTCATGCCCAGCAGAGAAACCACGTTCGAATCTGATAACATGCAATGGAGTCCCGTGCACGCTTACTCGGCATATTTACACCTCATTTACTATACTGTTATCATTTACAGAGGCTTGCAAAATATGTGTTTAGATGTTGACTGCTCTGTCTCTAGGAAGGATGAAACACTAGCAGGCTGTAGGAATGTACATTGTATCTAAATATGTATTTCATATGCAAAACACTTTGCAGAAACGGTGACGTAACATAAAGCTCAGGAATGATGTTGGACGGAATCAATTGTTATATGAGTAACAAAAACTCTCACAGAACAAATGCACGCAGTGGTCTTTCGACACTTCGGATTCTGCCTTCACCTGATACAGTTCAGTTTTATGAGGGGTAGTCAAATTAAAACCGAACACCCGCTACAAGGAGTCCACAGAATGGTTCCATTCAAAGTAATCAGCACACGTGTTAATGACATTTATCCCACTGGGGTAAGGCAGTGCTTCCCAAGCAAACCGCTGAAGTGCAGCCTACGTCCAGTTGGCAGTGTGGGGGCGGGTGTTATCATGCAACAGGGTGATTGCGGCCGACAGTATTCCGACAGCCGAGGGACAAAGGCCAACCCAACAGCGGAAACATCCCACATCTGCCCCGCCAAAGAAATCCAAAGCAACCTACGCAAGTTCCGGTAAGATCACGATGACGTACTTCTTTGACTGCAGGGACCCACTACTCGTTGAGTTTGTAGAGTGTGTAACCACAACCAATGTGCAGCACTATGAAGACACTTTGTGGAAAGCGCGATGTGACAATATTCGTTAATGCTGTTGGACAGAATTATTGTGTTACAGGATAACACATCACACTCCATTGCCAGTGAGACTAAGGCTGTACTTCAGCAGTTTGTTTGGGGAACACTGGCGCATCTACTGCACTGCCCGGATCTTTCACTGGGTGATTTTTACATTTTTGCTTACCAGAAGAAAGACGTGCGTGGACGTCGGTTTCAGTTGGACGAGGAGGTGTAAGGGTGGACGTTGGTCTGGATCCGTCAGCGGCCGACCACGTCCTACGAATCGGGAACTGATCGTCTCGTTTCCAAGTAAGAAGCCCTGCACATACTGTTCCAAACTTTCTCAGTTGAGGAGAGATGCGGCGACCTTGCTGGCCAGAGTAGGTTTTGGCAAGCATGAAGCTTGCAGAATTGTAAGCCCAGGATGAGTTGCCATGAGGGATAACAAAAAGAAGCTTAGCATATCGTTGACGCACCGCTGTGCTGTAAGAGTGTCACAGATGACAACCAAAGTGGTTCTGCTGCGAAAAGAAAAGGGACCCCAAATAATCACTCACAGTTGTCGAGCTGTAGGGTGGGCGACAGTCGGGTTGGCATCTCACCGCTGTGTGGGGCGTCTCCAGACACGTCTTCGGCATGGGATCTCATTGACTGGAGTAGAATTGTGTTTAGCGATGAGACCCGCTTCGATATGAGCTCTAACGACGAGCATTAACGCTTCTTTAGATGTCCTGATCAGCGGTGGTATACCAACCTGACTGCCGGCGCCATACTGCCTGGCACTCAACAGCGATGGTCTGATGTTCCATTTCTTTTCATTGCAGGACCCCTTTGGCTGTCATCTGCGGCATCCTTGCAGGACAGTGGTATGCCTTTATTCAGCCTGTTTTCCAGGATAAGTCTTAGAGCCAGTGTTACTTCGTATGCTTCTATACATTTCGGTTGGTTGATGGTTGGTTGATTGGGGTTGAAGGGACCAAACAGCAAGGTCATCAGTCCCTTGTTACAAAGACGGTCAGTTCCGACAGAGGGACAGCTCAGAAGAGTCAAAAACGATAAAGGTAAAAGGTAAAAGGCTAAAAAAAAAGTGCAGTTGTGTCGTCAATGATAAAAACACAAGGAGGGAAGTCAGTAAATGGGCAAACTCAAGAGAGGAAATATCCCACCTGTGAAGCAGTACAAGCAAGACCACATGCTATATAAAAGCGTTCAACCGCCAGAGTGTAAAAGGGCGGATTGTAAAAGGGATTAAACAAACCTAAAAGGCGATAAAAACAGTAAAAGGGAAAAAAGAAGGAACATGGCCAGGGAGGGGAGTCAGGAATCTCCAAGCACAGCCTACAGTGGGAGACATCCCAACCCTCACCGCCCTGCCCCTACTCCAGAGGGAGATGAAAATCCTTAAAACTGAGAATAAAAACCACTTTCACGGAGGAAACTGAGAACCAGTTTAACCATCCGGGAATCGTCTGCTAATATTAAGGGTAAAGTGCAGGGAAGTCTGTACTTAGTACGCAGAGCTAAAAGAAGGGGGCATTCCACCAAAATGTGGGCCACTGACTGGAAAGCTCCACAACCACAAAGTGGGGGTGGCTCACCACGCAAAAGAAAACCATGGGTCAGCCTGGTATGGCCGATGCGAAGACGACAGAGGGTGGTTGAGTCCTTTCGCGAGAGGCGTAAGGAAGAACGCCACGGGACAGGTGTCACCTTAATCGCACGAAGTTTATTAGACAAGGAGGTAGCCTCCCAGGATGTGGCCCATGATTGCGCAAAGTGGGATTTGAGATGAAGCCGTAAATCCGCCACAGGAGGGGTGACAGGGAATGGGGGGTAAGTGACTGCTCCCCCAGCCAAACGATCAGCAAGCTCATTTCCTTGGATGCCCACATGGCCAGGGACCCAAAGGAAGCTAACAGAACAAGCAGCATGGTGGAGATCAGCGAGATGGTCATGGATGGAGGAGACCAAGGGATGACGGGAGAAACACTGGTCAAGTGCCTGAAGGCCACTCATTGAGTCTGTACATAACAAAACGCGATTGAGCTTGGACTGTTTAATAAAGGCCAGGGCCCGGGAGACTGCCATCAATTCCGCAGTGAACACCCCACATGCATTTGGCAGGAGATGATTTTCCATGCCTACAGAGGAGGTGAAGGCATAGCCCACACGATCAGCAGATTTAGAGCCATCAGTGTAAAAAACAACAGCATCCCGAAACTCAGATAAAATGCGGCGGAAAAAACAACGGAACACCATCGGGGGAACGGAATCTTTCGGACCTCGGCAGAGATCCATCCGAACTCGGGGCCGAGGAACTAACCAAGGAGGTGTGTTGGGGAGGGAACGTGGGATACAGGAAAAGGAAGGAAGCTGAAAATCACGGCGAAGAGACGCTAGGCGGAGCCCAACCGGTAAACCCGCCCGAGGGCGGGAGTCAGGTGGGCGACTTCCTTGGGCAGGGAACAGGATAGAATAGGAAGGATGAGTGGGAGAGGAACGGACAGCGATTGCATACGAAACCAGAAGCTGGGAGCGCCGAACGGAAAGGGGGGGGGATCCCAGCCTCAACCAGGAGACTATCTACAGGGCTAGTCGGGAAGGCACCGATGGCCAAACGGATACCACGATGGTGGACCGGATCCAAGAGGTGCAATGTAGAAGGGGCAGCTGAACCGTAAACTTGACAACCATAGTCCAAGCGAGACAACACTAAGGCCCGATAAAGGTGGAGGAGAGTGGAACGGTCAGCACCCCAAGAGGTGTGGGCAAGGAAGCGAAGGACGTTTAGTTTACGGAAACATCCTATCTTCAGGCGTCTGATATGAGGCAGCCAAGTGAGCTTGTTGTCGAAAAGAAGGCCAAGGAAACGAAACTGTGGGACCACAGATAATCGTTGTGCATTGAGATAGAGCTCTGGATTGGGGTGGACTGTCACACGGCGACAAAAGTGGACCACTCGCGATTTTAAAGGAGAAAACTGAAATCCGTGTGAGATGGTCCATGCAGAGGCACGCCGTATAGCACCCTGGAGCTGACGCTCTGCAGCGGCCATCGAAGAGGAACCAACCCAAATGCAGAAATCATCCACATACAGAGCAGGAGTGACCAAAGGACCGACGGAGGCCACAAGTCCATCTATAGCAATGAGGAACAGAAGTACACTCAATACGGAACCCTGAGGGATGCCATTCTCCTGGGTTCGCGGAGAACTTAAAACTGTACCAACCCTAACCCTAAACGAACGATGAAACAAGAACTGGCGGATAAAAATCGGGAGTGGGCCCCGAAGACCCCACTCATGAAGTGTAAGTAAGATATGATGGCGCCAAGCCGTATCATAGGCCTTGCGAAGGTCGAAAAATACAGCAACCAAATGGCGGCGCTGGGAAAAGGCCTGCCGAACTGCGGATTCCAAGCGAAGTAAATGATCGATCGGAGACCGTCCCTCTCGGAAGCCACACTGGTAAGGGGACAACAGACGCCGAGATTCGAGGACCCAAGTGAGCCGACGGGCTACCATCCGTTCAAGTAACTTACAAACAACGTTCGTCAGACTAATTGGCCGATAGCTGTCGACGAACAGGGGGTTCTTACCGGGCTTAATGACGGGAACCACGATGCTATCCCTCCATTGAGAAGGGAAGTCACCCTGGAGCCAAATACGGTTAAATACCCGGAGAAGATGTCGCTGTTGTGGAGCACTGAGATGTTGAAGCAGTTGGTTATGAATGAAGTCTGGGCCAGGGGCCGTATCATGAGAAGAGGAGAGTGCGGAAAGAAGTTCCCATTCAGTAAAAGCGTCGTTGTATGATTCTGACTGGCTGGGGGTAAAACATAAGGCGGAAGCTTCGGCCCGCTGTTTCTGGGGAAGGAAAGCAGCCGGATAGGAGGCTGATGCCGACGCTGTTGCAAAATGGGTCGCAAGGTGTTCCGCGAGAATCAACGGGTCCGTGCAAAGGCCATCCGGGAGGTGAAGACCCGGGAGGGTAGACTGCCGATGGCAACCTTGGAGAGAGCGAAGTGTAGCCCATACCCGCGACAGAGGGACAGCAGAACCGAGGGAAGAAACAAAGCGTTCCCAACACATCCGTTTGCTCCGTTTGATTAAGTAACGGGCCCTTGCGCGAAGGCGTTTAAAGGTAATAAGATTGGCAACGGATGGATGCCTCTTAAGGTGTTGCAAAGCTCGACGGCGATCACGGATGGCAACGGCAATGTCCGAACTCCACCAAGGGACCTGCCGGCGGCGAAATGGTCCAGATGAGCGCGGGATAGCAAGGCTAGCAGCGTGAACAATCGCGTCAGACATGTCACGTATGACATCAATACCATCCGACAATGAGGGAGAAAAAACGACCTGTGCAGTATACAGAGGCCAATTGGCACGTTGGAAGGACCAACGAGGTGATCTGTCCATGGGGGAGCGGGAAGGGAGCGAGAGAATCAACGGGAAGTGGTCACTATCGCAAAGGTCGTCGTGCGGTGACCATTTTAGGGAAGGGAGGAGGGAGGGAGAAGAGAGAGAAAGATCAATGGCAGAAAAGCTACCATGACCGGCACTGAAATGGGTAGGGGAGCCATCGTTAAGAAGGCACAAGTCGTGGTCGGTAATAAACTGGTCAATGAGATGACCCCGACTAGATGGAAATGCACTGCCCCACAAGGGATGATGTGCATTAAAATCGCCAAGTATAAGGAAGGGAGGAGGAAGTTGCTGAAGGAGGGCACTTAAGGAGGCAGGTGTAGGAGTTCTGTCAGGAGGGAGATACAGATTGCAAATTGTGACTCCAGAGTCCAGGTGGATCCTAACAGCAACGGCTTCCAATGTAGTTTGGAGAGGAATCCACGTGCTGGCAATGTCCGTTCGGACCAACGTGCAAACTCCGCCAGACGCCCGTAGGGGGCCGACCCGATTTCGACAGAAAGCACGGAAGCCACGGAGGGTTGGTGAGTGACCACCAGTAAAATGAGTTTCTTGTAGAACCACACAAGCCGCAGAGTAAAACGAAAGAAGGGATTGCAACTCCGGTAGGTGATGGTAATAGCCATTACAGTTCCATTGGATAGCCAAAGAACGATGAGTCAATTGGGGGGTGAACAGGCTAATGTCAGTCATGCCGGTGGGTCACCACCCGTCACCGACAAGGAGGGGACGACATCCATGAATAACAGGTCAGAGATAGGTTGTGAAGATGGGGACGAGACCTCTGGCGATACCAGAGACTCCTTGTCCCGGGACTTGTGCTTCTTCTTTCTTTCTGTTTGGGATCGTGGAGGGCTGTGCAACAAAATGGAGCCAGCCACAGCAAGATCGGGAACAGAAAGAGAGCGGGCGATCTGAGGGCCCGCAGACCGTGGTTCTCGTGGTGGCCGCGTGGCAGCAGACCTTTGGCCTGGAAGGTGCCGGGAAGGGGGATCCCGCGAGGGGCGCCCATGACCGGCAGACGCCGAAGACGCAGGACACTTCTCCAGCCGGGGAGAGGAAGCGGTGCCCGGGGGGGATGGTGTGGGAACCGCAGGGGGAGGGGGGAGGAAAGGGGTTCGGGACTGGGGTAAGGAATGAGGAGGAGGGGGTGCAGCTACTGCTGAAGCATAACTAGTTGTCAGGGTCACTGGATGAAGGCGTGTATACTTTTTACGGGCCTCAGTATAGGTGAGACGATCAAGAGTCTTATACTCCTGTATCTTTTTCTCTTTCTGATACACTGGGCAATCCAGTGACCGTGAAGAATGATTTCCACGACAATTTACGCACACAGGAGGGGGAACACAGGAACTTCCCTCATGGAACGGATGTCCACAGTCACCACAGAGGGGGGCCTGCGAACAGCGCGAAGACATGTGGCCAAAACGCAAACACTTGAAACATCGCATAGGTGGTGGGATGTATGGCTTCACGTCACACCGATAGACCATAATCTTGACCTTCTCAGGGAGGGTGTCCCCTTCAAAGGCCAAGATAAAGGCACCAGTGTCAACGCGGTTGTCCTTCGGACCCCTCTGAACCTGCCGAACAAAGTGAACCCCCCGCCGGCTTAGATTGTCCCGAAGTTCCTCATCAGATTGAAGGAGGAGGTCTCTATGGAAAATTACACCTTGCACCATGTTCAAGGACTGGTGTGGGGTAGTTGACACAGGAATCGTACCAAGATGGGTACAGGCACGGAGAGCTGCAGACTGGGTAGCTGAAGCAGTTTTAATCAACAGCGACCCAGACCGCATCTTGCTGATAGAGTCCACCTCGCCAAACTTGTCTTCGATGTGTTCAACAAAAAACATAGGTTTCGTATGAGTAAAAGTATCCCCATCAGTTCTGGCGCAAACCAGATAGCGAGGGAAAGGTTTCGCCCCCAGCCGACGAGCCTGGCCCTCCTCCCAGGGGGTAGCCACGGAAGGGAAGGCGGAAGGGGCAGAGGAAGCAGCACGTGAAGAATCTTTTCCAGTCAAAGAGACGGCCGGAGAACGGCCAGAGTTGTGGACTCTTATGCGTTTCATGAGCATAGTGTCCGCCCTGATACCACCCACTCCGATCAGGGGCTCTCCTCATGGGCGCCACCCAGCCACAGCAAGGGCCGTCTGGCACGGCGGCCATTGCTGGGAGTTCCGATGCTCCAGGACGACAAGCAACCACTCCTAGGCTTACATGAGGAGGTCACAGCTCAGGTATCAGACGTGTGATCCCTGTGTTTTCAGGGGGCTCAACCAAAAGGGTACATAGCGACCCCACCACACGGGCTGGCTACCGTGCTGGCTATGGACCCTAGCGTCAAACAACGACGTAAAGGAAACGATGGAATCAATGATGATGGCACACGCCGGAGACACTAGGTAAGGTGCTCTTCCCCAAATGGCTCACACTACGGAAGAAAATTTAGTGATGGAGGTCAAACCCCAGAGGGGACCAGAGAATACCAAAAGGATGAAGGAATTACAGAACAAGGCCGAATTGCAAGGTCAACAGAACCAGGAGAATAGCAGGGCCAACATAAGGAAGGACACCATAAGTAGGGACACCAAGAGAGGGAGAGGAGAGGTCGGAGGGAAGGATGAAGGACAGGAAAGGAGGGGAAGGGAAAGGAAATGCAGCCCGGAAAAAGAAGGAAGGCTGCAATAGCTCGGGGCCCCGTGCTCGCCACGCACGTACTCACGAAAGGACCGTGAGCCCCCTGGGGGTCTATACATTTCCATGGAGCCTAAATCATGTTCAAAGAGGTTGGCTTCTATCAGTTTCGCCATTCCTCTGTAAATTATTCGTGTCAAAGGGCTGCAAACATGACTTAGTAAACTGACAGTGGAGTATTATCCATCTCTGCACCTACCTCCTATCTTCTTCCCGAAATCTGAGGGTGTCTCGCCTACCTCATATATCTTGCACACTAGGTGGAAATAATTCTGCCGTGGCTGGCTCTCCCAAGGATCTCAATAATTCATAAGGAATATCGTCTACTCCAGAAGCCTTTTGTCCACTCCATAAGAGTACCAAACGTGGTGTTCTGCTATGGTACATCATACCATTACATACCGGTACCATTATTACTACAAAAGGGGCTCAATATGGCACCAATCATTGTCCAGAAGAGTTTGAAAGAGCAGGATTGCATTCTGCATAGCAGAACGAAGCATGCCCGTAAGTATGATGCCTACTGTAAGTAGGCTGTTTAGGTTTTTTTATTGGTAGCGCCACGTAGCACTCTGTATGAAAAATCACTGGCTGTGCCGTGTGGAGTCTGTGGCTGGTTTGCATTGTTGTCTGCCATTGTAGTGTTGGGCAGCGGCAGCTGGATGGTAACAGCGCGTAGCGTTGCGCAGTTGGAGGTGAGCCGCCAGCAGTGGTGGACGTGGGGAGAGAGATGGCGGAGTTTTGAAATTTGTAAGAATTGGTGTCACGAACTGATAATATATATATTATGATTATTAAGGTAAATACATTGTTTGTTCTGTATTAAAATCTTTCATTTGCTAACTATGCCTATCAGTAGTTAGTGGCTTCCGTAGTTTGAATCTTTTAGTTAGCTGGCAGTAGTGACGCTCGCTGTATTGCAGTAGTTCGAGTAACGAAGATTTTTGTGAGGTAA
This sequence comes from Schistocerca gregaria, assembly GCF_023897955.1. NCBI lineage: Eukaryota > Metazoa > Arthropoda > Insecta > Orthoptera > Acrididae > Schistocerca > Schistocerca gregaria. Next base: position 289,946,536 of record NC_064923.1, read on the forward strand.
GTGACTTGTGAAACTTATAGGTTAATGTTAGACAGGGCCATTCTCTTGTAGGGATTACTGAAAGTCAGATTGCGTTGCGCTAAAAAAATATTGTGTGTCAGTTTAAGCACAGTCTTGTATAAATTGTATTAAGGGGACGTTTCACTACCTCTCTTGATATGCTGCGCTTCAGATCAGCACGTGTGTGAATGTTTCCTGGTAAACCATGTCCTTCAGGTAGCCCCACAACCAGAAATCACAAGGAGTGAGATAAGGCGACCATGCCGACCAAGCATTTGTAAGCGATTGGCTGATAATTCGATCGTTTCCAAATGTGTTTCGGAGAAGCAGGTGAACTTCACGAGCGGTGTGCGATGGGGCCCATCTTGCATGAAAACTGTTGAGTTCAATGCGTCTCTCTCCTGTAGGGCGGGTATGACATGCTGGCGAAGCGTATCGCAGTAACGCTGGCCTGTGACACTGCTCATCTTTGGTCCTTGATCGCCAGTCTGCTTAAAAAAAGGCCGTGAAGTCACACCACCTGGTGACACGTTCACCATGCAGAGGAACTTCATGAATAGTAACTGGAGGTGAAGATCCCCACACTCAGCAGTTCTGTGTGTTCACCTCACTCGTCAGAGAATAATGAGCTTCGTCTGTCCATAGGATGGTCCTCGACAACTTCAGCCCTTGTGAGAAAGTGGAGAGCGAAGTCAGGACATCGTTGTGCGTCGTGTCGTGCAAACTACTGTACGATATGGATCTTGTACAGATACCATTTGAGAATGGTTCGAAGCACCTTCCGTGCATTGAATCACCGAATGTTCAACTGTCGTGACACAGCAAGAGCACTGCCTGACTATCAGGAATCACTCGCAGGTTTGTCTACCATAGCTACATTCCTGGAGCGACGCGCAGTTCTCCAGTTGAATCGAAATTCATCATGCTCCACACAGCAGATGGCGGAAGAGGACCCTTCCGTAATCCTTTCAGCAGGCGATATTCACGAAGTACAGCTGCAGCATTACTGTTGTTTTCATAATAGAGCTTGACCAATAACGCCCTGCTCCTTTTGTCAAAACTCATGTTGACACGTCAACAAGTGCACTGCGACTGGTCAGGTGTATGAGACTATGATTCACGATTCCTCGTCACGGCACCTGCTGGCCATAGTTGGAACTGGACGGTAGCGCTGTGACGCATGGAAAGCATATACCCCATACTCTGGACATTAATGCTACCAAGTTTGGTACTTGTACGGTAATTACTTTCCGTGCTATAACGTGTATATAGGAAAAGTTTAATTATAACCAGCTGGTACAATAATTAACGGGCGCCGGCGTCTATATCTCTGACACTCTGTAGCGTCATTGTATGGCGTTTCCGGACATGGGTTCCTATTCAAAATATTGTGTACTCACTCCCCTCTACAAGTCCGAGAGGTTTGCAACTGGAATATTCGAACACCCTGTACAATACTTATTGCCTGTACACTCCTTTCCATTGTAATTGTAGCAGCAGGAAGTGTACCAAATATCTAAATTTTATTTATTATACGGATACAGTATAGTAGGAAAATACATTACTAAATTTATATATGACTTGGGGATGTACAGGAAGCGAAATTTAATACACAGTGCTGCCATCTCTGGTAGCAACCACGACTCTCCCCTGCACATTTCCTAAAGCCCTTATCTCAGTCGGTATTAGAGCATAATGTCTTTCTTTATCCAACAACGAATCCCTTGATGCATGGATCACTCATTCGCTTCACTTTCATCACTGTGTCCTCCCCTCCTTCCGGAGCCCCTGCGCTGTCAGAGAGAGGTTGAATATGTCCACCTAGATCTCTGTCCAGTGAAATACTGCTGATTAAGCTGTGCACAACGGAATTTAAAAAAAAATGGCTCTAATCACTATGTGACTTAACATCTGGGGTCACCAGTGCTCTAGACTTAGAACTACTTAAACCTAACTAACCCAAGGACATCACACACATCCATGGCCGAGGCAGGACTCGAACCTGCGACTGTTGCAGCAGTGCTGTTCCGGACTGAAGCGCCTAGAACCGCTCGGCCACATCAGCTGGCAGGACGGAATTATTAGAAACTAATTTTTGCGCCAGCAATGACTCAATGGGTGGGGTAATTACAAATTTTCACTAATTATACAACAGGATGACTAACTCAAAGGTAAAATAAATGGTTCAATTTATTAACAATAATTGATTTTGAAATATTCTCAAATAATTCCGTAAAAGCTTACTCAAGATATGACAAACATTAATAATCAACTGAAGAAATGAAATGATAATTAAATGGACACCCTAGCTGCAAACAGGCGTTGATGTACTTCATTACGGACATGTTGAAAACGTGTGCCCCGACCGGGACTCGAACCAGGGATCTCCTACTTACATGGCAGACGCTCTATCCATTTTTTTTTTTTGTTGATCTCATTTTGTTCGATATTTTTCGTTGAATTTGTTCGTGGCAGACGTCCTATGACACTCGTTCAGGTTGTTCGTGGATCCTTTCACTCAGTTTTTTTATCACAGAGGGTAGCTAAACCCTCTGACCGAACACGCTGAGCTACCGTGCCGGCGTCCATCTGAGCCACCGAGGGCACAGAGGACAGCGCGACTGCAGGGACTTATCCCTTGCACGCTCCCCGTGAGACCCACATTCCCAACTGTCCACAACCTACATTCGTAATGTTCCTAAAGGATATTTGCCCATTCACTCATTACTCGCGCCAACTAAGGTGCGAATCCGCACACTTTGCCCGAACTCTTACGGGAATCGTCACCTTAGTTGGCGCGAGTAATGAGTCACTGCACAAGTATTCTTTAGGAACATTACGAATGTAGATTGAGGACAGTTGGGAATGTGGGTCTCGCGGGAGGCGCGCAAGGGGTCGCTCTATCCTCTGTGCCCTCGGTGGCTCAGATGGACCCTCCGAGCGAGGAATAGCATTTACGGCACTCAACACCCGATTCATTAATGTTTACGCGCCGTCGGGTACCACAAGACGTCACGACCGCGCCGGATTCTACTCCACAGATGTCGCTCCCCTTTTCCTTGGACGATACGACCACAGCGTCTTCGCCGGCGATTTTAATTGCGTACTTCACCCCAAGGACCAAATCCCACATCACATGCCTTGTCCGGAACTGGGTGCGATGACCCAAGAACTTCACTTGTGCGACACGTGAGAAAAAGTCCACGGTGACCGCTCTGGCCACACTCATCTTACCAGCCGACTCGACCGCATATATGTGTCACAAGATCTCACACAAGGTGGACGCCGAACTATGGCCTCAAGCCTATTCCGATCACAGGGCCTATATCTGCACTATACACCTACGCCCCCAACAAGTCTGGTGCAGCAATGGCTTTTGGAAGCTCAACATAACTCATCTCCAGGACCTGGATTGCCGTCGGCAAGTTGCAGCAACGTGGACTGACTGTGAACGCCGCCACCCTCGATACACCTCGACCCTGGAGTGGTGGCTCCTATGTGCCAAACCAGCAATCCGTAGGACACTTATGCAATATGGCAAGGACGTGACTCTGTGGCATCGACAGACCATCGATTTTTACTACGCGGCACTTGGGGACCCCGACGCCTTTCCCCCTTCCCCGGAGAGACAACATGATCAAAGCAGAATCAAGGCTCACATACTATCATTGACGAATCGCCGACTAGAAGGTGCAGTAGTCCGCTCGCGACGGCACGACCGAACGTTTTCAGAGGAACCCACTGTGCACCACAACGCCAACATTTAATCACACAACTCAGGACACACGACAGTCGCTTATGTACGACCCAAGCAACCATAGTAAAGGCGGTGGAGGATCATTTTCGTCATCTTTACAAGGAAAGAATCGTTGATGACGAGGCCACTACTGAAGTGTTACAGCAGGTAACACGTACTATAGACGAGGCTACCGTGAATGCACTAACAGAGGAAATCTCACTCGAAGAAGTCGAAGACGCCGTGGACAAAGGTGCGGCCAATAAGTCTCCTGGACCTGATGGATTGCCCATCGAATTCTACCGGACTTTCCGTGACATCATGATGCCTCGCTGGGTTATAATGTTCCGCGAACGTATATCTCCAGACTGTGTTGTGCCGCCAGCGTTTGTAGAAGGTCTTCTCATACCGGTACACAAGCCAGGTGGAGGGCTGTCGATTAACGACTATCGGCCGCTTACAATGTTGAACGCCGATTACAAGATTTTCACCAGGATTATGGCGAGCCGTATTAAGACGACTTTGCCGATGATCCTCGCTCCAGAACAGACGTCGCAGGGGGGAGAAGCCAACATACACATGGCCACCGGTGACTGCAGGGACTTAATAGCTATCGCTTCTGCGTGCCGTCTAAGAGCGGTGATCGTCGCCGTAGATTTCAACCACGCCTTTGATAGAGTGCACCACAACTTCCTCCTACGAGTGATGGACTGTATGGGATTTCCCCCGGGCCTCATCGACACCCTACGGCGTCTTTGGACCGCAGCCAGCTCACACGTCCAGGTCAATGGAAGGATGGTAGAACCAGTACCCATTAAGAGGTCTCTACGACATGGTTGTCCCCTTTCTACCTACCTTTATGCCATCGCACTCGAGCCACTCCTAGGGGGCCTTAACCACCGCCTATCTGGCAACATGCTGCGGGACGTCTCCTTTCGCTATGGATATACGCTGACGACCTGCTACTGCTGGTTCGTTCCAATGACGAAGTTCAAAGCGTACTAACCTGGATTGAGCGATACGGACAGACCGCAGGCAGTCTTCTGAACATCAACAAGTCGGCGGCGTTGGAAATTGGTCGTGGTCTCGGACCGGACGCCCTCGCTCCCCTCCCACCAGTTTCTGATCTGCGATATTTGGGAATCACGTTCAAGAAAGATGTACGTGAAACAGCTGCAGCAAACTACCGACGGTTATTACAGATCATACGCGCAATGGTGCGACAGAACCTGCTCCAGGACTGTAATCAGCCACCTCTACGTGGCATCAAAACTCAACCACGTGGCACAAGTCCTCCCACTACCGCTGCAGATAGGTCGCCGGCTTCAGGCGGCCTTCAGTTACTACGTTTCCGCAGGTCATATCTTTAAAGTACGATACGACACTCTTACCCTCCCAGTGCACAAAGGAGGGCTGGGATTGGTCAACGTCAGGGCGAGAGCAGCTGCCCTTTACATGAGTAACATGAGGAAACGATGGAAAAGTCAATATACCTCTCTCACGGGTCGTTTACTACAGGTTCTGATGCCAGTCTCTAACGTCCCGCCAGTGTCGGTTGCGCACGTCGCACCACAGCTCTCCCATGTGTCAACCTTCATTCTTGATTACAGCTATGTCAGCTCGAACCTCTCCGCCACGCGTCCACCAAAGGCGAAAGTTTTTTATACCAACCTTCTGCGTGCTGTTCCACATAACGTGGTGGAAAACAAGTACCCTACGGTTCACTGGCCAAGAGTGTGGAAAACGATACACCACAACTTTCTGTCTTCCACGGTGCGTTCGAAGTGGTATCAGATCGCCAACAAAAAATATGCCACACTACAGCGACTTCACACTATTGGACGCAGACTCCCCTTATTGCCCAGATTGTCACCTTTTGGATACCGATGAACATCGTTTTACTTGCGCATCATCGTCCGGAGTTTGACGACTAACACAGAAGATATTGGCTTGTTACCTCCGGGTCACACCTGATATGATTGACCCTCAGACCCTACTCTGTCCCGATGGAACTTACTTTCCGGCTGCAAAATATCATGCGCTTACATGGTTCAAAGGACTTACCGTCTTTAGCGACGGAGAGAAAGAGCAGCTTGATTACTAGTGGTTCCTACAAAATACTCACAATGCCCTCGAACGCACACCGAAATTCCGTACGCTCTTAGCAAATTATTTACGCAGCGTTTTCGTTAACCCCCCCCCCCCCCCCCACTCAGCTGGGGAGTGCCGAGCTGCGGTTAATGTTCTGTGCCGCATCACACAAACGGCTGAACGCTCTGCTGAACGAAGGAAGAGACAAGCTACAGCAAGGATGCTGTTTTCCTTGAGGCACTAGCGAAGCTGAATGCCTCCATTGCAGATGCCCTTCAAAGGCGCAATTGGAGGTATCAGATAACGATGACGATGATCCAAGTGGAACCAGTTACATTATGGAAGAACCTTTTAGTTGGAATTACATCAGTGATTTATTCTTTTTTTTTATTTCTGGATTACTCTTTTATGCCACCTTTGTTGTTGTAACACTTACTTGTAACACTTAGTTACTAGAATTCTCATTTGTACACGTTCCCTAAATGTAATCATCTAACA